>NC_139238.1:25128005-25827345 GCF_977018435.1 Lepisma saccharinum
GCTTGTGAGTGTTCCCGATTATTTCAAAGAGAACAAAGAATCGCGCTGGGTTAAAGGACAATCTCCATGCATTAATGTATGATATTCCTTGTGGATGTGAAATATACTATGTCCGGAGGGCAGTTAGGAACTTGAACTGTCAAGGTGGTACATTTTTCTGCAAAGGAAAATCCCAAAATTATCAAAGATTTGTTTAATATTGATAACATTGTTGATTTACAAACTGTAAACTATCCATCCCTTAAGAATTTGTATATGTTTCAAGGAGGATTGTGCAAGTATCATTCTGATACTTCTCCCCAGCTGAACAAGGTTGCGCATTCAGAAATGTTCAAAGACTTGTATGTTGGTACAATAATAAAAATATTAATGTGTAATGTATTTAGTGCAAATAATAAAGATTTGTGAAAAAGAAATGTTTTTCTATGTTGTTATTTAGTTTTAAAGCCTTTATTCAAGGTATTTTCAAGTATTACTGGTTTTTTGGCTGCATCAACACATGGGTTATTTCTATTTGGTTTATTATACGAGGCTACAATCACTATATGTCTATGAGGACTAAAATCCACTGATTGAACCTTAAAGCTTAGGTTTACTATGTATATTGATTAATCACAGGACAACACGAATCTTACAGAGGATTGTAGGAGGCATAGGCCCACACGCCAGAGCCTTATTAGCCTGCAAGAACAACTTGTATGTTGAATTGTGACTGTTTAGCAATAATATTTATAAAGTTTAAATCATTTTTATTAGATTACATATATATTTTGGATTCAAATAAAACACTCAAGTAAGTTTTTTAAGTTTATTTTTATTTAATATACAAATATAGAATATATCAAATTTACATATATGAAAAGTACTCTACCAAAGAGCAAAAGTCACATAAGGATTACGATTTAGCCGATGCTGAAATTCTTCCATGAGGGATTTGTAGTAACAGAGAAATTTTTGCCACTGTTTAAAGTTGAGGGTGACTCCACAGAGATGCTGGTGATTTCCACTTTTATATTTTCTCCACTGCCCTCGAAGGTGAAGTAAGGTCTCCTATAATGTCTATAGATCTGAATCTGTCTTTTTGTGTGGGGAATCTGTTTTTGTAAGTGTCGAAGATCACATCTGATTTGTAGACGCATGATGGGTACTTTTCTTTATTTAGGACAATGTATTTTTTTTTTCATGTTTCAAAATCAATTCAGTGTCTGCGAAAGTACCTCGAATAATGATGTCCATGTTGGCATCGATGATGAATCTGGTTTCTTGGTTTTATGTTGTTTAATTTGGTGTGTGCCTCTGATAGACTGCATTTTGTTTGGTATCAATAAAAAGTTTTAAAAATATGCAACTAGTGCTACAAAAGGAACGGAATTATCAGACAATTTCTGGATTATAACTAAATTCAGTTTGCCTTTTACATATCCAATATTTACATACAACACTAACTAGACTTCGATTTATATAAATGTAGCAGGAACTATATTTCTGAGAATCAAACTATATTAGGATTATATGTTAAACTTATACAAAATCAGATTATTCTATGTAAGTATATTTATATTGACTGGATTATTTAACAGATCAAACAGAAAGAAGGCAAATTCCACTAAACGTAGGTGATTGCATGAAAATAACTAGGTCAAGGAGTGACCAACAGTGAGCTGAGGTTATATATAGAGGGTCGCTCTTCATAATTCTTACCTTCGCTGGATCGGCGAAGGAACGCACTTGTGGGCGGTAGAACCTGAATGGGCTCCACCAAGACATCGGAGACTCGAAGCAGATGTCTTGGTGGATGAACCCAAGTAGGGTCATAGGCGCTAGGGTCAATTTGGTTATTTCTTCTTGTATGAGGAACCAATTTGCCCAACTCCCCCACATTAACTTACATTGCTTATAACTAATTAAATTGAAGAAAAATTATAATCTCTCAGACTGTAAACATATTTTATATTTAGGCTGCACAAGATCCAATGATAAAATTAAAAAATGGTAACCACCCAGACAGGGACTCGAACCCTGGACAGATAGGTTAAAACCCATCTGAGCACAAGGTATTCTTTTTTTTGAAAAGTTAGTTATGTTAAGAAATATCGTTTGAGAACTCTTTTGGTCTGGGTCGACAGAGAAGGAGACAGCATTTCCAAAATTTTACAGACTGGATGTATTTTACCACCACTATAGAGGTCTTTACTATATGTAATTCGAAACGCTAAAGTTCAGCTAGCTTCCAAAATTGAGGTAAAGATTTTGTTTGGCGAGATTAACAAGTTACACTATATCTAATTACGGAGATATAATACTAAAACTTTGCTAGTAGTTGATGAGATGACAGTAAATTTGAGGAAGTTTTAGCATTATTTGTCCTGAAATGGATATAAGTGTAACTTGTTAAGTGTGCCAAACAAAATCTTTACCTCAATTTTGGAAGCTAGCTGAACTTTAGCGTTTCGAATTACATATAGTAAAGACCTCTATAGTGGTGGTAAAATACATCCAGTCTGTAAAATTTTGGAAATGCTGTCTCCTTCTCTGTCGACCCAGACCAAAAGAGTTCTCAAACGATATTTCTTAACATAACTAACTTTTCAAAAAAAAGAATACCTTGTGCTCAGATGGGTTTTAACCTATCTGTCCAGGGTTCGAGTCCCTGTCTGGGTGGTTACCATTTTTTAATTTTATCATTGGATCTTGTGCAGCCTAAATATAAAATATGTTTACAGTCTGAGAGATTATAATTTTTCTTCAAATTTAATTAGTTATAAGCAATGTAAGTTAATGTGGGGAGTTGGGCAAATTGGTTCCTCATACAAGAAGAAATAACCAAATTGACCCTAGCGCCTATGACCCTACTTGGGTTCATCCACCAAGACATCTGCTTCGAGTCTCCGATGTCTTGGTGGAGCCCATTCAGGTTCTACCGCCCACAAGTGCGTTCCTTCGCCGATCCAGCGAAGGTAAGAATTATGAAGAGCGACCCTCTATATATAACCTCAGCTCACTGTTGGTCACTCCTTGACCTAGTTATTTTCATGCAATCACCTACGTTTAGTGGAATTTGCCTTCTTTCTGTTTGATCTGTTAAATAATCCAGTCAATATAAATATACTTACATAGAATAATCTGATTTTGTATAAGTTTAACATATAATCCTAATATAGTTTGATTCTCAGAAATATAGTTCCTGCTACATTTATATAAATCGAAGTCTAGTTAGTGTTGGTATGTAAATATTGGATATGTAAAAGGCAAACTGAATTTTAGTTATAATCCAGAAATTGTCGATAATTTCCGTTCCTTTTGTAGCACTAGTTGCATATTTTTAAAACTTTTTATTGATACCAAACCAAAATGCAGTCTATCAGAGGCACACACCAAATTAACAACATAAAACCAGAAACCAGATTCATCATCGATGCCAACATGGACATCATTATTCGAGGTACTTTCGCAGACACTGAATTGATTTTGAAACATGAAAAAAAAAATACATTGTCCTAAATAAAGAAAAGTACCCATCATGCGTCTACAAATCAGATGTGATCTTCGACACTTACAAAAACAGATTCCCCACACAAAAAGACAGATTCAGATCTATAGACATTATAGGAGAACCTTACTTCACCTTCGAGGGCAGTGGAGAAAATATAAAAGTGGAAATCACCAGCATCTCTGGTGGAGTCACCCTCAACTTTAAACAGTGGCAAAAATTTCTCTGTTACTACAAATCCCTCATGGAAGAATTTCAGCATCGGCTAAATCGTAATCCTTATGTGACTTTTGCTCTTTGGTAGAGTACTTTTCATATATGTAAATTTGATATATTCTATATTTGTATATTAAATAAAAATAAACTTAAAAAACTTAACTTGAGTGTTTTATTTGAATCCAAAATATATATGTAATCTAATAAAAATGATTTAAACTTTATAAATATTATTGCTAAACAGTCACAATTCAACATACAAGTTGTTCTTGCAGGCTAATAAGGCTCTGGCGTGTGGGCCTATGCCTCCTACAATCCTCTGTAAGATTCGTGTTGTCCTGTGATTAATCAATATACATAGTAAACCTAAGCTTTAAGGTTCAATCAGTGGATTTTAGTCCTCATAGACATATAGTGATTGTAGCCTCGTATAATAAACCAAATAGAAATAACCCATGTGTTGATGCAGCCAAAAAACCAGTAATACTTGAAAATACCTTGAATAAAGGCTTTAAAACTAAATAACAACATAGAAAACATTTCTTTTTCACAAATCTTTATTATTTGCACTAAATACATTACACATTAATATTTTTATTATTGTACCAACATACAAGTCTTTGAACATTTCTGAATGCGCAACCTTGTTCAGCTGGGGGAGAAGTATCAGAATGATACTTGCACAATCCTCCTTGAAACATATACAAATTCTTAAGGGATGGATAGTTTACAGTTTGTAAATCAACAATGTTATCAATATTAAACAAATCTTTGATAATTTGGGATTTTCCTTTGCAGAAAAATGTACCACCTTGACAGTTCAAGTTCCTAACTGCCCTCCGGACATAGTATATTTCACATCCACAAGGAATATCATACATTAATGCATGGAGATTGTCTTTAACCCAGCGCGATTCTTTGTTCTCTTTGAAATAATCGGGAACACTCACAAGCGCATAATACACAGTGTCCAAATTTGTAGAACTCACACAAATCTCACGCAATATAAATTTTCTGTTATAAATAAATCCTTGTACATCAATAATGTATTGCACCATTTTCGGTGTTATTAGTCAGTCTCTATTCAACTCTCACAAAAATCCTGTGCTACCATAAGTAAGCTCTGCTGAGCGTATAGGATCTATAAGAGTTTTCACTAGTTCGATATTGTTTGAAATTTCACATAATACACTATAAAAAGCTTTGTATTCTGTCTGTACCTCGTGTGCCATCAAAGCATCCGCAACATCCTCATGGTTAGTAATATAAAAATCAAAAATATGTTTTGTGTTATCCAAGTCCTGTAAATAATACTGGATTCTCTCGCACATCCACTTAAAACATCGTTGGCATTTATTCAAACAGCGTTCTCCTTGGCAAATAAAATAACGTTCAGAGAGTAAATCTTCATCTTTACAGCATACGCACTCACACTCGTAGAAATGGTTAACTACACAATCGTGGGCTAATTGGTTGCCTTGATTAGAATAACATCCCCAGCATATAATATACTTGCCAGGTGTATACCTCTTCAAAGTCTCCAACACACAGTCCTTATAGATATAATTGGAAAAACATGGACATGCTGCAATTATTTGACTCATGTCCTTGTTGGTTACTTTGTTGGCGTTATTTCCAGTAATAGATCCTTCCACTCACAGGTACACAAATAAGAACACCTGAAAAATAGAAACATAGTTGTAGTACTTGTTTATATTACGCATATTCATTTCTGTATTTACTTTTTTCGTTTCTTTGTTTTCTGGATTTATATATTATTTCAAAAACTAGTGGAGAAATATACATTCCAGTGGTAAAATCTCTTGCGAGGTACTCACCGCGGTGTGGTTAGCCTTGTTTGTGGAGGTTGAAGACGCCATCTTTTACTAATAGTCCCTTTCAGTCACACATACAAAATTAGAAGCACCTGAAAAATAGAAAAATAGTTGTAGTACTTGTTCACATTACGCATATTCTTTTTGGTTTGCATTGACGTTTTCTTCGTTTCAATATTTGCATTTACGCATTATTTAAAAGCACCATACATATATGTAACAATTCACTTACCTTAATTATAGCTTCTTTTGAGTTCTTTGTCTTCAAATCTCAGACAATAATCACAACTTGATGTCTTCTCTGACGCAATGCTTCAGAAATACTTCTCAAAATAGCTTCTGCTTGCTTTTACGCAGTTTTTATACCTCATAAGCAAACTGACGCCTTCTCTGATTGGTTGAAATAAAACCGACGCGTTTTCTGATTGGTTGAAATATTCTTAACATTAGTTCGTCCAAAAACCTAATAGTTATCATCCAAATGCAATAACAAATACACCCTGAAAATACTTTGAAATATTATACACACCTTAGAACTGTAATATCCTAATATAGAAATACAGAACCAAAAATAGCATTGTGGAAATCTGAAAACCGAAAACTATAAAATAACTTTTAGTTAAAAATACTTTTTTCTTTAGTTTTTAGATAAAAATAAAAAATAAAACTTTAAAAATTAGTGAATGTGAAATACAAAACATAATAAATAGAAAATTTAATACAAAAATTTAAAAAATCTCTTTGTAAATCCAAATCGCAATAAAAAATGTTGCCTGAATAGTTAAAATTGTGTTATTAGAATAAAAAATTACATAAACTTGTGAAATAATACATTAAAAATTGAAAAAGAATGTCTTTGTGAGTAAAATATAAAAAACAAAATGTTGCCTAAATAGATGAAATTGTGTTATTTGAGTAAAAATAAGCCTAAACTTGTAAAATAAAAGGGTAGAACTTGACAAAATATACTTTTGCATCCAAAATATAATTGAAAACTTTCTTGAATAGACTAAGCCGTCTTACTTTGGTAAAATAAACTTAAAAATGAAAGGGTTAAAGTTGACAAAACACACGTCGAGTGTACAAAATCTAATTCACAACACATTTAAATTGTGTTATTTGAGTAAACTTGGAGAATAATCCTGTAAACTTGGAAATATCTCTCTCTCTCTCTCTCTCTCTCTCTCTCTGTGTGTGTGTGTGTGTGTGTCCAAAATGTAATAAAAGACACGATCAAATCGTGCTATTTGAGTAAATATTAGGCTAAACTTGAGAAATAAACAAATAAAAGTTGAGAACACACACTTTGTGTGCCGAAAATGTAACTAAAAGTCTTTCCTGAATAGTGTAAATAGTGTTATTTAGGTTAAAAATAGGTATAAACTTGTAAAATAATAAGTTAAAAAGTTGTAAAAATATCTTCCTGAGTCCAAAATTTAATAAAAAAATGTTGCCTGAATAGTATAAATAATGTTATTTGAGTAATAATAAGCCTAATAAACAGATAGAAGTTGAGAACACACACTTAGTGTGTCGAAAATGTAACTAAAAGTCTTTCCTGAACAGATTGAATTGTGTTATTTGAGTAATAATAAGCCTAAACTTGTGAAATAAACAGATAGAAGTTGAGAACACACACTTTGTGTGTCGAAAATGTAACTAAAAGTCTTTCCTTAATAGTATAAATAGTGTTATTTAGGTTAAAAATTAACATAAAGTTGTAAAAAAATGTCTTTGTGAGTCCAAAATTTAATAAAAAATGTTGCCTGAATAGTACAAATAGTGTTATTTTGGTAAAAATTAACATAAAGTTGTAAAATAATAAGTTAAAAATTGAAAAATGTTTTTTGTGAGTGCAAAATTTAATAAAAAATGTTGCCTGATTAGTACAAATAGTGTTATTTTGGTAAAAAATTAACATAAAATTGTAAAATAATAAGTTAAAAATTGAAAAATGTTTTTTGTGAGTGCAAAATTTAATAAAAAATGTTGCTTGAATAGTACAAATAGTGTTATTTTGGTAAAAAAATTAACTTAAAGTTGTAAAATAATAAGTTAAAAGTTGAAAAAATGTCTTTGTGAGTCCAAAATTTAATAAAAAATGTTGCCTGATTAGTACAAATAGTGTTATTTTGGTAAAAAATTAATATAAAGTTGTAAAATAATAAGTTAAACGTAGAAAAAAATGTCTTTGTGAGTCCAAAATTTAATAAAAAATGTTGCCTGAATAGTACAAATAGTGTTATTTTGGTAAAAAAATTAACATAAAATTGTAAAATAATAAGTTAAAAGTTGAAAAAATGTCTTTGCGAGTCCAAAATTTAATAAAAAATGTTGCCTGAATAGTACAAATAGTGTTATTTTGGTAAAAAAATTAACATAAAATTGTAAAATAATAAGTTAAAAGTTGAAAAAATGTCTTTGCGAGTCCAAGATTTAATAAAAAATGTTGCCTGAATAGTATAAATAGTGTTATTTTGGTAAAAAAATTAACATAAAATTGTAAAATAATAAATTAAAAGTTGAAAAAATGTCTTTGCGAGTCCAACATTTAATTTAAAATGTTGCCTGAATAGTATAAATAGTGTTATTTTGGTAAAAATACATAAAAACTTGTAAAAGATTTGACATAAAGTCAAAGTTTGGTAAAAAATAAACTCAAAATTAAGTTAAATAGCACACAGTAACATACATTTACTACCTAAATCAATAATCAAAGGGTCCTAGGTTCGTTACCTCGTGATAAAAGCAAATGGTGAAAACTGTAGGCCCCGTCCCTAATAGCTCTCCCTTCTTCATAGTACAGATAAAAAAACCCTGCGCTAAAGCGTCCTGTGCCTTGGAGGCAAACCTGAGCGGAATATTAATTGGCGGCGGAAACCGGTTCTACAAGCGATGCATAGCTTCAGAGATTTAACCCTTGCTGCGTATTTCCAGACATCCTTTGTTGTCTGGTTGAATCCCTCCCCTGCCCTACAGTATTGCATAGCTTTCCCCTGTTCTTGCGTACTGGTTAACCTTGAAAAAACCGGTTCTGAAAACCTACCGACGCGTTCTCTGATTGGTCAATCAGATTCTTCCTTTGTCCTAGCGTTCTGACGTCATTTGACCTTGACCGCCCATCCCCCAAATTCCTTTCTCCTCTACCTGCGCTGAATATTAATTCATTCTCTCTGTCTGGCATCAGAGCGGAGTCGAAATTCGGAGACAGTATTCTGTCTAGCGTGTTGCACCATCGTGTTTCATAATATAATGCAATTATTGCATAGTACTAATTAATAATATTACATATCGTGGGTTCGAGTACCGGGACCGTCCCCAATCGTAATTGAACCTGTACCTACAGCCATTACCACCGTTCATAGCGATTCATAAACCATAGAAAACTTATTTTCAATATTATAAACATTAATATTAACATTTTATACGTTACATACTTTGCAGTAATGAATATAAAACCATATGAATACCGTTTAGTACCTCTAATTACCTGCTATATACATATTTTTCATAAAATAAATAATTATATATTCATAAAAAGTTATAAACATGCAAATACATAAATGTAAAGTATTCTAATGATATGCTAATTTATTCATATTATGCAAATTAGTTCTTAATTACATGCAAATTAATTAACACCCATGCACTAATTGTCCTTGGCGCAGATCGATACTACTACGGATGATAAGGATGTAACATGTACAGTTTGTTACCTTCGACGAACGTGGAGATTCTCTGTTGATTGGGTACGCTGTTGATTTCGATGGCTTGCAGAGAATGCAGTTTAGCGAATTTAGTGTCGACGCCGAGCAGATTACTGTGAACGTGTCAGAGTTTATTTTCGATGGGCAGCAAATGCTCGACTATGGTATCCGTTACGGCAGACAACGACGGTTTGATTTTCACTTCCACGTTCAACTGCTTGTAGTTTTCGTTGAGTTCTTGCAACTTGGCACCGAAAGAAGCCAGCGTCGATTCCTGCGTGGACTCCAGCACTCCGACTTGATCTCTGATGTTGACGACGATGTTCTGAAGGTTCTCGACTTGATTCAATTTCGAGCTCTTCTCGGTAAGATCGTTCACGATGCTTCGCATCTCTGTAAACTGCGTGTGAAGATCGGCTACGCTCTGCGAAGTGGGCAGCGTCGACACCAGCGAACTGATTTCGTCCCGAATCTCTTCCACGTTCGCCGTTTCCGTTTCCAGTCGTTTCAACATACGTGATATGTTCCTTTTCAAAACGTGCAATTCTTTGGAGGTGGGGAGATTGGCCACCCTACTCTCGAGATCGCTCAAAGAACTTTTGACGTCGCTCGATTCGGATAGTGCCGTCACCGCCGTTTTCAATTTTTCCAAATCTTCGCTCGAAGGTACGCTCGTCCGTAACGATTCCAAGTCACCCTGTATGTTGTCCAGTACGTGATGAAAATGAGCGAGATTGGATTCGACGTTCAAATTTTCTAAATATTCGATCTTCTGCTGAACTGTGCTCAACGTGTCTTGAATGCTCGTCAACGCTCTTGCTTCAACGTGAATATTTTTAATTTCTTCGTTGATCAATTCCAAGGATGCCTGAAGCGTAGCGATGGTGGTTTGAATGTGCTCGAAATCTTGATAGGCCTCCAATTGAATTTTTATGTTCGCGACGCTTTTACCGATGACCTGCAGTTCGTCCGACGATGGTAGGTTCGTCATGGTATCTTCCAAAGTCTGTAACTTGGATTTAATTTCTTCCAACGTGCCGGTAAATTCTTCTTGTAATTTGGAAACGGCGACGTGCAAGCGTTCTACATCAATATCGTTCACCACGGTTTGAAGTTCAGAGAAATTCTTTTCGATTGCGGAAGTTCGTTCTTCGATTTCGAGTTTCAATTTTTCCAAATCTTCATTTTTCGATTGAAATTGCTGTAATTTGGCCAAATCATTTTGAAGCGAATCCACACTCAACTGTATATTTTGAACGCTGTCGTAAGAAGGTACGTCGACATAATTTTTTATGAGCGTTTTCAGTTCGGAATCGATTTTCAGAATGGGGTCGAGACATTGCGTTTGGAGCGTAGCGATTTCCGACTCTAAACTTTTGTTTAAGGTCTCCTGCAAAGCAATCAAATCGGTCCTCAACTTCTTAACACGAACGTCCAACATGAGAATCTCTTCTGCATGGTCTACACGCTTGGTGTTGCCGAAAATGTCGTTAGGCATTTTTGGTTAACGGTTATTTATAATAGGATAGACGATTCGTAATTCTACGAAGAGAGGAATGAGTTTGTCGTAATCTCCGAGGAGTTCCATGTAAAGGTAATCTCCTGCAGAAACATCGTATGCCATGTTAGAAAGCATTTTGTCGTGCTTGATTCGAAAAATATTCTTGCCGGTAGATATTTTGATTTCGCCTGCGTTTTCCGGATTCACGGTGATTTGAAGTTTCCCGTCGATCGGAATTTCGTAGAAATGTAAATTGTTATTAAAAACATAAAACATCTTGCCCACATCGTCATTCAGTTTCGTCCAAATGCTGTTGAGATGAACAATCAGTAAACCATTGAGTTTAGATAACACGGAAGGTAAGAGGTTATTGAAATTTGGCGGTGCAGTCTCCATGTTGATCTGTTTGCGGAAGCCAAAAAGATTCGTTGGCCTTGTTAGTTATTTAAGAATACGGTCAAAGTTTTTTTTTTGTAATGACAGGCAAAGTTTTTTTTTTGTTTGCTTGCGTCACAATACAGGCGCGCGCGCGCGCGCGTGTGTGTGCGACACATCGTTCCCGAAAGAGGTTTACAAAGGTCACGATATATAAACATTTGGTCCCACAGTTGGAAAATTACGATAAGGTGCATTCATCCTTCAAGGATGAGAGAGTGCATTCGTCACAATACACGCGCGCGTACACTCAAACACACACAAAAAGCTAAAAAAATTATACACCGTGAAAGGCTACAACGAGTTGGAAACACTGCTAGTAGGAAACACTGCTAGTAAAATTAACATACACCGTGAAAGGTTTCAAAATATCATATAGTAGAATTTTTATAGAGTGGGTTGGCAACACTGACGAGCCTCAAATGATGATTCGAGCCTCAAATAATAATAATTGCCTCGTCAGTGTTGCCAATTCCTATTTGTAGGTTAGCTTAGCCAGTGAAAGATCATATAGTGGAATTTTCTTCGGATGGGTTGGCAAAACCCAAGCCTCAAACAAAAAACATCCAATAGAGTTGCCAAATATAAAAAGAGGACAATAGGTCCCCCTCATAAAAAGCTACAGTAAAAACCCACAGTGTTGCCAACACTAGGCCCCCAACAGTGTTGCCAAACATAAAAAGTACATGGGCCCCTCAGGCCCTTTAATGAAAGTTTACAGTGAAAAACCCAGTAGGTTAACAACACTGTCAAAAAATCTACGGCAGTGTTGCCAGATGTAAACAGAGGGCAATAGACCCCCCTCATAAAAGGCTACAGTAAAAACCCACAGTGTTGCCAACTCTGTGCCCCCAACAGTATTGCCAAACATAAAAGATACATGGGCCTCTCAGGTCCTTTAATAAAAATTTACAGTGAAAAACCCAGTAGGTTAACAACACTGTCAAAAAATCTACGGCAGTGTTGCCAGATGTAAACAGAGGGCAATAGACCCCCTCATAAAAAGCTACAGTAAGAGCCCACAGTGTTGCCAACTCTGTCCTCAAAATATACATCATAAAAGGCTACGACGAGCCCCACATGATGATTCGAGCCCCAAATGAGGGCTTAGAACTCTCCAATTGTCTCTACTTCAGTATATAGAATGTATGTATGTGTGTGTGTATTTTTCAAGATAAGAGTGCTGCATGAAGGCTATTTTGCTCGATCGTCTAATAGCACGGATGACACTAGACACTAGATGGCTTACGAAATCAACTGTTTCTTCGCTTGAGCGAATAACGCTCGAACATTCAAACGATCGGCATACGATCGAAGTCCAGCAGTTCACGTACAACAGTAAATTGTCTGTCGTAGTGGACCTTCACATATGCTTCGTGAAGTGAAAAATGCAGTGAAACTGAGACTAAAGTAAACATAATCATCACCTCCATGTTAAAATGTAATTTGGTCTATCTTACCAATACATAGCAATATATGAAAATGAATAGATGATTATGGGCTGAAACTACCAGTATTAATTTTACATATATTTGTACGATTATTGTTACATGAAAATGATATTTGATATTCTATATATTCCAGCAAATCACCAGGACCGGATTTATCTCTTTGCCGCCTCTAGGCCAAACAAGCTCTGCCGCCCCCATACCGTTTATCAAGAATGATTTTTTTTTGTATTACTATTCTTACTATTAACGGCATGCAGTATTAATTAAATGATAGTTACATATAAAAAAATGTAACAAAGCGATATGACATAAATTATATAAATTATATTTTAACATTTACCTTGTTTTTCAGAGAAGACTTTTATTTTTACTTCATTTAAGTGATAGGACAGAACACACACTGGGCTCATCAACGGCACTTTCCTCACTTCTTTCCTGATTACATTTCTGTATAAAAATGAACTGATTTTCGGAACCTTCTTCAGAAATGCTTCCTGCTTTTCATCTTTCTCCGCTTGATTATTCGTTTCTTGTTTCTCTTAACCCATATATGACCGCCGGGTCGTTAACGACCCACTGGTGTATATACCCCCCCCCCCCCTGTTCCGTACAATGTTTGTACGTTTGAATTATAAAAACAATGCTCAACAGTATTACCTTACGCATTGTTGGTTTTACCGCGAAGTCTTGGTGCCATTGTTGGCAGCAATGAGCGTGTGGTTTCCTTATTGATAGATGCATGCTCTCATTCGCATGCCACAGAAGATGCAGTACTGATGAAAAATGTATCATCGACAAATGCCATGATATATATAGTTCACTTATTTGCTTGGTTAAAAGTATATTCATATTAGATATCTATATAGTAAATGTCCTCTATTGAGTCATAACCATTGGTTTATTGGAGGTAAAATTTGTCTGTGGGCAAATATCGTAGCACTTCGTTTCTTTTCAAAGTTTTCAGTTTTTCAATTGATAATTCAATACTTATGTGCAATGAAGCTCAACAACATATTATATATAATTATTTGATTATTTTTTTCTTTCTTCATGTGTTTATGCTGTATATTACAATTATTATTCTGGTTTTATGTCTTTTTTCAGGGCGACACGAAGGTTGACTACTTTCGAAATACTCGAGCAGCTCGATACTCTGGGCGATGATGACACAGTGGTCTCTAATGATGTATTTATGGAGCCACCTGATGAAGGAAATGATACAGACGGTGACTCGGAAGATGAAGTCTGCAATAATCCTGACAAGCTGAGTCGACAGCAGCTACGTGCAGGTGCTCATCTAGTTATAACTAGGCGTGAGGATGATGATGGTGGTGTTGTAGAGGGAATAGCCAATGACCACCTAGATTCAGGACCCAGTACATCGGGTACTACTTATACAAAGGGCTCTGTTCCGACACCGAAACGTATGAGAATGACCTATAGCTCTTTTCAGTTGTTACGGCGTGCGCTCTAGAAGCTGGCAGGGGAAGTGGAGAGCGGGGAAACGACCTATCCAGCGCAACGAGACAGGCCGGTTAGAGAGAGAGACTGCAGCGTTGCCAGAGTAGCGGGAAAGGCGAGTTGAAATCGAAAGAACCATGAAATACAGACATCCCATTGTTCGCGTATGGCCTGAGAATGCGTATTATCCCCATCTTGTGGTCAGTAGAATACCGATAAGTGTATGATATCAAGTGTATACGTTGTAGGAATTCTTTCCAACTGTACCGAATGGTAGCTAGCATTGTCCATTAGAATCACTGCGTCTTTGATGTTCCTTTCGTCAAGCGTATCTAAAAACTGCAAAAACCACTGAAAACTAATTTACATTTCTGTAGAAAACCAGTGTGACTGTAACCTACGTGACAAACAATAATGCGCCGACCTTTACCCACGGGCACTTTTAAACTCCCTGTACCCTCTTTATTTTGCCAGATTTTCGTTGGAGCGTAATTCTGATGTATGTACGTTTCATCTAAATGAAATACCTATATAGGGCAAAGGTTCCTTATTTTTTAGAAGATGCATTTTTCGCAAAAACGTTACTCTGGCTGTAACTATATCGGCTCTCTCCATCAGAAATCGTCTACCGTCATTGCTCTTTTTGTACTTGAACCCCATATGCTTCAGTATCCTCCACAACGACGAACCTCCCCACTGAAAGCTTATTTGTGTATGCAAATCAACGAAAACTTGTTCAGTGTTGGATATTCACCCTTTACATAATAACCGAGGATAATTCTTCTTGTTATATCTTTATCGCAACCGTCGATTGCCTTTGTGATACTGTTCCTTTTGATTCGTTTGCGCGTTGATTCAAATGACGCGGAACCCGACGCCTCAAGACTGTCTTTGCCTTCCCTCACAATATGCTGCACAGTTCGCGTCACAATGGACCAGCGAGAGTACAAATAAGTGTCACATCACATGTCACATACACGTTTATCAAAGAAACAATTCAGTTAGGCAATACACAACGCGACAACAATTACTCCCACGTATGTTATTCCTACATTCCGCTCATAACAAACAGGAATCAACACTGGGACAAAAGACCATCAGCAATGCTGTGAATTGGCAACACAGCAACGTGCAGAACGAAGTTAGCGCTGCAGCTTCCTCCCGCAACTGCGTAACTCTCGGCTCCACCGCTAGGTGGTCTGTTCTCTGGTTGGTCAGCGGCATGTTCCCCGCTCCCCACTTCCCCTGCCAGCTTCTAGAGCGCACGACGTAAGAACTGAAAAGAGCTATAAGAGTGGACTCATAGTGAAACATTCAATCTGCCTATTACTGACTGGGTTCCTCCTCTGCCGAGGACAGTTCATACACTAACGGAGAAAAGCGATGCTGTGGACTTTTTTCAACTATTCATGAATGCCGGTATTATATAGTAGTTTGTTAAAAATAGTGTTGTGTATGCTGGATCAAAGAATGCCCACTCTTTCATTTTATCCAGCGAAGATTTTTATTGCTTTATTGGTGTTCTACTTCTAAGTGGCTATGCATCCCTGCCAAGGGAGTATGTATTGGGAGTTAAATTATGATTGTCACAATAAACTGATATCTGACTCCATGCGACGCAACAGGTTTGAGGAAATCTCGCTTTTTGCATATTGTTGACAATGAACATATTGACAAGACCGACAAAATGGCAAAGATTAGACCCCTTATTGACCATTTGAATGAAGTGTTCCTGAAATATTCACCAATACAAAAACAAGTGAGCATTGATGAAGCCATGATTCCACATTTCGGTAGGCATGGCTGTAAACAGTTCATTAAGGGGAAGCCCATTCGCTTCGGATTTAAATCTTGGGTTGCAGCCACTAAGCAGGGCTATTCTATTGTATTGAGTTTGATTTGTATCAAGGCAGAAGTAAGGTTCCTGAATACAATCCGAGTCTTGGCGAGACAGTGGTTTTGCAACTGATTGAAAGTATACAGAATTATTATCCCAGTGTCCTTCTATCTGTCTTTTGAGACAACTTTTTCAGTTCACCTCAACTGATTTCATTACTGCAATCGAAGGATGTCAAGTTCACTGGCACTGGCCGGGTAAACCGTGTCAATAAGTGTCCTGTAATTAATGAAAAAGACATGAAAACATTAGAGCGAGGTTCTTATGACTGCTGTGTGGATGAAGAAAACAAGATTTGTGCTGTACGCTGGCATGACAATACTGTTATCTTTCTCTCCAGTGAATTTGGCGTGAATCCCTTAGGAACTGTCAGACGCTATTTTGCTGCTACTAAAAGTAAGATACCAAACGTAGCTAAAATGTACAACACCTACATGGGGGGGGGGGGGTGTTGTTCAGATGGATGGCAATATTTTTGCTTACCCGATTGCAATCAGAGGGAAGAAGTGGTATATTCCTATAATCTTCTGGATGTTTGATGTAACACTAAACAATGCCTTTCAACTTGCAAAATCAATGGGATACTCATCAGACATGTTGAAGTTCCGCAGGGCTTAAGAGGCATCTGTCTCAATTCTCTTAACTTCCTGGATTCAGAATCAAACAATTGTAAAGATACATTTTTTTTGAAGGAAGGGAACATCTTATCACCTAACTTGTTATTATGTATGATAATTATATGATACGTACTAATGAAGCGTTTAGATCAGCGAAATTTGGCCCAATTACATTTTATACAATGGAAATATATTGATTGATTATTAAAAAAAACTCAGGGAAAAGTGTCAAATGAGCAATTATTGTCAGTATGAACAGATAAATAGGAAAACCTACTTATTTTCTAAAGACATGATATCTGCCCGCCGGGTCCTTAATGACCCATATTAATTAATCAACTTATAAATATAATAACATAATTTAACGCATGTAATAAGAGTTCTGTACCTCTAAGGACTACTTGAGTTGAATATCATGAAAATTTGACATAAAAAAAGATACGGGCATATTTATCTGTTATCCGCCCTCTTCTTCCTTGCCGTTCATATGCAAATGTGACACAGTATGACAACCAATGAATGCCTCTCTTAAAGCTGCGGTAAAACCTTATTCTATAAATCTTGTTTTGATGCGTGTACCAAGGTGAATAAATAGGACCCTTTTTGCGCTTGGGAATTTTCGTGTGACGCAGCTTGGATGCCAACATAGCTACACAAAACGACAGTTCAGAAGTGTCTTTTTTACAAGTATAATTTTCCAAGTATAATTCAACATGAGTTAAGGCATATGAAAGGAAATTACATACAATGATAATATTATCCAGAAAATCCAGGACCTGCACTTGATCCCACTGAACAGTGTTCTTGGAATAACCTTAACATGTCCCCCTTGCTTCTGTATCATGACATTCTGTAAATCTGTTCCATTCACGCATTGAAACCAAAGATTTTTACAAAGTTTTATAAAAAATTAATGTGCCTTTTCCTAAAAATGTCATTATTGTATGAACCAGATATTTGCATTGGACATATTATACTTGATTTTTTGTGACAAGCTAATATAAAATTGTAAATTTGTTTTTATAATGCATGAGTGAATCTGCTTATATAAAAATATGTTATTTAAGGATGTATTTAACTCAATGTGTAGAAATTTATATCAAAATGTATGCTGGGCGTAAACAGCCAAATGTAAAGCTGCAAGCGCAATATAATTTGTTGATGATTATGATTCTGCAAATCGTGATTTGTTTATCAGTTTTCTGTTTAGTTGTAGCGTGTGAGATAAAGAATGATGGATGAAGATAGGAATGCACCCAGAGAAACTTCAGAAGATAACAACGAAGTAAAACAAGAAGACACCGTTGAAGAAGAATACATATTAGATGAACACAGAAACAAACCAGAAGCAATTGGCTGCGTGACAGCTTTCTTTCATCTAACTAAAACGGCTATAGGGACTGGAATAGTTGCTGTACCGTGGGCATTCAAACAATCAGGCACTGTTGGTGGATTCATGTGGACAGCTGTGCTTGGAACCTTTGCAGGAAATTCTCACTATCAGCTGGTGAACTGCGCACAGAACTTAAGTGTCAGATTACGTGTTCCATCTCTTCTTCTACCGGATTTGGCAGAGCAATGTTTTCGCTTGGGGTCTACAAGAATACAAAAATTTGCACTGGTAACGAGGCATGTCACTAATACATTCATACTAGTCTCTCTGTTTGGAACGTGCGCTGTGTATTTAATTTTCGCCGCGAAACATATAAAGCAAGTGCTTGATTACCACACAGAAAGTCATCTGGACATAAGGATTTACTTATGCCTTGTCACAATTGTAGCTACTTTCGTGGATTGTATTAGGAACTTGTCCCACCTGATGCCAATTTCCGTGGCCGCAATTCTTGGACAATTTACAGGACTTAGCATTGCAATGTATTACGTGTGCACTGACCTTCCTCCATTTCAAGAACGTCCATACTTTGTCTGGGACGTTACTAAGTTGACATTGTTCATGGGTACAGTTATGTTTTCCGTGCAAGGAATCATAACCGTTAGCGCAATAGAAGCTGAGATGAGACATCCTAAACAAATGATAGCCTGTCCTTGTGGAGCACTGTTTTATTCTTTTCTTATCATAATAATAGCTACTGCTATTTGTGGGTTCTTCGGCTATTGGAAATATGAAGATCCTCAGGGAAGCATGATTTTAAACTTGCCTATAAACGAAACTGCAGCTCAAGTAGCTAAGATAATGTACGGTGGAGGTGTTATTCTTTCTCACCCCCTATGCTTCTACGTACCTTTTAATATAGTCTGGAATGGTATAAAAAACTTGAACTTTGTAACACGTTTGGAAGAGCATAAAGTCCTAATGTTGGAGCTGTTGTATCGAGTAATATGGGTGTTTTTCACAGGCGCCATTGCTATAAGTGCTCCGGTTCTGGGTGCTTTGATAAATGTAATCGGGGCTGTGGCAATATCCGCTCTGTCCTTCGTTTTGGCACCTTTCATAAATCTGTTGACATTCTGGGATCAGTGTAAATTTGCACCGTGGATCCAGACTGCTTTGCGTGCAAAAGATTGCATTTTAATCTTGATTGGACTTATCCTCTTCTTCATGGGTACATATGTGAGCATAATTAATTTTATAGATGAAATTAATAAGCTAAAGTGGGAATAGAGGTAATGTCGTTGTTTTGTTTTCTGGGAATCAGAAGATCCATAAGCATTATTGTTTTTCCTTCATGCAAGACTTCCAAGTTTAAATGTAGTCTTAATTACTGAGATGTGGATAAACGGTAAAAGTAGGAATGTTTTTCTTATCATGTGTCACACCATTGTTGAAGTACTACTGGTTGAATTCCTTACGTGGAAAGGAATCTACAGTAAGTGCTTTTTGCATGGAGATAAGATATTGCGGTTGTTATCAGTGATACTCTGGACTGTGGATTTCCTGTGTTGACATTCCAATCTAAAAAGCTAATGATATCGTGAAAGATTATTTCAGTTCATGTGTTCCCAGAGTGCTGTTCGTGCAAAATGGTGGCTTTTCACCTTCCTTGAGACATTTCGAAACGGGGAACCTGTGCAATATAATTAATTTGACTGATAGACTTATTAATATACATTGAGAAGTGTGATTCTGACCAATAGCCATGACAAGGGAGGGAGAGATCAGGGATTCACTCTCTCTGTGGAAAAATATACAAAAATATGAGAACAACACTTTCTTTTATGCATTATTTCAAATTACTTTAGTTCTCTGATGCGGATGAGTGATGGTTATTGAAATTGATGAAGGGGCAGGTACTCACAAAGAACACCAATGCCCACGCTGGGATTTGAACCCGGGAGCTTCTGTGTCGATATCGAAAGTCGGCAACTTAACGCACTCGTTCACCGGGCCGGCAAACACACACACACACAACACATATCTCCCTTCGCTGGCGTATGGGGGAGCTGCTGGGCCTACAGTCCCTCCCGAAATTTCGAGAAAATCAAAATTTTCAAATGGCTCGAGATAGACCAAAGTGATAAATGCAAACTCCAATTTAAATGACCTTCGATTGCCATTTTTGCCTTAACTTGCAAAACTAAAATAAAAATGGAAATTGCAAAATAGTTTATAGTTTATCCCCAATCTGGATAGCAGCTATGGTACATCCACTTTTATATAACTGTATAATTCCAGACCCTTACAAAAAAATCCTCCGTATACTAGTGTCTCCCTTATATATAATGATTGTGAGGGATTCAGTTTTGTAAATATCCCTCAAAAGTTGTAGGAAGTTTTTCACTGAATAACGTATTCTTTCATTTTTATAAAAATGAAAGAAAATTAAGTAAATTTGCCTAATACAAAGTATTTAACGTACTGTAGCTGGTAAAAATGAATTGAAATTTCACAACGACCCTGCACAGTGCTTCACACAAGGATGTGCAAATAGGTGGATATGTGTCTCTATGACGTGTCTACGCGACAGCTTGCCAATGAAGCTTCGTTATCACCAGCTACACAACAGATTCTTGCCGGCGTATCAGTATGCCTTATTTGTGCACGATAAAGACGCTGTATATGCCTCGTACATTCACAAGCAACTTTCACTTCTTCGAAGGTAACAAAGGTTGAATTTTAACATTGGTTGCGAAATGCAACGTGGCTTGGTTAGAGAGAGAGAGAGAAAGAATCTGATTGATTTCTTTATTCTACATCACATTTCTGCCACTTTTGGCTAATTACGAAGATGAGGATGAGTGATGATATGGATGAAGGGACACTCATGACCAAGCCTGGATTCGAACCCGGGAGGACTCCATGCGCTCTGTGATAACCACTCCGCCACGGAGGTTGGCAAAATGGATCTATGGTAAACTATGCCGATACCACTTTCAATAACAATGCTTGAAAACTGTAACAAAAGTTATTCAAATTACAGTAAAATCTCGTTAATTCGGACTAATGGGGGGATAAGTTGTCCGGTTTAACAAAAGTCCGGATTAACTGAAATAACCTAAAAGAACAGTAGAAAGTGCATTAAAACTCAGTTTATAGCAACAAAACACGTTCATTACGGTGCATTTAAAGGACGTAGGCCTAAATACACAATACAGTACAGTACAAAGTCTGCGGGAAACAGAATTAGGTCATTCCATGTCAATTCATCCAGGCCATGTCACCCACCATCTCCGATTTTGATGAAATTCGGTATACTTATAGAACTTTTAATGCCGATTACAAAAATGACATTTTTTTTTAAATTGGTCAAGGTCAGAAGTTACGAGCTTTTTAAAATCTCTGTGTACGTCACTTGCGGCTCCACTTTGAATGACACGCATTAGGTTATTAATGATCATATCTTCCCTCAGGTATGCCGTAGAAACTTCAAGTTTGTTTTCTTTTGTTCAGAATAGTGCAAGCTTTCATTTAAATAAGGTTTCAGATGAGTATATTAATAATCATGTATTTTTATATATAGTTTCATGTATTTTTTTTAGAAAAAAAGACTAACTTCATGAGCAAATTTCGTGCAATGCCCCTCCCTTTCAATTTCCCCCCAATTTTCTATGTAGGTAGTTCAGAGTGTGTACTAATGCCTGATTGAAAAATTGGGATGGGCGGTTCAGAGACAGGGTGATAAAAAATTCATTTGAATCAAATGACATTAAAAGTTAATCTTATTAAAAATGCTTATGTATTTTACCCAAAGCTCGAATTATAATTTGTTTTAAGGTATAATATTCAAAATTTCCGTTCACTGTATGTGAAGGTAAGCATAGGCGTAACCTGGCGGGGGCAAAGGGAAGCATTTATCCCCTCAAAAATGTATAGATTAATTAAAATGTACAAGTTAAATATATTTTGTGAACTTCCTGGCACTTGAGGAACAAACAAATAAAGAGTAATAATTGTGATTTTTCAAATGTGTCTAACAAATTATCTTGGAAACTATTTTTATGAGATAGAAATCTTTGGGATTCTCTCAGCCCAAAAGATAGTTCCCAAATTACGCCCATGAAGATAGTACTAACAATACTTACTCTATTGTACTCTATGCATTGCCAATATTTCATGTACTATAAATTGTGTTGTTCATATTTTTAGAATAACATTTTGGCCATTTCGAACACCCTAAAGTATTTGACTTATCACTAAGTAGGCCTACATATGCCCTTCCATTTGTGTTGCTAATGTCCACTGGGCACAGAATACTTTGTGGCCAGTAAGTAGTAGGAAGTTGATGGACCAAGTAAATACAAGAACTTAATTTCTGCATTTCCTTTTCTCACTTGGATTTTTAAAGCAATCCTACAAACAAGTATGAGTTACACACACAAGCTACTACATAACTGTTTAGAGTTGGAATTCAGATAGCCAATTCTTTACAACAGTCAAAACATACAGTTATATAAAACATATTTGATCAGCAATTATTCATTGACTGTTAAACAACCAGTGTTTCAAAGTAACTGGTTACAAGTACCAGTTACTTCTCATTTATGAATTCTAACTGTAACTAGCGACATTTAAAAGTAAATAACTGTATCATTAACAACGGTAACAGAGTTACTTTTTGCAGTAGGGGAAGAGCTAAATTTGACAATTATGTTCCCAACTATAAAGAAAATATATGTACCTTCTCTGGATGCTACGTAAAAGGATTTTCTTGGAATTGCTGTACTGACAAGGAAGCTATGCTTTGTTGCATTCTAACTTTAGAACATCCACGCTTTACTTCAATTCATTTCTAATTATGTAAAACTTCACTGTTTTTGGTGGACTGCTGCGTTCGTTTGGAATGTGGTTGTTGAACTAGAAAAAAGTCATTGGAGTTTATCTTTGGACCTTGTTGAACTTGGAATGGAGGAGAATGAAATAGGTGCAAGTGGAATCAATGACATCATATTCAAAATATTGTGGTCAGCATACAAATGATTTCTTACTTAAAATTGTTCAAGCAAAACTGACTCTGTGTTCCATCATTTATTTGTTGTAATAATGTTAACTTATAACGCAACTAGAAACATAAGTCTTCATGATCATTGATTGTGCGTAATTTTTACACAAAATCAATGATCATTAACTGTAAGTTACTTTCACAGTAACTGTAAAGTAACTCGCAGTTACTTTCAAACTACCAGTAACTGTAACTGAGTTACTTTTTAAATGAGCAACTGTAACTCGGTTACTTGTAAAAAGTAACTTACCGAACACTGTAAATAGCCTCTAGCCTAATTTCAAATAGTGCATACTTAATCTTCCTGGTGCTGTTGTATAGTACTTTGCAATTGCTGACACATTGTACTATGGGTTGTTGTCATTTCACAAATTTACGAGTATGCCTTGAATACTATTTCTTCGGAATTGGTACATCATTGCCGCACTTTTTACTTGATACTGTAGAAGTCTATACAAGTCTTTTAACTGTTCCACCCCTTCGCAAGGAGAATTTCTGCCAGACCCTGTGGCCGAGTAGTTACCACATCGCGCTGCGACGCCAAGGGTCCCGGGTTCGAATCCCGCTCGGGCTTGGTTGTTTGTGAATGTCCATTCATCAATTTCATCATTTCATCAGTCATCCCCATCTTCGCAAATTAGCCAAGAGGCACAAAACGCGACGTAAAATAAAATAAATCAATCAAAGCAAGGAGAATTTCTGTGTTATGTGTCAAAAAAGCTCCATATGGAAAAACTACAATCAGCACAAATGTGTATATTTAATTAAAAAGAACTTGAATTGAGATAAAATGCACAAGAAGAATGTCCTCGAAGAAAATTTGCTAAACTTGGGAATGCTAATAATGATGATTATAATTTTTAAAAAAATTGAAGACAGTTGAAACTAACTTAGATACTGTGGAACCTCGATTTTACGTTATTCAGGGGACCAAGCTTAAAAAATTTAAAATACAAGAAAATGTAAAACCAAGAAAAATTTCTTAGCAATTTGCTATGATGTGACCACCAAGATTGAATGTAAAATGCAGGATAATGTAAAATCGAGGAACTTAAAATCGGGGATCCACTGCGTAAATTTTAATTAATCTATAAAATTTGGAAGGGGTAAATGCTTCTCTTTGCCCCATCCAGGTTACGCCTAAGCTTACCTTCACATACAGTGAACGGAAATTTTGAATATTATACCTTAAAACAAATTATAATTCAAGCTTTGGGAAAAATACATAAGCATTTTTTATAAGATTAACTTTTAATGTCATTTGATGCAAATGATTTTTTTATCACCCTGTCTCTAAACCGCCCATCCCAATTTTTCCATCAGGCATTAGTACACACTCTGAGCTACCTACATATAAAATTGGGTGGAAATTGAAGGGGGGCATTGCACGAAATTTGTCCTTGAAGTTAGTCTTTTTTTTTCTAAAAAAAACCACATGAAACTATATATAAAAATACATGGTTATTGATATACTCATCTGAAACCTTATTTAAATGAAAGCCTGCACTATTCTGAACAAAAGAAAACAAACTTGAAATTTCTACGGCATACCTGAGGGAAGATATGATCATTAATAACCTAATGCGTGTCATTCAAAGTGGAGCCGCAAGTGACGTACACGGAGGTTTTAAAAAGCTCGTAACTTCTGAACCCCTTGACCAATCTAAAAAATATGTCATTTTTGTAATCGGCATTAAAAGTTATATAAGTATACCAAATTTCTTCAAAATCGGGGTTGGTGGGTGACATTTTCACAAAATTCTGGATGATTTGACATGGAATGACCCAATTTCATCAGTGGTTGACAGCCTTTCCTTTGGGAAGTTCTCTTGTTGAATTCTAGCCACATTTAAAACATTGCATTCTGCTTTTTTATGTCTTTTGCCTGTCCGGATTAAGCGAAGTCCGGCTTATCGAGGTCCAGATTAACGAGGTATTACTGTATTGATAAATTGTAAATACTCCATTCCAATTATAAGCATCAATTTACCTGAGTTTAAAATCACATCAGTAAATAAATAAAGAATACTTCGCAACACCGTTATCACTTGTATTGGCCTATACCGATACATAGGCAGCGGCCAAGCCCTAGTAATTAGCGCTGTCGATTTAATAGGTTAATATAACCGATTAAGTTATCAATTTTCAGTTTATATTAACCGGACAAATGTTTTTGACCTGTTCGATTAAAATGTAGCTGAAAGAAGGGCGAAAGGGAGGAAATACAGTTTGGAGGTAATCAACATAAAGTATCTGCACCATGCACCTCTTGCTGGTATATGACAATTTGTCAACACTGTACATGCACATTGTCATATTAATACAGAGTATGCAATTAGTGGAAGTGAAGCACCGTAATAGCAAAAGTGTTCATAGTAATATTAGTTATAATAATAATATCTGTAGGGCCCAAAACAACGGATGGTCTAGGGGCCCAAATTTTATAATTTCCCCTGAGTAACTGGAGCTGAGTTACTTTTGAGAAAACAAAAACTGTGTTACTTGTTCAATTGGGTAACTGTAGCTCAGTACCTTTTTCAACTGGTTAACTGTAGCTCAGTACCTTTTTCAACTGGTTAACTGTAGCTCAGTACCTTTTTCAACTGGTTAACTGTAGTTCCGTTACTTTATCAACTGATTAACTGTAGCTCATTTACTTATTCAAATGGGTAACTGTAGCTAATTTACTTTTTCCAATGGGTAACTTATAACGTTTTTTCTTTGGTTTTGCCGGACTGTCTTCTCTGCAACGCACATCAACCGTTCCCCAGAAAAGACGTTAACTTCTCTTGCCGCCCTTTTTTCCCCAGCGAGGGCGGGTCAACTTTTATAAGGGGTGCGTCACGAGCGGTTACAAACTGAAACGCAGTTACTTTTTCAAATGGGTAACTGTAGCTTATTTACTCTTTGAAATGGGTAACTGTAGGTCATTTACTTTTTCAAATGGGTAACTGTAGCTCATTTACTTTTTCAAATGGATAACTGTAGTTCAGTTACTTTTTCAAATGGGTAACTGTAGCTCAGTTACTTTTTCAAATGGGTAACCGTAGCGCAGTTACTTCTTCAAATGGGTAACTGTAGCGCAGTTACTTTTTCAAATGGGTAACTGTAGCTTATTTACTCTTTGAAATGGGTAACTGTAGGTCATTTACTTTTTCAAATGGGTAACTGTAGCTCATTTACTTTTTCAAATGGATAACTGTAGTTCAGTTACTTTTTCAAATGGGTAACTGTAGCTCAGTTACTTTTTCAAATGGGTAACCGTAGCGCAGTTACTTCTTCAAATGGGTAACTGTAGCGCAGTTACTTTTTCAAATGGGTAACTGTAGCTTATTTACTCTTTGAAATGGGTAACTGTAGGTCATTTATTTTTCAAATGGGTAACTGTAGCTCATTTACTTTTTCAAATGGATAACTGTATCTCGGTTACTTTTTCAAATGGGTTATGTGTAACTGTGACTAGCTTATTTACTCCTTGAATTCAAATGGGTAACTGTAGCTCAGTTACTTTTTCAAATGGGTAACTGCAGCTCAGTTACTTTTTCAAATGGGTAACTGTATCTCGGTTACTTTTTTAAATGGGTAACTGTAGCTGTCACTTTTTCTAAAGGATAAATGTAACTCATTTGCAAATGGGTAACTAACTCATTTACCTCTCAAATGGGTAACTGTAACTCATTTACTTTTTCAAATGGATAACTGTAGTTCAGTTACTTTTTAAATGGATAACTGTATCTCGGTTACTTTTCAAATGGGTAACTGTAGCTCAGTTACATTTTCTAAAGCGTAAAAGTAACTCATTTTTAAATGGGTAACTGTAATTTTGTTATTTTTGAGAAGACGAGAACTGCTGCTCCGTTACTTTTTCAATTGTGTAACTATGACTAGTTAAATTTTCAAATGGGTAACTGTAGCTCGGTTACTCTTTCAAATGGATAATAACTGTAGCTCAGTTACTTTTTCAAATATCTAAATTTAACTCAGTTACTTGTTCAAATGGATAGATGAAACTGAGATACTTTTTCAATTGGGTAACTTAAAATTGCTTTTTTCAATTAATGAATGTAATTGAATTACTTTTGGAAACGGTTACTGTAACCGAGTTACTCTTGAGAAGAAGGAACTGTAACTTAGTTACTTTTAAAAGTAACTTTCCAAACAATTATCGACAGTAACGAGAAATAAAATACACCTCACAATCGATCGGCCAATTGCCTAGCTAGTCTTCACATGGATGAAGCATAAAAGACAGATTGCGTAAATATGACGTCATTTGTTTGAAAAGCAAAGTGATAAGTTATATAAAATTAATCTCAACAGATTATGCCATATATAGTATTCTGAAATATTTTGGGATTGGGACAGATATCAAATATTAACATCCAGATAACAGTACCGGTAATTCAATAATCTGATTTATGTGTAGGTTAAAAATAACTGGTTTCAAGGCAGACATACATATATATATATATATATATATATATATATATATATATATATATATATATATTTCTTCTTCTTCTATTGTACAGCATTTTTCAGGATTAATAAATTTGAGGCGCCAGATAGTAATGTGAACCGGATACTTTCTTTAATTTGTTTCATTTTCCCTTCAATCTGTTTTCACGAATATTTGTTGGGACGATGAATTTTATGTTACTTCATATAGAAATGATGTGGTTAAGAACAACAATATTAGTGAACGAACACATAACATGCGCGGAGCCTGTAACAAAAATTGTTCAGTTTTAAAAGTCCGAGATCTCAGCGATTTATTTACTATTCCCATAAACTTTTCTATAGGGAATAATCTATTAACATTTTTGGCCCCTTAAAATCGTACATACACCCGTCAAAATTGAAAATACTGGAAGTCTTACTCATTCTGAAAGTCGATTCCCAAAATAATAAACAGTTATGTATTACATGTGTAATGTGAAATTATAATCATTTATGACTTCCATTTTTCCCTTTTAACTGCTTTTATTGGCTTTATCTATCAGCTTGTCTACCAAAATTAAATATTTCTTGTCTTCTTCGATGCAAAGTTCTCGCTCACTCGCTTTCTCCCCTTCTCCACCATTATGAGCGGCCTTGTTCCACAGACTCCCGAGACAGGGTGCGGGCGCCCCGCAACTTTTACCCTGTATGTATGCAGACACGTGGCCCATATCGTAGATTGCCATCGATATTGATACAGAATACGCAAATATAAGTACCCCACTCCAATAACTCATTAAATAGTCATGTTTTCGTCGTCTTTGCACCAAACATACATCAAATTAAAGCGTAGTTTATTCAGCATTCTTTGCAAGAAGTTGCTGGCGTTATTTTCTGAAAAATGTGAAACGAAAAATTAAGTTGAATAAAAATGAAATCGATTTTTTTTAAAACCAAGACTAAATTAACAAATATGCGATTTTATTAAATATGAAATCTTTTCTTGTAGACTTCACATAAACCAGTCACCAAAAACTGTGTAGAGATGAGCTTGATAAGAATAAACAAAAATAATTAAAGATGGGTTTGTAATTTAAGATTGCGAGAATTGCATAAATTCACTCCTCACTTAATTGCATATTTAATGGATATTTTGATTTTGTAGTGCATATGAACACTTGTCTTAGTGATTACGTTTT
Source organism: Lepisma saccharinum (assembly GCF_977018435.1). Classification (NCBI taxonomy): domain Eukaryota; kingdom Metazoa; phylum Arthropoda; class Insecta; order Zygentoma; family Lepismatidae; genus Lepisma; species Lepisma saccharinum. Next base: position 25,156,653 of record NC_139238.1, read on the forward strand.
CACGCCAACTTGGCAGCACACCATTTTTTTTAGTAATCTTCGTGTTATCTTCCCATACACAGTATCACAGATAATACTTTTCCACTTGAAGTGATAAGTACTTTCTGTCAGGCTGACAACCTGTTACATATTTAAAACGATAAGGATTTTTGAGCTTCGGAGAAATGTTATTTATAAATCCAGGGTGTGGTTCGTGCTGACTCTGCACATGGCAACAAGCGGGAAAAAGATTCCTGCAGAACGGATGAACAAGAACATTTGCGTAACCAGGAAGTCTACCCATATGGATATTCTGATGTCATGCTATTCCACAACTTGTGGAGCAAATTCTACCAAATGCAGATGGGCAATTTTTTCATATTTGTCTGTAAATTTTGTTTGGGATTCACGAATACACAGAAAAGCAAAGCGTGTGTAACCCTTATGCAATGGCGGCGATTGGCGACAATAAAACTGTTCAAATGGTCGTACATGAGTGTATTGCAAACCAGTTGTGTGTCTTTACATTCCTTTGCTCACTGGTTATCTGGTATGACTTTTTACTTCACGTAATGTAATGACAAATGTCTTCAAAACGGTGTTAGATGCTGGTATATTTCTTGGAAATATATCAGCGCTTTGAAAAAAGCAGGAGTGATGAAAAATTTCAAAGTTTCTTAGACGCCACTTGGTAGCCTGGTAGTGCCTCCCTCCCTCCGCCCGTGTAGGCGTCGGGGTGCGGCGACCTGTGAGTTCCAGTTGATGAGAAAGAATTGGCTTCGAATTTAGATATAGATTATCCAAAGCTAGGCAACATTGTACAGGGCCTAAATCGAAAGAAGATGCAGATTCAGCATGACGAAACTTTTGAAGATCCACAAAAACGGTACAAAGATGATTTTTATGACCAGGTCCTAGACGATTATTTTAGCTCTAAGAGGAAGATTTGAGCAGATTAAACATCATAGTGAATTTTCAATTTCTTTTATGATATTAGTAAGGATAATGACATGCCATCTGATCTTTTGTCTGAAAAGTGTAGAAAACTTGCCGGAATGTTAACACATTATAACCATATGCAAGGTCTTTGAGTGAAAAGAAAGATAAATGTTTAGTTAGTTTGCCACCAGATGGCTTTGATTTGGAAAAAGGGGCTTGGCTATGAAATACCGGAGATCGGAGGAAAGCGAGTCTCGTGTGGGAACTTCACTTCCCAGATTAGCTGAGGTTAAATCACGTTAAGTTGAGTTGAAAGGGGTAATCTCGGAATGGAACAAAGTACAGGGAGTAGTTGTTTTGTAGTGGTTTAGTATTTTAAGTTTTTATGTAGAGTATTTAGTTGGGATTTTTGGTTAAAGCACAGCACTCTTTGTTCTATTCTGAGATAGGTATTTTGGCGGGAAAATGAATATTAAAATGAAATTGCTCTAATCTCATTTTGGTTAAATAAAGTGTAAGGAAGTCTTAGTTATGTAAAGATTTAATTGTATAATTTAATTGTTTCTTTATTATTTATTGAATTTAGATTGGGGTTTATATTCTTATAATCATCATTTATGTAGTCTCAAGCCCTTGAGGCATTATGTTGAATAAACCTCTTTACTATCAAGCCTTTTATGTATAATTCCTCTAAACCTGCAATTTTACGGTTTGAGCCTTCCACTGCCATATTTTTATATTTCTGCTAGGTTAATAGACCGACTTCAGTTGCAAGCCTTGTGTCCTAATGAAGGAAAATATTTCTTAGTGAATAATTTTAAAGGACGTGCAATAAGAAGCTGGTCATAACATGAAGGCTACTGAACTAAAAGTGCCTTAAACTGATAAAGGGTGATGATTGTGCACCTAATGTGAGTGTAGAACTTCGAATTCATTAACTTTGTCGGTAACCGTGGCAAGTGGCGAACAAAGTTTATATTTCTTTGGAAATAGTAAAAATACTATCTTCGGTCAATCATGTCTGAAACACGCTTGTTTCCATTTTATGCAAGATAGCTTTATACGAAAAATAATATTACATGCGAAGGTAAAGGTCAAGTTCCCTGTGGCCCGACCCTGTGGCCGAGTGGTTAGCACATCGCGCTGCGACGCCAAGGGTCCCGGGTTCGAATCCCGGTCGGGCTTGGTTGTTTGTGAATGTCCATTCATCAATTTCATCATTTCATCACTCATCCCCATCTTCGCAAATTAGCCAAGAGGCACAAAACGCGAAGTAAAATAAACTAAATGAATCAATCAATCAATCAATCAAGTTCCCTGTGCATATAGCACCATGTCCTGAAGGCACATTTATGGGATGTGGGGGCAGGGCCACACACAATATCGATCTCGGCAATTTTGTAGGTGATGTGATCAGTACCACTCTCCGGCCGCCTTTACCTCCCAGGGTTGCCCCCAGGTACCCATTAATTTGAGGCTAGGTGAACCCCAGAGCTGCTTTATGCGGGGACAACGCAGGAAAGAATTCAGACAGATCACCCACGCGGGAGATCCGGGAATATTGCATGTAATTATTTTAAAAATCCAACCATATATCACAGACCTCGGTAAACATATGAAGTCAAGCCTTCATTTCTTTCCTAATACTGGTTACATTCAAGACGTATGAGAGAGAGAGAGAGAGAGAGAGAGAGAGAGAGAGAGAGAGTTTTCATAAAATATAATAATAATAATATAAAATTAGTGTCGCATTTTTTAAAGTTTAACTGTGGTGGAGCGAGATATCATTTTGTGCTTAATATTATTGAAATAGTGTAACAAGTCTCATTATTTATTTTATAGTTTTTACTAAGGAATATATTGATTTGTAATTTCCCGTTGCAACGTAATGAAAGGGGGGATGGCGTTCGAAAGGGAGCGGCATCTGCCGCCACCACCCAGGGCGGCAAAATGACTAGCGCCGGCCCTGCCAGGGGGTTGGGGCAAGGTGCCAAAACGGGCGAGCAAAGACAGTGTTTCCTTTTGTAGATAAGGTTTAGCATAGTGCGGGGGCAAAAGTGGCGAAAATTAAGGGGGGGGCAAATGCCCCGTCGTCCCCCCTAATCGCCGCCACTGCCCTTATGCATACATATTGTTTCTTATTCTTAAATAGTTACAATGATATTCGTTTTCTTGAATTGATTGATTTGGTGTTTTAAGTCCACTTTATGCACAGTAAGGCTAATCGGGACTGGACCTAGAGTTTCAAGTGGGATCAGTTTCAAGGAAAATCACTGTATATTATTATTGAATGTTTACTTCGTATCTTTGGTTAGCAATTAGCTAAACGTTGCAGTACATAAAGTTGGAGTATGGTTAAAAATGTAGCAATATAGTGTTTCTTCAGGTATCATGGGAGAGAAGGGCCAATATAGGACGGCGATTTTGAAATTTACTTTTTTAGAATACGTTATTTTTAATCTATTGTAAAACATCCATGTCTAGGTATCGGGAAAAAGTCAGGGGGGATTTGCCACTAGGCTATCTTAGGGTATAGCCTAGGGGCCGCACACAAATTACGATTAAGGGCAGAAATGACAAACACCATGGACCATTAAAATTACTTCATATTGTGATCATATCAAAGTAAACTTTCATGTCAAGTTGTTTTACTTGCTTATTTCATGAAACAAGTTAAAAGGAAGGAGTTCTAGAGTTTTAAGTAACGTATTACATCATAACCCTGTTTTCAGTACTGTATTTCAACCGGAGTGCAATTCTGTATGGCAGACTGCAAAGGAAGCTACGAGAGGTTACATACAGTAACAGTGCTCGAATATAAACAATTGTTCATCGAAGAAACGAATGAAAAACATTGAATTCAATTGTAGGGATATTGACGATTGAAATCAACATCCTTGTTTCTCAGTTCGCGGCCAGTGTGGCTACCGTAATGTAGTGTCGGTTTATTTTGCTTTGGTGCGTGTGCGGTATTAGTATTGCGTGGCGTAATGCATGGTACAAGTGGCACTTATAAACGAAAAGTGAAAAAGAAAAGCATCTTTCGGATGCAATTAGTAGAAGCGAAGTACCATGAGAATGTCGACAGGGTACAAAATAAAGGATAGCCTAGGTGCACAAATTTTATAAACCCTCCCTAGAAAAAGGGAGAGAAAGAAGCAAGAGAGGGAGACAGAAAAAGATAAAGAAGCAAGATAGAGAAAGGAAGAGAATGAATGGAAATTAAAAAGGTCGGTAGAGAGAGAGAGAAGGAATAAATGTAAATAAAACAAAAAACAGGAAAAAAAGGAAGTAATTGTAGAAGAGGCTGTAAATAAAAAAGGGAAGATAGGAAAGCAATAAAGAAATTTGATGTGATTGATTGATTTGGTGTTTAAGTCCACTGTATGTACAGTAAGGTTAATCGGGACTGGACCTACAGTTTAAAGTGGGATCCGAACCGCTACGTGCCTCCACCGAGTATCGAACCCGGGATACAAGGCGACGACGCTACCTCTGCGCCATCGTGGAGGCGGAATGAATAAAAGAAAAACAGAATAAATAAAAATAATAGGGCAAAACGAAAATTAGGTAGGGAAAGTTCCTTACTCCAAGGAGAGGATATCCATGCTTTCTCCAATCGGCCTTCCCCTGTGTGTTACTTCAGGTAAATTTATCAAAAACTGCCACCTTGGGTACACATTATCTATGCATAAATTGGCCTCATAAAGGCAACAAAAAAAACAACAACACTGCAACAAAACCGTTGACACAACTGTGATATTCAGCTAAAGTATGAGGGAGGCAGATGCCGACCCGATGCATTTAACACATCAAATAATCCTCTATTAATGAAAGCGATCATCCTTTGCCAACAGAACCGTTATCTGCTCACATAGGTGGGGTCATGTTTGCCGTTCACTTACCGCGGGTTACACAACACTGAACTTCCGGCCCACAGACTGATGGGACATGCGGGTTTTGTGACGTCACGTGCGTATTCTTGGAATCATTATCTTCGATGACCTGATTACCGTTGGCAATAAAGATCGGAGTCTGCTTAAAATATGTGCATAGTCTGTTGAACAGAAATCCATAAAGCTGCTTTTTTCTGGGTTTATGTTCGTTGCCGCACTTACTGTGGGCATTTTAACGATGGTTGAACTCATGGACGTCGTTAGAAATGTTTGTGTGTGTGTGTGGGGGGGGGGGGGTGAGGCCATTGATAAAACTTGGAATAATAACAATAATTAACATGATTATAAAATAATAATGTCAAAAACCAACTAAAATGGTCCGAATTGTTTCATCAGTGGAGAAACTTTTCTACTATATCCACCAGATGAGTGTAGGTTGTTATTATTATTATTATTATTATTATTATTACATTTAGTAGAGTTAGCGTATTGAAATGCATTGTTATTCTATTTTGTTGCCAAATTTTACACACGCAGCTAAAGAAAAAGCTTTAAAAGTTAATTTTACTTTTTGTTGATTGATTGATTGATTGATTTGGTTTATTTACTTCGCGTTTCTGCCACTTTTGGCTAATAGCGAAGATGAGGATAAGTGATGATATTGATGATTGGACACTCACAAAGAACACTTATGCCCAGGCCGGGACTAAAACCCGCGACCCCTGTCGTCGTTTTACTTTTTGTGATGTCTGATATAAAATAATCTCATTTTTTTAAATTTTGAAAACAGTGGAACCATGCATTTCTTGAATTCCATGGTATAAAATGAAAACATAAATCAGTTCTTTTTTTTACTCTTATTAAAAAAAAGCCATTCTATTGTAACTTGAACGATGTCAATCTTGAAAAGGAAGGTGTGTTGACGACCAGTTCGTCCCCTTCCCACTCTAATCCATTGAACAACAGCAATTTTGGAGTTCCACGGGGAATCGAACCCGTGACCACTGGCACCAAAGGCGAGAGCATTAACTGAGAGCCTTCTAACGGTGGTGCAAAGTACTTCATCACTTTTTTTTGCACATAAAGCCAAATCGAGACAGTCCAGCCTTATAAATGAAGTCGTTCTCTTTCTATGAGGTAGAAGTGATCACGTCATAAAAATAGCCTATTCGCTTTAACCAGTTTTCATCTACTTATACAGAAATCCTGCCATTATTCCCTAGGGATTAAGGGTGAACGGTGTTATAGTATTACGCAAGTTCGATGACTTTTTAATTGCTTTATCTGCAAATATCTTACACGACAATTCAACAGACCATCACTTTCCTGATCTATCATCTGAAGCTGAGAGAGAAGACAAAAATAGCAAAATTGATAAAAAATAACAATGAAAGTGTCGTACGAAGTTGACATGATAGCCATATCGCCTAAATATGGACAAAAGAAGCACGATACGTTATTCAACAAAATGGTATCATGCAATTGATCTTTATTGATACATTCCAAGTGGTACTTTTAACCATACGGTTACGTTAATGTTATTATCATGTTGCATATATTAAATTTAGCACATATACAGAAAAAGCAGTAAACAATTACCGTATTGTCGGCGTATAAGAAGCACTTTTTTCTTTAAGAAAAGCTGGATGCCTCTTATACACCGATACTGGATCTTTGATAACCTTCATTTCTGGAAATTTTCTGTTCTGAGTTAGACGATTTCCTTGCTGAATGTGACAAAGAAGATTAAATTGTATACTTTCCAAGTTAGATTAGGTAAGTTATTTGTTGAAAGTAGACCTATATTTGAAATTTTGCAAAGTAATTATAAATTCAGTGATAAAGCTTTTTCCTCAATAGTGTCTACAAAAAAATGTCTTATACGCCCACAAATACGGTACTTTTATCAGTATAGTAATGAACGAGTTCATGTTAGAACACTGCAAAAAAACCTTCTTTGAAAAATGAACACAAATCTTCTAGAAGTTACATCATAATACGACAGTTTCTAAGAATTTTGTATATGCAAACATATTCACACTAAATTTTGCGCTCAGATCAAACTTTTAAACAGACATTATTTTATCTTTCCTTATGATTGATTACATATTGTATGATACATAGGCTCGATAGCAATATAAGAAAATATAATCTGTGGTAAGTAGGCAACTATTGCTACATGTGTCTAAATACTATTATTATCATTACAAAGAAATTATCCGTTCACCTTACACTTTAACAAAGAGTCCTTGCTCTATCTTGAACGCTTTTTGAGATTGTCATAAATGCTTATTTGCTGATAAAATCTCACATGTAGGTTATCATTAAAGTGTACGAAATTTTAAAATCTTATCTTACCAAATTTATCTGCCGACAGTGGCGCAACCACGGGGGGGCATTGTCCCCCAACCTTCGACGGAAATGAGCTCTAGGGGGGCAAGGGAGGGGCAAACATTGACGGCCAAGTGTACCTGCAGGGGGCAATTACGGCCCACAACTTCAAATTTTATGCAAATAAAAATACTATTTGTAAAATTTTCTTGCTCGCTTCGCTCGAAATGCCTTACTTTCTTGGTCTTATCAAGTTCAGGACGGTAGTTAGGGGAGCGGTGAGAGTCGGCCCTGGGCACCGAACGATCTAAATGAAAATAAGTTGTAAAATGTATTTATGGTTTTAAGTCCGCTTTACGCACAGAAAGGCTAATCGGGACTGGACCTACAGTTTAAAGTGTGACCCGAACCACTTTGCCATGTTCCTCCACCGGGTATCGAACCTGTGGCCCCTTGATCACAAGGCGACAATACTACCACTACACCATCGGGGAGGCACAAAAGTTGTAAAAGAGAGAATGCATTGGCGTCCCTAGAAATTATTTGCGCCCTATTAAATCAATATTGATTTCAGCCTGGAAGAAAATTGATTCCAAAATTTTCTTGCTCGCTATCATTGTTCTTTGTAATGCATTGTAAATTCCCAGACAGAGAAATAAGACTTGTGTTAATTGATTTTTGTCTTAAATGCATGAACAATTGTTTGGAGGAAAGGGAGTGTGCACATTTGAGAGACAATTTTGTGAATTGGTTGTGTAATGTATTTAAATAATATGTTATAATATGTATTAAGGAAACTTTGAATACGTACACAATTTAGTGTCCACATCGCTCCATGTTGCATATGTGAAACATATGTCGTGCATAAAAGTTATACATGTTCATGTAAAAATGAATTATATTTGGAATGCATTTATCAAGCATTTCCTGTCTTTCAAAAATAGTTTGTGTGCTTGTTTTCCATTATTAATGTGAAATTGAACGTGTTGAAAAAATAATTCAAATCGTTTGTTTGAACGAAAATGCTTTAGCACAAACTTCTATCTCCTTTTTGCATAATTTAAGACGGTTATAACGTCTTTGATACTACTAATGCTACTACTACTACTACTACTACTAATAATAATAATAATAAAAATGTTGGTTCTGGGTTCGAATCCCGGCTTGGGCATGGATGTTTGTGAATGTCCATTCATCAATTTCATCATATTTTTTCATCTCATTTTTATTATTGCTACTACACATTTTTATTTCAGCAAGGCACACGAAATGTACTATTTTGCAATTATAATATAAAAGATAAGTTTCGTTGCTATGTAAGGTTTTCTAGTGTAGAATTACCAAGGACATATTTAAGGGGGCCCACGGGGTCTGGACCATCCCCCGAAAGACTAAGAAAGTCCAAAATCAAATGAGTAAAATAATTGTTGCTGTTGAATAATACAAAGTTGATGAATTTCCGCAAAACTTAGAGGTAAAGGTTAGATTAAGAATATACTGCCTTTCATTAACAGTGTCTGCGAAATTTATTCATACCCCTACTAATAATAATGCACATACAAATATTGATCATATAATTTACTTTTTATCATCTGGACCTAACAACTTTTATGTTATTCAATAAATAATCCATTAAAATATTTTGATATTAATTTCTTTGGTAGGACAGCTGTTTCTATACAAGTGTTGGTGATATTAACTGCACATATAAGCAAGATATGAATACATGTATTTTTATGTTCATGCAATACTATTAATTTTAATAATTATTAACTTACCCTATTTCCGACCCATCGAAATGTAGTTCTAGATAGGTGTCTGAGGATTAGTTGTCATTATTAATACCAATTTCACCATTATATTCATTATTAGTATAACAACGTACAAGCATTCATAACTTTGGAAAAGGATTATGTATCTGGAGGATTATTTTGCGAAACATTGACAAGATATATGATACATTATAATTAAAAGCAGTACTGGTCAAACTGCTATGAAACATATTTATATCTACAAAGGGCAAAAATAATAGGATAACAAGAACAAAAAGTCACCGTATCAAGATTAAAATTAATTAAAATGATGCACAATTGAGGCAGTCTCTATTTCATCCCAGGAATATGGACAGGATCGTTAATTCACGAATTCATTAGTGGGATTTTTCGTTTCTCTGCTTCCCGGGAAATTTGTTCTCCTGTAATGGATTCACATCGTTAATTGGTAAGCATGGAGGGACGTTTTGTATTCTGATATCTGCCGCATGGTAGGAGAACGTTAACTAGTAAGGATTCATAGAAATCCTTGGACCAAAATTTGGCCAATAACTTCAGGTATTGAGCAGTTAGCTGCGCCGATGTACACTCTGAAATCGCACTCATTGGTAATTGTAGTTATCTCTGCAGCAGGATGGGAACTAGAGAGAGGATGGGATACCCCTCAAAGCAAGGGTAATTTGCATCTCTACCAGAGATTAATCACCCTCACCCCATCACTTTGATAATATGATACTCTCATTCCATTCTCTTTGAGAATTTCAGTTGCAAATGTACAGCTAGATGATCAGTAAGTTGATGATTATCCTATTCAAAATTCCATTAGCTCAAACATTGGCAATGCTTCGGGAATGTCAGCGTGTGTTTAGCTTCTTGTTTTGGCAATACAAGAATAGAATATGATTCGTACATGTACATTGTACACTGAAATAACCCATAATAGGGTAAAGTTCTAAACTCTCGGGCATGTGTCTCTTGTCCATATTCAATTAATATTCAAAAAGTGATGCTTGTTTTCAGAAAAAAAATGGAACATGAAAATAATTCCAAAATCATTTCAGTGTACTCAGTAGAAGAAAATAGTCAATCTGACACAGTGAATCCAGAGTGTTTCCGGGCTGATGATGCAAACTTTCAGGGATGATGGAGAAGGGCACATGTATCAATTTGAGATAAGGAACCCTGGTGCGGAAACGACTTAGTCGAAAGTTATAAGCGAAAATCGGTGGATGAAGATGTATTATTACAAGTTTCACAAGCTGCTACATTCACAACAGTTGTTCAAAGTGGCGTCCCCCAGCTTCGCTGCAGGCATGACATCGTCGCACAAAGTTCTGGCGTACCCGTTGGAACAACCTCCGGTGTCGTTCGAACAATGTCACAGGAACGGAGACTGCAGAGGATCTCGTCGCAAGAATTCTCGCTGCCTTTGTGCGACGATGTCGTGCCTGCAGGGAAGCCGGAAACACCCTGTATAGCAAGTAAATATTTTCTTATTATTATATGTCGCTCACTACGTTTATTGAAGATTTGTTCCTAGTTTTAGACTTCTTGGAGGGATGATGGCTCAATCTTAGACGTTGGTCGTTTCCTGCTCTAAATTGTGACTTTTGGGCCAAATTATGTCAGATGATTAGTTACATTATTTATATTTTTACCACATTTTAAATATCCCAGTTTATCAATTTTGTGGCCCTTTTCGGACATTTTCCACAGTGAAGGTCACTTTGGAAATAGAAGTCCGAGGCTTTAGCCTCTTACGCCCTTTCTACATCCGGCCTGGGGAACCGCACTTACTTCCCAAACTCCTTAAACTGTATTCCTCTTTCTTGACAGAAGCATCCAGGAATTAAGTGTCTCAAAAAGACAACCGCCTAAGACTACTGGTCTATTTCTGACATAATAACAATTTGACATAATAAAACTGTTCTATTTTTCACTTTTTTAATAATCTGAACAGGCTGCTGCAGATGTTTCCGGTCGTGATGTATCAAAGTGTTCACAAGAAACATGCAGGAAGGTTACATTAAAATTAACTTTGAACTTGGGCAATGGAAATTTGCCCAAGTTTTACGTGTGAATAGTTAGAGAGCACTTTTTTGTGTATGAGTTTGGGGTTTAAATCAAGGGCGCCCGCAGAGAGGGGCCAGGAGGGGGCCCCCTCCTGAGATTTCTGGAAAGACTTAATGAAATTGGAATGGTGAAATTGTAGCGATATTTGGTAACAAAAATATTGTTTTCTGTGACTTGCAGGATGTAAATTACAGCAACAATTACACAGGCCTGCGAAATTGAAGTTATTGAAAAATACAAGAGACGTGTACGCTGAGTTTTATGTTATTGGGTGTGCTGATTTCGAAAATGACCTCCATTTTTTTCCATCACGTCAGGATTTTTTGTACAATCGATATCGATATTTTTGCTAAAATCCTATGTAAAAAGGAATTTTCACGAACAATTTTGCATGCACTATCTGGCAACAGTGTTTTTGATCCATTTAAATCTATGTAAAATCGATGCTTGGTGATAAAATTGATTTATTAGCAATTGATTTTATTTTGTATAGGTTTAAATGGAAGAAAACCACTGTTGCCAGATCGCACGAGACACCTCTGGTCGAGAGAAAAACACAAAGTTCCCTTGCGTTTACACTTTTAACATCCCATTATGGTGAAGTTTCTAGAAAAAAAGCACCAACGTATTATGTTCATTTGTGTTTATTAAGGTAACGTACATAAAATAGATGATTGACCACGAGGAGCAATGTATGTGTACATGAACGTTTGACACAAATTGTAAACTGAACAAACAACAAAACCAAACACAAAGTTTATATTTACGTACGTACCCTTTTGCCTCTGAAACTTCTTTTTGACGTTCTTCTTTTATGTGCAATCTCAGGCTTCTCTCGAGTTAACATCCAACAGTAGTCGGCGACCATGTTCTTGTCCCATTGTCCTTGATATTTGTGCTCCATATCTTTAATATCTTGGTGGAACCTTTCACCCTGTTCTTCGCTGACTGCTCCTAAATTATCGGGGAAATAGTCCACATGTGAGTGAAGGAAATGTAGTTTGACACTCATGGAGCAACCCAACACTTGAAATTTATCCATGATATTCATAACAATTGCTTTATAGTCAGGATCCTTGTAATTCCCCAGAAATTTACTGACCACATCTTTGGTTGGCCGCGGTGGCTCAGTCGGTAACGCGTCTGACTACCATGCTCAAGGTCCCGGGTTCGATCCCCGGCCGGTTCAAATCCGGGAACTTTTCTAACGATGGAAGCGGCCCACCCAGCGTCGAATAACATGGGTACCTTGGGGAAACCCTGGGGGGTAAAGGCGGTCAGGGGCGTGATGCTGATCACATCACCCCCACTCACGACCGGATCAAGAAAGTGTGGGGCGTTACCCCCTATACGCCTTCATGGCGTGGTGCTAAGCACAGGGGAGCACTTTACCTTTTTTTTTTTATCTTTGAAGGCAACCCAAGCTTCTTTCTCCGTTGTTGTCATGCTAGTCTCAAAGTCTTTATCCTTCATGAGCTTGCGGATATCTGGACCAACGAAGATTCCCTCTGTCAACTTGGTTGCAGATAAACCTGGAAACTTTTTGCCCAGGTATTTGAAACAATCGCCAACTTTTGGAATAGCCTTGACAAATTGCTTCATTACACCTAATTTGATATGCAACGGGGGTAACAATACTTTTTTGGGTCAACTAAGCTGTTCCGAATCACATTCTTGGTGCCTGGTTCAAGATTTTGTATTTTAGCCCATTCTTACTTGACCCAATGTTGAGTCTTTGCACGACTGTCTCACTCACAAATGAAACATGGGAGCTTTGTATATCCGTCTTGTTGACCAAGAAGCATGGAGATAACTTTCAAATCACCGCAAATGGTCCAACCGTGGTCGGCATATTTTATTTTGTTGAGGACGAGAGCCAGGTTTTCATAGCGTTCTTGTAAATGTACCGAGTGTGCAACTGGTACAGATGCATACTGGCTTCCGTGATAAAGAAGGACAGCTTTCAGGCTCCTTGTCGATGAATCTATAAACAGCCTCCATTCATCTTTATTGTAGGTGATATTAAATTTGCTCATCAATCCGGGAACATCATAACAATAAACCAGGTTCTCCGCTTTCTCAAAGTACTGAACAAAGTCCTTTTCTCGATTCCTGTACCAATAAAAAGTGGTTCCTTTGGCCAATAAATGTTTTTCTTTCAATCTGGAGCCCAACTCTTTCGAAAGGCCCAGATCTCTAATCAGATCATTAAGTTCAACCTGAGAGAAGGGCTGAGGTGAATCGCCTCCAGAGGGCTTATATTCGGTATCGGAGCCTTGACCGTCTGGATGTTCGGAGTCTGAAGACTCTGAAGAGATGACTGGTAATTCAGTTGGAGGCAAAGGGACTAGCACATAAGGTCCATGAGGAACGGGGCGTATGGCCGATAGAATGTTCTCAGGATAAGAGATTAGCTTGTGATTTTTTCGGTTATACCCACGGACATGGGAGGCACAAAAGTAACAATCATCACAGTGGTTTCTCGGCTCCTTCCATGTCATAGGAATTCCAAAGCGTAAAGCAGTATTCTTTCCGTTGAGCCATAAGCGTAGATCATTGAGACACTGCACACACACTTTATGAGGAGCCCACGATTTGTTCTGGTCTCCGAGTTTCATGCCAAAATACGCAAGATAAAGTTTTCTTACATAGTTTGTAATGGTCAGGCAGGGAGGAAAGCTATTCCACGCTGAAACAACATATTTATGGTAAATGTTCATACAAATCCACTTACAATTAAATTTTTCAAGAAAACGTGACGTGATAGACATTTTTCTTTATTTTTTTCGAACTCAGCACGACAAAATACATAAAGTTCACCTATCACTTCCCTTGTATTTTTTTTCATCGCAGGCCTGTGTTATTATCGTTATTTTGAAGTACGGTTACATTTAAGCTTACAGTCTATTTTACACTTATTATCTAACTATAAAAAACAGCTTCTTGTCCCACATAAATTAATAAATATCCAGTTATGCAAATTCTGTATAAATACACAGACTATGGAAATTACAAGTGTATGTAATTTAAAAAAAACATAAGTAGTAGTAGTGGTAATAATAATAATTATTATTATTATATTAAAAACCACAAAAATAATAGCAAAAAAAATTTTAGAAGTTTCTATAACTGCCCCCCAAAAAATCCTGCCTGCGCCCTTGGTGTAAATATGCTAAATGTTTCCAAATTATATGTAAATGTTATCATAAGATTTAATGAACTAGCTTATGACCGGAAATATATATATATATACAACTTTGCATACACGAAAAACCTACCTCCCTAAATGAAATCACAAATACGCCACTGAATGGGCATCACCCCCCATGGAAAAAGCTTAATTCGTACAATGCTGTATACACTACTAATTATTGTAAGTGCCAGTTTCCTACTCAGTATAAATTGTTTGAATGTGCATGTGATAAACATGATTTTCTCACTATGACTTTCGAAATGAACACATTTAGCTTTTCATCAGCTACAAATTCTCATTTTTAATGAGCAGGTGGAAGGGAGGAACACCTGACGTTCCCTCTACACTACGAAAAAAAAAAGCAGCTGAAAAGCTAACGATTGAGAGATTTTTCCAGTAATTATTCAGCGTTGAATTTCAGTTCCTGAAGCTCCTCTCCGCTCCACTTGCTTCGTTAACAACAATGCCTTCACACACCGGTGCAGAAACGGAAGCAGGAAGTGTGTGCGTCTCATTAGCACTTTGGAGAAGGGTACAAGCTGTGGAACATGATAATTAACTTCAAAGAGGGAGGGCTGAAATTGGGAAAGATGAACATTATTTTTCCGCTCCAAGACACAGATCGGACATTTTGTCTATGCGAACTAACTAACTTTCTAGCCTTCTTAAGCCCGAAGGTTTATGGCTGCAGCAACACAAGTCCTCCATCTGTTCCTATCCTGGGCAAGATCAATCCTAACTATTCCATCCTTGCCGATTTCCCTTAAGTCCATCTTAACGTTATTCCTCCATCTTCGTCTTGGCCTTCCTACAGGTCTCTTAGCATCAGGTTTCCTAACAAGAATCCTGTAAACTCTTCTTTCCTCTCCCATTCGTGCCATGTGGCCTGCCCACCTAAGTAAGTCTTCGTGATTTAATTATTTTAATAATATCTGGACACGAATACAAATTATGCAGTTCACAATTATATAACTTTCTCCACTCACCTGTCTTCTCATCCCTTTTAGGTTCAAATATTTTTGTAAGGATTTTATTTTCAAATACTCTTAATTTATGTTTCTCTTTTAATGTACGTTACCAAATTTCACATCCATATAATACAGGGAGGTTATTGCAGCATGCCACCGCAAGAGCTTCGGCCGCTTGCCGGCCCAGTCATGCAACAGGTGCCGGCAAATTGCGTAACAGATAGCCCGTTACACAAACCGCTTGTTTTGTAATGTTTCCACTTTTCACAATTATAGTTACAATTACAACTTAAATAAGCACGTACCTTGCCGCAAGGATGCTGGAAAAGGTGTCCTCTAAAATACAAATATTTCTGGCACTTTATTTCTGCCCATATCGCTTCTGACAGCAATGACTCATCCAACATAAAGGATTCAATTTTTCATTCTTGTCTTGCCTTCGAATAAACAAAACCGTGACTCTTATTTTGCAGATAACACAAGATTAATCCTTTTGAACACTAGAGTCAGTGGCGTGCCCAAGATTTTCGAGGGGGGAGGTTACGTATACATTATTATGCAAAACGAAAGCGCAGATAAACGAATTATTTAACAGTGTCACTTAATTTTAACGTGTGAATATTTTTGAAGTAAAGTAGCGATCATACACTGTGTGCGATTTTTCTTTCTGAGAGCGCCATTTGAAATAAGCACTTTTCCCCTTTTGCTACTATGGGATAAACTGAATATAAAAGGCTATAACTGCTCAACAACTGCATCTTTTTAAGAAATTTAAATTCTAAATGTAAGAATGAACAAAAGGCAACATTTTATGTAAATTCCGACAATTGTGAGTCCAGGGGGAAACGGGGGCCAAATCCCAAAGTTCTATTTTCCCCGTAATTACGCAAAATTTCTGAACGTCGTAATTTCCATATTTTTTTTTTCAAAGTTGCGGCAGGAGCATTACATATCCTCATAGAGTAGTCTTTTGTTGTGCTTCCCTCAAAATTTGGTCCATCCAGTGTCTATAGAGCCGACGCTAGAAGCGAAATTCCTCAGATGTCGCAAGAGCGTCAGCGGCTTATCGGAGTAGTGGTAAGCCGCGAGAAGCCTCTCGATACTACGCGAATGCGACAGCTGTCGGCTACCAGTTGTTTAGACGTGTTCACTTCGGTTTGCGTTTATCAGTACTCGTGTTGTTTATACTGTGTTATTGAGTTATTGCTTTATCGTGTGTTAATTGTTATTCATTCATTAGTTATGCCGCCAAACAAATATAGTCTTGAACAAAGAGTTTTTATGTACGATACTTACGTGAAAACGAACTCTTGCAGAAAAGTAGTCAGGCGATTCGCAAGAAAATTTCCTGGCAATCCTGTTCCGGACAGACATACTGTTTACAACCTCGTTAAAAGATTACGAGAGACAGGATCTCTTGAACCTAAGAAACGTGTTTCCAGACGACGTGTTCTTACGGAAGAAAAGCTAGACGAAATTGGTGAACGACTTGAACATACTCCAAAAAAATCCCTCCGTCGGCTTGCTCAGGAAACAGGCATTTCAAAATCCTCAGCACGAAATGCCACTAAATTACTTAGATTAAAACCCTACAAAATTACAGTGGTTCATGAATTGCAACCGCGCGATCACGCGACTAGAGTTCGATTCTGTAACTGGATGCTGGATAATATTGTTGCTGGCAGAGTAAATCCAGAATTAATCATATTTTCAGACGAAGCTTGGTTCGAATTGAATGGCCGAGTTATTTCACAAAACAATCGCTATTGGAGCGCAGAAAAACCTGACCTTGTGCATGAAGTTCCGCTCCATCCTGCAAAAATTGGTGTGTGGTGTGGTTTGAATGCGCACAGAATAATAGGGCCTATTTTTTATGAAGGTACTATCAATGGTGAAAGGTATCGAAGAGACATACTAGAACCTTTTTTTGAACAATTAACGGACATTGAATGCCAGCAGTCATTTTTTCAGCAGGACTCTGCTACTGCTCACACTGCTTATGAATCACTTAATTTTATTGCCGAGATTTTTGAGGACAGAATTATCAGTACTGAGTTGTGGCCCTCTCGTAGCCCCGATCTTACTCCTTGTGATTATTATTTATGGGGAACATTAAAAAACAAAGTGTATCAGAATAACCCGCGTACAATAGAGGATTTAAAAGAAAATATAAGAAGAGAAATTGCCAGAATCACACCTGAGGAGCTTATGGATGTTCAGAGGAATTTCATACGCAGATGCCGGAAATGTATTGGTGTTGAAGGAGGTCATTTTCAACATCATTTATAACACAGAAGGTTAGTGATCATCATTATTATTAGTTTTAAATATAATTTTACACTTTCGGTTTGCTTTATGCGCCGCGATGCTGTCTTCCCTTTCTGTCAACCGAGGATAAAGTAGAGATGTCTAAGAAAGATTAGATGTCTGAAATAAGGTTGTAATTGTAACTGTAATTGTGAAAAGTGGAAACATTACAAAACAAGCGGTTTCTGTTACGGACTATCTGTTACGCAATTTGGCGGCACCTGATGCATGACAAGGCCGGTAAGCGGCCAAGGCTCTCGCGGTGTCTAAGAAAGATTACATGTCAAAAATAAAGTGCCAGAAATATTTGTATTTTAGAGGACACCTTTTCCAGCATCCTTACGACAAGGTACGTGCTTATTTAAGTTGTAATTGTAACTATAATTGTGAAAAGTGGAAACATTACAAAACAAGCGGTTTGTGTAACGGGCTATCTGTTACAGGCAAAATTACTGTTTTGTGTATTTTAACTTAGTTCCTGGACTAAGGATAGGATGTACAGTAACACCAAACGTGGTTTTATAAATACTGAGATTCGGTGTGACAGGACTTTTGGTGTTAATGCTGAATCAGCGCTTTTCAGCACCATCACCGGTCTCTTGTTACACCTTTTGCTATCAAGCAACAGAGCACTTCAACACTCGATTAGATCTTGTGCCACCATTTTTACAGGTAGCATATTATTTTACAGCGCATGGTGCCGAAATCGTACAGTAAACATAATTATACACAATTCATTATTATTATTATTATATCGCTTTAGGTAGGTTGAGGGTTCGAATCCTACGATGTCCAAGCTGGTAAACGTTTTCCTTAGTAGGATTTTGGGATTGCAACTTTATGAACTGTTCACGGTCCGAATTGGTACACACATAACACAAACTGTGCCAATTCACACATATGTTGACTCCAGTGACATACTAAAGTGTATAAACTATTACTGATGCATTTTGGTGCATCAAAATATGTAATGAAATGCATCAAAGGATACTTATTATCAGCCACTGTTCCGTGTGATGCACTAATAGAGAAGATCAAGACACACAACGGTGTAAATTATGCACGAAGAGTGCATCAACCAAAATGATGATGCATTTCGTGTTGTTTGTGCACTGGTGGTCGAACACGGGAAGTCTTGAATACAATTGGTCTCCATATTTTAAGACTTGCCTCTTCTTCGTCTCCTTCGCTACTTCTCTGTTTCCACAATTATCCACAACGCTTCGAATATGCATAAAGTAAATAAGTCAACAACAAATACACCAAATGAGCAGTTCGGGAGCAAAACTTGATAACCCAGAAAAGTATGAAAAAACGCAAGTGAACGTTCGTACATTGCATTGTGGCTTATGGGTTAGATGTTCCTATGTGTTTTTTTCAATTGCCGGCTACTGAACAGACCTTGTTCACTAATGTATGAGCAACAGGAGACTGTGCATCAACTACATCTAACGTTATTTTAATTTTTAGTGGAGTGTGGTTATCAAGTTCTACTTCCGAGCTGCTGAAATATGAGTCTAATATGAACAATTGCATTGCCATAGTACTCTCTAAGCTTCATGAACTGGTTGATATGCAAAATGCAACTAAAGGCTGAATCACACTGAACTGGATTTCCAGTAGGAATGCCCTAGTTGGCGCTGGACTGGCTACCTGGCGGGAAATGATGGCTGCTAGACTGGTTTTGAAGACTAGACAGTGTTCTAATTGCAGCTGACTTTCTCTGTTAGATTCTGTGGAACAGCCAGTCAGAGCGAAAGTTTGGGTCTCACTTATTGCACACATATTGAAGATAGTTCGTGTTCTGACGTCATTGCAGTATGCCTTTGTTGTTAGGTTAGGTGGTAGGTTTAGTTTTCTTAGCACAAGAACAATGCTATATTTCAAGAATTGACCACAATGTTATTATTTTTGCTTTGATTGTACAAGACAAATGTGATTAGTAGATGAAAATCCTTATTATTACCAGTATATTAAATGTTTGACATATTTAATTGAACAAAATATGTTTTAATGAATAAATCCTGCGAATCTTATGTGCACGAGTCCAATGAAAAAGCTTGTTGAGTAGCTACAAGTTGATTACCATATTTTCCTTGGAGCCAATTTCCAGCCCGCACTTTTCGTGTAATTCTTTTTATTTTAACTTTTAATAACAGCAATAGCTATTGTCCTACAACGTTCTTCAAATCATTCGTCCATCTTTTTAGCTTGTCTGCTCTGCGCAATGCCTTGTGGGAACAGAAGTATAGCGCGACAAATACTGTAAAAGCATCGTGTGAGGCGAAAACTATATAGCAGATGAGCCAGTACCAAACAACTAGTCCAAGTCCAACTGGAAAATCCGGCAGTAGATCTAGCCACGTGTCATTCAGATGTAACTTTGTATAAATATTGTACTTTAGCCATAACCTTCATTATGAGTCATATTACCGTCTTGAGAAATTTCTGAACACATCATTCTGTCCTTCGTATCAGTACTACTTGAAAATAAATTCAGACAAAATCATAAATCCAACGTAACTGGTAGCATGTTGCTGTTGATCAAACCAGCTCGAAATGTTCCCTCCGCGTAAAGAAAGGTCAACAACGTGTATTGAACTTGGCATAAAAGCAGAAGGTCTTTGGTATTTCATGAATGAACGCAATTTAGATGCAACTTCCGGTAACTAAATGGCCTTATCAATTGTGAATGAAGTGGGACATAGCCTTGGTGCACGCGAGTCTGGACAGTAAATTTTCGTTTGTAGGGGCATTTTATAACTTGATGTAGCCATGAGACACGCAATAGCGACGGGGGATATATGTTTATTATTCAATGTGGCCTTGGTCATAGATCGAAGCGAAAATGCAAAACACTGCTTACATGCAAATATCATGAGCTAGGTTAGTTTTAACGATGATCTTCCGTTGATTATAGTTTCATACGTGTCCATTATTCATACATGAATAATTAATAATTATTATCTCAGATAGCACTTAAAGTTGTCGCAAGCTTACGATAGCTTGCTTATAGTTTGTCAAAGTAAGTTTGATATGGCAAGTTTGATGCAAGTTCGATTACACTGAAGAAATGTTACTGCCGAAAACTTAGACAGTTGTGACAAGCTTGATACAGGCTTGCCTTGGCAAGTTTGCTGCAACTTCGACTTATAACAACAAGATATCTGGACGCAAGCTAGCATTAAGCTCCTTCAAACTTCTTCACTTGGCAAGCTTGCTTCAGGCTTGCAGCAAAGCTTTCTGTGCTATCTGGGATTACTCTTAAAATATCAACATATGTTGTTATATTTTCGTTATTTTGCGTTGCCTTTCTAGATCACTAGATTACTCGTGACGGTGAGAATGAATTCACGAATTAGACAAACCAACAAACACAATAAGACGTGCATGCTTTGCCCGGGATTCGAACCTAGAACGTATGGTTTTGTGTTCGCCCCACTGGCTCCATCACGAAGCAAAACACACAGACACACACAAGTTGATTCCAGCAACACATTAAAATACATAAATTGCTAATTATACACTTTTGATGCATGAAAATACATACAGAAATGCATAAAAGGCTACTTTTATTAGCTTACGTTCCGCCTAATGCAGAACAGATCAGACACGATCATTTCAATGAAACCTGAAGTTACACGTTTAACTGTGTCAATTAATGAACCAAAAGTGCATTAACCTCGATTTAATGCTTAGCGAGTTCTACGAGTATTCTTACATATAAGCATAGAGATGCAAGACCAAAAAGCACGTTGTAAACCTTTATGTATTATCTCGATAGTAAAGTGATGAGGGTTGTTACAAGTAGTCTTCTGAAGAGAGGCTATTTACTTGTCGATTTTTTATTAAGACTGAACAAGCGAAACTATTCCGATTAGAATTTTAACATGAAAACCCCAACCATAAACATCTTAATTTTTAACAACCTACTTTGTATGTGTATGTGTGCGTGTATGATATTAATTTAACGTTCAAAATCTTTTCAACCGATTGTATTTTGAGATGCTTATTTGATTTCACAATTAGTGTAAAATGCTTAAACAAATGGAGAGGGTTTTGATCCGTTAAACTCTTCCCTTATATACTGCCATGTTTTTGGTATATGCATAACACATTTAAAAGGTATTTAAAGTTATAGATAGATTTTTTTAAAATATAGATAGCAATTTTTCTACAAATACAGTGTTTTAATATATATATATATATATATATATATATATATATATAAACACACACACACACACGAGTATATATATTAAATGTTTTAATTCCTCATAACTTGTGGTGACAGTTGATTTCGGCCCCCTTGTCAGTACAAAATTACACTTATGGGCATTATAACAGCCTAAAAGGTAATATGGAGAGGAGTAGTCAATAAGGTTTAAAACAGGTTGGAACTACACAGTGATCTCACCATCTCTGTATGTTTTCAATGGTCAAGGTTTCCTTTAGAATGATTCCTTTGGGCTTTTCCCGAGGTAAAATTGGCAGTTCTGATTCGCAACATGTAGAGCCATAGGGTCAATGTCAGTGATAAAAGTTCATTCTGTTAGCAATATTTAATCTGTTGCATTGCTATAGGAGCAAAGGGCATCAACTAATGTTTCTCAATTGGGTGAATGTTTCACTCGATTGTACTGCGAGCGGTGGAATCATGAAGAAACCCATTTTTCTATTTTCGTCTCCATATTACCAACTTAAGTCGATACCATTTTTCCTGTGGAGAATCCAACAACAGAATTTTTGTTACATGTGGCATTGCGTTACTCTTCATTCATGTAAGAAACATATGAGATGTTATAACGGGTGAAGGTTAACTTGGGAATACAGGAAAGTAATTTATAAACGTATGAAAATAACGATGGCCACGTGACCAAAAATGTGTTGAAATACAGACGTCGGAAACTGCTGTCGAATAACACAATGTGAAAGAAAATTTAAAATGCAAGTTAGGCTTTCAGGAGGCACAGATGCATAAAATTCTTGTGGAAAATCAATTCTCCTACGTTCACAAAGAAATATTTGGGTCTCACTTACGGCACCCAACTCAAAAGCCTCCTTGGTCAAGCGCCGTATTTAGTCTTCCGACGTCCTTTCGTAGTTAGTCTAAATGTAGTGTATTTGTGCTAAGAGATTTAAACTTAACTAACCTAACCTAACCAGCATTCCGCGCTTATGTAAGAAGACGAAATACGGCTCTTGACCAAGAAAGCACTTGAGTTGGGCGCGCTGAGTCATACCCGAAAACTTTTGGTTAAATATTGCATTTTGTCGTCACATTCTCTCCTTTTTGCAGACACAGAAAAATAACTTTTACAGCAAGCATCTTATACATAGGTATAGTGTCATCTGAAATTGTACCTTCCCTCTATGAAATTCGTGAATCATTTACATAGAAAAATAGTCTTGCTGCTACGTTCGTACACATTGCTGGTCAAAATATTTAAAGAGCCCTTCCTATAAGCTATATCAAGTTCAGGCACCCTTCCTAGCTTAAAAAAATGTTATGTTAAACTTTTGCATTGCATCGTATTTCTACTTTTCCTAGGTTTTGTTCAGGGTTTATTCAAACTAACACGGATAAGATGACTATATTTTAGTCTTATAATTGCACAAATATGTCAACATGTGCTATAATTAATATATATCAAGCCATTTTAACCTTACATACTACACTTCTTTCCATGTACTTGTAAATACATTTTGACTTCAAAAGCATACTCTTTGTTCCATATTGCTATGCTGAAAACACGACTCAGGATGCAATTTTATTGCTGGTTTCAGCAACCTAGATAGAAGCGATTTTCGTGGAATCATTTCATAAGCTTCCAAATGTTACGTGAAGTTCCTGACTCACAAATCATCAAAATAGATACATAACTATTCTGAATCCAGACAAATTTAACTCTCTTTATCGCGTTTGTAATGTGCATAAAATTGATGGTGCTGTTTTGACAAGGTAGGAAGCTGTTCTTTTATTCTGCCAATTTTATATGAATCACTCGCCTTTCCCAGTTGCCATATCTTATCATAACTCTGAAAACCCCATGATCACGTGGAAATTCCAAAGTTTACATGAGTCAAGAAAGAATAATGAGCAATAAGAATTGAGAAAATACATGGTGCAGTAAGTTTACCTTGTGTTTCCAAGAAGAGCTCTGTGTTCTTAGAAATACAACAATTAAACTCAAACGTTTATGAATTATGAAGATATAACGGATCGTTAGTTTTAAAATGTACTTCTATTGACCCCTCCCTGCCTTTGCTAAGGGTCAATGTTGAAATGCAGGATACAGAGACGGAATTATAACCTAAGACGTCTGTGAGACTGCAATCAATCTGCGTTAGATGCGACCATGGAAGCAAACTGCGCATGCGCCCACTGAGCGAGTCAATGGGGCTGTTCACTGCCAAACTTTTCCGGTAGAGGCGCCACCCCTGTTGTGTCCCTAAATTATTTCGTTCGTCATCTGGTTGCCCTAAGCTTTACATTGGAGCGCGATAGGATGGCTAGTCAAACGTTATTTTCAACGAAGGTAAGAATTTCTCGTGTAAATCGATAACAAAAATGTTTTTAGCAAACATTTAGGATTTTGTAGCAAGTTATAAGTTTCCGAAAATTACATTCTCCTGAACCTAAGAATTAATATATTAAAGCGCAACGACAGGGTAGCTCAGACGGGCTATATATAATATATTTATGCACAAAGAGCACTAAACTTGACGTAATTTTGGTCGTCCGTAGCTGCTATGGGTCTATAATAAAAAAAAATAGATTTTTACATTACGCTTCATTTTTCCTCTTGTTGCGACTTGCGAGTATGTGCAATTCAACGGCGGGAGTAGGAATCTGAGAGACTCAACAAATTACAAAGAGAAAAATGTATTAAGTGAGTAAGCGCATGATATTTATTATTATACACTATGCCCTATCCGATAACTTAATATTAACATATGTTTTCTTTGTATTAAGCAGATATTTTCCCCTCGTATTTTCGTCCTTTTTGTTTGGCGTTACAACAATTTTAAAATTATAATTCCTGTAAATAAGAATGCCCTAGAGGTTGCGAGATATGATCAAGCGGAATGCCTTCGTTTTTAGTTTAGACTGGTTACGTTTAGTTCTCTTAGCAAAAAGACACTGCAATTTTTCGGAGCTTGATCGGAATTGTATTATTTATGCTAAGTGACCTGTACCTAACCAAACAACGAAAGCATTTTGAGTGACGTCAGAAGGCGAAGGGTGGAGCTTGATCAAAAAGTTGTTGGAGTAGGGTGCTATAAGTAAGACCCCTCGACTAGGCGCATAATCGGCGGTTGAACAGGATATAATACCAAGTAAGGAAATAAGATGGGACAGTAGCGAAAACACACTAAACACTAAGTACGTGTAAAACAATCATATCTTCTAACTTATTGTACTTATGTGACGTGTGAAGTTTTTAAATAGGCCTTCATACAAAATGATAAAAGGTTACAGAGTATACGTGGTATAATTTGTGAAAACTTGAAATCATTTTTCCCATTCAACGAAGAGAAATTACAGCCACTTCTCTGCCAAAAGGTTAAATGGTAAATTTTATTCGAAACAAGTTCCAAATAACTTACAAATGTTCTTCCATAGCCTTATATTAGTTTGTTATATATTAACAGCTGCTTGTAATAATAAAGCATAACGCTATGAAATTACTGGACATTGAGATGAATATATGCTTTCGGTTTATCATTGGTATGATGCAATGTCAGTGTTTATACACTGATGATATCTGACAGAAATGTTTGAACTGCACTGTCCAAGTGGGGGGAATAATCCCTAACAGAAACGAAAATTTATTTTCCTTGCAAGCGAAGCCTCATTTTTTCGCAATTCTGATCAGAAACAAAGCATGTAGTTTCAGTTCAATTTGCATTGTTCAAGGGCTCGTTTGTGCTGTTGAAATGATGAGTTGGAAAGCTTCATTGTCTCTCGAAACTACTTGTAAAAGTGTTTCAAAAGTAGATATAATAGTGTTCGATGCGTAAGTAACGATCTGAAATTAAGCAACTCTGAGAACAATGAACGATAATGAAGACATTTAATCACTCTCGCAGCACGTTCAGTAGAGACTTGACTTTTCAATACCATAAGCGACAGAACGTTAATTGTCCTATAAACCGAACCGTGAAAATTGTATGAGAGACATTTGAATTGGCGCTTAGAAAACGAACTCTGCAAGGGCATTGACTGTTCACCTATGCATTTCAGTGTGAGGTGAAATATTCCGAAGGTCACGGCAAAAATGTACACAATTCTCAAGTGTGTCAAAATATCCGATTAAAAAAAAAATGAATATTTGATTGAAAATTATTGTTTCTATATGGTGCATATCAAGTTCATTGGTAAGAAATGTTTATAAATATAGCAATACGATTGATTTGCTTTTCAATTAGGGCCACATACGCTATTTATTGCAGTCACACAATGTGGGGATTAGCGCCTTAATAAAATGACTGTACCCTAAGGAGAAAATAGAAACTTCCTCACTTAATTTTTAAAACTAATACTGTCAAAGATTCCTTACAAACAACTACAGCTATACTGTCTCCGAGAATAAAATCTCCATACCTAGGTTAAAAGCTGGTGCTGTAAAGGGACCACCAGCGCACGTAAGGACAAACATTGGACAACATGGCGTCACAGATGAATGTAAGACGTGACCTTCTTATGTAGGGCAGCAAAATATAACCTAACTTACCCGTAGTACAACACCGTATAGCAGCTGCTTGCAGGTCACCGAGGCCCTGGCGTCTGGACCTTCAATCAGTATAATCCTGGTTGGACATAGACAATCATGTGTAATCCAAAACTCTGAAATCTCAAGGGGATTGAGACCAGTCACCTTTGATTACAATGTAGCCTCGACCACATCCATCAAGACCTGCATTGTTAACGAAGCTCGGTTTCTTCTTAACAGTGTTCAGCTCCACGCAAAAAAACAAAAAAACAAAAAAAAAACGAAAGCATTTCATGTGCGAGTTGTAGAAAGCGTGGAAAAACAAGATTCGTATCACGTAGCATTTACATTAAGAGTTGGGGAATATTTTCTTATAATAACTGTAATTAACACCTTTCGAAAGATAATTGTGAACCGCTTCAATGGGCTATTAAACATTTTGAACAAAACTTCATTACACGCGTCGTTTTGGTAAATGGAGTACAAATTTGTTCATTGTAGATACAGTCAATTGCCAAGCTCAAGTTCGTTTACAATACATGCCGTTTACAAAATTCAGTAATGTCTCATAAGCACATTAACAACTGAAGAAAATTTGTAGATTTAAATATTCTCAAAAACTAAACTACTTTGATGTACCTCAAAGGGGTCTTACTTATTGAACACCGTCCTCTACTGATGTCACCATAAATGTTCTCGCTGTTAGTTTATGTATGTTAAGTTTAGAGTTCTAATGCCTCTTTGGTCAAATAGTTTGATCCCTGCCAAGGGTGTTTTATCCCTTTCAAAGAAAATAGAATTAAAAGCACATACTATACCATGTCTATGTAACAAACACAAATGAAAAATAATTTGAGCTTATTAATGGTTCACTTATTTAACATTTCCCTGTCGAAAAGTATGCAGTCTTGTGACTAAAGAGACCATTGCAACTGACCAACCTCACCGAGCCGAGACAGCAGCCGGCTGTTTTCCACTTAAGTTTGCGTGGCATAGTGCTGATATTTTACAAGTATTAAAGCTTTCGAAAGAACCTTGTAGGTAGATCAGATGGACGTTAAGTTTGAACTTGGCTATAGAAATTTGGCCAAGTTTATTGTGTTACTAGTTTGATAGCTCTTTTTTGCATATGAGTTTGGGTTTTCTTCGAATGTAAATGTAAAGAGTGTTTCTAAATTACGTGTAAATGTTATCATAATATTTAATTACCTAGGTTAGAACAACTGTTCTAGGGTACTTAGCATAATTCGCACAGTAGACCTAACCTAACAACGAAGGGATTCCGCGCTGACGCCAGTAGACATCGATGTTCAGTTCGGTGTGCGATAAGTGAGAACCCGTCTCAAAGCAGGGTAAGACAAAGCTGTTTGCAGAGGTCCTACCCGTTTATAAACAATTTCAAATCCAGGCATAATTACCTGAAATGACCAACTCTCTGTTGACTACGAGAGACCACGTTGAACAAGAAAACACACGACCATTTTTATCGGTTCCACTGGAATGAAGTACTGCATAAACATGAACAACGAGCCAGTTCGGTGAATCATAAGAAATTAAACCAGAGCGTCCAAACCAAAACAATTGAGCGTTCATTCTTGTGTGCTTATGCAACATATTTGCACGTCATACAATTTAACCTACATTTCGTTCTGGTATGTGAACAATTTCGATTTGAGTTAATTGATTACCTTCGGGCTATTTTACATTGTAATTTCATTTGTAATGATAGGAATGGAGTGAGATATATATCAAATTAGGCGAGAGTATGGAAAAAAGCAATTATGCTCTTTTCTGGTGACCTACAAGTAAAATGTTGAAATTTCAATTCAGTGTTGATGTTGGGGAAAAATCCATCAACTCAATTATCGGTGATTTCAGTGGCGTATTCTCCATGTTATCACGTTTACCGCCGGTAAACCAACTTTCCTAATTCATTTCTTTATATATTTAGGTTTAATATATGAGAATTGCTTATTATACCGGGTGGTCCATTTATAATGATAGTATGGAATTTCGCATGCACAATGAATGCAATCGAAAAATTGCACAGAAAAAAGTTTGATACTATTGAGGGGGTAAGTCAATGCCGCAAAAATTTGTCGCCGCCACCCACCCCTTAGGGGGGGGGGGTAAATGTGAAATTTCAAATGGAACACCCCCATTCGTTTTACATATTTGGATTCCATGTTGAAAAATTTTGTAAAAAAATTGCAACCTTCGAACATTTATAAACATTTGGTAGTTTCAGATTCATTCTGTTCCCTTTATGTAATAACGGTTTTGGTTTCCGTTGAGAACATTGCAAAAAACGAATTTTATTCAAAAAATGTGTGCAAAGAATTCGGCAAAAGAAAATTGTTTGCAATTTATGTTTATGTGCAACAATGAATAATATTAATTTGTTCCAACTCTTTGGTTTCAAGGAACAATTTCATATGAACAACAAAATTAAGTATGTTATTACAAATTAGTTATCATTTGAGGTACACAAATAAATGTTTAAAGGTGCAAATGTTCAAAATGATGACCGTTCTCTTTAATGCATTTCAAAACACGGTGTCTGAAGCTCCACACTGTTCGTCCCAAAATGTCAGGAGTGAATGATGCACAACAACGAATTATTGATGCTTGTGTTTGTTTGTTCCGGCATAACTCTCGAACGCCTAGAGTGATTTCAACCAAACTTGGTACACGTATGACTTGCAATCTGGAAAGAAATACTCTAGTGGTAAGACACCCCTGGCACCCCTAGTGGTGGGGTGGGAGTGGGTGACATGTAAATATAATCGAAAACGACCAATATTAGTGTGGAATCCATAGTTTTCGGTTCGCTAAGATGAATAGTGACACTCCCAATGTCGTTCAACTCCAAGTTCATCACCTGTCGGGATGGGTGGGGGGGGGGTAAAAAATAAAATGTCAAAAATGACCAACATTAATGTCGAATCCATAGTTTTCGGAGTCTCTAAGCTAATTGCTGACATTCACGATGACCAAACTTGGTATACATATGACAATCTGGAAAGAAAGACTATGCGGGTAAGACACCCCTATTACCCCTAGGGGTGGGGGTGGGTAGGGGGTGACATGTAAAAATAATCGAAAACGACCGATAATAGTGTGGAATCCATAGTTTTCGGGGTCGCTAAGATGAATAGTGAATCTCCCAATGCCGTTCAACTCCAAGACACCCCTGGCACCCCTAGGGGGGGGGGTGGGAAGGGGGTGACATGTAAAAATAATCGAAGACGACCGATATTAGTGTGGAATCCATAGTTGTCGGGGTCGCTAAGATGGATAGTGACACTTCCAATGCCGTTCAACTCCAAGTTCATTTTACACTATAGTTAGAATTCATTATATTCCTGTCTAATAGAAGATTGGGATAAATAAATACCCGGTCAACGCCGGTCAATCAGCTAGTTGTGTATAATTTGCTGCCCAACACATTACAATTTTTTTTAATGTTATAAACAGTCAAACTCCACCCTTTGTCTCTGAAGTTATTTTATATGCTGAAAATGAACAACAGAAACATAAAAAATGTCGACTAATCAAATACAAGGAAGTCTGAACATTTCTACAGAAGACATTAATGCAATATAATCTTGCAGTTCTCTGTTGTGATCACAAGTAGTAGCTGGAAATTTCAAGCTGCTCAACACCATGTGGTGCCTCTGATCCGCGGAAGAGGTCAAGAAAATATATCTGACATGAAGATAAACTCCTACATTGCCAGACCCCCAACACAGAGTACGACAATGTCAATATAAAAGTTCCACACAGATAGCCTTTGGTCAAAGTGTCTCTCGAGTTTCCATTGCCGATATTAGAACATAAACTCTCTCTTAACAAAAGTTGGCGACTTCTCTTCCTTGTAAGCTTGCCAAGTGAAAAGTTGGGCAACATCGTTCCTTATACTTTTAAGTTATGAGATGCAATTATGGCTCTTTTGACAACGAAATTCGGTTTCACTCTGAAGTTCTCGTTACAACCACAAAGGTACAAAGACATTACAAAATGAACTTAAAACTAACTTTTTTACTTGAGTGAATCGCTATTAACTCTCGTCTCTTTACAAAAGACAAACGTCACAAAAAGCCTCTATGCAATGCTGTAGTCTCAAAATGTTCACGGGGTATACGATAAGTTTCGTAAAACGTTAAGTGAAGACCATGTTTCTATTAATTGTGGATTACGTTTCCGTTAAATATATGGGTAGAATCAATTAACTTCAAAAAAAAAAAGACCACCCACTGTAGAATACTGATGTAGAGCTATGATTTGTATGTACAGGGTGGTCCAAAAGTGCGGAACGGGGCGAATAAAACCGAAATGCATGGGTTTTTAAAATTTTATATGTGTACATGTAGTTTGGGGATGAGGGAAAACTTACCGAACCGATTTTGAAATATGGTCGCCATCATGAAAGCCGCAATCTTGGATCGAGACATCTTGTTTTAAATGGGAACCTAGGCATGTGAAACATAAAATTACACTGGAAAAAGCTCACAAACACGATGCTAGCATTCATTTTTGCAAAATTTTATTCATGTTCATGCTTCAGTGTGTTAAAGAAGTGTTCTCAACGGTTTCTCTCATTATTGCAGGTGCACTAAGAAATGGGGCTCACACAAGCAGAACGCGTGGAAATCATCCTGATGTGTGGGGAAAGAAGCTCGAAAGTCATCGCCGATGAGTTCAATCAGCGCCATCCAGAACGAGCTCCCATTGTTGACAGCACTGTGCGGAAACTGGTCGCTAAGTTCAGAGAGGCTGGATCTGTTACAAACAGACCCAAATCAGATAGGCCTAAGGTAGCCACAGATGAAGCGACATCAACAGCTGTGTTGGCGGCAGTTACGTTGAGTTCGCACCGTAGTCATGCTGCTGTTACTGGTGTGAGTCGTGCTTCCATTATGAGGATACTGAAAAGGCACAAATGGCATCCATACAAGATCCAGTTGCTTCAACACCTGAGCGAGGACAATTCTGACCGCAAGGTTGAATTTGCAGAAGAAATGTCCCATAAGGTGTTACAGTACCCTACCTTCCCTCACAAGGTGTTGTTCAGTGATGAAGCAAACTTTTATCTCAATGGGGAGGTAAACAGACAAAACATGAGATACGTACTGGTCTGAACCGAATCTTCATTGGGTGGATACATCTGGAACAGTCCTCCGTTCAAAAGTGATCGTATGGTGTGGCATATGGGGAACCCGTGTGGTAGGACCTTTCTTCATTGACGGTACCCTCAATGCCGAGTATTATTTTAACTTACTGGATACACAAGTGTTTCCATCTCTCATGATCGAGGATGGCAGTTTCCCTGAGTTCTTTCAACATGATGTCGCTCCCCCACATTTTGATTACAATGTTAGGGACTATCCGAACATCCAGTTTCCCATTCGGTGGATAGGTCGCAGGGGACCTGTGGAATGGCCACCACGCTTGCCGGACCTGATCCTCTCTCGATTTTTATCTGAGTGGCCACGTGAAATCACTGGTCTATTCCGTAAAAATTCGTGATATGTAACATTTGAAAGACAGAATTGTCGAGTGCTGTGCAAGCATCACAACCGACATCTTATCGAAAGTCCATCAGGAATGGGTGAATCGACTCAATATGACACTGACCAACAATGGTGGACACATTGAGCATATCCTCTAACATCCGGGAACAATGAGAGAAACCATTGAAAACACTTCTGTAACACATGCAGCATGAACATGAATAAAGTTTTGCAAAAATCAATGCTACCATCGAGTTTGTGAGCTTTCTCCAGTGTAATTTCGTGTCACATGCCTAGGTTCCCATTTAAAAAAAAGTTATATCGATCCAAGATAGCGGCTTTCAAGATGGCGACCATATTTGAAAATCGGTTCGGTAGGTTTTCCCCCATCCCCAAACTACATGTACACATATAAAATTTCAATAACTGCATGCATTTCGGTTTTATTCGGCCCGTTCCGCATTTTTGGACCACCCGGTATTAATTACATATTCTATTCCTTTCTAGATACATACCTTGAACAAGAAAATGTCAACGAATTATGTAACTGACATCATTTTGCATAAGTTTTATGTTGCATATTTTTACATATTTGCCAGGATATTACATATTTTACACATTTGCTAATTTACTTTACATAAAACAGCATATTTCGGTATTTTTTTCTGATCTTGATCCTTTTCCCTATATTTTCAATGTCTGAAACATGAAGAAAATTTGTATATCATGTGATGTCATATTTTCTAATCAATGAGATGCATTGTGCTTTCGGTCACCATAGCGCTTCCCACTCAATATAACGACCTCCCATCAAGTGCTGATGTATTTTCCACGGAGTATGCCTTTCGGTCAACCATAAGAACATATGTTGCTAAATAATACGTGTTTAATTGTGCTATCTTGACTTATTTATATTAATATTTTGTCTTATTTTATTATTTTTATTTTTGTTCTTTTCATTGTTACTGATTTCAGTGTAAAATGGCTACGTGCTGTATCTGAAATTTTCTCAATAAAAATAAATAAATAAATTGACTGCCAAGTCGAAAGACAGGCTGATGACAAAAAAAATACTGGAACGGATATTTATCGAAAGATGCTGGAGTTTTTCTCCCCTCCCCTTTCTGGTTACATATTTTCGTTTCGCTTTTAGGTTTAGGCAAAGCACCTAGAAACTTGGCATCGGTGGACAAGAAAGCTACTTTCCTGTGCGTAGCGAGTTACACAATATGCTCCCTTGTACAAAAAATACTGTGTGGCTAAATACCCCCAGTTTCTATAATAAAAAGTACAATGTGGCTATGTATTTTCATTCGATTGTTCTTTCTGTAGACGTTTTATTTTTACAATTTGTTTCGAAAGTTACGAAGAGCTCTCGTACATATTTACATATTCTACAATAATTTGTTGTTGGCCGCGGTGGCTCAGTCGGTAACGCGTCTGACTACCATGCTAAAGGTCCCGGGTTCGATCCCCGGCCGGTTCAAATCCGGGAACTTTTCTAACGGTGGAAGCGGCCCCGGCGCCCACCCAGCGTCGAATAACATGGGTACCTGGGGGAAACCCTGGGGGGTAAAGGCGGTCAGGGGCGTGATGCTGATCACATCACCCCCACTCACGACCGGATCAAGAAAGTGTGGGGCGTTACCCCCACACCCCCTATACGCCTTCATGGCGTGGTGCTATGCACAGGGGAACACTTTACCTTTTTTTTACAATAATTTGCGATGTGAAAAGTAATTAATAGTTGACACAATTGGTTTCTTAAATATGTGCACGTTGCTGTGCTCTTTTGAGTTTATATATTTGATATAAATTTTAATTTGAACGACTTATGTCTTTAAAATTACGTTGCATATGTTCAAATAAAATAAATATCTAGCAGAATTCTTGAAATTGCTTGGATACTCGATTATTATTAATATTACATATTCTATGATACTACATATTTACTTACATATCCTTTTGATAATACATATTTAGGTAGCCTAAATATATAAATTATTGTTACATATTTATGTACATATTTTGTACTTTGATATTACATTAAAATCCGGGCTCTACTGATGATATATCCATAATTGGCATAACAAAGGCATAAGCTATTAGACGTTTTTAAAATGAAAGAATATGATATGTCGTCTGTGTACCAAGGGCATTTTTAGAATAAAAGGAGTAGTAGTATTATATAGGCTACAGTACAGCATGTTGTATTTTATTTTCTTGTTGATATTTTTTTTTTTTGAATTATCAGTTTGTATACCTACTGTTAACAACTATAATAATACTGCTTAAAGAAATGGAAAACTCGGAAATACTTTTAAATCTGTAGTCAAACTTCTACATTTGTTTCGGACAAGAAAAGGCAGATCTCAAAACGGGGCGGGGGGGGGGGGCAAGGACACTTTACTTCGCTTTGTACCTAAGTAGGTAAGGCTTAGCATAGTGCGGGGGCAAAAGTGGCATATAGTGGGGTGGGCAACTGTCCCCACGCCACTGTAGATCTCATATTAGTCAAGATACAAAGAGACTAACCAAGCAAAAGCTGATAGTGTTAGCAAAGGTTGTGCTGAAATTAACTGTACAAGTTTCTACAAACGTATTGTTTTTCAAATGATGGTGATAAAATGCTGACGTGCATGATGTACAGTATTCACACCGTCTCCCCTTCTATGTTCTCGATCACATGAGACCAGAAGTATTTGACCGTAATAACCTCACTGGAGTAATGCTAATTTAGAATGCATGGTATACGGTAATGAGTAATGAGAGGTAAACGGCGTATACCCTCGACTACATCCCTAAATAGCTTATATGGTGATTGTATAGGTGTGCATGGGGACGTTCCGTCATGTTCTCTTGATTGATGAGGTTTTTATTGGGGGAAGGCATATTTACATGTAAGGTTGTTTAAATTATTAATATTTTATGTTAGCCGTGACAGAACATTTAAGTGATGATGTTAATGCGAGAAATGATTCCTATTTGAAGATGTCATCTTGTTCTCGTCCCGGAAGCTGAAATGCCTAGCAACGGCTCTGCAGGTGAAGTAAGGTGTTGGGAGTTTCAAACTTATGCCTTTTTCTTTGCATTCAGAGTAAACGAAAAGTAGTTGTATGCGTGTATGATTTACATTTCAGGAATGATACTCTATGTGTTGATTCTCTGCGAAGTACCACAATTTAAAAGTGGCCTAATTTCCAAAGAACGAAATCGCAGTAAATAACTAAAATGCGAGGAGTGGGAGAAGTATTGTTTACCACAGCAAACAAGGAAGAGGAGTAAAATGATTTAGGAAATAAGGAAACCATTAGAGGGTGAAAAGAAAAAGTGAAAGATTCCAAGTGTGAAAATTGTATGTGATGGTTTTTCATTCTCCCTTCACCGAAAAAGAAGAATGAGGTTTCTTCGGGGAAACTAAGCATGAAAAGCAAACGTGGGCATTGTATATTGTCTGTGAGGTATTTTGGAGTGTATATATGTTTGTATACAAATATAAAATGTTATCCATTAGTTAATACATGTAATCATTGGTTATAAACAGTTTCAAGGGTATTAAATAAGTTTGAGCAGCGAATTCGTTTTTGGGGGGTTGTAGGCAGTATCAGAACCAAAACAGAAAAAAACTCTAGGCCAACGTTCAATTGTTTTGTACTTATTTTGAACAGTTTTAACTCCGAGTGTACAAATAAAATGAGGTAACTTGAATACCCACCTAATATAATATGTTCAAGGTGGTTGTAATGGGTTTTGTTTGGATAGGGAGATAGAGTTTGGATACAAAAACGAAATTCTTTCATTGTTAGCATCTTTGTATCTATTAAATAGCTTGGGTTGTTCTACAATTCTGATCAAATGCTTTATGTTCCCTCTCCCCAAAACACCTCTGGACCACTGGTTTCTTCATCAATTATATGTAATCATTATTTAACCCGATTCTCGCGATTGGCTTCGTTCATCACGAAATTCCATACATAAAGCACTTGCAAAAGCCCATTCCTTTGCACAAAATAGCCAATAGCAACATTAGGAGTGATCACCTTCACCAGGAAATTCACGTTCGAGTGTCGTCTCACACAAGAAGGAGCACAGAACTTTTCGCTTGTCAGAAGCCAAGATTATCCAGCGTTTCCTGTTTAGTTCCACAGACTAACCAGCCAAATACGATAATCTTCAAAACCAAATAGACATTTTTTGAAAAATCAGGCACGTTTTAGAAAAATGCATAAATCACTTTACCGCATATATTTTTAGTTTGTGTTGTTATTTTCAATTGCGAGTACATTTCAATGTAAAATGGCTAATGCTGTATTTGGAATCTTATGTTAAATGAATATTTATATATAAAATTACTTAAAATTGCAAAAATACAAACTACGTACAGCGTGTAAATAAAATAGCTTAAATCATCAATATCTATGTAGATGAACATGTATGTCTTGAGAACGAAGACAATCGTTAATTCGCAAAACCGCTAAGAATAGTATAGGCGGGAAGTGGAATAACAAAATTGGAATTAGCTAAAGAATTGAAGACATTGTTCGCTACGGAATGAACTTGGACCAACTCTTGCAAGCTTCTATTTTGCATATTATGCTGTTCAATACTGAAACAAAGGAACAGCATTTACTAAAGAATGCATAAGATACGAAAAGCAAAAGTGGACATTATTAACGATGTCAAAACCTGACACCGGGTGCATACCAGGAAAAGATATACTCGTTGTATACGTGATATCATTCCGACAATCACAATTAAAAAACTACCAAAAGAAAATCTAAATTCCTAAGCGCTGACCCAAACGTCTGTTCCTTAAACCTGAATTCCGAGTGAAAGTTGTCTTCGGGTGTGAATTTCAAATTTACAGTTTGATATGCAATTTCAGGACCATGTAACCGGGCGTCACGTAACAGAATATGACAAGGAAGAGCAGCGTGTAATCATCGTTCAGAGTGAAAGCATATCTTCTCCACATGGCCATTGAACGTCTGAGCAAGACTGCGACTGTCTACGGAGTCTTAAATATCAAGCGAGTTTTCAATTGCCTTTCTGTTCAACATTCCAACATGTCTCCACAGAACTTTACCACATACATTCTCTGTGCTATTTTTTTTGCAGTTCGGTAACCGCATACCCATGCCAACAATCACCTACCATTCTGGGAAGTTGATCGACCTGCACCGCCTTTGTGTCGACTTCCGTATGAAAGGGGTCAAATTTCGTTCACTGTTTGCAACAATTTTGAAGCATGATATAATTATATCAAAATATTTTTTTTTTGGCAATTCATCTGTAACTTCTAATGTAACACGATTTTTAAAATGCTTCAATGTAGCCTACTTCATGATAAACGTACACAAACGTATATAAAATAAATATTTTCAAACAATGAAATACTATTTCATCTTTTAAGTGTGCACCCATAAAGAGTATCTTTGAAAGATGTTTATGAAATGTTCCCAATCATTTGTAACTAGTACCTTACAGAATCTTTAGAGCTTTCTCACAAACACACATATGCATAGTAATACACTTCTATTACTTCTAATACCTTGCTACAATTATGTTATCCTTTAAGAATGTGGTATATTGTGATTTTTACAATCGGACTTGTATTTAGTAATTCCATATAACTTTTTGACACACACAAATATACAAAGGAGAGTCAAATGAAACCTTAATTTGTTTTCTTTCTTATCTAGTAAATTTCTGTATGTAGGGTTCCACAAGTTTGCTACAAATTAGCACAGGCCTCTTGCTGATCTACATATATTTTAGACTTTGAGTCTAAGTCTTTGGGGCCCACGTGCAGTCACTTATGAGCCACTGCGAAGGCCTTTCCACCCATCTGCCTGCAAACTGAGGCCATTGTCGAACTTTCTCCTCCATTAGTAAACTTGCTGACGCACAGAGATATTGAATTTTCATTTGCCGAGAAATTTCTGTAGGTTTTATGCTGACAGAGGGCAAGAAACCACTTCTCTTCACTTGTGCTAGCGTGTACAGGAGACGCCATCTTTGAAATAACAAAAATGAGTTTTGTAGCTCAGTTGATTAGTGTTGCAGCCTTGAGGTCGTTTTGTAAATAACAGTTCATACCTCATGAGCTGTATACAGTTTTTATTGGACTTGCAAGGTCTTCATTTTACTCTTAGCGCTTTTTTCTGGGAAGAAAATTTCCAGTACTCTTCAAGTTAGTTTGATGTTCTGTTCCTTAAAGCACTACTCAAAACATTGTGACGTGTTTATAAATAACTAATCACTTGCAAAAGAAAGTGCCGGTATGGAGTATCGTTGCGTACAGCAAGAAAAAAAAGCACTGTAAATACACACATATACAAAAATAGTTTCTTTGTTTGAATAGGCGAGGAACGTGGTTGTTGGCCATGACGAAATTATTTTAGTAATTGTAGACATTTGTTTAGATTTACCAAATATTTTGGTCAAAATTACTAAACTTAGTAATGGCTACCAATGTTCTTGTTTATGATTTGGTCTACATTTATGACAGCTGTGCAGGAATATTGAGCGTATGAATTTAGTGCATATGATTACCCATACCGCTGGAATGTTGAAGTTACAGGATCTTATATTATGTTAAATTTTAAGAAGCCATAATTCAAACCTGATACTGCATGTTAACTTTTAAGCCATTATTCAAACGAACTAAACTGGAAAAAAGAAGTTTTATTTCTCTCCTCTTCTAGGCCACAGGACAATCTAAACGTAAAAAAAAATTGCTTCACAGAATATATCACATTATGAAAAATTTACATGAACATATTTGGGTATGAGAATCTTTTGAATCAAAACATTTTAACACTTCCCCTTACTCAAATATGTATACTTTACATACATGTGACTATAATTATTTCATACCTAACTGTGATACATAATTGTCATGCACAATTTTAGATACAGGTTTTGTTAACAAATCTGCTATCATATCATTTGTTGGTTGATAAACCAAATGAAAATCTCCTTGTTGAACAGCATCCCTAATATAATGATGTCGTACATCAATGTGCTTTGTACGCCTATGGTGCTGAGAATTTTCAAAAATTTTATGAGCACTTAAATTATCATTAAAAATTGTAATTGTCACCTTAATATCAATTATCTCTGATAACAAATTTTTCATGAATTGTGCCTCTTTGGCAGCATCACCCAAACTATAATACTCTGCCTCGGTACTTGAGTATGCAACTGTTCGTTGCTTCCTTGATTCCCAATTTACAATTGAGCCTCCAAATTTTACAACTAAACCACTGTATGACTTACGATCTACCAAATCATTAGCCCAGTCAGCATCTGTGTACACTTTTACTTCATTTCCACCTTTTTGAAATTTAAGTTTATAATCTAGTGTACCTGCCAAATATCTTAAGACTCTTTTTGCTGCAACCCAATGTCTTACATCATAACAATTATTGAATTGACTGAGTTTACTACAAGCA
The DNA here is from genome assembly GCF_977018435.1 of Lepisma saccharinum. Lineage (NCBI taxonomy): Eukaryota > Metazoa > Arthropoda > Insecta > Zygentoma > Lepismatidae > Lepisma > Lepisma saccharinum. The sequence continues at coordinate 25,195,798 of NC_139238.1, forward strand.
AAAGCAATATCTGGTCGCGTACAAACTGCTAGATACATGAGACTACCTACCAATTGCTGATAGGGAAATTTGGTTTCACATTTCTCAGCTTTTTCTAATTTTACATTTAGCTCCATGGGAGTTGAAACAGTTTTGCAATTATTCATACCAAAACGTGTAAGTAACTGTTTAGTATACTGCTTTTGAGATAAAGTTAGAGTATTCAATTTCTTATTCCTGTCAACCTCCATTCCTAGACAATGTCTTACTGGTCCCAATAGTTTAACATCAAAATGTTCTTTCAGTACATGGATCAACATTTGTTTTTCACATGCATCTTCACTAAATACAAAAATATCATCAACATACAATGCTACAATCATCTTTTTACCCTTTATACATTTTGTATAAACACAAGGTTCACATTTTGATTGATCATATTTCATTTTGATTAATACATCATGTATTTTCTGATTCCAAGCTCTACTTGCTTGTTTTAGACCATACAAACTCTTTTTGAGTAGACACACTTTATTATCAACCTGATAACCTTGTGGTTGTTCCATATAAATTGTCTCATTTAAATCACCATTCAGGAATGCAGTACTTATATCAATATGATCTATGTCCATATTGTATTCCACACCAATAGCAAACAAAAGTCTGAGAGTAGAGTGTCTTACAACAGGTGCAAACGTCTCTTCATAATCGATACCGTATCGTTGCGTAAAGCCCCGTGCTACTAATCTAGCTTTGTATCTATCTACATCCCCATTTACATCTTGTTTTACTTTATATACCCATTTACATTTAACTACACTCTGGTCTTTTGGACGATCTACTAATTCCCAAACTTCATTCTTCAAGAGTGATTTATATTCATCATCCATCGCTCTCTTCCATTTGGAATTTTCTTTGCATGTTGTGGCATCTTCAAAACTTACAGGTTCCTCAAAACTCATAAAGGATGTGTCGGATAAATCATAATCACCCATCCAAATTGGTAATTGCTTATTTCTAACAGGTTTACCATTTTCTTGTTCTACATTTTGAGAAAAATCACTACCTACATTAGAACATTCAGCAGTTTCTGAATTTGTTACTTTTGATAATTCGCCGACATTACTATCAACACATAAAGTGTCACTTGACTTTTCTTCAGATTTCTGTCTAGCACCTACAATATTTTGACTGTCATTGTTTTTAACTTGTGATCCACTAAATGGTATCTGTACAGTCAGAGGTAAAATTACATCAGAAGACATGTCAGTGTTGACATCTGTCTTATCGACACATGACCCTGCAACATTTTCCAGGAATATAACACTTCTTGCTTTAATAACCTTACCAGAATTAGAAGTATCAGCTAATCTATAACCTTTTGTAAACTCACAGTAACCTACCATAATGTATGGCTTCGACTTACTATCCATCTTTTTTCGTTTATAGTCTGGTGTCAAAACATATGCTGTACAACCAAATACACGAAGATGACTTAGATTAACTTTATGTCCTGTCCACATTTCCTCTGGAGTAGCATCTTTAATTGCAACTGTAGGACAAACATTCTTCAGGTATACACCTGTTGAAATTGCTTCAGCCCAATATCTCTTACTGAGATTAGCATCATGAAGCATGGTTCTAGCCTTTTCTACAACTGTTCTGTTTAGTCTCTCGGCAACTCCATTTTGTTGCGGAGTATATGGAACACTTGTCTCATGGATTATACCATGTTCACTGAGAAATGCAGAAAATTTCTTGTTACAGTATTCTGTACCATTATCTGATCTAAGTTTCTTAATTTTTAAATTACACTGATTTTCTACAAAAGCTTTGAACTCTACAAATTTTTCAAATACTTCATGCTTAAATTTAAGAAAATATACAAAACTCTTGCGAGTATAATCATCAGTAAAAGTAACAAAATATCGTGCACCACCCCAACTTGATTCGGACATTGGTCCACAAACATCAGAATGTATTAACTCTAGTTTTTCTTTAGCTCTTTTTGCCACTCCCTTGGGAAAGGATGCAGTTTTCTGCTTCCCCTCAATGCAAGGGATACATTGTTTTGGGGTGTCATCATGAAAACATACTCCATCAGCTAAATTATCTCTCAAAGATATCATTCCTTTTAGATTCAAGTGACCTAAACGTTTATGCCATACATCTTGTGAAGCATTAACTGACAACATAGCTACTGTCTCTTCACAATTTTCAGGAGAATTTACAGTAGTATTGTTTAAATTCATCATGGACAAATTTTCAGCCTGGTCTAACTTATAAATGCCACCTACCTTTGTTGCTGTAAATTTTGGAGTAGCCTTTATCTCAATATCAGATACATTGTAACCACTACACCGTTTGTCATCGAAAAGCATAACATAACCTTTTTCAGTAACTTTGTTAACAGACAACAAATTAGCAGTAATATCTGGAACATACATCACTTTAGATATTAACTTCTGCACATTATTTTTGAGTTTTACTTTCACATCACCAATTCCATTACTGATCACCTTTTGATTATTTGCAATGGTAATTTCAGATGATTTAGAATTTGAATAATTATCAAACCAATCTTTACGTTTACTCATGTGTGAAGTACACCCTGAATCTAGTAACCAGTCATCATCATTAAATATTTTACTGGCATAAGCACTGTGGGTAGTCAACAAAAACGAATTATTGTGTTGCGAAGAACTTGGTCCTTGCTTCGTAACTGTAGGTTTCTTCATCCGCTTCTTAGACTTCTGTAGTTGAGGACATCTAGGCTTTATGTGGCCTTCCTTCTTGCAATGATGGCAAATAGGTACAAATGGACCCTTCTTCTTATCTGAAGCTAAATATGCAGAATCCTTGGAAACATTTTCACTTCGTCGAAAATCACCCTGCATGAGCCGTGACTTCACAAACTCGCTGGTAAGTTTCGTCTGTGTTCCTTCAATACCCATTACCAAAGGATTAAACTCTTCAGGCAATCCAATCAACATAATTTCGGCGATTTCTTCATCATCGACACTGCAACCCACGTCCGCCAACTCTTGTTGTAATGAGATTATTTCACCAAGGTACAAGTCCATTGAAGGAAAATCTTCATAACGCACTCTGGTCAGTCTTCTTTTAATTGCTAAGCGCCTACTTATACCTTGATTTTCGTAAGCTGCCTTCAAATTTTTCCATGCCGCCTTTGCACTTTCAGCATTTCTAACATGTGGGTAGCAAGAAGAATGCACGCACAAACAAATCTTGGCATACGCTTTCTGGTCTCGAACTGGATCCACTGGAGTAGCTGCTTCGATACAGTCTCATAAACCACTATCGATCAGAGTTAATTTCATTACGAACTTCCACGTGGCGTAATTCTTAACACCTTCCAGTTTTTCAATGTTTGGCTGTCCACTATTAATCACGATTGGAGTCGTCATTGTAGTATCGAATTTGTTTCAATTTTCTTGACACCGTAATTTTCGTACAAAAAAAATTACATTGCACAAATTTCGATTCAAAGCTTCACAAGCACTACATACATTATCATATCATGTGATCAGTCATGAGTACATCACAAAAATTTACGATAAAATTTTTCACTGTGATGAAGCAACTCCAAAGTACATTGCAGCACAGTTCATGAACACCTGGGCTGGGCCCATAACCTGTTAAATTTTAAGAAGCCATAATTCAAACCTGATACTGCATGTTAACTTTTAAGCCATTATTCAAACGAACTAAACTGGAAAAAAGAAGTTTTATTTCTCTCCTCTTCTAGGCCACAGGACAATCTAAACGTAAAAAAAAATTGCTTCACAGAATATATCACATTATGAAAAATTTACATGAACATATTTGGGTATGAGAATCTTTTGAATCAAAACATTTTAACATATTATGACCAATATGTATCACATAGGAAAGGAATTACTTTTTCAGAAGTCAAGTGGTTTCGTTTACATTTTCATTACATTACGTTTACATTACATTACATTCGGTTCATAAGTATTATCTGTTGTTATTCTCTGCTCAGGAACTTGGAAGCTTCAAGTCAAGTTCTATGTTTGAGCAGCTTCTTAAGATAAGCAAATCGAGTTAATTTTGCCAGACAGTATGTATGCTTATTTTAGTGTTGCGAATAGTACATTCTTTATAATGTTTAATCTAATAAGTTGTCCACAGCAGGAAGTTCAAAGTTCTGGGTAGTCTTTTTCTTCAGAAAAACTACAAAGTTTTAAAAGATTTTCTGAGTCATAGTAGCTTTGTTGGCAAGACCTCATTTCTTCTGTTTTCTTGACCTCTGTGTAAAACAAACATTGGTTTAGTTGAGATCACGTGAGCCGTTGATAGTGGAGCACTTTATGGGACGATCCTTCAGATGTGGAACTGTTTGAGGGAAACAAATCGATTCCTGGCTAAACAGAGAAAGGTGTCCATGATAAGATACTGGTAAGTTTGTCCTTCAGAGTAAAGAATAGTGGTTGGCAACTAAGAAGTCGTTTTCTCCAGATAAAGTATTTGGGAGTAAACTCACGCAGAGCCTACAAAATGTACACTCACGCCCAATTTTGCTTAACCTTTGAATATTTTATTAACTTCTTCATTCAACCTTAACAATGACTTATGACTTTCGTTTCAGTCATAATATTAAAAATATGCAATTGTAATGTGGAACTTATATCAAGCTAAAGAGAGAGAAAAAGAGAGAAAGGGAAGAAATTGAAAGAATGTGAGAATGTATAATAATAATAATAATAGTGAATTGATGTATTCCTTATAAATTATGAATTTTTAACCAGGGGCGCCGACTTGTCAAAATTATTGGGGGGCTCTGAACACTGAAATAAATGAATGAATGACTTTTTTAAAATAAAAATTACGTCTTCGTATAGCAGTTTTTAAGCAGCTAATACACCACATAATCTATTAAGTCCACATATGTTCTTAAGCTTGGGGATCTTTCTTATCACCTCTAAACGTTGGGAGGTTATTGCAGCATGCCACCGCAACAGCGTCGGCCGCTTACCGGCCTTGTCATGCATCAGGTGCCGGCAAATTGCGTAACAGATAGTCCGTTACACAAACCGCTTGTTTTGTAATGTTTCCACTTTTCACAATTATAGTTACAATTACAACTTAAATAAGCACGTACCTTGTCGTAAGGATGCTGGAAAAGGTGTCCTCTAAAATACAAATATTTCTGGCACTTTATTTTTGACATGTAATCTTTCTTAGACACCGCGAGAGCGCCGGCCGCTTACCGGCCTTGTCATGCATCAGGTGCCGCCAAATTGCGTAACAGATAGTCCGTAACAGAAACCGCTTGTTTTGTAATGTTTCCACTTTTCACAATTACAGTTACAATTACAACCTTATTTCAGACATCTAATCTTTCTTAGACATCTCTACTTTATCCTCGGTTGACAGAAAGGGAAGACAGCATCGCGGCGCATAAAGCAAACCGAAAGTGTAAAATTATATTTAAAACTAATAATAATGATGATCACTAACCTTCTGTGTTATAAATGATGTTGAAAATGACCTCCTTCAACACCAATACATTTCCGGCATCTGCGTATGAAATTCCTCTGAACATCCATAAGCTCCTCAGGTGTGATTCTGGCAATTTCTCTTCTTATATTTTCTTTTAAATCCTCTATTGTACGCGGGTTATTCTGATACACTTTGTTTTTTAATGTTCCCCATAAATAATAATCACAAGGAGTAAGATCGGGGCTACGAGAGGGCCACAACTCAGTACTGATAATTCTGTCCTCAAAAATCTCGGCAATAAAATTAAGTGATTCATAAGCAGTGTGAGCAGTAGCAGAGTCCTGCTGAAAAAATGACTGCTGGCATTCAATGTCCGTTAATTGTTCAAAAAAAGGTTGTAGTATGTCTCTTCGATACCTTTCACCATTGATAGTACCTTCATAAAAAATAGGCCCTATTATTCTGTGCGCATTCAAACCACACCACACACCAATTTTTGCAGGATGGAGCGGAACTTCATGCACAAGGTCAGGTTTTTCTGCGCTCCAATAGCGATTGTTTTGTGAAATAACTCGGCCATTCAATTCGAACCAAGCTTCGTCTGAAAATATGATTAATTCTGGATTTACTCTGCCAGCAACAATATTATCCAGCATCCAGTTACAGAATCGAACTCTAGTCGCGTGATCGCGCGGTTGCAATTCATGAACCACTGTAATTTTGTAGGGTTTTAATCTAAGTAATTTAGTGGCATTTCGTGCTGAGGATTTTGAAATGCCTGTTTCCTGAGCAAGCCGACGGAGGGATTTTTTTGGAGTATGTTCAAGTCGTTCACCAATTTCGTCTAGCTTTTCTTCCGTAAGAACACGTCGTCTGGAAACACGTTTCTTAGGTTCAAGAGATCCTGTCTCTCGTAATCTTTTAACGAGGTTGTAAACAGTATGTCTGTCCGGAACAGGATTGCCAGGAAATTTTCTTGCGAATCGCCTGACTACTTTTCTGCAAGAGTTCGTTTTCACGTAAGTATCGTACATAAAAACTCTTTGTTCAAGACTATATTTGTTTGGCGGCATAACTAATAACTCAATAACACAGTATAAACAACACGAGTACTGATAAACGCAAACCGAAGTGAACAAGTCTAAACAACTGGTAGCCGACAGCTGTCGCATTCGCGTAGTATCGAGAGGCTTCTCGCGGCTTACCACTACTCCGATAAGCCGCTGACGCTCTTGCGACATCTGAGGAATTTCGCTTCTAGCGTCGGCTCTATAGACACTGGATGGACCAAATTTTGAGGGAAGCACAACAAAAGACTACTCTATGAGGATATGTAATGCTCCTGCCGCAACTTTGAAAAAAAAAAAATATGGAAATTACGACGTTCAGAAATTTTGCGTAATTACGGGGAAAATAGAACTTTGGGATTTGGCCCCCGTTTCCCCCTGGACTCACAATTGTCGGAATTTACATAAAATGTTGCTTTTTGTTCATTCTTACATTTAGAATTTAAATTTCTTAAAAAGATGCAGTTGTTGAGCAGTTATAGCCTTTTATATTCAGTTTATCCCATAGTAGGAAAAGGGGAAAAGTGCTTATTTCAAATGGCGCTCTCAGAAAGAAAAACGCACACAGTGTATGATCGCTACTTTACTTCAAAAATATTCACACGTTAAAATTAAGTGACACTGTTAAATAATTCGTTTATCTGCGCTTTCGTTCTGCATAATAATGTATACGTAACCTCCCCCCTCGAAAATCTTGGGCACGCCACTGACTCTAGTGTTCAAAAGGATTAATCTTGTGTTATCTGCAAAATAAGAGTCACGGTTTTGTTTATTCGAAGGCAAGACAAGAATGAAAAATTGAATCCTTTATGTTGGATGAGTCATTGCTGTCAGAAGCGATATGGGCAGAAATAAAGTGCCAGAAATATTTGTATTTTAGAGGACACCTTTTCCAGCATCCTTGCGGCAAGGTACGTGCTTATTTAAGTTGTAATTGTAACTATAATTGTGAAAAGTGGAAACATTACAAAACAAGCGGTTTGTGTAACGGGCTATCTGTTACGCAATTTGCCGGCACCTGATGCATGACAAGGCCGGTAAGCGGCCGACGCTGTTGCGGTGGCATGCTGCAATAACCTCCCTGTATATTCCTCATGCAAATGAAATGTAACATGAAAAACGTGTGTCTGCTCATTTGTTTTTTTAGATAAAAATTAACATTTTTATTTAAAAGTAGGCTATGTATTTACATTAATAGGCCAACATAACAGTTTTGATCCGGAGGTCTCGGGTTCGAGTCCCGGCAAGGGCATGGGTGTGTTTTAATGTCCGCAACAGACTTGTAAAGAAAGGGCATGTGACGGGGCAAAGAACCTTAGTGTTGACGTACCCATAAAAATAGCTAATATTTAACAGTTATTTACATAAACGCAGGCAAATAGTTTTACTTTTTTGTTCTTGCTACAATATTTTACCTATTAAATTAAATTTTGTAAAACAAAACAAAACAAATTAATAAACACATAGCACGCCGTGCTTTAGCAATAATGCCTTTGATCATAGCCGTTCCCGCTTTCGCAATACAGACTTTTCATAAGCTTTCCCTGCCTACTTTACTGCAAGCCAGTGTTAAATAAACTCAAAGACTTTAGAATTATTTTCCCCTTATTCTTTGGACTAGAGGAAGAGATTTCGAGGATAACTAAATATCGTACATATCAATATTGCCTGAAAGTCGTGTTTACAACCTCAAATTCTTCAGAATTCACTAAACAACATACTGGTATAATTGTCATATCACCTCGTTATTTTGAAACTCTTTTTAGTAAAAATGTTAACAATACTCATAATTATATACTTAGTATATAGTAATAAGTCATGTGTTTTGCTGTCTCCGTTCATAGCCCCACCCCAAAGTTGATGGTTTAGCGGTTTCAGCCCCCCAAATTTGATGGTCTAGAACATTTCAAATGTGTATTTAAAGTTAAGTTCATGTTGCACAATTCAGAGTAACATTTACAAGAGAAGCAAAATAATACATTAGATCCTCTTAAGCAAAATTATTTGAGGGGCTCTACCCACACATCATTAACATTGGGGAGCTCGAGCCCCCCAAGCCCCATGGAGTCGGCGCCTATGTTTTTAACTAATCTTCAACTGAAACACCACATTTTCTGCTCTCCATTTGTGATACATATTCGATAGGCTGGTTACATTATTTCTGCTAGACTCTCTGACCAGCTGTGTGAACTAAGAATGTTTGCTATTGGATGTTATTTTTAGCCCTCAAACCGCGGAAAGCACAGGAACGAATACATTTTGTAACATGACCTGGATTGTAAGAGTAGGATTAAAAATATGACATTACACTACCTATATTTAGTACATATTCATTATTTTCTCTTCAAATATTAACAACTTTCCTTTCTGACAAACACTTACTTGAGAGGTGGTGATCTCAAAGGTAAGAGCTCAAAAAGGTCCCATACTGAACTCTTTAAATTAGGCTCGCCTACAGCTGCCTTTATGCATATTGTGAAATCGAGAGAATTCTCATTTTAGTTGCAAAAATTACAATGCATTTTTTGTACCAGTGGCGTATACTGAGTCCAAGATCTGGGCTATTTCACTGTGTCACGTGGTCCTAGGCTATGAATAGAAAATTTACCAACTCCTAAGAAATCAGGTTGCCAACTCATACGAAATCAGGTTGCCAACTCATAAGAAATCAGGTTGCCAACCCATAAGAAATCAGGTTGCCAACCCATAAGAAATCAGGTTGCCAACCCATAAGAAATCAGGTTGCCAACCCATAAGAAATCAGGTTACCAACTCATAGAAAATCAGGTTACGAACTCCAGAATTAGCATCATCATCCCACTGATATGAATGATAATAGTTACAATTTCTGATCGATTATTCTCCTGAATTTTATTCTCTAGACTTCAGGCTTCGCAGATAGCCTAGGTAGCCTACAATATACGCTCCTGTTTTGTACAATTATAAGCAGGGCTCGAGATGAACCGGAACGCCGTTCCGGTTCGTGAATATCTGTAAACTTCCCGTTCAGACTTGTCAGAGATGGCAACTGACCATTCCGGTTGGTTTTTACTATTACTTAATATATTTTTTTTTACATATTTCATTACATTTTACTTCTCAGTGTGAAGTATATTGTTAATTGTTGCTGAGAGAGGACTTAACAGAGAATAATGGCGTGTATGTTGCCTTCATCTTTTGTGCTTTGGAGTTCTCTTTTTACTTGTTAATTATTTTAATTTGTCGTGTCTTGTGGATTCGATTGTTCTGACAGAGATATCCTCCTCCACAACATCTTCATACAAATCCGGGTTGTCTTTCTTTTGGCCATTCATATTTCTAAAACTAACAAGATATATTGTTAACATTCTGAAGAATATATCCAAACCCTTGATCATACGCAAAATAACAATATGGAAATATCTTTCACTTGCACAAATTGATTCTTTTAATAAGCATTATCAAGACAAAGTATTGAGGATACGTACATTGAATTTTAAAAATTCCCGGTTGGGTGAGCTGACTACCATTCGCGATTTCCGTGCAAAGGAAAGAAAATTCCAGAACACTCTTATCCAATGCATTTTATATTTTTTAATGTTCATGTAAATGTTTTAATATTAACTATTAATTGTAATACAGTGCATCATTTCACTTGCGTTGCTGTAGTAGTCAGAGACAAAAGAACGAAGGAACTCGTTGTTAACGAAAGTACAGTTCCGTTTCGTGAAAAATTCCATTTCGAGATCTGAATGCTATCATTTTTAGTCATAATATGGAGAAGAAAAATAGAGATAGACAAAAACAAGGAAGGAGAGGGAGGGAGAGAGAGGGGGATACAAGGTAGATAAGTATCCGGTTAGAATGGACAGCTTGCGTTAGGAAAGACAAATTCATGCACCAACCTGTCATACTGATTTCTTTGTTATGAAAGGATTTCAGGTCAACTGAGAAATGAAATGCATCTCGTATGCATCTAGCACAAGGATACGACAACCAAATAAGACTAGCAAAAAAAAAACGGAATCTTAGATACCAGTGTCCTCAAAATGTACCTAATAATATTACGTTCTAGTTAATATATAAATAGTGCCGTAAGATTGGAGGCAGATTTTAGCCCGAAAAGGTAAAAGTGAGCAATTTTTTTCTGTATGCAACGTTCTCCGAGGAAAGGGTAAAATACGCCGTACCATTGCATGTCGACCCACTTTCAAGATGTCACGAAGGTGGATATTGTTCTTGTCACCACGTAATCAAAAGTTTCAGTTAAGATTCCAGCAGGAACTCACATTTTACCAAGGGCGTGCCGAGAAGGGGTGTTTTGGGATTGGGCCCACCCTTGAAATAGCCTCAAAATAGTGGTAACATAAACTGAGCTGGAAAAGTTAGCTCTCTTTGTCCATTATTTTTATGCTGCAATCTATAAGTCGCGATTTTAATAAGTGCATAACAGCGAGAGATGCAACGAAAGTAGTCACACTTTATGAAAGAAAAAGCAACAAAGAAAGCGATGGCTGGAAGCTGGGAATGAATGAAGAATGAACTAAAGTGTCAGTACATGGCCATTTTCCACCCTTCAAAGTTTACAAGGAAAACATCCTCTTATCTAAAACCCATAGGCGTAATTTAGCGGGAGCAAAGGGGGGGGGGGTACTTGCCCCCCCCAAATTTTAAGGTTAATAAATTTATAAGATCTGGACGTTATTTTTCTGGGATGGAAAACTTAATTCTGGCTCCTGAAGTTAAGTCCCGGGTTTGATTCTGCCCTCCAAGTTAAGTCCCAAGCTTGATTCTACCCCTCTCCCAAAAGTTAAGTTTCCAGGTCGATTTTGCTTACCCGCCCCTAAGTAAGGATTAAGTTACGCCCATGCTAAAACCCTTACCTTAAAGTCAAAAAAGGGTGTAAAAGATCCCTTGAGAAGATTAAAAGTGGACGGTTGTAAAGGACAGGACGTACACAACACATTAAAAAGGCAAGGATACACTAAAAAAAAACAGAAACAGTGTAAAAGGCCACCAACTCTTCTCAAAAAGCGAAAAACATTTGTTAAAACACTGCCATGAAATCCCGACATGGATGACAAAACAGAGATTTTTTTTTTTCAGCAGCTGTTTCAAGTGATGTATTAATTGAAAATATCAGATACTAACATTGCAAATAAACCAACATTGAACTTTAACTGTGCCGATCAGGGTGCGAAATCCTGGGGCGACTTCACCCCACCAACAATCTTGTCTTCAAAAATCTCCCTAAGGGAGAATTCACACCAAAGAGACAATCTGCCCGCAACACCCGGCAAGCGACACTTGTTTCTTGCTCAGTTCGCATGACGATACCGATATAATTGCATTAATCAGTTCATTAGTCACCCGAAAAAAACGTAACAAGATACATTGTTACATATAAATCGCGTTGTAAAATTTGTGTAAGTTATTGAAACTCGGGAGAGGAATGTTGTGCATGAGAAATAATATGCACTGACCTCAAACTGTATACGCTAGACTTTCCAGCCTGGATAAAGCGAAGACCTAAACACTACAGAAATGATTCTCAGCCTTCTTGAAACCATGAGCCGGGAATTTTTTTTTTTTTTTTTTTTTTGTATGTCAGTGCCCTTAGACCAAGAATTTTCCTCGTAAATACCTTTCCAGTATTTAAGATTTTACGCATGAATTAACATGCACCCATATTGAAAAATAAATTCTAGCATAATCATAAAGAGTAATAATAGTTTGATTACGTGTAGGATTCTTGACAAATATAAAAATATGGATGACGAAGTGGTAACGTCGTCTCCTTGTAATTAGGTGATCCCGGGTTCGATACCCGGTGGAGGCACCGGACAGATCCAGTTCTGATTAGTATATTTGTGCATAAAATGGACTTAAAGAATGAAAACTCACAACTCAAATATGCGTTACTTGTCAACCACTTTCAGCAGAACCTTTCGCAGCTCAGTAGTATAGTTGACACGAGGACCCGACCCGGTGGTTGAGAAATAATGCACTAGTCATCACGTTGACTAATCTACTTTGGACTAAAGTGCCTCTGGCTTTTTAAAATAAAAGCAATCACGTGCTAAGTGCCCAAAATACGTTTTCTTTACACGATGTTGAAAGAAAATTACAGCAGATAACTGCATCAAAGAACTTGATAAAGCGAAAAGAACGTTGCGTTTAAATCTTAAAACATTGTACATATCGATACTTTATTATATCAACAAATTAGAGCTTCAAGCATGTTGTAAAGCCTCTGGTAGGGCTCACTTCTAAAGTCTAAATATAGCTCGTTGGAATGAAGCATTCACTGCGCATACGCGAAAAACAAACTGAGTCGACATGATGCACGGTATTGAGAAAACTGCACAGTCCGAGCGACACGCAAGCGACATGAGGCACGTGCAGCTTGTCGTGTCGCTTCGGTTGGAAAGGTTGAATTGATTACCGAGTGTTCGCTTGCAAGTTTCATTGCTATAACAACAAACATAAACATAAGTAATTGGTTTTGATTTCAAGTATTCATTACTAAGGGTAATATGCAAAACACACATAGTGTATACTTTCTCTTTTTCAAGAGATCAGAAAGAGATCTACACCAATGACAATATACCGTGCGTCCATTTCGATCTGCAGCCGAGAGATCGGGAGAAGCGTGGCGGGCGGCGCTGACGGAGATGCCGACATTTGCGGCCTGTAATGCCCGCTTATTTTTATAGACATATGCAGACATTTATATAAATATTGCAAAACGAGCACTAACCTGTGTTATAACACGCAAAAGTTCTTCTGTAATTCATCCAAGTTCTGCTCTTATATACACAAATAAATACGCTTTAGAAACGATGTTAAGAGCCACAGATAATAAAGCATTTTAATCATAGTTTTGACCAGTAACGTCCTGTTTAAGTTTATATCCTTGAAAGAGTTTTGTGGCCATGGGAATCGTTTGGAGGTTTCGAATGTGCAACACTGTATCAGGATTACACTGCAGACGAAACCGATAAAAGTGAATGGTTTTCGTGAGCTTCCTTGCAATCCGAAATATCCGAGCTCGAGTTTTTTGTTCCTTCGCGACTAGATGAAGACAGAGTTGTAAATATAGTGGCGAGCAATGTAAACCAAGAGCGTGTTAATTTCGTACTGTGCGCAAGAGTGTTATTCTTGGTTACTTGCAGTTACTTGTTTGTGATATTGTAGTGTGTATGTGTGACGTGTCAGTGAGACGATTGGAATGCCAGCCGCAAGATTCACGTTAGAACAAAGATTTTTTATGTATGACACGTACGTGAAAACAAACTCGTGTCGAGACGTGTGTAGGTAATTTGTACAGAAATTCCCATGCGTTTCAACTCCACACAGAGATACGGTTAGACATCTTGTCCTTAAATTACGAGAAACTGTATCGTTAAATTTTAAAACACCTAAGCAAAAACGACGGATTCTAACCGAAGCAAAACTCGATGATATTGGTGCAGCGTTAGAACGTTCTCCAAACAAACCTCTACGCCGTGTTTCACAAGAGGTGGGCGTGTCAAAATCATCGGCACATACAGTCACTAAACTACTAAAATTAAAACCATACTCTTATAACACAGGTTAGTGCTCGTTTTGCAATATTTATATAAATGTCTGCATATGTCCATAAAAATAAGCGGGCATTTCAGGCCGCAAATGTCGGCATCTCCGTCAGCGCCGCCCGCCACGCTTCTCCCGATCTCTCGGCTGCAGATCGAAATGGACGCACGGTACTACGCAGAGCAGAAGTGAAACAAGAAAGCAAGACAAAATACAGCGTGTATCAAAAAGAATCATCCGATTTCAAAAAGCAATATTTAGGAAACCAATAAACATAGGAGCTTGCGGTAAATTGTAAAATACATGTTGGCATATAAAGTTTTACTTATAATAAGTTTTACTTTGAGCACCACCCCACTGGCATCTTCTTAACAATAAGCTTCCTCAACAATGGATCGGCTGTAGGGGGTCTACCGATTTGACATGACCCCATTGCCAAGCGATATCGCCAGATCTCACAGTCTCCGATTTCTTGTGGGGGTTTGTGAAAGACTCCGTGTATGTGCCCCCTTCCAAGAACTGTGGATGGTCTTTGAAACCGCATAACAGCAGCAGAGATTGCAGCAACACCAGACATGTTCGCTCAAGTATGGGGGATGAATTTGACTATCGTGTGGATGTATGCCGTGCATCCAGAGGTGGGTATATTGAGCATTTGTAAAAATTATATAAGTAAAACTTTATATTCTCACAAGCAGTTTACAATTTACTGCAAGGTTCTATGTTCATTGGTTTCCTAAATATAGACTTTTGAAATCCGATGATTCTTTTTGATACACCCTGTATAACTATGGAATCTAATTGAATTATATTAATATAAAGCAAAAACAAACACTTTTACATAATAAAACTACATATTTTGCAATTTATTGTTAGTAAATAAATTAATTTGCTACTTTACAAATACCTGATAGGCTATAGGGATAAAAGTAACAAATTAATTCCTTATTAATAATGTATTTTTTAATATTTTGCCATTTACTTTTATACGTAATAACATTACAAACATAATAGTAAGTATATGTATGTATGTGTGTTGTGTGCGGATTAAGATATTTCTCCCCTCCCCCAAATCTTCAATAATTTCGCACCCTGGTGTCGATTTAGTGTTCTTCTAGTTATTTAGTTAATTTGAATGTAGTGAAAAATCAAATGAAATCATTGGAAATCTGCATGTTACCCAGACATTTCCTGTGTATATGCACAATTTCGACACTTTTCGCAAACAGGTACTGAAGACACAGCATTATCTCTCTGTTGAGATCAATAGAATACGACAAAGCCGCACCAACAATTAGTGTTATTCTGAAGAAACAAAACGTAATCGAAAATAAGTGATGCACTACTGAACATAATGCACGAGCTAATTAACATTGAAAAGTGCAAGAACAAAGATCACACAAGTAAGGTGGGGACCATTAATTAACCTGTGTAACGGAACAACGATCTTGAAAGCAGTTGGTCCTCTGCCAAAAAGTTCAACCATAGCTGAAAGATCAGTTAGCCAAGAGTCCGCATTGATATGCTATCGCGCTTTTACTTTGCCCTCGCGGACGATTGCGATAGTGACTTACTTCCCTTGACTTTCCTTCACTTGATAAGTGGAGTCTTTCCTTTTGTGATTGTAGAACCCATAAAGATTAAGTTTGCAGGTTTCGTCATTCCTTTCGTAGCTGTAAATTCCCATTCCATAAAAATACTTTAATGAGTATAACACGTGAGTGATTTTAACTAATCTCCTCTTGCCTGTATTATCTTTGACTATAGTCTACGCAGTAATTTGTCGTTTTTAGATATGGTTGACATTCAACCTCTGCCAAGTATTTTATCGCATTGTATTTACGACGAAATATGAAACAAGTACTCGAAGTGCTCTTTTTCTCTTTTCTTTCTTACTCGTTATCCTTCTTTCTATCTCATTTTCATTCGTCTCTTTTTTCTTTCCCTCCATTATTTTTGCTTCCCTCTCTCTTTTCATTACTCACTCTCTTTTTCTTACTCTTCATGATGTTATTTCTCTTTCATCATTTCTCTCTTTTTGCCTCCATTACTCTTGCTTTCTTTATCTATCTCTTTCATTTTCTCCATTACTTTGCTTTCTCTTTCTTTCCTTCCATTCTCTCTCTTTATTTTTCTTTCCCTTCATTACTCTTGCTTTCTCTCTCTCTCTCTCTCATTTCTTTCTCTTTCCCTCTATTACTCTTGCTTTCTCTCTTTTTCTCTCTCCTCATTCTTACCTTTAATTATGCTCTCTCTTTCTTTATCTCCATTACTCACGCTTCCTATATGTCTCTGTCTTTCCGGTCATTATATTATCTTTCTCCTTTCTTTTCCTTGTATCCTCTGTCTTTCTTTCATTTCATTATATTCTCTCTATATATTTCGTTACATACATTCACTCTCTTTCTATCCTATCATTATGGTCTCTCTCTCCCTTTCTTTCTTAATTTCCTTCTCTCTTTCCCTTCGTGTTTTCCTTCGATCATTCTCTTTCTTTCCCTTCGTATTTTACTTCTCTTCCTCTTTCTTTCCCTTCGTGTTTTCTTCTCTATCTCTCCCTTCGTGTTTTCCTTCTCTTTCTCTCCCTTTGAATTTTTCCTTCTCTTTCTCTCCCTTCGAAGTTTTCCTTCTCTTTCTCTCCATTCGAATTTTTCCTTCTCTTCCTCTTTCTTTCCATTCGTGTTTTCCTTTTCTGTTTCCATCTCTATCTTTCCCTTTGTGTTTCCATCTCTTTCTTTCCCTTCGTGTTTTCCTTCTCTTTCTCTTTATTCTCCTTCGTGTCTTCCTCTTTCTTTCCATTCGTGTTTTCCCTTTGTGTTTCCATATCTTTCTTTCCCTTCGTGTGTTCCTTCTCTTTCTCTTTCTAGCCCTTCGTGTTTTCCTTCTCTTTCTATTTATTCTCCTTCGTGTTTTCCTTCCCTTTGTTTCCCCTCGTGCTTTCCTTCTCTTTCTATTTCTTTCCCCCAGGGGCGGCGCCAGAAATTTTCGACCGGGTGGGCAGAAGCTCCTTATTGATAAATTAGGGTGGGCAGTATAAATGTAAAACCATATATAGTGTATATGTGTATGTAAGACGTATGTATCTCCCTCTCTCTTACAACTCCCGAATTCCCTCTTACTTCTTTTCTCTTTCCTTTTCTTGTTTTCCTCTTTATCTTTTCTAATCTATTGTCGCATCTTGTTCCTTTTCCTTTCGTTTTGTCTCTGATGGACACAATTATTTCAAGGAAGTGTTTACACATGCGCAGCCATACCCCAACCAAACATTCTAATCACATTCTTTCATTCATGTTAATACAGTGAAATAAATGTGAATTAGGTTTAAGCTTGTGTTGCAAATACAAGGCACATACTTGATTTTATGTATTCGGCGACTATGACAGAAAGTGCGATGGTAGACCATCGTGAAGTTTCTCGTAATGTAAATGCATGTTCCTGAGCATAGTATTTTCATCGTATGAGTTTTTGACTGAACGAGTTTCTTACTCCTTGGGGTAACTTTTCTTAGCTTACAAGGTTTGTACAACTGAGAAATCTATCTGAATGTTTTTAGTAGCGGCGATCGGGTGCCAACATTTGAGGGGCAAGGACAATATACTTATTCTTGGTAGAAAAGGCTTAGCATAAAGAGTCCATAGTGCGGGGGCAAAAAGTGGCAAAATGTGGCGGGGAACTGCAACCCCAACTTCCCAGTCCTCCTAATCGCCGCCACTGAATGTTTGGATTAAATGAACGTCTTATTACGAATGATTTAAAACACACACGGAGAACAAATTCTTTGTTCATTGTCCATGGAAGTATTCCTAGGCTAATGAAAGGCTATTTTGACAAAATATCACTCATAAGTAATAAACAAGTAAGATTGAAAAATCTGTTCAGAATTGAAGAGATTACTAGCTAAGTTGCTATTCGTTTTCTGAACTGTCATGTTACTAATGCGGGAGAAGCAATACACGTATGGTCACATGAACATATTTTTTGAGGTAACAAAATGATTTAGGACACAGGGAATTCATCGAAGTTGATCACCGTGCCAGAAATAATTCATCTATTTTTCATAGATGACTTGGGTTGTATGGTGTGACCATTTCGAACACACTAGAATTTCAACCTCTACCCTGTGCAGCATACCCTGGAAACTTTATTCTTTCAGGGCAACGAGTCCCTGACGCTTAGAACCACTGTCAAAGTAATAATTTACGAGGATTTGTATTTTGAGTGTCAGTATGTGTTTGTTTTCGCCCCTTCGTTACTTTCATCTAATTACCATTGAACCTTATCATCGTCATTATCAAAATTAACAGAAAAATGGCTTTAAATAAAACAAATCAACCAGAACTTACTCTTCAAAAAATGGAATTTTTTTAGTCCATAGCTCTTAGAAAGTTGAGGTGGTAGTTTCAATTGCACAGCGTTTCATTAGTGGATCAAGGCAGCTAATTCCGTGAACAATGACGTTGTTTTCCGAAAGTCTCAAATATTTGTCTCAGGCAATCACCCTCTTAAAATGGACGCATCTTCTGTGGTGATAAAATGCCACGTTTGGTGCGAGTTCTTTCTGTATATTCTTCCCCAATGGCATCACGCTGTCGCATTATAATAAAGAGATCCTGTGTCCGACTTCCCCCTCCTCTGGTGGAAGCACGATGCACACAGGTTCAGACTACACGTTAAACTGTAGGTTTAGTCCCGATTAGCCTATCTGAGCATAAAAGTGGGCTTAAAACGAAAACTAACAAAATCGTCTTCTGGATACTTCGTGACATAACTTTCTTTCTTTACTTCAACTGTATCTACAGATTCTATTTAATGTGGCAAAATTTATGTGTGGGACGAGGATTTCTAAATAGGATAAGCCACTCATTAGTAATTGAATAATTCTGTAGCTTTTTCCATACATAACTTGTTTATTAAAATTTATTCACTTCAGTATTGTAGTGATTATTGTGATTCCTTCTTATTAGTAGAATAAATATAAAGTTGATATTTCGCATACCATATTGATATTGGAAGACAACAGATATACAAAAATTGTAATGAAATAAAAAGGACACTTCTGGAATTTCAATGCAGAGCTAATTAAAACTATATTATACTCTCTAGGATACTAAACCCGAAGGTTTGTGGCTGTAGCAACACAAGCCTTCCATCTGTCCCTATTCAGAGCAAGATCAATCCAATCTTTCCCATCCTTGCCGATTTCTTTAAGGTCCATCTCAACGTTATCCCTCCATCTTCGTCTTGGCCTTCCTAATGGTCTCTTACCATCAGGTTTCCCAACAAGAATCCTATAAACTCTTCTTTCCTCTACCATTCGTGTCACATGGCCAATTAAGTCTTCTTCATTAAATTATTCTAACAATAATAATAATAATAATAATAATTAAAAAGTTGAAATAATGTATTGTGTTACCGGAGGAAGTAACGCTAAGATGATGTTTTTATTTGTTTATTTGGAGATTATTTTAACCATACCCAGGCCGGGATTTATATACGTATGTGGAGGCCCGGAGCTGCAGACCTCAAGTTCACCCTAAATTCTGATCTAATCTTGATCATATCCAGCATAATAATTTTGAGCCTCCTAAGCCTACTAACTGCTTTTAATGATGGAAGTATTCATTTGATCACAGTTTTTGTTTCAATAGCTCTAGTAATTACTTTCACTTTCTAATGACAAAACTGGCTTTTTATGGGTTGATAATATGTTAACATTTCTAGCATAGATAATATTCACAAGTAAAATATACATGTTATGAACACCAGAATACATTTATTTAACGAATCATTCATATAGCTATCTCCAAGTACATATATGTAGGTACTTATTGAATTTGATAGGGTGGGCAATCGGGTGGGCACAGGAATTTTTGGGTGGGCGCTTGCCCACCCGTGCCCACCCCTGTCGCCGTCCCTGCTTTCCCCTCGTGTTTTCGTTCTCTTTCTCTCCCTTCGTGTTTTCCTTCTGTCTTTCTCTTTATTTTCCTTCTTTTCCTCTTTTCCTTCGTGTTTTCCTTCTATCTTTCTCATTATTTCCTTTCGTGTTTTGCTTCCCTTTCTTTCCCTTCGTGTCTTCCTTCTCTTCCTTGCCCTTCGTGTTTTCAGTCTCTTTCTTTCAATTCTTGTTTTCCTTCTCTTTCTTTCTTTCTCTTCCTGTTTTCCTTATCTCTTTTTCTTTATTTCCGTTCGTATTTCTCTTCTCTCTTTCTCTTTCTTTCCCTTCTTCTTTTCCTTATCTCTTTCTTCAGTCCTTCTCTCTTTTCCTCTTCTTCATTTCCATATCTCTCATTCTCACTTTCTATCTCTCCATCACTCTTTCTCTCTCATCTTTCTCTGTTTATATCTGTTTCTTCCTATCTTTCCTTCACTGACAGAGTTTCTAAATGCCTCCCGCGATCAAAACAGTACCTAACAACTGGAGAGCCCGCCCACCTCCTTGCCTCTCACAGCTGGAAAAAAAATTCAACTGCAGGCCTCACACCGAGCAGCAAGAGAATGTATCGCGTACTCTGTGGCCCGAATAACCTTTGACCTTTTGTCCCACTTTCATGCCGCAACAAGCTGTGAGCGAAGAGGAGCTCATGCGGCTAGAATTACCTTCTACGGCACACGTGACTAAGCGGGCTCTCTCTATCGCCCAGCGAGATGGAGAAGTTCTTCCAAACGAAGCACTTCAACCACTCATGCACAACAAACAATTGGCAACGTGTCAGTTTTAATGTTTCTACAGTCCAAGCGATGGAAGAACAGTTCGTGCAGTCCAGAATTTACCAATCATCAGAATTTTCATGTTGGCGGTTGCCTATCGAGGTCCAGCCTTGAAGGACCATCCAAGAACTATCCGAGCGCCGTAGGACAATATCCGCACCTTTGCAAACATGGAACAGGGTGGACGTAAATGAAAGACACTTTCAGCACCTATTGTGACATCTGGCTTCAGTGGCTACAACTGATATGGACCTGTGGGGCTCGAGCCCACCCAATAATTTGCTTTTGTTATATTGTATTTTTACTCCCCACGCGCTTAAGAAAACCAAATGTTCCATCATTATACACCTGAGGAATTCTCACAACTTAATTACTAAGGGGAAGATTTTTAGGTAAGAACATATTTTTCTGTTGCTTTCGAAGTCGGCCAAACTCGGTGGCAACTAGGGCATTCGCCCGAGGCCCCGCGCATCAGGGGGTCCCGCGCCAGGCCATTCCTATACAGAATAAGAATAAAGTATTTATCCTCGTCGACCCTACTAAACATACTTATAAGCTGATAATTTTGTTTTACATTTACAATGCGTAAAGATGCATGACTCAAGAAGAATTAGCCAATAATTGTAAGGATTCGCATATAACACAGCCATGGCGAATGTCGCAGCAAAATGAAACGCGTTTCTCAATGATTGCATTTAAACGTAAATCTACAATAGAATTTTACGGATTACATTACGGCATGTGACTGTATTTTTTCTTGTTGGTATTGCTTTTGTGTAATGTTAGATGTATCCTGTTAATAACTTTAATAATGCTGATGATAACACTAAAAATGAAAAACTTTTTTTTAAAAAAACTTTGAAGACAGCAATATTTACTTTGAGAAATAAAGTGTTCTTCCGCAGCTGTTTTAACCTATCTTATCGAAAACACTCCAAAATGGCTCTTTTGATACGTCACCACATTTGTCACTAGAACGTTTTGCGCAAACTCTTGAATTGGCGTCATTTGCTGCATGGTAGTTTTCAAACCATATCTTCTCATATGACAATAAAAGCATTTGACCGTAATAGGCTCACTGGAGTAATGGCCAAATTACATAAATTAACTAAAACGAAACGAAAGTAGAAGGCTTAAGCATTTTAACAGAAGGTACGAGGGTCACTATTTATATTTTGAGCCTAACAATGAAAAAACAGGAATTTGGCATTGAAAACTGCTTTATTGTTTTTCGAAGTATTCTCCTTTATGGTCAATACACTTTTGCATTCGTTCGAACCATTTGTCAAAGCAGTTTTTCCAATCTTCCTGAGACACCTTAATAATATGGTTTTTGAACGCATCAACGGCGTCTTCCGCCGACGAAAATCGTTGTCCACGCAATTTATTCTTGACATTCGGGAACAAGAAGAAGTCATTGGGTGCCAAATCAGGACTGTACGGCGGATGACCCATCAATTCGATTTTTTGACTGTTCATAAAGTCGGTTGTTAGACGAGATGTGTGACAGCTGGCATTGTCTTGATGAAGAATGATCCGACGGCGTTTGTTTGTTTTCCGTATTTGACCGAAGACCTCTGGCAAACAAATTGTTGTGTACCATTCAGAGTTAACCGTTCTACGTTCCTCTAAAGGCACAGTTACCACATAACCAGTTTTCCCGAAAAAAACAGGCGACCATTTTTTTCGATGTGCTTCGAGCGCGAACAACTTTTGTTGGATTGGGTTCATCTTGAAACACCCATACAGTCGACTGCTGTTTTCGTCCATGATTCGTCACCTGTTACAATCTTATATACGTCTTTTGAAGCACCACGATTGTATTTATTGAGCATTTGTTTGCACCAATTGACGCGAGCGTCTTTTTGAGTTTTTGTCAAATTGTGTGGGATCCAACGAGAACATACCTTTCTCACAGCTAAATGATCATGTAATATTTTATATATGCTGGTGGAACTATTGCCTATGGTTGCCTCAATCTCACAGTATGTCACATGACGATCTTGCAGTATGAGGTTTTGCACAGCATCAATGTTTTCTTGAACAACAACTGATTTTGGACGACCTTCGCGAATCTCGTCGGTGAGCGAATGGCGGCCACGATTAAATTCGTTATACCAGCGTTTCACAGTGGCAAAGGATGGGGCTTCATCGCCAAATGTGGAAGTTAGTTGATCGATGCACTCTTGTCTTGATAATCCACGTCGAAAATCGTAAAAAATCATCGCACGAAAATGTTCACGATTTAATTCCATTTTATTGTTGTCGTGCAATCTCCAAGGCAACATAAACAACACAAATGAAGCTATTGACAAAACATTGGAAGTACGTTATGGTCAATAATGCCAGACGATTCCGTGCAAACGTCAAATCGCGCCTAACTTGAATCAGTGTTGCCAAGGCTCAAAATATAAATAGTGACCCTCGTATACTCTAATGAGTGAAGTGAATCAAAGGATATACGACATATATCGCCGTATACCCTCGACTAGCCCTGGATACTGAATAAGATTGGAGTGAATGGAAAAGAATGAAGGATCTCATAAGCAATCTGTACATGAAACAATGACATAAACTGAGAGTAGGAGAAGAAATGACAGAAAGTGAAATTGGGAGAGCCGTATGACAAGAAATGCTGCCTATCACCTACATCATCCAATAACTACTTTTCTAGTAAACAACACTGCAGGGTATATTGTTAGGGAGAATTCACACCGAAGAAACACACGACACGAGACACGTGTCGCTTAAAAGCCAACACTCAGTAATCCATGCAACCTTTCGAACCGAAGAGACACAGCAAGATGCACGTGTCGCGTGTCGCTTACGTGCCTCGCGGACTGTGCCGTTTTCTCAATACCGTGCATCGTGTTGCTTCAGTTTGTTGTTCGCGCATGCGCAGCGAATGCTTCATTCCAACGAGCTGTATTTAGACTCTAGAAGAGAGCCCAACCGGCATTATGTTTCAACCTCTAATTTGTTGATATAATAAAGTATCGATATGTACAATGTTTTAACAATGCTTTAAGATTTAAACACAACGTTCATTTCGCTTTATCAAGTTTTTTGATGCAGTTATATATCGGCTGTAATTGCCTTCAACATCTTGTAAAGAGGTCCCGTGTTTTGGCCATTTACCTGAGTGCTTTTATTTGAAAAAGTCAGCTTATGGAGGCACTTTAGTCCAAAATATATTAGTCAACATGGTAAAGTACTCTAGTGCATTGTTTTTCAACCGACGGCCGCGAACCGATACCGTGCCCTCGTATCAACTATACTGAGCACCGAAATGTTCTGCTGAAACTGGTTGACAACTATCATAATCCCAATATCATATTTGAGTTGTGAGTTTTCGTTTTTTAAGTCCATTTTATGCACAAATAGACTAATCAGAACTGGATCTGCCCGGTGCCTCCCCGGTTATCTAACCCGGGATCACTTAATTACAAGGAGACGACGTTACCACTTTGTCTTCCATATGTTTATATTTGTCAACAATCCTACACACGTAATCAAACTATTATTACTCTTATGATTATGCTAGAATTTATTTATCAATATTTAATTTCATAGGTGCATGTTAATTCATGCATAAAATCTTCAATACTGTAAAGATTTACGAGGAAAATTCTACGGCTAAGAGCACTAACAAAAACAAAAATACCGTGACATGGTTTCACGAAGGTTGAGAATCATTTCTCTAGTGTTTATGTATTCGCTTTATTCAGGCTGAAAAGTCTAGAGTATACAGTTTGAGGTTAGTGCATATTATTTCTCAGTTTTCTTGTGCACAACATGCCTCTCCCAAGTTTCAATAACTTGCACAAAATTTACAACGCAATATACGTGTAACAATGTATCTTGTTATATTATTTTCGGGTGACTAATAAACTGATTAATGCAATTATATCGGTACCATCATGCAAACTGAGCAAAGAAACCAGTGTCGCTTACCGCGTGCATCTTGTCTCTTAGGTGTGAAACACTCGTGTCGCGTGTCGCATGTTGCATGTCGCGTGTTTCTTCGGTGTGAATTCTCCCTTACTCTAACATTTACTTTACTTCAGGTGTACCGACACGCTCGATCTCCTCCGAAGATGGACTTTAACTCAAACGAGAGTGTCACTTTATGTGAACAGAGGTGTACAATGAGCTTCTGATCTCATTGAAATTCTCTCGCTTCACTCTCTGAAATTTCCCAGTGGAGGGAAAATTCCCTCTATTGAAAATATTCGGTGAAAGGGGATTCTGCAAAACGGGAGTAAACCGTGCCGCTAAGGTATGAAACGTTGTTGTTCATTAGCTCATTCCCAAGCGACATGTGTGACGTGTCGCTTCGGTCTGAGAGCTGCCTTACACTTCAAAAACATACGTGAGCGTGTTTCTGTACACACAAACAACTACGAGCATTTCAGATGTTAATCATGTGCGCTCTTTTCGTTAATAGATACATTGAAGTCTCTGGTATAGCATTTCGATCATTACTCTTGCACATGTCAGATGCATTCCATAAATAGATTCCACGCCTGGAAGCAGAAAATCCAAATTTAAAATGCATGGTTAGTTTTTGCGAGCCTCTGTTCGCTTCCTGATATATAAAGCGACGATGTGCCGTGTTTTATCAGCTGTGGCGCTTGTTTTGACGACAGAGCAAAGCTTCCAGAAGGCGACGGTCGTTAGTGACGCAGACAAGCGGCGGTGCTAATTCCGTTTGGGTTCGGCTGCTGCGTCGATGGGAAGTCAACTATCAGCCCTAGTGTAGCACCAGATGATGCCTTCATCAAAACGAGCGGTGTTGTCCATTTTTGTACGGCGTGTTATCTTTTTTCCAGCCTTTGATGTAGCTTCTTTCAGAGTTTCCAGCGAAGGCTCTCTGTGCAGACAAAGAACCCTTTGGGGCTCTCGCAGATTTCCGCTTGATCTGAGCTGATGCGCACGTGTTGTATGGGTTATCAAAGAGATGTATTTGCAACGGATTAGGCATAGGTCGTTAACCTTTCCTATTTCTCATGGATCATCTGTATTAAGCTCTCTTGGCAATTATAAGTAGGATCTGGGTTCTTACGTAATTGCGTATTTCTTCCCTTATAAGTAATCAAATGTTGGCGAATTGCGATGTTATGAACGGCGTACATCAATTTCATGCCACTATTTCACATATTTTGAGGTATATTACATATTTTCCCCTTGGAATACGAATTTTTATATAAAATGCGGTATTTGCCCAATTTTCTCTCTATTTTTCATCGAGTAAGGCATATATATTTGTGGAGTAAACATTCAAAATGAGATATTTGCCCCATCTCTCTCTATTTTTAATCAAGTAAGGCAGATATATTTGTGGGTAAACATTCAAAATAATATATTTGCCCCATTTCTCTCTATTTTTAATCGAGTAAGGCAGATATATTTGTGGGTAAACATTCAAAATGAGATATTTGCCCCATTTCTCTCTATTTTTAATCGAGTAAGGCAGATATATTTGTGGAGTAAACATTTAAAATGAGATATTTGTCCCATTTATCTCTATTTTTAATCGAGTAAGACAGATATATTTGTGGAGTAAACATTCAAAATAATATATTTTCCCCATTTCTCTCTATTTTTAATCGAGTAAGGCAGATATATTTGTGCCTAAACATTCAAAATGAGATATTTGTCCCATTTCTCTCTATTTTTAATCGAGTAAGACAGATATATTTGTGGGTAAACATTCAAAATTATATATTTGCCCCATTTCTCTCTATTTTTAATCGAGTAAGGCAGATATATTTATGGAGTAAGCATTCAAAATGATATATCTGCCCCATTTCTCTCTATTTTTAATCGAGAAAGGCAGATATATTTGTGGGTAAACATTCAAAATAATATATTTGCCCCATTTCTCTCTATTTTTAATCGAGTGTGCCTGAATTTGATGTAGATAATATAGTTTTTCAGCAAGATGGATGTCCTGCACACTACGTGAGTACTTGAACGAACATTATCCCAATAGGTGGATAGGCTGTCGTGGTACCATCGAATGGCCTGCGAGATCGCCTGATTTTCCTCCGAACGATTTTTTTCCTTTGGGGACACCTTAAATCTGTTGTGTACAAAATATAACATCGTAGTCTTGCCGGTCTGCAACAAAGAATAGCAGCAGCCTGTAGAGACATTTCAGCAGACATGTTCAGCAAAGTGCGACGTGCATTTCATACTTGTCTGTTCTACTGCCAAGAAGTGAATGGAGCTCATTTCGAACGTCTTCTGTAAATAGTAGGTAAGCTCAATTTGACTTTTAGTGGTGTACGTGTTGTAACATCTTGTAACCCCCTCCCCTCAATTTGCTTTCAGTTGACATTATACATGTAACTACGTGCCACCTTCTCCATTTGACTTGAGTTGCGACTGTGCATGTCGGTCCTTGTCCTCCTGCTAGCAATCTCAGGGGGCGCGATGATATGCGGTTTTGTGTACGGACGCTTGCCATCTCTTGAAGCCTTTGATAGTGTTAGCCATCAGCTATTAATTTACAAACTCGACCATCTGGGATTATCACCACTTCTGAAATGGTTTTCCAACTTTCTTGTAAATAGAACTTTCTCTGTTAAGATTGGTGAAACAATTTCTTCTGAAAAAGAAATATTTTGTGGAGTACCTCAAGGGTCGTCACTTGGCCCAATTCTTTTTGCTGCTTTTATCAATGATGTAACATTATGTTTTAAATCTAGCACATGTATACTATATGCAGATGATATAAAAACAATTAAGAGTATTTAAACAAATAATGATGTCGCTCAACTTCAGGATGATCTCGATAGACATATTGGTGCAAGATTATAGAAATGGAAATTAACTTGAAAAAGTGTAAAGTTTTAAGATGTACTAAGAAAGTTCATTATATAGTCTCCAACTATTATATTTATCAAAATAAAATCCAAGTATGCGACAGTCATAAGGACTTAGGGATATTAATAGACTCCTCTCTCATATTTGATGAGCACATTTCAGAAATTTGCAAAAGAGCAAAGAAGATATATTTTTCTCATGGAAAGTTTTTCAAAAAGAAGATACCTTAATATTCCTGTATAAAACGATAGTTCGTCCTATTCTTGAAGATGCTAATGAATTCTGGTTTCTGACAGCCACCAGTCACCTTCAAAAAGTTGAATCAGTTCAAAAACATTTTATTAGGTTATTATGAACAAAGTTTAAAAAGAATTACAATGACCAACATTACTCTGAATGTTTAACACAGTTGAATATGTTTACCTTAGAAGAAAGGAGAAAAATGAAAAGGATACATTTTGTAGAGAAGATCTTAACTTTCCAAGTTGACAGTGAATATTTTTTGAATAATATAGCTTATAAAATTCCCAGATATTCCCATAAGTATATCTCAATTCTTACATGTCCAAATATGGCCAGAGGTTTAGTAGCTAATCTTGTTGAAACCTACAATTTGAATTTATGATGATGTATAAGATTGTAAGATCCACTGTTTTATTTTATAATAATGTATTCAATTCTGTAATTTTGTATAACCAATTTTGACATATTGATGTACCTGATTGTTTAATCGTTCTCATGACTTAAATAAATATTGTTATTATTATTAAAAATATATTATAAGCAATACGATGTTTTCAACAGGGCATATTATTGGAAGTAGCAACATTAGATTTTGACGAAACTGGAATTATTTTACCAAAATGACCAAGTGCACTGTTCTGCCACTCACTCTCACTGACTCTCTCTCTCTCTCTCTCAAGAAAGAAAGAAGAGAGAAAGAAAGAAAGAAGAATAGTTCATAGATATATCTGCGAAGACAAAAAAATGATTTATCATCATTATAATGAGTTTTCCTGGCTTCATTTTTTCATCCTCATATACTACAACTGAATAAACAAATTGACATCATGTGCCTACTTTTGGCAAAAATTACAACACTCACCTCTTTTATGTTAAACCATCCCCCCCTTACATCGTGTCATGCCACATCTACTTTTGCACCATACCTTTCCAATGTATGAAGCGAAAACAGTAGCTCGTATGGTACCGGTAAAGGAGCTATTCTACAACCCACCTTGCACCTTCACCTTCTGATCAAGGAAAGTCATTGAAGTTGATTGAATCATGCTGAACTTTATGTCACCGTACTATCGAGAGTACTGTCTGCCCAAGCGTTGTTTCGTAAAGCACCAGCAATGCCCAAACTTGGTGCCAACAGATCCCGCGCAATTCTCCCACCAGACACCTTCCCCTGACCACGTACACGTAGGCCTTGGTGCTCCATGCGGCTGTTGCCATTGACCACCGAGTGGCCCGAGGCCTCTGATTAATATTCCACCGACGAAGACAAAGATTTTACCATTCATGGTGTCGTTGACGTCGAATTACAAAGCGACACGAAATAATGCTGGAACGTGAATGCTGACCTCTACTCTTGAAGGGCAATACTACTACACTTGCAGAAATTTTCGACCGGGTGGGCAGAAGCTATGTATTGATAAATTAGAATGCGTCCACGTTTATCTGTATTTCTCTATCATTTCCTACTTCTTCCCTAATCTATCACGTTTCTCAGGGGCGCTCATGCGGGTATGACTCATCGCACCAAACTTAAACACCTTCTTGGTGAGGAGCCGTATTTCATTTTCTGAAGTAAGCGAGGATTGCTTTCGTGGATAGGTTAAGCCGCCTTTAAACGAAAGCATTTCCTTTAACATTTTTGCCAGCATAAATGCTATGTAAATGCTTCCAAAAATCTTATAGCAGATAGCACTTTACACGAAAGCATTTCATGGAACATTTAGGTTAGCTGTTGAGATTACATTGTATTCGGAAAATAAGTACCGAAAGGGTGTAAAAAATAAAGTAAAATAGTTTCGTACATCTTTTTACTTGCATTGCATTCTACAAACCATAAACTACTTTTCTACGTAGTTTCCACTATTGTTCAAGCATTTGTCGTAGCGTGGCACAAGTTTTTGTATCCCATCATCATAGAATGTTACCGCTTGTGACGAAAGCCATCCATGCACTGCTGCTTCGACGTCGTCATCCTCGTCGAAACGCTGAACAGCAAGAAACTTCTTCTTCGGATAAAGAAAGAGATGGTAGTCACTTGGTACCAAGTCAGGGCTGTGGGCGGATGATCAAATTATTCCCAGCCGAATGACGTGATCAAATCTTGAGTTTGTTGGGTCGTATGCGGACGAGCATTGTCGTGAAGCAACACAATGTCTTCGCTAAGCATTCCGCGTCTTTTGTTTTGAATTGCACGACGCAGCCGGATTAATGTGTCACAGTAGGCATCTTTGTTGATGGTCTGTCCTCTAGGCAAGAATTCAAACCATTCTTGCATTGAGAAAACGAATCAAAGAACGGACTTCACAGTCGGCGGGCCAATTGATTTTCTTGAACATTTCAAACCTTCAGAAAACTACGAAGAAAAAGCATGACCTGCTCCACGCGTGCCTGTGGCTTACTAACGGATGAAGGACGTCAGCGAGAACTCACATGGTCGCGACTGCAGTGCTACAGCGGCGACATTTGCAAACGGTACTTACTTTACGAATACGCCTCGTATGATACATACAGCACGATAGGCACATCGAGTTACACCATATATGGCGAGTGCACGGTGTTTACAATTGAAAAACTAAAATATTCTTCCATATGTGTACAGTAAACTTTGTAAAGTATATATTTAATCAGCGCCATGCTTCTCTACCTAAAACCATTTCATACGAAGCGTAATTCCTCTCGGTTGAATAATTATAGTCTTTTAAAAATGTGAAGTGATACGTTGTTTACATCTCACGCGGCCGCCATTACAACTGCACTCGTGACCTAGAGGTCGCTTCTGATTGGTTATGCTTCGAGAAATGCTACGGAAATAGGCCCGATCCTATCTTTGAGAAATGCCATGAAATATGCCATGGCATCTGAAATGCCATAAGATTTCTCACTTTACACGGTAGCATTTTGGTCATGGCACAAATGTTAAGAAAAATGCTAAGGAAAGTGCTTGCGTGTAAAGCGGGCTTTATACTTTGTCCCTGTAATCTCTGGAGCGAGCGAACGAAAGTAAGTCTCTGAGCAAGTAGTGACTCCAGAGGGCTCGACCAATGAACACGTGCGAGGGAATGGGATTGCATGAAAGGGGGGAAGCGACTGCAGTTACCAGCCTTTGCAGCAGCGTGTACTGCTTCGCTCCGCCCATTCGCGTTCTCCCTGTTTGCACGACCTTGCTCCAGAGATTCCCGGGACGTTTAAATCTCTTAGCCTGATGTCAGAAGGCGAAATACGGCGCTTGTCCAAGACGGTGTTTGAGTTTGGTGCAATAAGTAAGACACTGCCCAGCTCACGAGGCCAATGGTGCTTCTTCCCCAGAAAATATCATAATCCCCATAAAGTATTTAATTGCGATGACATGTCTTAGTATTAAAGCATTAATAACTTCTTTTTTTAGCTTTAATGAACACACTGCTTGATTTGCATCCTATTTATTTCATTTCTTCATCTAAGGAGGTGGTTCCCAAAGTGTGCGCCGCAGTGCTCTGGAGCTGGCTTACAGGGGCGCCGCGAAATGTTCCAATATTTTCAGTGAAATGACATGATTGTTCCAATATGTGCTTATTTCGTACTTTTTACACACAAAACGTTCCTGAATTTATTTTTTAACTTCAGGCGAGCACCCTAACATCACTAACTGAACGTTGCAAGTGTTAGATAGTCCTACATTCTGACTTGGGCGCCGTGGAAATGTCTTGAAACACTAAGAGCGCCGTGAAACGAAAAGGTTTGCGAACCCCTGATCTAAAAGATTAAATATGGTGCACCTAGTAGCAAAAGTGACTTGGAACCAGATGAAGTAAATGATTGATTGAGTTGGTGTTTTAAGTCCACTTTATGCACAGTAAGGCTAATCGGGACTGGACCTACAGTTTAAAGTGGGATCCGAACCACTGTGCCATGTGCCCCCACCGGGTATCGAACCCGCGACCCTTTGATCTAAAGGAAAGGAATTACCAAGGAAATACATTCTGATTCCACCCCCTTCCCTTGCCTCTTCGACATATTGCTGCCAAGGTGTAACAATTTTTGACATACATTTTAGAAAAATAGTATACAGGGGAACCCGGGCAGAATGGGACACGTAATGTTCAATGCTAATAAAAAATTACACTATTAAATTTAAAACTATAGAAACTAGTAGATTTCTGGTACAAACCCTTAATAACCACAATACATTGTAAAACGTAACGAATATTCAGTGCATGTTGTTATATTTTTAAAAAATACAACAAACTATGCAAATTGTGTCTGCATATTGAGCGGGGTAGAACTGGGTACCCTGTAAAAAGTGAGTTTTATGATGGACACAATTCACAAGTTAGTACCGCTTCGTCCTCATCACTGTCTATAGCTACCAGCACACGAATTGTGTGACCACTTTTTACATAGAACACACGAGACAGCCTTTCGTAATTAGAGCACAAGTGTCCACAGTAAAGACATGCCGTATCTTCCTGATCATCATCTTCGCATGACTAACTCTTCTAATAGAGCCTTCTTCTTCATCAACACAGGCCCGTAGCTACAATTGATCTCCACGGGGGGGGGGGGTGGTTACGGGTTATCAAGGGGGCTTTGTAAACCAATTCCATTTTTTAAAAAAATAATAGTATTAAATGAAGGTAAATTGTGTGTGGGGGAGGGGCCATTACGTTACATAAAATTTACAAATACTACATTTTTCAACATCTTTTAAAATATCTCTTGAAGTGTTAATTGACTGGTACTGGAATCATCCCTTACACACTCCATACTGCTTTAGATGTTACAGATATTTATATCACACACAAAAAAAATGCACAATATTCAATCACAGTGCCTACAGTACAGAGACTCAAATACAGAAATTCAAATACAACTTTAATAAAAGAAGCAGATCAGGCTCAATTTTCACATTGAACATTTACTATGGAGGATTCTTATTTGTATGGTGTGTCTTTAATTTATTTCAATTCATCAATAAGTATTGGGTTTTTGTGAAATAAATTGTAATTATACAATTTTGATTTGTAATTCCATTGTTTTATTGCCTCATTTTAGAAATTTAGGTCATGCGAAAGTACCTACTACATTTTCAGTTCAGTACTTACAATTTTTGAAATTTTTAATCTCCCCCCCCCCAAAAAAAAATGCGGCCCGCCTATCAAATGCTGGATATAATTTTGGCCCTCGGACCTTTTGAAGTTGGAAACCACTGGTCTAGATAATCTTCTAAATACTTGCAGAGACTTCAGCTCATAAAGAAGATGAGCGAATGTAATAGTAATAGCTGCTGTTCATGTTCTGTGGATTTATCCTTAAAGTTGTGAGCTGTCTACATTTTCACTCTTCACTGCAAACAAATTATACACAATAGTTTTACCTAATGTTAAGGGGGCTGATGGCAGTAACGGGGTGGGGGGAGGGGCTGCATCAACATATTTCCAATTGTTCTATACTTTGGTTCATGGAAAAAGTTTTATTTTTCCCTTCTTTCATATTCTTTCTTGCCTGTGTGATAACGTGAATATTTCTAGTATCCACGAGCAAAATATTTATGGAGGAAAAACCAAGAACATAGCTATTTGCTGAATTAGTTCGGGTGGGAAGAGTAATTTTTGGGTGGACAACCGCCCATAACTGGACATATTTGATAGTTTCCAATGTGGGAGGTGGGCTACCAGCCCCGGGCTTTCGCCTGTAAAGGAGCCTTCACTGGGAGAAAATTACCTTGTAAATGGCTACAAAATGAAAAGTCTCAGCCTAATATATGCACAGACAGGCTAACCGGGACTCACCTACCACTCCGCCAGGAATCGAATCCGGGATCCCTTCATTACAAGGCGACGACATTACCACCACTCCATCGGGGAGAGACTACAAAATGAAAATCGTATTTGAAATGTGTTAAAAATTAATGGAACCAGCCATCTGACATAAAAATTGCGAATGAAATTGTACAATGGATATCTCAGGATGCTGTTTGTTATCTTTGGGCCTCCACATCAGTGTATGCGCTGTTCCTTACAATCTCATTTCGACCGCTTTGCCGATGAGGATGAATGATGATCACATGAAACTGATAAAGGAATGCTCAGAAAGGAACACCTACAGCCAGCCAGGACTCGAAAACAGAACGTACTGCTGTGGGAACATGAGTCTACTACTCACCCCCATCGGCCATCAAAGCAGTGTTATTATTATTATTCTATTATCACTTATTCTTATGCACTACTAACTTATTTCCCGGCGTTGCCCGGGTATTTATTTATCCCAATCTTGTATTAGATAGGGAAATAATGAATTCTAAGTATACTGTAAAATGTAACTAATTTTAAATGTGATCGTGAATGTCAGCAATTAGCTCAGCGACTCCGAAAACTATGGATTCGACACTAATCTAGGTCATTTGTGGCATTTTATTTTTCACCCCCTCTCATCCCCCATGCCAATAGGTGATGAACTTGGAGTTGAACCGCATTGGGAGTGTCACGAAAACTATGGATTCCACTCGCAACACAGCCTGAATGTTAGACAACGCGAGAAACACTATCGTTGTGCGGATTGCATATAGTCACGGATGTCTGTGCGGAATTTAATATCGGTGGTTCTCGATTATTTTTACATGTCACCCCTTCCCACCCCCACTCCTAGGGGTGTCTTACCCCCCCCCCCCCCGCCCACAGTATTTAATTCCAGGTTGCAAGTGATACGTGTACCAAGTTTGGTTGAAATTGCTCCAGGCGTTCGAGAGTTATGCCGGAACAAACAAATATACACACCCACACACACATCCATTTCTAAATATATAAAATATAAAAAAATAAAAATATATAGAGATAGAGATTTATGTCATGGTTAATGACTGGTGAAAAAAAGTGTTATTAAAAAAACGTGCAGGCCTGTGGATAAGGAGACAGGTGAGTGGAGAAGGTTACATAATTTAGAACTGCATAATTTGTATTCATGTCCAAATAGTATTATTATAATAATTAAATCAAGAAGACTTGGGTGTGCAGGCCATGTGGCATGAATGGGAGAGGAAATAAAAATTTGCAAGATTCTTGTTGGGAAACCAGTAGGAAGGCAAAGATGAAGATGGAGGGATGGACGTGAAGGAAATCGGTAAGGAATGAAAAGATTAGATTGGGCCTGCCCATGGACAGACACAGATGGAAGGCTTGTGTTGCTGGAGCGATAAACTTTCAGGTTTAAGAAGGGTAGAGTGTTAGTTAGTTAGGCCTAAGGCTATTACAATATCGTGTGACTTTCCCATAAACAATTTTAGTTGTAAATTTTATCTCAAGTTATGTTTGTTAGTGCATATTTTTAGCACATTTGCAACATCTCGCTTTTTTAATTTTGGAGTTAGATTCTAATAATTTTACCCCAGTAGAAGCTCGTCCAGGGATTTATCCCGAATTGTCCATCTTGGGTGGTGTAAGTTCGTATCTACAGGGGTGTAAGAGTAAATTTAGAAC
The DNA here is from genome assembly GCF_977018435.1 of Lepisma saccharinum. Classification (NCBI taxonomy): domain Eukaryota; kingdom Metazoa; phylum Arthropoda; class Insecta; order Zygentoma; family Lepismatidae; genus Lepisma; species Lepisma saccharinum. The sequence goes on from NC_139238.1 coordinate 25,231,115, forward strand.
CAAAAAGGCATAAACTGTCTCTTTGGGCGTTAGGGAGTGTTGATAATTCCCTGCCCCCTTCCTAACGCCCCGTAATTCCGGGACTGAAAATGAATATAAGAGTTTTTGAAAAATTACAATATGAGAACGGAATGCACAAATCTTCTAAAGCTCACAAGATCCGGGCCTGTACTCATGTATATTGTGGCGATTAGCAAAATCTTAATCACTTCCTCCCAAAGTGTTACCGTTAATTTTTAAAAAGAACCACATTATATGGTTACGATCCCACATTTATATATTTCTTTCTAACAGGAATTCCATGTTTTCTTGATCGGAGGTTTGATCGTTTGTCAATGCTTTGATTGGGACCAATTTGATAAATTCTCTTTCGCATCCCTTGAATCGTTTAAATCTTCTAAAGGAGAGGCTGTTTTGCTTTGACTGACCACAGAGCATTTTTCATGTTCTGGTTTCCACCGACTAGCCTAGAGTTTAAAAATCACATGATTGCTAATAATTAAGCAGGCGCGGAGAGGGGGGCGATCAACCCTCCCAAATGCCAAGACTAGGCTTTTGCAATATTGTATTTTATTATTGACTAGCTAAATGCCCGGCGTTGCCCGGGTATTTATTTATCCCAATCTTCTATTAGACAGGAAAATAATGAATTCTAACTATAGCGTAAAATGAACTTGGAGTTGAACGGCATTGGGAGTGTCACTATTCATCTTAGCGACCCCGAAAACTATGGATTCCACACCAATATCGGTAGTTTTCGATTATTTTTACGTCACCCCTCCCACCACTAGGGGTGCCAGGGGTGTCTCACCCACACAGTATTTCTTTCCAGATTGCAAGTGATACATGTACTAAGTATGGTTGAAATCGCTCCAGGCGTTCGAGAGTTATGCAGGAACAAAAATACATACATACGCACACACACACATACATACATACATCCATTTTTATATATTAGTATATAAAAAAATATATAGAAGATGATTTGGTTTATTTTACTTCGCATTTCTGCCACTTTTGACTAATCGCGAAGATGAAGATGAGTGATGAATGGACACTCACAAAGAACACCCATGTTCAGGCCAAGATTCGAACCCTGGCATTGTTCGCTACGGAAGCCACATATATTGTATTTAATATATATTTTATTTTTTATATCAGTATCGTATGTGTAATGTATCCTTTATTTCATAGATAATTATGGATAGTTTGTAAATATTGAAAGCCTGCCTGCCAACCTTCACAATAATAATTATTTATTATTGTTAATTTAATTCTCTATCTAGGTATTCTGGTAATGATCTACATTGCAAATCAAAAGTAAATAAATAAATAAATAACGACTCTAATGCTTTGTATATATTTTTGCATTTTCATGATTCGAACCCAGTACCTCTGTTTTCTTCCTGTGCACGTTAATCACTATAGACCGTGAAGCAGTGCTAAAAACTATGTAAGCCAATGTTAGAATGGATTCCCGCGGGAAAATCCCAAGTGCATTCTTGTATCAGGCACTGTAATTAAGGTACTTGGTGGGTATTTACCGCTGTGGACTCACTGAGTTTGTGGTTATGAACATGAAGAGGATGAATGAGATGAGGTGTCCCTTCATCGTATCACCAAGCGTTATTGATCAAGTGTTCTGAAATGACACTGTGATGAAAATATTATCATGCTTTATAGATTTCTGTATTATTATTTCTAGTCACACAGTGCATTACTATTATTATTTCCATCATTCTGTTTGCCTGCTAACGATGTTACTTTATAATGAAGACATCATGGGTTCGACTCTTTGCAGAAGGAATTTGCACAGTGGTGCAGATTCCACTTTAGAACTCAATTAGCACGTATGATCATAAGGTGGACTTAAAGCAAAGGAAACACTATTTGAATAAGGCCCCTAATTCAATTCTGCAATCGCCGCCACTACTCATAAGCCTTCTAACCAATCAATAGTCAAGAACATTTTAATATTTTCATAAGTTCCGCTTCAAATAGCAAAATAGGTGGAAATAAAAAAATATATTGGCCTACGGGAAGTGCATTTGTGATTAGGAAGAATATCCATCCATATGTGCTTTGAAATTGAATATCTCAAAGTGGAAGCTTGTGCTCAAAAGACATTCCTAAACAATCTGCCACAGATATATATTTGAACACTGTAATTCATAAATCTTTGTCAAAAACAAGAATTGTGTTACTAATGTTTTTTTGTTGATTGATCTTACCTTAAAACGGAAGCTATATCTATCTTCATTGTCAGGGTGTTCCAATTAGCAACCAGTCTTCATATATATTTTCTCCATGTAGTATCTATCCTTTAGGCTTTTGTTCTCATCAATTGTGTCAAATAACAACCAAATAGACTAATCCAAAATTAAAGGAAGAATGTTTTTGGTTGTCTTGTATAAAATGTTTGGTGGGCCTCTCCGATGAACTGTAGGTCCAGTCCCGATTAGCCTTACTGTGGATAACTTAGTCTTAAAATACCAAATCAGTCAATCAATTAATCAATCAATAAAATGTTTGGTAGGCCTAATGAAGCAAAATAGTCAGGCACAGACTTCTGTGCAGAAGACATGATTCGAGATCATGAATGAGTGGAGCCTTGTCAATGTGAAACCCGCTTCCGCTATTAGTACAAATAATTGGGTGGCAAATGGTCCTCCCAGATTTATGCCAGAATTAAATAAATAAATTACCAGTGGTTTTGTCTTTGTGTTACCTAAGAAGTAAAACATGAAAAACATACTTTATGAATTTCTATATAAATGCTTTTTTCTTTTTTTGAAGAGGGTAGTTTGTGTGAAAAATATTTAAGTTTTGCCCTCTCCCCATATGAAAACAAATCCAGCCAGTATCTATTGCCAGTGAACAGATTAATGTTTTATGAACCCAAAAGTCTCAGGTTCAAATCTTTGGTAACACACAGATTATCATTGTGACTGTCCCACCAATTCATCCCCATATTCGCGATTATCCACAGACAAAAAAGCAACATAAAACATAAAAATGGAAACAAAAAATAAACGTAAGCCTTGAAATCGAGGAGTCTCAGGTTCGATTCCCAGTGCGGGCACATGGTTTGGTTTCTACTTTAAACTATAAGTCAAGTTCTGATTACCCTATACGAGAATAAAATGGTGTTTTTTGCAAATAAAAATAATGAAATTCCGCATATGCAAACTACCATGTGTTGGTTGTATTCTAGAACAATACAGTAAAATGCTACTAACACTCTCTGGATGATACACAAATCAACAAATGTTTATTTCTGCCTTTCCCAATAATTTATTTTGTGTGCAAGGGTAAAAAACACATTACGATTAACATCACTGTGTAAATACCCTTTCACGCAATAAAAATAACTGGCAAGAGAGGAAGAACCAAACAAACCCATCTCTACATCATGCAGTTTGCCAAAATATTACCACCAAAACAATATAAGTTCATAACGAAAAAACATGTAATTCAATTCAAACATTTTATTATTATTATTATTATTTTAGCATTTTGTACACAAAATCCACTACACACGTTTAATTCTGAGGAAGAATATCAGCAGTTATCACTTAGTCAATTTTCTTTGGAAGACATCTATTATTCTTTTTGCTTTTGTGCAGCAATAGCATCCTGCACTTTTTGTGTAAAAAAATACAAATGAATGAAGTTTATGTAGCTTACAGTTAACAGTAAGCTAAATATTGTCACGAGTACAGGTACTGTCTTTCACAATAGACGGTACAATGCAATATTGTACTCATGTTACCCTATCCTCAAAATATGATGAGGAACTTGAAATGCAAATGTTAATTGTTGCAAGAGAATATTGACAAATCTTTGTTTTTCTGTTACTAAATAAATTTCAAATAGTGTTTAAAAAAATCACTAGCAGATTCTGACCTACACTTCGGTTAACTTTCTAAAAATAAATTTACTTATACATATTTTTTTTTTAATAATGAGGTTTTGTGAATAATTACCCGAAATTCTGTGCAGGTAAACTCTGCAAAGTGCACTGAACTTTTTATCACAGATGTGCTTTCTTTCTAACAAAATAGTATTTCATTTTTAAGGGAAAAGACTTTACGAATATTGAATGCTAGCTAATGTGCACTAATCTACTGATTAATTTTGATAAAAGTGAATTCATTATTGTGTTTACTTTCCTAGTGAAAATTTCTGGTCATTGTTTTTGACTTGAAAGATGAAACCACAATGTGGCATGCAATTATTTTTTTTTTCCACAGTATGGAAAACTTCAGAAAAATAATTGAAGTAACGACTTTTAATGAAAACTGCTGTTAGTGTAGCGACAGAAGACGTGCTATAAATGGTATGTTTTACACCACACGTTACTTTCGACGATCACATTCACTCTTAAAAACACACATTCTACATGCGAAGTTTGTTGAACATTTTTTTACGATAAACACACAATATGGGCACAGTCAGTTGCTATTACTATGAAGGCACTGACGTGCCCCAATATACTTGGAGGTATTAGTACCACACACTGGAGAAACGGATATAATAGTGCCGTCAAAAACTAAATCTTCCTACGGTGAGGACAACATATTTCACATTACGGCATGAAGAAATTTAGTCGTAAGACAGTACTGCCACTTCCACTGTTCCAAATGGCCATATTTTACACTAGCTGCACCAAACGTTCACTGCGTCGCTAAACAGAGCGTCACTGGTGAAAATAAATAAACCATTCGCATTGTCCTTGTGATGTTCAGATCTTTGTAAAAAAAAAAAATCACACACAGCAATTCACACTCGTACATACGGTAAATATCACATGTCATCACTATTCATCTTTGGTATAGTAGCTTGCAGACACTGGTTATTTACAGGGTCCAAAAAACACAGCTGCACAATTACACTTCTTCCTCTTCAACAATGGGTAGGGAGGATTGGTGCGCCAAAGAGTTCCTTTTGGACATTGCATTGGTTTGGTTATTTGGTGTGAATGCCAGGAGCCACAGATCGAGGTCGCGGGAATCCTCCATGAGAAACGTAAGACACATCGGGGTGTCGAACCCACGTTGCCTGACGACAAACCCTGCTTCCTTGCTGGCCAGTTTCTCGACGTGCGTGTTCCTAAGGTTGAGAACACCCAGCGGCCTGCAAACTTTCTTCTGTGGGTACAATACTGCGAAGTGTTCCACCGACGTCTTGTAAACTTTGACCTGAACGGACTGGCGGTGCTTGTTTGGTCCAACAAGTGTCATGCTGCCGCTCATCATCTCGGAGTTCCACGCCGACTCGTTGTCCAGTCGCTCCGTCTTGGACTCCAGCCTCTGGAACTGCTGGCCTCGGCAAGTGCTTGGACCGACCACGCCGACCGTGCTTGCGATGGGGACATCAACCTGCATCACGCCGTCCTCTGTTCTCATTTCCAACAGGCGATCGAGGTAGGCAACAGGCAGCTCAGCCACCGACCGCGTGAAAAAGACTAAAAAGAACTTCCCTTCACTCGAATGGCGGGGAGGAAGGATGCCTGACCTGCTTTTTCCGCACCGAAAACAGGTTTGTGTATACCTGTCGGCGTTTTGAGAACGCAAAACAGCCGCGTCGAGCTGCAATCGATACGACACAACACAGTTCCTCGAATGAATCACCAGTCTCTTTCACAAACACCGACTGCAATCACCACTGTCTCGACGAAACCATTTGCAACACAACAATACTGCAATGTTGGGAGTCGGGCACAACGGGTTTTGCGCCTGCGAGACGAAAATTCTACCTCTCGTCTATGTTCAAGCTATCGACTCGGACTAGCGCTTCTCGGCTCAGTACATTTGTTTTATAAGCTCGCTCAGAGAGCCATCCAGTGGCAGCGGGACGAAAACGTACGTTACGAAACTTACCACGTCAGCTGAAGTGGCGCTGTGGAACATGGGGATTTACTACGGAGGTGTGGTCTGGCACTCGACACGCTGCAGTGTGGCAAGCTGCAAGCTGCTTCCTCCAAACAGCACAACGAAAACTTGTCACTTGCGTGGGAGATGCGGGCCAAACAAAAAGAAGCGGTTTCCGACAGACGTATTTTACGCTTGTTTCCTGACCTCCACAGAGGAGTTGCTTGCGTGATATAATTTCAAATCCGGGCCAATTGAATACTGGGATTTCCCAGTAATCCCCAAGTGTTATTCATGAAAGTGAAAGTTATATTAATCAAACAGTTTATTCTTATTGGGAACTGAAGTAAGCTCTGCCTTGAGCTTGATTTTGTGCAACGAATTATTTAATTTCCATCAATGCTATTGTTGAAACGGGTGAAGAGAATGATAAGCCAATAAAAAGTGTACCGCCCCTCCCCCAACCAGCATAGTGACAGTATTTACACTGAATTTTTGTTTAGATTATTATTTGCTCTTTAGTTATTAGTTTCTTTTCTACTAGTTAAGCGTGACGATGAAGATGAATACCGATTACACGAAAGAACAAACAGATTCGAAATGAAAACATTTTCTACGAAGATTGACCAACATAGCGGCTTTATCATGGTTTGTGATTTGATTTGATTTTTGTTACTTACCGTCGTTTTTCTTCCCCCTCTGGCTAATCGCGACGGTGAGGAAGAGTGATGATAATGATGAAGGGACACTCACGAAACACCCATGCCCACACCGGAATTCGAACCCTTTCTCTGTATCATAATTGATCATTATGATGACATTCAAATAAAATGGGGTTCTTTCGTTTCACTGGAACCCGGTATTTTGGTATACGATATCTGGTATAAGGAACTTGGTGCAAAACGAAATTTTTGTGGTACATTTTGGTACAAAACGAGTACAAATCGCTATGTATTTTATTTCGAGTTTCGTTGCTGTAGGGTTCCAGTGAAATGATCCCGATTTTTTCCACCTGTTCAAGCGGCTCCGGCATCCACCCAGTGTCGTATAAACTGGGTACCTGGAGGAAACTCTGTGGGGTAAAGGCGACCAGGTGTGTGGTGCTGATCACATCACCCCAATCTTCGGCCGTGATAAAGAAAGTGTGGGGCCCAAAGTCCACAGCCCCTATACGCCTTCATGGCGTGGTGCAAAGCACATGGGAGCTCTTTACTCTACTACAACTGGGATGTATATGTCCCATCGGAAGTTCTTTGTATGTCTTTGAAAAAGGATTTCTGTGGACCAAACTAGTTCAGGCTCCATGGCCCTCAGAAAGTAATTCAGAGCAAAATTAGTTTTGCAATGATACTCTAATATTGCAATGCTATTACGCCTATAATATTTCGTTGCTTCATATTTATGTAATATTTGATGTAACTGCTGACAATAACAACAATGAGAAGCACTAAATAAAAAAGGTTAAGGACAATCTCGTTAATGTGAGTTTGTGTAAGGGGGAGAAAATGTGCAACAGAGCATTAATATTTGCAGTAGAATTCTCTTGACGTGTAGTTTATCAGTTACCCTCTTACGATAATAAGCAAATTATGAATCGGTAATTCACATGACAGTTCGTTGACTGTATCAACTGGGACAAGAGACGCTCGATTTTGGATTTGGAGTTTCCTATATAGATCACGTGACATCGATTGTGTGCGAACGGATGTACAGTCACCGGCAAAAAATGCAATATTTAGAACCTGAATGCAATGCGTGTTGCTCAACTCCACGGCAACTTTTCAATAGCATGTTTGGCCATCGCTCTATAGTCATGCAACATATATTGCAAGAAAGCCAGTATTTCAGACGCTGGGTGTCACAATTTTTAATGCCGGTGACTATACGTGCGATACATCGATCTTAATTCAAGCCTCTCTTAGGTCGATGGGGGGGGGGGGGGCAAAGGAGATGTATGAACATTAACGTGCGAGTAACGGCGACCGTTAGGCTATCCACTGTTGACTGTTTTCATGTCTAAGAAAAGTGATCATCTCACTCGAGAAGTAAATTAAAAAGATCCAGTATTATGAAAGGTTTGGCACAATTAGGCTAATCAGGACTGGATCTAGTGGACACTGAATTGTACAGTCACGGACACTGCTGGGTTGTAACGAAACGATTCTATTGAAAGTAAATGGTATCGTTACAACCCATCATACGTGTCCATGACTGTACGTACAGCCATTGAAAATCGAATCCGATACTTCTTGATTACAAGACGATAACGTTAATATTACAGTAGTATGTATAACGTAGAAAATTTCAGCGGTAGTACATCTCCTGTGTGTGCCTAATCTTCAATAAGTAGTATGTATACGGAAACTGTAGGTCCAATACCCATTAGCCTATATGCACACAAGAAACGGTTTACTTTCATTGGTACGGATAAAAAAATACCAAATTCAGTTACATTCAGACTCTTGAGTTGGCAACACTCCTTATGAGCTATTGCGGTTTTAACTGGATCTGCTGCTGAGTCAAACACGCGACTGGGAATAACGGTTTGTATATCTCCTACGGAGGCAACGTGAATAACAAACTTCGTTCGTATTCCTGCCATTCTTCTAGGATGTTTATTAATTCGACATGCAACAAAAAATGCCAGTATTTTTATCCTCAGAAAGGAATGAACTTGTCAGAACGGAAAGTGACACTTGCCAATGAATAACCTTCATGCGAAGTTCCACCCACCTATATTTTCATCTATTTCCCCGATAAACATGCGGTTTTTGTTATAATCTATCCATGTGCTTATTTTACGTCGCTTTTCTGTCTCTTGGTTTCATCGCGACGGTGGTAATGACATTTCTAATCAAATTTATTTTCGCGCAGTCATAAATTTTTGTAGGGGTATAAGGCTATGTAACTTAAATACTAGAAAGGAAGTATTATCATGGTTATGATTATTATACAACAATAACTATTATCAACTGATAAAAAAAATATTCCAATTTTAGTCTGCAAAATGCAGTGCAGGGTATACTAACTGGAAGAGACGTTGGCATTTGGGGACGTTATGTGTTACCAGCCTACAAATTCCATGATTTAATTGCAGTTGTGTGTTACGGAACAATAATGCGAAAGTAGTTATTACCTTAAGATTTTCTTGAGACATCATATTATAACAACCCACTAAATCAGCCCAGTAGATAGACATTTTCGCACCTTAGGCAGGATTATGGTTTGGCGCCACCCCCTCCCTCCATCCGCAGTACCAAGCACTGACATTTTATGTGCGTCCTTCGATATTTTCTTCTTATGCCATCCCATAGTTTAAATTTTCAAATGAGGAATCAAAGGCAAACTCATAAAAACAATATAGTTCTTATATTTAAAGATTCGTAGTAGTTTGTATATCTACCTTTAAAAACTTTAGCATTTTAAAGAATATTTCGGTTAAACTTAGTGTTTAAAGACTATCAAAACGTACTATTACTACTACTTTGGGACAGTGGCGGCGACTGGGTTCCAAAATTGGGGGGTAAGGTGCTAAAACTGCGGCGGCAAAGACAATTTACTTTCCCTTGGTAGATAAGGTTTAGCACAGTGCGGGAGCAAAAGTGGCAAAAAGTGGGGAGGGCAACTGCCCCCCTCGTCACCCCTAATCGTCGCTCTTGCTTTGGGAAACAGAAAATTCCAGCAATGTGTTACCAGAATATATGGAAAAAGATTAAGAATAATAATTAAGTAAATAATAGCTACAGTGTGCAATTTAAAATTATGCAACTCTGCTTGAAAACAAAAACAAATCGTTGTAAACTATGTACTTATTACACATTATTCTAAGTGAAATTTACAATTTTACTCAGGAAGAAGATAATAGAATTTAAATTTTCTTGCTTTCAATGACGCAAAAACGTCTGTTATCCTGTCAAAATTGACCGGTTTTGCAATTGACAATATTAAGACATTATTTAACATCTGCTGAGTCATTGACGATCTCAGGTAATGTTTTTATTCTCCCAACATAGTCTTTGTTTATAGAAAGTAAACTTTGAATTGCACCCTAGGGTTCAGCCCCCCCTAGATTAGCCATCGGCACGGGCCTGGTATAGAAAGTGTTACATTTCATGCTAGATTGTACCCCGTGAAACCAAAAAAACTTCAAGTTGGCAACTGTTCTCAAGCTACGTGTACCAATCGCCGAGGACCTGCTTCTTTCACAGTCAACGGCGTACACACTGTTTACTGTTGGTTACGCTTGAATGACGTGTAAAAGAACTCTTCGTCTTTTGGAGCAGCTAGATGTTGTTTACACAGCAGTGTTTCGGAAGACTACAACTTCGTTTTTTTTTTCCTTTCAGCAGCCGTAAAACTAGGCGCGATTCCAAGAAAAGGACGCAACAACGCATGAAAGGGGTCTACTTAACAGAAACACACGCAATGCATCTGTTTTTAGGCGTGTGAGCCAATTCTGAGTATTGCACTCTACTGAAACCGATAGAGTATCAGCGTCTAGAAATAGGTTTCAGTTGAGCTTCCGTCAGGGAAATTAACACTTGTTCCTTGAAGCATGAACAGTGACGTATTCTGATTGATTGATTGATTTGCTTCATTTTACATCGCTTGGCTAATTTGCGTGGGGATGAGTGATGACATGATGAACGGACACTCTCAAACATCCATGCTCAGGTCAGGATTCGAACGTCTTGTGACGTATTCTGAAAATTTGATTTACTGCAACCAGGGGTGTCCACAGGGGGAATTCATGACGCGCCGCGTCATGAGAATTTGAAGGGGGGGGACAAAATTTTATATCAATTCTCTATATCTCCACACAAAAATGGAGGGGATTGTTTCGTTTCATTGACTTATTGATTCTTCTGTGGGAGATCGCGGCGATGGAGTTGAAATGAAACACCACCTCCTATGCCTTTAGAATTGGTTTGGAAGGGGGGGGGGCGTCCTGTTCGCATTGATACAAGGTTAGTCAATCCTTGCTGTCTGCTTGACCAAATGTTATTGTCCAGCTTTCGACCTTTCCAAGCATTTTCTAAAAAAATCTCATCTCCATACAAGTAACAAGTTACTCTGCAGAACGCACAGTGAGTGTCTAAACAATCATTAACAATAGACAACGTTCGTGCATGACTGATTAGTGGTTAATATATACGCTAATTCCATCCTGAGAGTCCGATGCTTTAAAAGTGGTTAAAAAAGAGGAAATTATCAATAAATTTGCAGCAACAACTTTGCAAAGTCAGACGTTATTATCACTTATGTAAAATGTTATTTCAATGAATGCAAAGTAATATACATGTAAATGTCTATATTGTAAACAATACTTAAAGTAAGCATCCATTGCTTAAGTACGTAATCTGTATTATAATATTGTTCCGCAAATTTTGTCTCGCAAAAAAAAAGAGTAAATAATTAGGCATAAAGTGGGGAAGGGGGAAATGTTCTACCTTTTTGGGGGAGTGCGTCATAGGCCTTGGGGGGGGGGGAGGATGGACACCCCTGACTGCAACAATTTATATTTATTGTATTTACTTACAAGCATCCAATGCAGATTAATTAGATGTAATAGAGACCTCAGTAGAACAAAAACCCTTCCTTTCTTTTATCTCTCTCTCTCTATCCTTTCTCTGAAAGAGAGAGAGAGAGAGAGAAGAGAGAAAAAAGGAGAAGGAGGGAGAGAGACAGGGGGAGAGAAAAGATAGAGAAAGACCTTCTCTCTTCCTTCTCTCTCTCTCTCTCTCTTCCTTCTCTCTCTCTCTCTCTCTTCCATCTCTCTCTCCCTTCCTTCTTTTCTCTCTCTCTCTCTCTCTCTCTCAGAAGGAGAGAAGGAAAGAAGAAAGGAAAGAACGGCCCCCTCCCCCTCTCTCTCTCTCCTATCTTTCATTCTTTCTCTCTTCCTTCTTTCCTTCTCCTTTTCTCCCCCCCTCTCTCTCTCTCATTTATTCTTTCCTACTTTCTTTCCTTCTTTCTTTCGGAAGTAGGAAAAGAAAAACGGGGGAGAGGAAAGAAGAGGAAGGAAGCAATTTCTATTTGTTTCGTAAAATCTCCCTTTAAACCTAACATTGGACCTAGATTTCCCTACACCGAGGGAAATTTCCTCTCATGTAGCGACACTGCCTCTGCCAATCGTGGCACAGAAAGCAGGAAGGAACCAGCAGCTTTCTCCCGCCAACGCTGTTTGCAGTGACCCAACAGGCGGTGTGTTTTTCAATAACCTCTCACATCGGCCCCCTCGCCCTCCTCGTGTACCACCGGGAAGAAAACCTGGTGGTCAGAAGGGTGTAATGGAGAACGATTAGTGGCGTACATAAGCCAGTCTTTAAGTTCTTTTTATATAATACACTAAAATTCTGGTATGGAAGTTTGCTTTAAGAGTTTCCATAATAATGAGCAATTACACACATATTAAAACTAAATGTATACAAATATATGAAAAAAGATAGTTCACCAACATGGAGAGTACGTCACAGGCTACTTAGTGTTTTGGAGTTTTTATCAGCCGATACTGAGATAAAATCCATATTTATCTTTATTGAATGGTTGATGTTCGGTCGCAAATGTCTAAACTCCAATGATATTCCAGTGAAGGACTGACGACAAACAGTGGAGTATCTAAAATATGGAACATGTCCTGTGCTCCACTAACATCCGGAAAGAGTTGTTTTCATTTCCTGGTGGGATTGTAAGGGAGAGATCTTTTCAGAAGGTACCCAAACGTCTACCTCTTCTCCACGAATTACACCTTGGACTGTGTTTTGCAGGCTATTGAGGTCCTGGCGTTTGAACCTGCAGCCAGTATAATCCTGTGTGGGGCTCGTATTATGACCTCTTCATGTTGGATATGATTTTTTTTTGTTATGTAGAACCGCTTTCCTGCCTCTTTTGGTTAATCGCGACGATGAGTATGAGTGATGATATGAAATTGATGAAGGGACACTAAAAAGCAATACTCATGCCCAGGTCGGGATTTGTGATTTTCTTCTCATCAATTTCATCTTATTATCACTCATCCTCATCTTCTCGATTAGCCAAAAATGACAGAAAAGCGAATTGAAATCAATTTTTTTCTTACATAGACATTTGAAGTAACACCGGCTTCATTTAAAAAAAAAAAAATATATTAGTCAAATGATTCTACTACGAACTGGGCCCTTCTCTCAGGAAAGGAATTGAAAGTAAAGCAAGAACAAAGAGAAATTATCAAATCATACGTGAAAATAATTGAACTTGGTCTTCCAGAATAATTGAGGACTAAAAGTGGTAAACGTTGTAAGTGCCAAAAGCGAAAGTGTTGGAAAATCGTATCGTTCCGCACATCAGCCCCTGAGAACGTTCACACTAGTGACCTCTGTACACGCCCTTTGAACTACATAGAGGGCTAAAATCCACTTCACGTTTACCATGGCACATTTCACAGTTTAATGTGGAAAACGGTGTTTGAATTATTTTGGCACTTACAGCGTTTACCAATTTTAGTCTTCAAATATAATGGCTGTCGAAGAGAGGGGAGGGTGGAGCAAGCGAACGAACAATTCCTGTGCGCAAGTAGGACTCGAGAGGGTTCGGCCAACGAATGTTTTTTGAGAGAAGGAAGTGAGTGCACAGAGAGGAAAATGCGGCTGCAGCAGCGTGCAGTGCTTTGCTGCGCCCCTCCCCTTCTCTACCGTTTTGCACGGCCTTACTCCACAGATCCCCGAGACAGAGTGTAGATTTGATGTAACTTCCAGCAATGATCGAAGAGAGTACATTTTCACCTCAAGAAGATGTTTATTTCTAATAATTTTCAAATGTCCAGAAGTAGGCCGAATCTAATAAAACTTGACGACTACAAGAGCAAAGGACTATATTAACAGTTAAAACAGCCAGGTAGTGAAAAAATACACAATGATTAATGCAGTAGGCTGAATAGCTAAATATTTGTATTAACACATTTAGGTTTCAAGGAAATTCGAATACACGCTGTTGGAAAACACACGAGTAACAGTAAAATCCATGCACTTTATGTTATCGCTGTTCATTTCTCCGAACAATGGCGGATTCGAATGAAGCATGTGCAAGCGGATGTAGACAAACAAGATAAAGAGATAAGGGGATTAAACGTACTCTCAGTCTTCCAAGTTTTTTTGTAGCTGCTAACAGATAGTATGTATCTGAAGAGTTACCAATAGATCAAGTCGAATTTGGAGAGTAATCATGCAAGAATATAGTTTTTCGAAAGGTTTAACAGTAGAAAAATCGTTTTGGAATTTAATACCCAAAGGAGAAGTATTCAAAGTTGAGAAGTTGATGCTTTAGGTTTGTGTGAATCAGCCTCAGGAATTAATCAGATTTTCCCTGACTTCTTTGGACATACTTAAAAATATTTAAAATTATTGAAATCACATTCTAAACGAACTACTACGTAACAATCTTGCTCAAATATTTCAATCAAAGATTTTTAACATTTACCATTCGTTTAACTACAGGATGAAATCATGAAGTGAAAATAATATCTTTACATGAAAATAATTAAATTCGCTACAGCGTCAAAATCAAATGAGAAGTAAACAAAAGAGAATTATGTCCGGTGTGGGGGGGGGGGGGTGCAAAGTACGCTGATGTAAAACGTTCCCTTACTGATACAGAAGACTATCTATACGAATTTTAAGGGAAAAATACCATTTGTCACCTATTGTAGAATGTGCAAAGGGAAAATATACCATAATAAGGCCTGTTGTGTTTTGTTCCCCTTGTGCTTACTGGGGGAAAAATTCTACTATAAGAGAGGAAACTTCACAATGGTCTTAACCTATTGTATTTTTTTGATCGGTATTGCTGCTACAACCATTTTCGTTGTCTCTTCTTCTAAGAGAACAAAACCCATCTAGCTTACCCACTCGCGTACGCAGAGGGGGCTGATGGGGTTACAGCGCCTTACGAATAAAAAAGTGGTGAAGAAATCTGAAAAAAAAAACGGAGATGAAAATTCTCCATAAAATGACCTCTGATTGCCAATGGAAAGTTCTAAATATACGAAATCTCTCATTGTCTATGCTCCCCCTAGAAAGCAGCTATTCTACTATCCACACTTACAATTCCAGCTCCCCCCGAAAAATAAATCTGCCTACGCCAGTGAGCTTACCCTAACTACCACAAACTATTTACTACCCCCAAAAAGCTACCAGATAATGGCAATGCTTGAAACAGTTCTAGCAGCAGTCACTACCTATTTTTTCCGAGGGGAAGTTTTATACTGTGACCCCGACCCTGTCACCATAACACCAGAGTAAGTTCATTCCAAAGGTTTCGAGAAAGTAATTACTATCTGTTGATCGCTATCATTAATCTTGACAATTTGATATCAGCCAGAAAAAACAGAACAAACTGCAATAATTCGATCACGCTGTATACTGGTCTACCTGCTCCACGCAATATGGAGATCAAGGCAACTGAGAAATTTAATATCTCTTAGACAATTCGTCGTGCTATCATAACTACACACAACAAGGGTGAATTAAACATTCGGTTTCATAATGCCGTGTGGTGCCATTATGTTAAGTCAGGTCAGTTATCTAAAGTGCCTGAATTATGTGATAACATTCACAAGATTATTTATTATAAGTCCACCATTGTAGTGTTGAATTAATTGACCTTTGCACACTCTTGTGGGGAGGGTGAAGATTATCTCGTAATCTTTTAACAACTATCACACCACATCTTTGACATTACATCAGAAATTTGAGCATCATTTTGTCACAGTCAGATTTACCGACGTCATTATTATTATTATTATTATTATTGTCCATAGCGGTAAAAAAATGTGTTGATTCAAAGCGTCGAGAGTTTTAATATGTAAGAATACATATTTGATTTTTGCCAAGCCGACGGGAGGAACGAGACGTTCGCGTGTCTTAAGGGTGAGCACCTGAAGGGTCACGTTATGCGTCTAAAGTTTAGGAAATTCGACCGTAGTGACAAACATTTAAATATCTCGGTTTCCAGCGGTCAGATTCATGTGAAACTTATACCAGCGCAGCAGCATGTGTGCAAGGACGGATGTGTGGAGTTTCGTCGCGATCAAGCAACAATTACGGACGCCAGATCAAATCGGTTGTAATTGATCAGTTTGTGGACACCGGTTGCAATTGAGCTATGGCGACAGCGAGGCTGAGGCTTAATCCGCAGAAACTCAACTTCGAACACGGCTCGTTCCAGTTGGGAGACAATAGAGCAAAGTGGAATGACCTCTTCGGAAGTTTCACTTCAACGTACGCCTAGCGTCGTTTTTCAAAATCTAAATAAAACGAAGGACATGGTTTTTCGACACACAGTCTTACCGCGATCCTTGCAGCGAGAGCAGCTCCGTGCTACCTCTGCGTGTACAGTGGACTTTGTTGTGTTTTACGAACACCAGTGTGTGTGATAGAGAGTAAGTCTACACGAGTGCGCCTACCTCAACCGCTGGGAGAAGTTGAAGCGAGACCGTGTTTTTGTGATTACCTTACGCCGTTTATATTTTTTTGAGAAACGAGGAACACCGGAAACTATGGCGGGCTAGAGGAAGAAGAGAGATGAGGGCGTTACGTCGATTCGCCCGATGTCAGAAGAGACTACGCCGATGATTCCTATCCGCCGCCATGGAGAGAGAGAGAGAGACGTCGAACGCCGCCCTATTGATACGCCGATGATGCCTATCCGCCGCCATGGGGAGAGAGAGAGACGTCGAACGCCGCCCTATTGATACGCCGATGATGCCTACCAGCCGCCACGTTGACGTCCCGACGCCCAGACCACCGATCCCGAGGGGAAGAGAAACCGAGGAACCAGAAGTATGAACACTTTTCGCATCTTCATCGTCGCGACCAAGGAAACCTTCCGTGTGAATACTATGTGCTTTTCAATCGCCCATAACGACGCCAGGATGCACTTCGGAAGCTGAGAGTTGGTAATGTATTCATCTGTGTGATTGTCAGCACGTGACGGCCCGATTGATTTAGAGAACGCCCTTGAAATTCGTCAACATTTTGAAAACGCCCACTCAACTCGAAATTTTATATCAAACTCCCGTCGCGCTTGTCATTTGTAATTTATTCGTCTCAGGTCGATTTTTCTTATTCCTTGTGATATTATTTTAATGGTCTTAAATTTATTGTTGTTTGTGCTCCTTTGTATTTGTTCAAAGTGCGTACTATTAGAGTAAAGCGCCGCCCACTTAATTGTTTGATCTACTTGAGGTTTGTTCATTTTTTATGTGTCAGTGCTAGCTATGTCAGGCCGCATGTGTGATTATTTGGTAAAAGTATTTGCCTGGTAATATGAATTGCTCGTCGCGGCGAAGTGTTTAAGTCCCGCCTGCTAGAGAGTATATGTTTGCGTCACTCAACGGAGGTTATTTGTTATGTTTGAACCACGTGAGGTCTTGTAAAAGGAAAAACGTCCGCCCACGTGAATGTAATTGCCGTTGAGACGCCATTGTTTATGCTGATCAAATAATGTATCGTCACCGCGCCGACCTAGTCTCTTTTTAAAAAAGGGTGAACTTAAGTAAGGGCTGGCTAGGATTTGAGTAGCACTGGAGCAAAATCACAAATGACCTGATTAGACAAAAAGTAAGGTAAAATTAATTGAGAATGCAATAATTAGGGCTTGTCGTCATAAAACCTGTACATGTCATGTATCATTCTTTGTGTCGATGACCCCGAGAGGATTGATTCTGTGAGTGAAAGTGAGAGTGAAAGAGGGGGAGATGTAGTAAATTGATTTTTGTTGATTATGAATAGAATATACTTTTTATTTTCATGTTAATTTTGGGCTATATCATTTCGTACGCATGTCGCTACCCGTGATTTTCAGGTATGCAGCTAGCCGCTTCCCGGCTACAGGTAAAGAGGTGGTTATTTGAAAGTACATATGTCTTTGTTTTTATTCGATATGGCTTATCACTATGCACTGTCGGTCACCGGTTCCTACACACGAACTTAACCTGGACCGTAACGCTATTTCGCTTGTCCGAGGGAGATTTTGCCGCCTCTATCTTGGTAGTGGTAGCATTTGTTTTCCCGGGCAAGGGAGGGCGTTTCACAATTTGACGCCACGGAGCACTTTATTTTTATAGCATTTAAACCCAGTGTAATGTAAACTAACACCTGACTATGCTTTGTGAAATAAGCAATGATAAGATGTTAATAAGAATGGTAGTTATATTTCTTCTTTTTCAATTTTTAAAATGAAATATTTGAACATAACCTCATTAACATACACAGACAAAAGAGCATGTTTGGAACAACAAAAAATAGTTCCTGATATAGAAATTCTTGTTTGAATACGCGACAAGCAAATAATTGTTAACTATGAATTCTTCTAGTAATAATGAACATTTGTTCAGATTTACCATTAAAACTAATTGTGGAACCCATGGACACAATCATAAAAATAAGACACAGATGCACAATTATCGACGATCTTCTATGAAATCACAGAGTTCAACAACGTGAAAGTGAACAATTTGGCAACTTCTTGTGTGCACTGGTGGTAATAAAATGATACACATGCGCACTCCCGGTTAGTTCCGTAATTCTTTAATTCCCTTTGCACAGTTAAGGCCTTTAAAGAAAACAACTTCATTGTTACATAGACATTAAGAAGTGCTAAGATTTTTTTTATCATCTGAATGGAAGATAATGAATCTTCAAATGATGATACTGAATCCGATTAAAAATTTTCAAAATAATCAGGCAACCACACATTTGCCACTTGTAAAGCACGTCGGACTCAGTTTGTTTCATCGTTAGTAATCTTCAAGATTCAACAAATGGGAGACTTTGAGACCACTTAAAAGCAACTACGACTTACGAATAAAATCATGTTTTTTTTTCTATTTTCCTCAGATAGACTGCTCAAAAACATTACAATCAGGAAAGATGGAATATTATTGTAGTGAATAAAACTAATGTAGAATGCTGAATTTTGTTCCACTTAAAGTTTTCTATATTGAAGTTATTTCAATAGAAATTCAGCGTTTCGCATGAATAGTTGATAAATTTGATTGATTGATTTGCTTTATTTGACAAAGATCCTCCGTCAATAAACTTCATGTTATAAAACAGCAAACGAGTGTTTCTTTTATTTAATTGTGGACTTGGTACGTCTTTCGAGGTAGGGGTCCGGACCCCATGAAACCCCATCTCGATACGTCCTTGTAATAGATTGTTGGCTTTTGATTGGCTGCCACAGTCACCTTCAATTTCACAAAGAGAAGAAACAGAATCGAATACCTTCACCGTAGTGCGCACTTAATTTCTAGCAGGCCACTCACTAACAGTTGGGCTGAAAAGTTCGTAGGCTGACTCATAGATGGCGTTACTAGAATTAAATCCATGTGATTTTTACTTAGTACTAACCTTCAAAAGATACGTGTATAAATTTCACAGCTGCCGGATAATTAGTTCGTGAGTGATTAGTGAGTTAGTCATTGTGAGTGAAGCAGCTTTTGTTATTGTGAAAAAATGGATAAAAAAGAATTTCGTGTGTTAATAAAGCATTGCTTTTCGGAGAAAAAAAATACTGTTGAAGCCAAGGCTTGGCTTGATAAACATTATTCGGACTCTGCACCAGGAAAATCAACCGTTGAGAAGTGGTTTGCTAAATTTAAACGAGGCGAAATGAGCATCGAAGACGATGCACGCAGTGGACGCCCCAAAGAGGCTGTTACCGACGAAAACATCAAAAAAGTCCACAAAATAATTTTAAATGATCGTAAAGTGAAGTTGATCGAGATAGCTGAGACTTTAAAAATATCAAAGGAACGTGTTGGACATATTGTGCATGAATATTTGAACATGCGAAAGCTGTGTGCAAAATGGGTGCCGCGCGTGCTCACAATCGATCAAAAGCAACAACGTTTTGATGATTCGGAGCAATGTTTAGCGATATTCAACCGTAATAAAATTGCTTCCCCATCCACCATATTCTCCAGATCTGGCCCCCAGTGACTTTTTCCTGTTTGCAGACCTTAAAAGAATGCTCGCTGGAAAGAAATTTAGCACTGATGAAGAGGTAATCGCCGAAACTGAGGCCTAATTTGAGGCTAAAGAGAAGTCGTACTATAAAAATGGCATCGAAAAATTGTATGACCGCTATAATCGTTGTATCGCCCTCGAAGGCAACTATATTGAATAATAAAATCGAATTTTGTCAAAAAAATATTTTTTACTATGTTAGCCTACGAACTTTTCAGCCCAACTGTTATTCATCACAATATGCTCCAATTACATTGATCTGTAACAGCAAACATCAATAACTAACACAAAGAATAATAACAGAATGGAGCAAAAATGTACGGGGTGTAAGGGATGGGCATTGGGAAGACACCCAAATATCAACCACATTTCCACGTAGTACACCCTGGACTGCATTTTGCAGACTAGTGAGTCTCTGGCGTCTGGGCCCACATCCAATATAATCTTCCGTGGGGTTCGTGTTGTGTCGTCCATATACGTCTGTATGATTATGTCCCTTCATTCATCTCATCTTATCATCCTTCATCCTCAGCTTCGCGATTAGCTAAAAGTAGCAGAAAGCGAAGTAAAATAAAAATAAATAAATCCAAGAAATGTACATCATCTTTCTTGAATGTTTGACTACAGAATTCTTGAAACATTACTGAGGATTGAAATATTTCAATTTCGCATGGACTTCCCAGGACTTCTTCCCGGGGAGGAGCAGGCAAGGTATTTTTCCAAGAAGGCAAACAAGCCATATTTTTTCCCATAATAGTGTTGCCCCATCAAAAAACATTCCTCGATTTTAAGTTATCATGTTCCTGCAACGCTCTTACAATAATAAACATAAATTACTGTGACTGAATGAAATAAACATAATTTTATGTCGATATTCAATATCCCTTCTGGGCGGCCATGTACATTCCATTCGCATATAATATGAACACCAGTTCGTATTTAAACCAGGGTTGATAAAGTCCAGGAACCCATAAATTTTAATGGGTTCTATTGGTTTCGGTAACAGGACCGGAAACTTTTTTTCTTGCACAATTTCAAATCAGTGCAAGTTACGTATTGTAAAGTAAAAAGTAATGTGCTCCCCTGTGCTATGCACCACGCCATGAAGGCGTAGGCTATAGGGGGTGTGGGGTTAGGGTCCCACACAGTGACGTGCGGTGACGTCGACACTTGGGGTAGCAGTCAGTGGCGTGCTCAAGGGGGGGGTGTGAGTCACACCCCTCCTCTCTTTAGGGCCAGTATTCCTTCAAAAAAGAAGAATGTCAACAACAGGAAAAGATTGCAAAATTATGAATGAGTACTAGAAAAAAGTACACGTAACCCCCACCCACATTCAAAAATAAAAAAACTATTTGATTTGACTCTAAGCCAGAGATCCTGGGTTCGAATCTCGGATTGGCCATTTGTGTTCTTTGTGTGTGTTCCTTCATCTATTTTGTTGTACTAAAGGTGGCGGAAAAGCGAAGTAAAATAAACCAATTTGAGCAATCAATCAATGATTTGATTTCATTTTTGTTACTTAGCGTCGCTTTTTTGTCACATTTGGTTAATTGTGAAGATGATACGATGAAACTGATGAAGGGACGAGCACAGGGAACGCCCATGCCTGGGTCGGGGTTCGAACCCGGAACTCCTGGTGTCGTAGCGCGCTGTGATAACCACTCCCCCGCGCTTGGTTGATTTGGTGACAGGAAACAAAACACAACACACTTTTTTGTAGTTTCTTCAATGATATTCATTTGACTTTTTGAGTTCTGAGATACATTTTTCATTCCAAATTATTTCATTATTCACTGCAATACATAGGACAAGAATGCGCACTCATCACGGGTTCCAATCCTGGCCTGGATTGTTCATATGAGGTCCCTTCACCAATTTCATCATATCATCACTCAATCCTCATTTTCGCGATAACCAAATGTGGCAGAAAAGCGAAGTAAAATAAACCAAACCAACAACAATATGAACACGCGTTCTCTTGCCCAAATAAATACATCCGTATTTATGACTGTTAGAGACCAAGAGTAGTATATTTAAATAAAACACTACTAAAACGAGAGTCAGAGAGAGCCTGAGCACATATTTGTAATTTAATCATTATATATTCCATATTTGAAAAAGAAAAAAAGAAAGAAAGCATAACATTATTGTCTGCACATAACACGTTCCCATTTTATAAATAATAAAACTACATCCCATATTATACATACACACATATTGTACAACGTGTAAAAGGTTGTGTAAATACAGAGAACATAAGTACTGCAGAAAATTTTACCCTGTGTTCTTTAGAGGATTTAAAAAAAAATATGAGAAACCAATCCCCTATCTGTCCTATAGGAGATAGACTGGGGGACCTGAAAGCCTGGGCTTTCAACCATTGCAGCGGGGGGCGTGGGGACAAGGGAACTAGAGGTAGAAATCTTCCTTTTCCTTGGGCCGGCCGTTTCTACCTGGAAACTGGCCTGGCTGAAGAAGAGCGAGCTAGGGTATCCAGCCTGCTTTGCCCGCGGAGAACACCGATGGACGAGAAGTGCGTGGAAAAGAAGGTGTTGCATATGAGCTGTGGTGGCTTTAACAAGACAATAAATATTGTGATTTGAATATAATTCGAGATGTGAGATTGATTGATCTATCTCTGCTAGACTAGCTACTCCTCAGTGCACGTCACTGGTCCCACACTTTCTTGATCACGGCCGCTGGTGGGGATGATGTGATCTGCACCACGCCCCTGCCTGCCTTTACCCCCCAGAGTTTCCTCCAGGTACCCACTCCGATTCTGTCTCCCGGTCTGGAGCTGAATTTATTTTTACAATTCCTGGACTAACAACCCTGATTTAAACCAACAAGTATAAAATATCGTGACATATGAACGCTCAATTTTGTGCTGTCAGAAATTCTGAGCTCAGCTGTTACGTCACACGAGACAAAATAAGAGCAGACATAACATAATGAACAAAGGCGACTGTCATAAGACAGAAGTTCGTGTGGTGGAGAAAAGACGAAAACAACAGCCCCATCGGACAAACAAAAATGTTATCCTGGAGAAACAATGAATAAAATGAGGTTAATTTAATCGTGTTGTTTGTTCGGAGCTGTGCTTTCGAGCTGTCCCTTGACGACACTCATTTTTTTTTTAAGGCGGAGGAAGGAATCGCCAGGCTGCACTTGGTAAACACGCTCAGGAAGAGTTTATCTCCACCCTTATCACAATGCTTTTCATCTTGATACCGTCTATCTCTCGAGAACAACAACAGGAGGAAAAAAACATGTTCTAGGAAATAACAAAAATCCAATATATTTCTACCTGAATAAGTGAAAAGATCAACAAGGTTTTGAGACTAAAAAAAACTTATGGAAGCTTGCCTCTTTTCTTTTCATAGTTCATAAAGAAAAAGCAACTCCGAACACTTGAAGCCAGCTGAAATTATTTTAAAGAAATTTATCGTTTTCGGCGCCAATTTCCAGTTTTTTTAAAATACTTTGCTGCAGTACCGAGACCCACAATTCTTATTAACACAATCTTCAGACATATTGTTATTAACACGAATGGGAACAAATGCTTAATTTGATCATTCCTATCATCATCACATTTTTCACGAAGAACTTTTGTGAAATTGCGTTACACACCACCATAATTCGCTCACGCAAGACCAAAATGAACATAAATTGAGTTGTGAAAATTTTTAGGGAGGGTGTTGACATCTGGGGGGGGTAAAGGGTTGAAAAATCACGGTTGTACTGGTTGATTTGGTGTTTTAAGTCCACTTTATGCACAGTAAGGTTAATGGGGACTGGACCTACGGTTTAAAGTGGGATCCGAACCACTATGTGCCTCCACCGGGTATCGAACCCGGGACCCCTTGATTACAAGGCGACGACTCTACCATTTTTTTTTTCTACACGGAGGTATCCTGACCATTCACTCTTTTTCTCACTTTTACACTTTTCAATTCTTACATTTTTCTTTGTTTCTTATCAACTGGACGAACACAAATACCCATGCCTTACCCCGGACTCGAACCCAGAACCCCTGGCGTTGTAGCGCGCTCTGCTAACCACTTCGCCACGGAGGTCGACACCACTGGAACATCGGGGAGGCCACTACTACTACTGCTATAAGTATTTAGCATCAGCAGATAGCTAAATTAGGAAACACTCATTTCGAAATGCGCACACATGTTTTTACGTTTGATATAGGACTGCAATCAAAAATAAGTTAAATTAGCCAAAAGTAGCGAAACCTTTCTCCCGTGCCGATTTCAAAATCCTTTAGGTACCCTTGAGGCCTTGGCCCTCTGCACCCCTTAGAGAAAGTGAAATGTATTGCATGGTTTATGAATATATTGTTGTTTATGAACGTTTTCAGTTGATTTTAGGTCTCGGAAATATGTTACTGTGAAGTAAAGTACGTCTGTTACCTTAGCATGTTACTTTACCGTGAAGCAGAATAGCCCGAATGCTTCGCGCAAGTGAATATAGCACCCAATACAACTTTCCACAACAGCAGCTATAATTTTAGGAAGTTACGTTAGGATTGTTAGGTTTAGTACTGATAGTTATTTTCGGTATGTTCTTTCGCTATTTTAGTGTACACACAAACAGTTTTTACTAACAAAAAGCTGTGAAAATACTCTGAAATTGCAGGTTTTAACTTACGTGGACCGTTCTTTGGGATCAAATTATTTGTGCTTTCCTAACGCTGGAACCACTTTTACATTACGTAAAACATTGAAATCTGTCTATTAAATAAAAAATTCGACGCAATTCTCGAGGGGTGCAGTGGGTAAACGGCCCCATACTTTAAAGTATCCTCTGATTTAGAAATCGTCGCGGGAAATAGCGACGAAAGCGTTGTTGACTCAAGGTAACTTTTGTATTTTCAAGTAAAAACAAACAAACAAATGTAGGTTCTTTCTTATGGAATTAGTGGGAAGTTATGAATCTGCTTAGTACAATTATATTGTCCGGCGAAAAAGGTAATTGCTACAACAAGTCTTAAAAGTAAATACAAAATATATTACGAAAATTTCATTTGCACGAACAATCATTTTGAGGCCCGAGAACAAGAACAAATTATCGATTTAGAGATATATTTCTCGGCCTATTTAGTTGTTTAGAGAATTGGTCATGTTTTATTCCCTTGTCGAAAAGTAAAAATTTCTATTTTTGCCGACTTGCTTGGCTTTTTTGATCACTGTTCACTGTAACAGTAAATAAACACTGAAATATAAATAATCGCATATTGTTCGTCACGTTACGATTACACAAAAGTAACCTGTAGTTCAGTCTGAAAAAATGGCGCGACTCGTCACGGTTTTTATACGATCAGAACACTTTTATCACATCACCAACTTAACATTTAACTTAACCTAATTTAGTAGGGTAGCGGTTACCAAGCACAAGAACTGCTCGACTCATCATACCTTCCAAGTTGTATACAGGGTGCTCGGAAATTCACCTTACAAACTCCTAGGGCTTGTAGAGGGAACTGAGTAGACAATATTTGGAATAGGAACCCATGTCCGGAAACGTTCCGTTTCCGTGCTACAACTATAACAGTGTGTTGGATGTGCCTGTGCTGGTATGCAACCTGGTAGGCAGTACATGACGTCAGAAGATCACCTGATGGCACGTGACGTCTACCCTGCCGCGGTATCCAGCCAGGCTAACGGGTGCCGCGTACTTGATCTTCCTGCAGGAAGTATTGGCCCTGTTCTTGGAAGCTGTGCCATTGAACGTCCGTCAGGAACTGTGGTTTCAGCACGATGGCGCACCGCCTCACTTTACACGTGACGTTGGGGGACATCTTAACCGAAGATTCGGGCAAAGATGGATTGGGCGAGGTGACCCAACCGCGTGGCCCCACGATCGCCGGATTTAACGCCATTGGACTATTTCTTGTGAGGTCGTATGAAGAGTACGGTGTACGAGACTCATGTAGAGACAGAGGAAGAACTGCTGGCACGAGTTCTGGTCGCTGCACAATAGACTAACGGGACACCGGTGTGATGGAGCGATTGTACCGGAAAATGATTCGTCGGTATAATGTGTGCAACGACGTTGGTGGTCGTCATATCGAGCCACTGTTGTAGTTGAGCAGTGCCGTATGCGACATATCCAGTGCATAAGACAGAAACAAATTGTTGCGTTCCACTGCCGACACAAGTGTTATTGTGATCAATGAATAGTACGTTTCTTTGTTGTTCCCTTGGCATTGTTATCAAATAAATTTGTTTGTATTATGTACTGTCACACATCATTCAATTCTGTACCTTACGTAACACCTCATTTGACATGGTTGTAATAAATGATTATACTTTAGGTCATCAGGTGATCTTCGGAAGTCATGTACTGCCTACCCGGTTGCATACCAACACAGGCACATCCGACATATTGTCATGGTTGTAGCACGGAAACGGAACGTTTCCGGACATGGGTTCCTATTCCAAATATTGTCTACTCAGTCCCCTCTACTACCAGTAGTGCAGGTGGACCGGTTCACAAACCGAAAATGGAGCTCGGTGGAGCTCGCAGTGTTGCCAGCTCCTCACTCGAAAAAATCACCAAGGTTTTTGTTTTTGG
The DNA here is from genome assembly GCF_977018435.1 of Lepisma saccharinum. Taxonomy (NCBI): domain Eukaryota; kingdom Metazoa; phylum Arthropoda; class Insecta; order Zygentoma; family Lepismatidae; genus Lepisma; species Lepisma saccharinum. Next base: position 25,257,573 of record NC_139238.1, read on the forward strand.
GTCTAAGATAACCTAAAGCAAGGGGCTGGCAACCTTGCTTGAGGTATTTTCTCGCAGTGTTGCCAACTCCTCACTCGAAAAAATCACCAAGGTTTTTTTTGGGTCTAACCTAACCTAAAGCAAGGAGCTGGCAACCTTGCTTGAGGCTTGCCTTACAGTGCATAAAGCAAGGTTGCCAACCCACTGGTACTTTTGCCATAGCCTTTTACAAGAAAAAAAAAAGAGAAAGGGAAGAGTTAAACAACCGACAGCTTACCCACAGCTTTTTTTGCTCTAACCTAACCTAAAGCAAGGAGCTGGCAACTTTGCTTGTGCAATCAACCCGGTTGACCGCCCTCAAGTGGAGATTAGTGTTGCCAACTCCTCACTCGAAAAAAAATCACCAAGATTTTTTTTGCTCTAACCTAACCTAAAGCAAGGAGCTGGCAATTTTGCTTGTGCAATCAACCCGGTTGACCGCCCTCAAGTGGAGATCAGCGTTGCCAACTCCTCACTCGAAAAAAAATCACCAAGATTTTTTTTTGGTCTAACCTAACCTAAAGCAAGGAGCTGGCAACTTTGCTTGAGGCTTGCCTTACAGCGCATAAAGCAATTTTTGCCAACCTGCACACACTGGGCAAGGAGAGCCGGCACTGCTGTAAAAGAGAGAGAGATGGGTGGATGGCAACGCAGTATGTGTGTGCGTATGTGTGTATAATATGTAGCATTATTAACTAGAGTGTGTTGGCAATTTACTTACAACTAAAAAAAAATAGAGATGCCAACGTTGGTGTAAGATGAAGAGAGAGAGAGAGAGACCCATGGCTGGCAACAGTAACGAGCGAATGCGCCATATCGTAATTTTCCAACTCCGTATATCGTGACCTTTGTATACCTCTCTCGGGGGAACGATGTGCCACACACACGCGCGCACACACCTGTATTGTAACGCAAGCAAACAAACAAAATAATAATTGTTGTTTTTAGGATACCTGGCCCCTATAACCTCGCGAGGGTGCGTGGTGCCCAACACAGTTCTAATGGCCACGGCTAACAAAGTCATGCCTCTGTAGAGTTTCACGCGTTTTTTTTTTCTCAAACTTCCATGAAACCCTACAGAGGACCTCCGTAATGCATGCAACGTGTACTAACGACTCTAGTGTTATTTGATGTTGTGATATTTTTGGATATAGAGTTTTATTGTGAGATATAGATAAAAATAATTATGTTTATTATAATATTTTCTTGATGAAGATGGAGAATGTATGTGTGTGTTACAAATAAAGTTGCATGCTTTTTTCTAGTGTGTGTGTATGTGTTTTTGATGTTTCGACAGCATCCGAAACGATAAAAAAGAAATTTTATTGTTAATTTTCACGTGTAAAAACAACAACAAATTTTTTTGTGCAAATTTTCTGATTGTCTCGTGCTATAGTGCAAAAAAGATATTGTAACTGATAACTAATGAAATTGACATTTGTAACTGATCTGAACTAGTGAAATTCGTATTGTGCCATTGTAACTGATTGTGCTAGTCCAAAAAATTTCTTATTTGTGCAAGAAAAGATGTTAAAAAACTTGTTAAAACTGCTCTGTGACCCTCTCGTTCTTCACGTCGTAGGCGAAGGACTTCTCTGCAATCAGGATGACACTGCATAGGGTATCCTCGGGCAAGGCATCGTGGAACTCGCAGACGACCTTGATGTTGGTTCGATCGTTGACCACAACCTTCTTTCTCTTAGATGTGTTGATGACGGTCATGGGTCTCCGTGCTTTGAACTCGCTGGGCGTGTAGTACATGTCCACGCCTCCCTCGGTCACGCGTTTGTAAGCCGAGAACGCTTCGTAAAGTTTGAGGTAATCGTTTTTGGTCACGTCGAGGTTGTAATTCTCGCGCGGGAACACTTCGTTGCGTCCATTCTTCAGATAAACGTTCTTGATCTTGCAGTCGTCGAACTTGCTGGAATCTTTTTCCTGATTCTTGTCCCTCCCGGTCTGAAAAAGCACCACGACGAAATCTGGCATGTCGAACTGTATGTTGTTGAACTGCGTCGTCACGTCGAATTCCATGTGACTCCCCGACGCCATCTTCTGCACGCACTGGTAACCGTGAAAGTGAATCGGCACCTGCGGACTTTTCAAGATCTCCGCTTTGTACTTGAGGGCGTAGTTCGTTTCGTATTCCACCACCGGCATTCTCAATTCCATGCTTCGGATGACGCACTTGGCTGCTTCGGGTAAAGTGTTGGCTATCGGCGTGGTGCCGTCCGGACCCAAAGCAGCGTATCGCATCAGTGCGTCTTTGTCGTTGGCCGCTCTTCGAAACGTGATCCTCAGTCCTCCCTTCCACATGATCTCCTTGTAGTCTGAGAAGAAACCTGGCAGCAGACGCATGGGAAAGAGCACCGTGTGACTTCTCGTCGATATTTTGGTCCCGGCTTCGAATCCTCCCGCTTGATAGTACGCTGCGTCCGTTTTGGATAATTTCAACGTTCCCACTGCCGTCGACGTGATGCCTGGATAATCTATTCTGTCGATGACGGTGTTGTGTTTCCTCACCTCCACCTGCGAGAACAGGTGAGGCACGAAGTTGTCCACGAGTATCAAGTTTGCTGCTGTGGGAAACGCGTCTCCGCTTTCCTTCTTCACCACATCGAATTGAAGGTAGAGGTCCGCTCTGTGAGGATGAACGAACCCATCGCCTACGTCCACGTCGTATTCGATCTCCCTGTTCGCCTCGTTGAGATTGGCGAACGTGCGACGGTTGGGAGGGAAAGATTGCAATTCGTAACTTTCGATTTGCTCCATTTTACATGTATGGTTATTTATTATACGTTGATCTCCACGATGGCCGTCGTAGTGGCACCTGCGAAATCCACCACGTCTCCTTTCTCGTTCGTCACCACCAACTCTATGTCGTCTATGCGGTTGCGACATACTGGAAAATAGATCGGCGAAGAGGGCGTGTAGATGATCGGTTCCATGAACTCGGAACTTGGTTTGAACGTGGCTATGATTCCCGTCTGCTTGTGACTTCCTAACAATCCGTCCGAAGATTTCGTGATCATACCTTCGGCCACGTTACAGTGTACGTTCAGAGTCTCTATGGCCAAGAATTTAGGAATGTTGGTTGCTACGTGCTTGATGCCAGCTTCGAGTTTGGTGTCGTTCTCGAAACCTAAAAGTTCTCCCATGGTGCCCAGGTCCACGGTCTCCGTCGCGGATAGGATTTCCACTCTGTGCGTGACCGAATTTTGAGAAAGGTATGTGCCTTTGGGTAACTGAGCTTTCAAAGTGGAAAGATTGTATTGTCCTGGCGTGCAGGGAGTCGTAACGTACCCAATTTGCGTTACACGGTACGTTCCATTTTGTAGGAGGAAGAGTATGGTTCAGCTGCTGGTACCCATGGAACGTAACGAAATGCAATATGTTACAGACTGACGTTACAGAGAACGTAACAAAATGTATTATGGTAGATATTAACGTTATAAAGGAACGGAACGAAATGAGCACATTGGAACATAACGTAATATGCAATATGGTATATACTACCGTTACAAGGATACAAGGAACGTAGTAACGAAATGCATTGTGGTATATACTAGCGTTACAAAAAAACGTAACGAAATGCAACATGGTAGTAAATAACGGTACATAGGAACGTAATGAATGCAATCCTCCGTAACGGAACGAAGTGAAAGGCAATATGGTTAATTAACGTTACATAGGAATGTAACAAAATGTAAACCACTGTAGCGGAACGGAACAAAATGCAGTTGGGTACATACCATCTGCATAAGGAACGTAAATAAATTCAGTATGGTAGATGTTAACGTTACAAGGAAAGAACAATTCACAAATGTTTGCTAGTAACGTTATAGGTGCGTGACAAATATAATCTATTAAACATCAAGGAAGAAAAAGGAATAGCCCAAATCTCTTGCCATTCATTGGAACATTGCGAAAAATAACTCAGTATATTGTGTGGGATTAATGTTTCGTTAAAAATATGGTTGTTTGTAAATTAATGAATTTCCACCAGGGTTGTTAAAGGATCAGGAATTTTAAATCAATTCAATTCAGGTTCAGCAGGGAATATTAGCAAGCATAAATGGATCTGGACCGTAAAGAGCCTTTTTATGTTTAAGGTATTTAAATAAGTTCCAGGAACCTTTTTTCTGGATCAATTGAAATACGGCACAGGGTCCTTCGTTCCGGATCAATTTAAAGACGGTCTAAGTTCCATATTTGAAATGAAACAATACGCAACTTGGACCGAATTTACACTGTGATAGAACAGGTTCCGGTCTTGTTGCGGAACCCAATAGAACCCATTAGAATTTATGGGTTCGTGGACGTTTAACAATCCTGATTTGAAAATTACATTTTTGGCTCGAAATTGAATAAACCTTCCATGTAGTGTAGAAATGAGTAGCCATAGGCGTGCGCACGAAGTCCAAAGGGGGGGTTAATGCCCCGCCCTAATCATGGACGTCTGCAGATATTTTCGACGGAGGGAGAAGCGAGGTATTTTTCCATGGGGCATATTACCCCGATAATAGTGTTGCCCCCTCAAGAAACACCACTTGAATTCGAAATTATCGCATTCCTGCATACCCATTATAATAATTAATGTAAATTACTATGACTGGAATCAAATTATACGTGTGAAATATATACTTTTAGCTGACATTCGTTTTCTAAAGGAGAGAGGTGGCCATCCGCACCCCCCTTTCAGATTTCCATGCCCCTATATTATTATACTTTAATCCAGAAATTTAGGGGAGAGGAATTTTATCGCCGGTTATTAAACTATATTATGCTCTTGAAGAAAATGAAGTATTTTTAAGCCAATGAAAGTTCACAAAACAACTACGGCTAAAGAAGGTGCAGTGGCGCAACCACAGGGGGGGGGGAGATTGGGCCTCAACCTTGGACGGAAATCAATTCTAAGGGGTAAGGTTGCAAACATTGAACTATGGAAAGAAAGGTTGCAGAATCTAAGAGTTGCAGGACAAAACGATACTAAAGACGGATTTAGTTTTCACGTCTTTCGTGCATTATTTCTTCCAGACGGTCAAGAGCATCTGCAAGGAGGCACAGAAGGGCAATTGCCCCCTTTCGATTTATATCTTTATACAAATGTAAATAAAGTTATATAAAATTGTCTAGCTCGTTTCGCTCGCAATATCTGCTTTTCTTACAGTCTTGTCAATTTCAAACCCTTAGCTATAGTGGAACCATGAGCAAAACAACCTGCGCAGACCCACGACTCCTGTACACCATACTCCCGCTTGTAGGGGAGGGGGAGAGTGGACCATGCTTCCTTATGGCCCGAGGTGGAGGGAAGAAGGGAAAGCTGCGCGGGGACTTTTCGTCCCAAGGTTTTTTTCCTTGTGGTCGATGTATAGGGGACGGCGGCAGTCAGCCCTGGACGCCGAACGATGTAAATAGAAAAAAAAATGTAAAAGAGAATGTCATGGGCCTCCATGATTTTTTTGCGCCATATTAAATCAATATTGTTTTCAGTTTGCAAAAATTTGGATCTAAAAGTTTTCTTGATCGCTTCGCTAGCAATTTATTTTCTGTAATGCATTGTAAATTACCAGAGGGAGAAGTAACAAGAAGTAAGTACGTCAGACTATTACAAACAGTTGAGTCTTAAATGTATGAACAATTGTTTGGGGGAGAAGAAGCGCACACATTTCAGAGGCATATTTTTTGTTGTTTGTTGTGGGGGCGAATGAATTCATTATGTAATGTATTAATATAGGCTATATAAATTGTGTACGTATAATAATAGTGCCATTATTACTACTATTATTAATAGTTTATCCAAGTACTCCCCCCGCAGACAAGAATTTGTGGTTACTCCTCTGAGGGGGTGCATCATTTTCTATGTAATTGAAAACTATCGCGCTTCGTTCTCTGGCAAATTTCTTAAAAATAAAAGTAAGGACATTTTGAACAGGACACTTAATAACATAATGGCGATGTCTTCCATTCCTAACTCCCAGGTGTGGGCAGACGTTGTAACATGCACTTTTAGTGACCATTGATTTCTACCATAAATTGCTACTACTAGATAGTGAACATAGAAGTGCATGTTTGGACACACGCCAGAGATTGTGCTTATGGCAATGGTCATCGTTAGTGCTCGAAAGTTGATGTGTGTGTGTGTTCAGTAGACTTTCAGCTATGCAATTGCGGGCGCGCACTTATGTGTGTGTAACAAATTTACTTTGTTTTTATATAGTCTTGTGCAACGTACGCATACTGTACTTTAGCGAGGACAAGAATTTACATGACCCCAACTCAGCCATGCAAAAATTAAACTTTGATAGTTATTGGAGCCCATTTTAATATTACAATTGTGGGTTCAGTATTTTTGAGGTATCGATAAGACATGTGGAACGACTGATTCTAACAAAATGAGTCAAGTTCAAAAGATATGTGGATGCTATTTGTCATCTCCATTTACATTCCATGCTGTTACACGGGATGATTTGGTAGTAGAGTGATTGACTATTCGGTTTCCATTCTTCAAAAACTCATTGTCCAGAACATTAGAAAGTAACATGCTGATTTGGATACACACACAGGCAGACACGTGCGTCCATCAAGGTAATTAATGTACATTAATTTGCATTTGCGTGCGTCTTTTGATAATTTATCAGATGCCATGCAATAATTACTTAGACAAGATAATGACAATGATGTTGCCATTTTTTGATATTTTATTAAGAGAATTTTATAACAAGAGAACTAAACTTAACCTTAGGACGTAGCGTGTTTGAAAAACAAGAATTGATTTTAGGTTACATATTAGGAGGCTAACAGTAACGTCTGTTATTGAGTGGTGTTCCTGAGTAATTTGCTCTAAATGTTACATTTTGAGGTACATTCTAAAATGGCTGTCAAATTTATCATAAAAAATCTAAAAATTTACACTAATCTCTCACAAAGAAATAGATATCATGGGAATTAATACAATAAAAAAAAAATTAGGATTTGTTCACCAACCAAGGAATAACAATATTTGCCATATATTCAACTCCCTACAACATCGAAGCTCAATTTTTTTTAAAAAAATGTAAATATACATATATTTAAAGTATGCATTCGTACTGTATAAGCATAAGAATAGAACGGAGGTTCTGAAAAGTATATATTGAAACAGTTTTTAAAATTTTGTTGAATATCTTTATTATTCTCTTAATCATTCCAAGGTAAATTCTAAAACAAGGAAAAAAAAGACCTTATTACTTAAAAAACTAGAGAAATTTTGTATATTTCAAAACAAAGCAAATACACTGTCATTTCCTTCAGGTGTCAATTTAAAACTAAACAGAATTCCACAAATTTGACATGAATAAAAATATATTTCATACTCTTGTATAACATCAGTATATCTGTGCAATTTTGTGAACAGGTAAGACAGCTACTCAAAACTAAATGTATTAATTACTAGGAAACATTAAACAAGTACGAGCAAAATTGTTCTTTTAATTAAATTACTTCTTATGGAACCTCTGAAAAGATTTTCTTTGGTTACAGCTACTTATGTATAATGAACTATAAGATCACAAAAAAAAATCAAGTAATTATATACATTATTAATCTAGACAGTAATATTCCCCACATTTTCAACATGTTGTACAAGATCTTTCTGTGGTGTATCATTGGATTCCACAAAGTTTGCTACAATGTTTGTAGTCAATTCTGTGCTGCTATTTCTGAGATTGCTTTTTAATGAAGATTTAGTTAGATTTTTTTTCATGAAAATATAATTATTTCTAATAACAAGTATGTCATCAATAATTTCGGTTGCCATATTACACCTGAGTGGGTTTAGTATGAATTTCAGAGATGAAAAGAGTCTATCGACACTAACTTGTGTTGCAGGAGTAGAGAGAACAATACAAGCCAAAATGTACAATTCGGGACAACTTGATTTTCTAATTTCCCAGAAATTTAGAACATTTTCAGTCCTTTTCAGTCTTCGAGTTGAAACAAAGTAAGTGTCCAATAATGACGCAATATTAAACTTTGGTGCAGATATGGTATTCCGCCGCAATAAATCTTGTTTCTTTAAGTAGTTTGTGACATGGTCACTGTCATCATCTTCAGTGCTGGAATCTTCTTGTTTCTTTACCTCTCCACACACTGATAAGGATTTCATGTGTTCAAGTCTTAACCACAACTTCTGGAGATACACCTTCGCCACATGGATGTTTTCTTCACTTAAAACAGAAAAGTACCTGGGATCCATGTAAATAGAAGCAAGAAATCCTGGATACTCAAATAATGATGGAAGTCTCTCTTCGTTATTGACATATAATGCTTGTTTTTCTCGTTTGTCCATACCCTCTACTATGTGGCGTGCAAGGTCTGTGTTGATTGTTGATGTTTTAAGGCGACACTCCAGCCATATCCCGTAGAAGTCGCCAAGTAGAAGCTGTTCTTCTTGCAGCCTCTTTGTGGCTACTTTGGCTGGTTCCAGTGACGTCAAAATAGCCTCAATGTATATCCAGTCTTCTTGCTTTATTTTAACTTGCTCTTGATAGTAATCCCCTATGAACTTTTTAAGTGTAAAAAGTGACTGGAGCATATCATTTGTGCTGTTCCATCTTGTCGGGACATCAAGGGATGGTACCGGCAGTGATTCTGCATTCAATTGACGCCGTGCTGTAGGCGATCGTAAGACACGGCATGCTGCTTGACATGTCACAATAATATCCTTAACTTCAGGAATGGAATTGAGAGCATCATTCACGACTAAATGAAGAGTATGCGACGCGCAACGAACGGATTGGAGACGATAATCTTTACTCGTCAATTCCATTTCAATATCTTCATCTTCGTAAGTGTCTTGAGAAATATTAGACATCTTTGTTTCTTGATCTTCCCCAATAAGTTTCCCGGCTTTAATCATGTTTGCTCCAGTGTCTGTAGTTAAACTATATATATTCTCCACGGGCACATTATACTTATCCAGAATGTTCAACAATTCGTAACGCAAATTGCTACCTGTTTGAGACACAAATAACTCTTGAACTGACAAAGTACGCAATTGGAGAGCCCCATTTACAACAAACTGGACGTTGACACCAAAGAATGATCGTCCATTTTTCGAAGTAGAATCAACTTTTAGATGTATCAATTTTCCCTCCATTTCGCCGCGTATTGTTTCTCTGATCTGCTGGGCCTGACTGAATAGCATGTTCCGTACACCTTCCTTGTTCACGATAAACCTGCAGAGAATAAAATTTGCTTTAATCCTTAATTGATAAGTTGTTTCTTGATTTTTGAAATTTTCAAGACATTTGTTTCAAACCCAAAATAGAATTAAAATTCTTAAAAATATTTTTCAAATAGTATGAATTAATTATATTATCAAGCTTTCATCAACTAGGCAAATGCTACAAATATGAGAAAGCAGAACACTTTTTTGGTGAAAGTGAAAAAGATTGTTATTTAAAACCATAATAGGTTAACCTCTATCAGTGTGTCTAGAAACTAACGCAGCTTGCATGCAATAAACAGTGTTATTTGATGCAATCAACGCTCTTTAGTAAAGTTTGAACTAATGAGGAAGTTATAACACCACCCTCCCTGGTCACAGCACTGGGCTTTGGCAATAGGTCTTTTTGCTTCATTCAGATATACCTAAGGCTGTGAAAAGGATATATGTGACACCTATATTTTTTTTATTTTCTAAAATATATTAACAATAGTATATAGGGGATATCTAAATAAGTTGTACTGCATGCTCAGTTCCATCCAGCACTGGAAAGCTACAGAATGTTAGCATAACCTGTCTCTAGGCATATGGAGTACAGTGAGTTTGTTTTGTCTCTGCGCAGAGTTAGCACGTGATATGGGACAGATGCCGGCATTTTCGTCCCGTAACGTCTAGCATGCAGACAATTATACAGTATTTATATTACATATTCCGACCTAACCTGTGTTATAAGAGTTTAAAACGAACGCACTGTATATGTAACAACTTTGTAAAATTGAGGAAAATTTGACATAATATTTGAAAACTTTATATTAATTAGTTTTGTTTGAGTGTACAAAAGTGTGTTAAATATCATTTGATGAAAAAATGTGTCTCATACATATCAGTCTTCAGAAAATTACTTTTCCAGACAGTTATACTTAGTTTACTTATTCAAAGAGTAACTGTTGCAGTTGAAATTACTCATGATTATGTCAGTGAGTAACTAGTTTTACAGTTATTTGAAAAACTAACTTAACGTAATTGCATTCCTTCTAAACATTGTAAGGATATACAGAACTCTCTACCTTCATTACATGAGGCTGGATCAATAAAATCAATGTATTTGAAGTAACCTGAAATGAATTTCTAAGGAATTCTAACTAAAGAAGGTAGCTGTAACCGTAGCAGAGTTTCATTTTTGCAATAGATGTAACTTTATGACGTTACTTTTACTATTCTTTAAGACAAATTTTTAACTTTAAAATTTGTAGCGTTGGGGGAAAAAGTTAAATTTGGCAACACTGTTTCAACTATGGGCTCCCGCGTAGCCAAATTATTAGTGATTTAACATTTGGCGCTAGCGGTCCAGGGTTAAATTCCTGGTGGGAGCCCTCCAAAATTTCAGTCCTGCCCAGCTACGCGAGGACAGTAGTTGAGCTAGTTAAGGAGTGGGTTGTGTCTTGAAAGCCAGAAATAGCTGCGATGGACTATGCGCGGACCAAGCGTCATCCTTTGACAAATCAGCTTAGAGTTGTTGGCATTTGAATAATTAGTCTTGTTTGTATACGTCAAATTGATTTAAGGGCCTTTCTCTTAGAGGGGTAGTTTAGCTTCCAACTATTTCTTTTCTGGACGCTTTTGTTTCCTTTTTTTTTTTCGGAATCTCCTACTAAGGCAAGAAAGCTGGGCTTCGTTCCATTTTGAATTTAGGACATCCACGCTTTGTTGCAATTCGTCATTTCTAGTTGCTCATTAAAACTTCAGTGTTTGGTTTAATCTTGATTGTTGTCATAATATTACAATGCGATGACATACCACAGACATAAAATCCAAAATAAAATTTCTTAAATATTTATTTTCTTGTAATTAATGATCATTGGGTGTGTTCAATTTTTCGCAATAAAATATCCAACAGAAAGTAACTGCAAAAGTAAGTTATTCTTTAAATTGAGTAGCTGCACCGAACCTACTTTTTGAACCAAGCAACTGACTCGAGTAACTTTCCGAACACTGATTAAGACTGTCCGTTACCAACAATGAAAATAATTTCATTCGTATACAATGTGAACATACTAAGGAATACATGTAAAGGACAATCTGACGACATTGATGAAAATACGCACCTGTCAGAAGCTGGCATCGCTTCCAAAAGAGGATTCACTATATCTTGAAATGCTTGGTCATTCATCAGTGAAAAAGGACGTCCGTGCTCCGAGATGAGTCGGATGCAAGACTGCCTGAGGATGTCTGCGGTCATCTTTACATTTAGGAGAATATTGGCTTTCGGATTACTAGAGATAGCATTTCTCATTTTCTTCTTCTGCAGAAATGACAGCTTATCTTGATGCCTCCGCTTGATATGTTTCTCTAGGTTACCACTATGATCTCCCTATAAAGAAAATAGTTTTATTCATACTGAAAGAATTAATATCAAAGTAAAATCTATGTGCGAGTTTGTGTATTCGTACAATATACCCATATACGTAAATATATGGAGACCACTAACTGTCATTATATAACAATATGCTTAATGTATGGAGATTAGTCACAAATTGGAATCCCAGCACTTTTTACGCCTGATTAAAATACTATAGAATACCCTACACATAGTGGACCTTCCCCAATATAAAATACGTCGAAATTCTTGAACATGGGGAAAGCTAGACTACAATGCGTGTGGAGAATTTACAGGACAACGAGCTGGAGGCAACTATAGAGGGGGGCGTGGTGATAAGTGACAGAACAAGACTAATTTGCGGTATAAGCTCGCCTAACTTCTAGATAAACTCTACAGGTTATAGGGAGAAAGTTGTGCTTATGGATTTTGAGATTTTGGGAAAAATTGAAAGTCAATGATTGGGATATGCATTTGAGTTGATTTAGTATATTTTACTTCGCTTTTCTGCCAATTTTGTCTAATTGCGAAGTTGGGGATGAGTGATATGATGAATGGGCACACTTTTGCTCTTTTTACTATAATAATAGAACAAGTAATTTGATTTTGAATTTTAAAAAAAGGATGCAAAGATTGCTCCAATGCAAGAACAATGTGCGTAAAAACTTTGTTCAGTAAAGCCAATTTGTTCAGGCAAATTTGCTTTGAATTTTTAATGCTTAAGTAATGATAAGTAACTTTTGTCAATTCTAGGTAATTTTGAACATTTATAGTAGTTTTCTGAAGATTTTTTGTAGAGTTTGACATTTTATTAATTGAATATCTTTTACCCTTATTTTTCAAATTTTGTCATGTGATAATGTCCTCTTGCTGACTGAAGTAAACCTAGGACACACTGCTTTCAGTATCTTTCAGTTCTTTCAATGAGAGTATAGAGGAGCTTTTCCATGCTGATTTCGATGCATAAGTATTAATTACTAAGCAAATTATCCACCATCGCGTTTGTTCTGTTTTACCCAATGAGAGTTGCGAATTTGAACAAAGCGCCAGACAAGCAACTGCATCTCTACACAAGCATTTATTTCTCAAACACACGCACGATGCAAGAAAAAAAATTAACAAAAGTAATCTTTGTCAATTTCCCACACGATACTTGTGTATCGTACTGTACACGTCTTTACTAGCAGACAATCATTTTTATTTTAGAATCTCCGTCAAGTGTTTATTGATCATATTACTTCAGCTTTATTCTGAAAAGCCATTGCAACTTTTGTCTTCTGTAACAATACAACATAAAATTATTTTTTAAAAAAAATGATTTTAAATCTCACGTATTTGCCAATTCTGCATTAATCTCACTGCTGCTAACAGTGTGTATTACTCCATTTTCCGAACAAGTTGTAGTAAATTTAAACATTTTACACTTATCCATTAAATTTATCAAAAATTAACTCATCAACTGTTAAGGAATTAATAACAAATGATATATTTTTAAAATTTTATTTTTAGGTCATTAATTGCTTCGCCCTGTTATAAACGCTATTTCCTTGATATTAACCAATTACTGCAATTCAATCCTGGACATATTGGACACCCATTCAGAGGTGTGTGTTTTATAAACTACAACCCACGGAAATCTTTCCTGAACCTGATATTTTGTCTTTCCAGTAAAGTCACAATTTGATCTGAAATATTTTCATACGTTCAGTTTTGGCCCGCAACGCCATCAATAAAGCATTTGGTTTCTGACGAAATATAATGTATGTACCAAACGTAAAATTTAACTTACCACTCCATCAAATTGATCAATTTAGTCCAATTTTGCATATACGAATTAAAATAATAAATTTTACTAAACAATTCAAGTGATGGAATAAAGGTCCTACTTGGAATGTTAGAATGTAACCATCCTCCGCAATTTTATATGGATATACTAGCTAATGGATAGTAGGAATTTCCCACGATTGCTCTCTCCACGAAAACAGTCCAGTCAAAGTCTGAGCTTCCCCTTGTCTCCTCCACACCCCTGGTCCTACAGGGTTGCCACACATCTTAGCTGCTCAGTCGACACTTCGCGCGTTGTACAGTGGGATCCATGAGTATTACCGTGCAAATTGTCCATCACCATGTTAGTGCATTTTATTTGACCCAATAAGAGCTTCAAGAATTAAAAGAAAACTCAAAACAAGCTGTTGACAACTTCTGCACCAGTATACATAAAAATCCATCGCTTAAAACACATAGGATGTACGAGAAAAATAACGAAAATAGTCGGACAATTTGCCGAGCAATATTAGTGCATCGCACTGTACGTATGCGGTTGATTGCGTCAGCTGAAATTGTTGCTTATTGGTAGAAGAGGCATATATTTTTGGTAAATAATACAAAATTTCGGTACAATTTTCGGGTTCAAATGCGCTAAATAAAATAAAAATTCGTTGTTATAGCGGTGAAAAATCTGATCAAAAGTGGTGTATAAAATGACAAATTGAATATAATCCTAAATTTGATTAAAAAACTGCACTTATTACACAAAATAAGTATATCCCTTATAGTACATTCGTAGCATATCAGTTCTGTTGGAACGCTACGCATTTATGTAGTTACGAGAGTATTAAGTCTATTCTGTATAAATGGGTCAATTTATGCTTCTCAAATATTTACAGCAGAATTAATCATTTCTCCGTGAATTACCTAACTCAGGATATTTCAAACTTCAGAAAGTATCGCATCGGTAAATAAACTAATTTTGTGTTTAGGAGTATTTCTTATTTTGCAGATCATTTCGTTACGAAACAGGGTAGGAAAATGCACCTCACCTTTCAGAAACATGAAAAATTAACATTACAGCATGTCATTTCACATTTCGTGTTTTCGTCAAAAACGAAATATGGATGTGTCTACTTACTGGCAAGACTAGGTGAGCGGCGTGACCTTGACTGAACTCTTTTCGTGACTTTAGATTTATAAATTAGCAGTTTGCACCTTTTCATTAAGTAGCCTCCTTCCTTTTTTGTCTTATTTCTACAGAGACTAGTTGAATATCTAGTAAAATGACGCGCTGTATTACAATTACTAATAGTATTACAAATTGTACACAAACATCAAAGAATGAAATACATTAGACACGAGTTTTCTGAAAATTTCTTCTTTTTCAAACTTTATACAGACGAAAATCGTGAATGGTAGTGAGCTCGCCCTGTTGAATAGGGTGGGATTTCTGAGTGGAATGTTCAATGCAGCATATTGATCAAGATACAACAACTGAATTACGGCGAAGTAGGTTAGAAACCCTGCGTGCTCAAGAGCAGCTTCGATAAGGCACCTGAATTGTCTAGAGCTGAACAAGGAAATGGGCGATCTTTATTTCCCAAGGCCATTCCGCAAAACTAATGCCACAAGAAGTTTCCTGTGTGGATTTGTGAGCATGAAATTGTAGGTTGATGATAGTACTACAAGACGTCAAGTGGATTTTTTCCGTTTCGTTATTTTATATCGCTTTGCTACCTATAGAGTTTGAATAACTAATTAATCATTTGATGAGCAGACAAACACAAAGTAGCCGATCCCGTGGCAAATTAATTAGCGTAATACAATGCGAAGTCTAAAGTCTGATTAGAACCTGGACTAGAAGATATTGTCTTTATACCACTTCCATCATCTATCGCATCCTTTATCATCGCGATTAACAGTGGTAGACGCGAAATAAAAATAGAACCTTTGCAAGGACGTCCGAAAGAGGGGCAAGGGGTGGACGACCCCCCTGGAAAATGAAAGTCAACCAAAAATTATATATATATATATATATATATATATATATAATCACACATATAATGTCATTTCAGCTACAATAATATATGTTAATTATTGCATGAACATAACTTCAAATTAAAGTAATGTTTTTTTTTAAAAGACAACACTTATGGTGTAGGACATGCACCTTGTTTCCCCCCCTGGAAAAAACTACCTTGCTTGCCCTTCCCTGAAAAAAAATGCGGGCGTCCATGAACCATTGGTATCTACTTCGGAGTATAAAGCGTTGTTTCTTCAATGTATAGCGCGGAAGTAGACCGCAACAGCCTCTTATTTGACAGGAAATAGCAACACGAGAATAGGGATTCCTCGTATTTTAGATTTTCTCAAACTAATTTCAAGTATGTGGTGGAAATTCCTTCTATATAGTATGCAAATCGAGGTTTGCAGTTTGAATGGGCGTATTCCTTTTCTCGGTTTTTCCTGGAGACGATATTTTCAATTACTTTGAAGCATTTTGTACCATTTTTTATTTTTATAAGCAATTTCATTAATTATACATATGATAGAATGATCTAAACATGAAACTCATTGTCTCTTCCAATGATTAACAGTTTTCCTTGCCTTTCATTACGCTAGGCCTCTCAGTCGCTATCTTTGTTGTGAACCTAGATTAAGTGTGGGGCTTATCCTCTATGCTTTCATCATACAGCATGGCTGTGGGCTACATGCTTGACATCTTAACACAACTCCTTTCAAATATTTCTCGGGAAACGTATTTCACCTATCGTCCTACGGGAATCAGACGAACGTAACTACAAAAATGCGGTTTTCAGTTTTGTTAAAAAAAAAATCCTCTGAAGGGTATTTGAAGTAAATCGACATTTTTCCACTTCTAATTCTTATCTGTAAGACTGAGTCACGTTTAAGAGTCAGACTTTATGCACAGTAAGGCTAATCGGAACTGAACCTACAGTTTATAAAATTGGATCCGAACCACTGTGTGCCTCCACCGGGTATTGAACCCGGGACCCCTGGAATACAAGGCGACGACGCTACCACTGCGACATCGGGGAAGCCGACCTTCACTTCAAGTATCGCTATCACTTTTTAGTAGTCAAGGAGTATTGCATTCATTTCAATTTGGAGTAAGAGTTCAGCATTCACGTAAATCAGCAAACTTTGAGTTTTAGATACCATGTTCAATAACAACTTATATCGTCACGGCCAACAAAATAATGGCCATGAAAAAATTAGTATCAAGACACCATACTAAAATTGCTGCTTGAAGAACACCGTAAAGACTAAAGTCGTTGCCTGCTCCGTGACTGATCAGCTAAGCTGCTATTTGAAACCCTGGCTAAGGTATGGACGTACCATTGAGTTTGTCCCAATATCTATTCAACCTCAACATAGTAAATAACTGAAGAGGTAGGAAAGCTACGTAAAATTGCCGAAATAGGAAATAAAATACTCCTCTACCCCCCACACATGCATATGCAGCCGAGTTTTGAAATGCCGAAGCAACTATTGCCCACGGTCAGACTATATCAGTTGCTTTCAAACGTTAACATGATGAAATGAACGTTTCTATATGCACCTCCATGCAAATAATTTCATAGAATCCCAAATAAAGTTAAATTAATTAATGTATTGAAACTAGGCATTTGAATTTTCCCAAGGCAAACCTGCAGACATGAAAAGATCTGCCCATAGTCTTCAAGCACCTTTAAATACGCTGGCTCATAGCAGAATGTGATGTGTGAGCAAGAGTGCACTCGTGCACAATCCTACGTGTAATTTACAAACGTTAATTATTTTCCATTTCCTTTCGCCTGCATCCTAACATTTTTTTAATCCACGACAATCAGAGCAAAAAGTTTAGTTAGTTTTTTATGATAAGATTGAATTCCTGCAGAAATGAACAGAAACTACTGTGGGACCACAAGGATATAAACCTGAGCAGACTCGCGGCTCGCGTGCACCGTACTCTCGCGTGGAGGAGAGGGGCACAGTAAAGCATGCTTTCTTATGGCCAGAGCTGAATGGAAGAAGGAAAATCTGTGCGTACACTTTTCGGCGTTTTTTTTCCCCTTGTGGTCGCTCTATACGACGTATAACCCCATTGCACTCTAAACTAAGGCTCTCCGACATTTAGATGAGCTGTTTTCAGTTTCCTTTTTCGAGACCACGTTCTCTACGTTGACCCTCACTGGCAGAACAATTGAGAGGAAGAATGTAACTTATAAGATAGAAAACACTTATGATGTTTAAATAGTAATAACACGATCAAGGTGGCTTCGGTCTAGGACGGCTATGAGATTCGACAAGTTAAGATAAGTCCCATCCTGAAATCCTAAATAACGGAATTTACGGCGAGAACTGAAACATTTCAACCTGCCCGAAGATTGCACTTACCGCAACTTTCTTTCCGCAGCCCGGAATAAGACAGTGAGATTCTCGTCGTATGTAATCAAAGGAGAAAAACATGCGAACGGGATTTTTTCTCTTTCTTCCCTTGGATAGCGAAGAACCTTCTCCTTCCATTGTAACCAATCGTAAAAGACCGAGATTCCCATTCACGATAGTTTTAAGGATCCCAATTTCTTCATCTACCTCCGCTGTAAAATGTAGTTCTAACCTCCTACCCCTCCCTTAAATCGAACACTGCGAATCTGATTGGCTCCATGTAGAAGCAGCTTGTGGCGTATTTGTACACTGCTGAAAAATGCAGAAGCAGAAATAGTTATTTCCGTGGGTTAAAGCAAGATATCTTGCTTTAGTATATATATATACTAAAATGACAAAAAGGTAAGTAAAATAACCTAATTCAATTAATCATATACATATACACACCTGAACGATTATCGCCTGCACCATATTACTGAACAAATCCAAAATAAAACTTTATAATCACTCATTCCACTAAATGCCCTTGAGAACTGGAGATAGGTTGTCGTCGTCTTCTTTGTTTGGCACACACCGCCTATTAGCGATTTCTTGCCAGAGGTCCTATTTGGTAGTATTACACTTCTCTTAAGAAAAACACTTGAGGTGTTTTATCAAACTTTCTAGGGTGCACGCAGTGATTCTAATCCATTTCACCAAAAATATACTTTTGTCCCTATGGATTCATGTCTCACCATATGTACGCTTAGATTTATTTATTGATTTATTTATTTCAGATGTTACCCCTAATGAAGTTAAGGAGTTTTCATTTAATGCCCTTGCATTTTCTTTCTTGTGTCCCTCTGCTTTGATACCGAAATGCTCTTTTGTTGTAAAACACACCTACAAATACTTAAAAAAATAATAATTCTAAAACGTATTAGCTAAAAAATACATTTTTCTTGGACTTCTTTATTAGGCACAAATGTGTACACTAAATACATATTCAACAAATACAAAGTGAGATCACTTACCTTTAAGAAGCCGGGTTCGCATCCAGGATAAAACGTTCAATAAATGTTAGTATTAATATCTCCATTTCCTCTCTTCTTTTTCACTTAGAATTCCATCAAATAAACAGGCGTAATTCTGCAATTCCCCATCATTTGACATTTACAATCAGTGAATATGATAACAAAAGTGCTCACATGTCTACAAATGTCTTTATACTTCACTACCTTCGAGACGTTACGTTGTTCACGTCGCAAACAACAGAAAAACGCTTCGCTAAATAGGTAGACTCTCGAATATTTGGCCAGATAAGACGTTTTCATTTTAAGGCATGTCAGACACATTTTAAATGAAGGAACGTTAGAATTTTTTTTAAAAAAATATCTTCGGTATCGTAGATGTGTGATACAAAGTGGAACAATTTTGAAAAAATACAATTTAGTCAGATATTAAATTATGAACGTTGGACTTTACATAGCAGCAACATTAATATTCGGATACACTTAATAAAATAAGGAACAAAGGAAGTAGCTAAAAATGAATACATAAAAAATATTACGTGGTAGAGTGGCACAGCACGCTACGACGCCAGGGGTTCCGGTTTCGAATCCCGACCTGTGCAGGAGTGTTCTTTGTGATTGTCCCTTCATCAGTTTCACCATTTCGTCGCTCATACTCATCGTTGCTTTCTTAACCGCCAGATTACCATTTCGGATGTACAGACGGGATCAAATGAAATGTAGGGGAAAGTGGGGCAAAGCGAAATAAGGGGCAAAGTGAAATGATCGAATTGCCAAGCACACACGCAGCGCGATCTTTTGGTTTGCTGATGTATTGTCACCATCACGTACAGGTGCATCTCCCTCATAGGTGGTAGCACGCGACAACTTTTCCTCCGGCTTCAGTAACAAAGAAAGTGTTTGGAGCACATGGTCTTGTAATATTGGCGCCCTGCTTCGTTGCACACTGAGAGGTATGTATTTTGTTAACATTATTCTCTTGATATTTTTATCATTACTTATAAAGTCATGCATCATGTGGCAATGGCAAAATGTGTAAAGACGAAATAAATTAAATGCAAATAATTTATAAACCTGTACTGTGTGCCAGGGGCAAAATGAAAGGGGCAAAGAGAAATGTTATTCCACTTTGCCCCGGGCTACAGTTTCTCGAAGTATCTAAATAGTAATGGTTAGATTTTAATACAATTCCAATAAAATTGTGTATTATTTATGTTACATCTTCTTGTTTCAGGCAAGATGGTACGTAATTACAAACGCACAACTAATCAGCAATCCTGGACAGAGGAGTCTATGGCTCTAGCTGTAACAGCTGTAAAAGATAATATTATGAGTTTCCAGAATGCTGCTGACTCATTCGCCGTTCCTGTTGCCACGCTGTACCATCGAGTAAATCGAGACGGTAAGAGTTTCAATTTGTATTATTTAATACATTTTATTTTTGTAGAACTGCAGCTTATGGATATAGCCTAGTGCATTTTAGTGTGTACGCTAATAAGTTTCTCATTGTTTAATATAAATCAAATCGTATTGTGAATGAGCAGAAGGCCTAAGTAGGCTTAAGCAATTATGAAGACATTTATCCTCACTGTGATACCAACTTGAAAACATTAAAGGTGTGACCTAATTTGAAACAGTATTGGATTGAAAAAAGAAATAATGAATATATTAACTTTATTTTTATTACTTTATCTGCTATTAATTAACATTATTAAACAAATTATTGATAAAAGGCCTACATGCGATGAATAATGTAGCTAATAAAATTTATATTCCCCCCCCCCATTTTTGACATCAGAAACCCACCGTGGGGACCGCACCCAAGACTGTCGGATTTAGAGACTAGTTTCCTAACCACTGGCCATGAAGCCTGCTGTGCAGCTCATAAATCCCAGCTGATTGGACTGTTAGTTTTTGATTAAAAATTACCTCTTAACATTGTATAAATTGATTCATGAATGGTCAGTAGGCTATAAACATTCCATCCGTATTTGAAAGGACCTACACGTGTGGACCTACACTGTAACACAGGATAATGTTTGGAAATTTTCAGTCTTGTTGTGAAAATTGAATTGTTATTAGTATAAAGAGAAATAAAGTAAACCAAAACAGACATATTTGAAGGTTCGAGTGACAAACGTAATTACATACAATAGGCTGATACTTATTGTATTAACACTTTTTTTCTTTATTGCAGTGGACGTTGACCAGTCATGTGAGAAACGACTAGGAAGATTCAGGACGATTTTCACAGAATCTCAGGAGGCAGAATTA
This sequence comes from Lepisma saccharinum, assembly GCF_977018435.1. NCBI lineage: Eukaryota > Metazoa > Arthropoda > Insecta > Zygentoma > Lepismatidae > Lepisma > Lepisma saccharinum. The sequence goes on from NC_139238.1 coordinate 25,278,619, forward strand.
GAGGAACATGTCATTCTTATGGAATCACGACTATTCGGACTCACGGCGAAGGATCTTCGCTGCCTGGCGTTTCAGTATGCTGAGTGTAATAATATTGCACATCCATTCTCTAAGCAGTCTGGAATGGCTGGTGTAGACTGGCTGTATGGATTTTTGAAACGTCATCCTGCTTTAACACTTCGAACTCCAGAGTCTATTTCTCAAGCTAGAGCCTCATCTTTCAACAAGGTAACTGTAGCTAAACAGCACTGATGGACACCCACAAGTTTTCTCCTAGTCGCATTTATAATGTCGACGAGACAGGTATGAGCACTGTTCCCAATATAACTTCGAAGGTTATCAGTTTAAAGGGTAGGAGACAAGTTGGACAAATTTCATCAGCAGAAAGAGGAACAACAACAACTGCTGTGATCTGCTTTAGTGCAGCAGGATACTACATTCCACCTCTTCTTATTTTTCCACGTGTTAGAAATAATCCAGTCTTTTCCCATGGAACACCTCCAGATACGATTGTTCATTGCCACCCTTCAGGCTGGATGCAGACAGATATTTTTACAAAGTGGTTTGATCATTTCATCCATTGTACCAAACCTTCCGTTCATGATCCTGCACTCCTTATTCTCGATGGCCACGCGACCCACACAAAGAACCTTCAATTGGTCCTAAAGGCACGCGACAACCACGTGCATATCCTGTGCATCCCTCCTCACATGAGTCATAAACTCCAACCTCTAGATGTTGCCTTCATGGGCCCATTAAGCACATTTTATTCTCAGGAATGTGCAACGTGGCTACGTAATCACCCAGGAAAGGTAGTCTCTATAACTGACGTTGGTGAACTATTTGGGAAAGCGTACATGAAGGCAGCCACCACAGTGACCGCAGTAAATGGATTCAGGTCAACTGGAATCTGTCCTTGTGACCCCAACATCTTTCCGGAAGAGGCTTTTGTAGCTGCAGAAACGACGAACAGACCACATCCACGTGAGGACGATGTAATTCCAAACCAATCGGCAGTTCCAGGAGAGGCATCAGCTGGTCCATCAGGAGTAGGAGTACAAATAGTTCGCGATGAGCCAAAAGTTCGTCCATTTGACGTCCTAACGGTACAGCCACAACCTAGCACTTCATCAAAAGTGTGTAAACAGGTGAGCCCTAAGGAGATCTTGCCTTTGCCTGCAATGATAAGGGACAACAGTATCCGAAAAACATCGAGAAAGACAGGAGTGACAGCAGTTTTGACTTCTAGTCCTTACTTGACAGAGCTGAAGGTTCATAACTCTTCAGATACAGGAAACAGCAAAGATTCATCATATAAGAACAGGCCAGCGCGTAAACAATTGTTTGGGGGTCGAGCTCTAAGCAAGGGTAAGAACTACCAGTAGGCCTAGATGATGAATCTTCTGATGAGAGTGACGAAGAAGAGTGCATGTTTTGTAGTGAGCCCTTTTCAAGATCGAAGCCAGGTGAGGGATGGATCACGTGCTCCAAGTGCAAGAAATGGGCTCATGACGAATGCACAACATTTGATAATGAGATTGATGATGAAAACCATTACATTTGTGACAATTGTAACACATAATTAATTGTAATGTTTCACAATTGGTGTATTTCACTTTGCCCCAATTAGTTTTTCACTTTGCCCGATATATGGGGCAAAGTGAAATTTTTGCAGTGTTTATAAATATTGTATGTCTTTCCTAAAGTAAAGATGGCTACATCTCATTGTTTTTATTATATGTAGCCAACATATGTAGGTATTACACTGTGTATTTACATTTGTTATTTCTGTAATTACATGTGTTTCAAATATTATTATTTGTTAGCTATTTCACTTTGCCCCACCTTCCCCTACTTCCGTTTTCCTACCAACTCAGAAGCGAGTTGGAAACTCTTCATTGCTCCTGTATAGATAAGAAAGTGGGGGAGGGCAATAGCAGACAAGGCCAGCACGCAAACTTGTTTCCGGCAAAGCGTCTTGTTGGAGTCTTGGCAGTTTGTGGAAGGATTTTGTGTTCCTCCCCCACCCCAACCCCGCCTTTCTCTCTCTCCTTGAGTTTGTGTTTGTGTGTGTGTGTGTGTGTGTGTGTGCGCGCGCCGACACCTGTTTCATTTTAAGTTTGACGTATTTTTATTGCATCGACTAATTGCTGTCATGACTGGAAATGAAACAGGTTAGCAATGGAGACATAATGAGGGATCAAAAATACAAAAATTCCGGGCATGAGTACTTAGTAGTAGTAAAGGTAAGGTAAAGTTCGTCGTGCGTATAGAACCGTGCCATGAAGGCACATTTAAGGGTTTGTGGCAGTAGGGTGTCGCATATTCTCGAGTTCGGACATTTTGGAGGTCATATGACCAGCACCACGCTCCAGCCGTCTTTACTCCCCAAGGATGTAGAAGAAACGAGAAAATAAAAATGTTTTACATTCTGCGTATGTGACAAGTAATTTTTTGGATATTGTCTTTGAAGTATCTGTTAACATCCTAACCCGCAATTTTGTTTAAGGATAAAACTGGTTGAAGGCCGCGAGTGTTCCTGAGAAGTAATGAACATATCACAGAACGCGCAATAGTTTAGCTCGCGTTTTTCTGAAAAAAAGAAAGAATGATATACAAATCAATTCTACGAATGCTTACGTCATTGTGACCATGGAGTGCATTTTGCACACTAACGAGGATCTGGCGTCATGACATAAGGTCAGTATAATGGTCTGTGGGGTTTGGACTGTGTCCTATCCATTTACGTTTGTAGTTGTCCTTTCACAAATTTCATCTTAACACACCTTTCATACTTATCTTTGTGATTACCCAAAAGTGGAAGAAAAGCGAAATAAAATAAATAAACACATCGATTATTGTGTCCCTGCGTTTTTCAATCTTTCTTCATGACCGAAAATTTATGTTTCACTGATGTAATGCATCACTTTAATCATGTGAATTATTTTCCGTCATCGTTGTGTGCTTAATCATTCCTTAAAGCATAGACTCTAATGCTGTTGTCCTTAGTGTAATTGATCTTATTGTGTGGAAGTTTTGATGTGGACAAAATAATGGTGAAGAATAAATCTCAATTGATTGTTCGAAATTTAAAATATAATAACTCCGAGGTGACGCATATTAACTGTTCTTAGTTCGATGTCAAAGAACGATTTCTCCTATACATTAAGAAGGATTCCGGCCTCCGTGGTAGAGTGGTTAGCACAGCTTGCTTAAACACCGGCTTTGGCATTGTGTTCATTCGGTGTTCATTGTGAGTGTCCCTTCATTAATTTCATCATTTCATCGACCATCCTCATCGTCGCGTTTAGCCAAAAGTGGCACAAGAAGCGAATTAAAATAAAGCAAATCAATCAATCAATCGATCATAGGGTCTCCGGTTTCATAGAGCAGTATGCAAAGCACTTCGTCATGGATGCCCTCAAAATTCAAATAATAATTTGCAACAGAAAACCTGATATTAGAGTATTTTAATAGTTTAGGCATATTAACAATTCACGTCAACCAACAATAAACAATTTATTGATTGATTTTCTTTTATTATACTTCGCTTTTTGTGCCACTTTTGGCTAATTTGCAAAGATCAAACATTCATGGCCAGGCCAGGATTCGAACCCGGAACCCCTGGTTCTGAGATTTCGGCCTGTGTATGGGGTTGGTGGCCATCCACCGTCGTGAGGAAATTGAGGAGCTACAAATTAGTAGCGTGACGCGGCCATGGAAACCTGCAAAGACTGAAGACCACAGATTAGCTGAAGACTTGTCTTGTTAACCACGCGTCACCCCATAATTCCAACCTCGGCAGGTGGAAGTGAAGCCGGCAGTCGGTAGGTAGGACGTGGCCCTCACGGACCGTTGCGTCACGGGTTATTATTATTATTATTATTATTATTATCATCATCTTCAATCAAATAAAGCTTTATCGTTATATATTACCGTATTTCATCGCATAATCGTCGCACCCTGTTTTTCAATCCAAAGAGAGAGAGGAGGGGGGGAAGGCAGAACACAAAATCCTTCCACAAACTGCCAAGACTCCAACATAAAGCTTGCTGGAAACAAGTTTCCGTGGTGGCCTTGTCTGCTACTGCCCTCCCCCACTTTCTTATCTATACAGGAGCAATGAAGAGTTTCCAACTCGCTTCTGAGTTGGTAGGAAAACGGAAGTACATTTCATTTTATCCCGTCTGTAAAGCAGTCCCAATGTCTGCTCCAAGTTGCACAGCTGCTTTCAGAGCCCTTGGTTTGAGAAGGGGGTGGGGGTGAGGAAAGGGTCTTGATTTTTCATACCGAAGCTCCTTCATTTCTTTCTCCCATTTATCTTGGTTGAATTTTCTGAGATACGGAATTTACCTCATTTTGCTTTTCATTACGTTTTATTGCGTTACCCACGGTACGCTTACATGTACTTAACATTTTCAATTTCCTTGCACGTACCGACACCCTTTGGTTAGATACGGCAAATATAAATAGCTGTCGTTCGTCAAATGTTGTTTTTTTGTTTTGTTACCCATTTTTCTCGTACTTCAGTCAGGGATCAATGCAGTTACTCATAACAGATGTAGTCAGGAAGTAGCATGAATTGTTCTTTCCCCGCATTGTAGTTGACCGGTAAAAAACTATGTAACAGTAACAGAAGGCTTTCAAGATTTGTCTGAATATTAAAGTGATCTTTTTTTTCACACCCAAATATAAATAACTAATTTCAGATTTGAAAACGTAACAGGGGTGTAAGGGGTGACCTTCCACGCAGTACATACACCCGATCGTCAAAATCAGTTCCACGTAGTACACCCTGGGCTGCCTTTTGCTGACTAACAAGTCTCTGGCGACTGGCCAGTATAATTCTGTATGTTCTCCTGCTTTTTGTCATGTGTGCTGAGTGCCCCTTTACAGCCTCAGCTTTTAACCTAAGTCAGAATATTTAGATATTTCAGTTATGCGACCTTACAGTTATGTTATTTGTTGTGGTAAGGGGCTGGACCCAGTATAACGTGGCGGGTGCAAAATAGCCTAAGTGCTGAAACACCCAAAATTAAAAGAAAAAGAAAAACGTAACAGGGAATATAGCTTTAATAAATGCGTATAAATATTTCACAATGGATTATATTTATGTACATGTTGTTAATTGTGAAATATTGTGAAGAAATGAAACAAAATGCTACGTTTCGGTTACTAATGTGAGCCACTGTATATGTAATGTTTTTATTTCATTAACAATGTACAATGGTCAAATACAACTTTGCAGACCTCCGTGGCGGAGCGGTTAGCACATCGCAATACGACGCCACAGGTCCCGAGTTCGTATCCCAGCCTATGCATCATTTTCATTTTTCTTTGTGATGTCCTTTCGTCAATTTTGTAATTTCATCACCCATCCTCGTCTTCGCGATTAGCCAAAAGTGGCAGAAAACCAAAGTTAAATATAACAAATCAAAATCAAACATTACTTGGCATGACAAGAATGGATAGGTTATTTTGAAGCTGCTGTTATTAAAAGCAAATTTTATGTAGCTTTCCTAGACAGAAGTTTCAAACACAGAAACTGATTGATTGGATAACGCCTGTGGATTCCTACTCGAGCAGAAAATGTACCATATATGTTTCCATTTATTACTTACAACAATAGCAGACTGATTTCCCGCTAAATCAAAGAAAACTTGCATTCACAGTTACAAATTGACGTGTTGAATGATTTCTCTCACTCCAATTCTGCTTAATCGAACAGCACACCACAACGTGGGTCATTAAATATTTGCAACTTACTCTCGAGTTCCTCAACTAAAAATAAATTGACTGCGAAACAAGACCTCGTCTGCGATAACTATATACCACGTTATATGAAGAGTATACGCAAGTTGAAATTCCATCATAATAATTTGAATTCTTCTAGTAGCTACAAACATATTTTTTCATACATATTTTCTTAGCAAAATATGAAGTTCCTCACTTCAACAAGGACAACATATACACAGTATTCCACAAGAGTTTTTAGTTCGAGCTAGTCGTAATATGAATATACACGTCACTTCATTACTTAGTTTAAAAAAAGTGCCAGGCAATGTGAATTCGACGGCATGCCTGAAATTATTTGCAGTATCTCATGTATCAAGGGGGCTTTTTAAGTAAAATGAAGGACACATACCACATGCTTGGGTCAATTGAGAGTAGTAGAAACGTAATTATACTGCATGTTGCAACTGAAACAGTATCCTCGAAGCCGAAGTCGTTGAGTGATCCACTCATAAACTCTCTACCAAACATTTCAAGTTCGAGTAGACACCTGGGCATGAGCGTTTTCTTTGGTAACCATCCCTTCATAGATTTAATATGATCATCATTAATGTTCATAGTCGCGATTATCTACAAGTGGCAGAAAAGCGATACAAGAACAATACAAAAGTAGAAGAAACAAAAGAGGATAAAAGGATGAACTTAGTTAATGATAGGAAGTTTTATAAAATTACTGTTTCTTGAAGAATCTTGTCCTTTGTTCCGATTGTATTTCTCAGTCACACGTTGCTCAATGTCCATGTCGACTGTCGTTCTTACATTCTTGAAAATTACTTTCATGTCTGCCTATGCTCTTCTTTCAAACGTGGTAGGCGCTCTGTCTGTTTCTACACCAAAAAGTTTAATTCATCTCCTGTCCAAAAAGGCACGAATTACTGAAAGTAATTTTCAAAATTGTAAGCAGATGAGGGCCCTTGTAAAATACGTGTACTGTCCTTTTATTCGCTTAGTTTTGAGAATCACTCTCCATACAATTGTTGCCTACTTCAGAGTCCAAAGGCCCTGTCTAGCTACAGACCAGTTGCGCAAACGCGGTTTCATTTGTTTCGTACACAAATTCCATCCTTTATACGTATTTTCTACTTGCTAAAAGCAGCGGCGGCTCAAGGGGGAGAGCCGCCGTGCCATGGCACTACCCTCAAAAGAAATGCATACCTAGCCCCTAGCCCAAGTATTGTTAAATTAATACATTGATAGTTTACAGACAATGAGATTCGAATCTTTCAATCGGTCAAGCTGACGTGACGACCGCCCCAACCACAGACTAGATATGAACCGCCCCAACCTCCTCACTGCATCGCCAGTTGTTTCGTATCCTCGGCGAGGCAGCGGTCGGCGCCACCCAAGAGCTGGCCTAACCAAGTTGAAACGCGTGCAGAGGGTTGGTGAAGTCTCAGCGAGTAACCTTTGCACCATAAGCCGGGAAGAAGGTGGCAGGGGGTGGTGTTAGCCAATGGGGTTAGCCCATAAGACACCAGCCGTGCCCGTTTAGCACAGCGAGGGAACTTTCTCAGTGTTGACACCGTTGCCATCTTCAGAGATAAGTCGCTAAATACGACGGATTTGTACGACCCGTTGGGGAAGTAATTCGTGAAAAAGGTACTATCTACTTTTCTGTCAACATTTGGAGAAACGAACCTAGTATTTTTCCGAAGTTAAATGAACATTTTGATAATAGATAGATGCGCCTAGAGGGCCATCCAGACTTTTTAAAAATATAAAAGTAAAAATTCCTTTGGCATTTCGACAATTTCTTTTTACATCAAATGTAGAATATTTTCAACGTCCAGTTGGAATACGTGTGCATGGGGGAGGAGAAGGTGAGAAGATTTGCTTTCCCTTCCTCTTGTAATTGTGTTTTTAGTGAAGTGTCCTGTAGTGTTTAAAGATAGGTTAGTGAGTGAAGATGAATCGTATTAGTGTGTTATTACTTAAACACACTGTTTTCCACGTTACCAAACAAGGATATACATCTTGGCCAGTGGGGCAACCTCAAGGAGGGGGGCCAAGGCATTGCGGAGGTTTTTTTTCTTCGATTTCTTGATCACGTTGACAGTACCCGCCGGCCGCCACTGGCTAAAAGTGCCTTTCATATCGCCTCAGGGCGTTGTCTACTCGGATGCTTCGTGATCGAAGGTCACGTGTACAAAGTTTCAGATTTTCCGATTTGCGTGGTGCTGCTGCTATCAGTTCGGTTCGCCTTCTCAAGGTCGCGCAGCAAGCAATTATTTTTCGTCTTCCGATAGGAAAAAGCTTGCCTCTCGCTTATGTGGACGAACGCGTGGCACGGATGACTTTTTGGCTCGACCATGGTTGGTCCTTTATGTTTCGTCCTTCAGCATTTTAATCTAAGAACGAATCATTCTCATCGAAAAACATAATGTATTTTTTTTAATTGATGTAACACATGTAAACCGAGAGCGAGAGATAGATAGATAGATAGAAACGTTTTCCTTCAACAAACGTTTGTTTTCCTATTGTATAAAGTGAACGCACATGTTAAAATTCATCTTGCATAGATATTCAAATTAGAACAAATTCACGTAAAGTGATTAAGTATGCAGAAAAGAAATATATTTGTGATAAATACATAGTTAGTCAGTAAATTCCGATAACCAGAATTCTGTCACGCCGAATGAAACGTTTTGTTTTACAATTTAATGTTTTCACTGACATCCAAAACGAAAATACGTATTATAACTTAATGACTTTCAAGGTGTCAAAATATTGTAATGTTACTATGCTGCCGATCACAATTATGAGAACGCTACGGGTCCCGGGTCCGAATCCCGGCCTGGGCGTGGATGTTTGTGAGTGTGCATTCATCAATTTCATATTGTTATCACCAATCTCCATCTTCGAGAATTAGCCAAAAGTGGCAAAAAAAAAGCGAAGTCAAATAAAGCATATCAAAATCAAACAATTATGAGACTTCTTCGAAAACGCCTTCGATAACGGTATTTGCTATTCGTAACGGATATGTGTATCACTTTTTCGAAACAGACTTTTGTGGAGGAAAAGAACTGTAACGTTACAAAAGTAACGAGCACAATTATACGAGAGACCTATGTTATTCTCTCCGGAACACGGCATCGGACACGGTATTGCACATCGGAACGTCTGTATGATACCAGCTATAAATAACGTTGTTGCTTTGAAAAAAGGAGTGTAACGTTTTTTCAGTAGTGACCTCAATTAAGTTACTGGTTAATTGTAACGTTACTATCACTTTCCACACACACTAAAGTTACTAGTCAATACGTGACGAACCTCTTTCTTACCCTGTAACGTTACTGGTTGCCGGCAATGGATGTAACGTTAAAGTGTCACGTGAAGACCTACTTCTTTAAAGATCAGTTATGGTTCGGTACCGTTATGCACACCTGTAACGTAATGTTCATATACCTGAGGTAACGTTTCTGTTCACGAAAAAAGTTATTCTGTTTCTGGTTGTAACGTAACGGAAACCGTAATTGAAAATACCGTTCCATTTCGTTACGTTACGACTCCCTGCTGGCGTGACGACGATGTGTTCGCTTCCGACGCTAATTTTGTTGTTGTGCTGCGTAACGTTAGGTATGAGGTACATGCTGTAGAATGCACGCAGAGCCACGGATTTAGGATAGACGATGTCGTCGTGCAGCGTGAGTTTCAAGATCGAAGATTCGCTCGTGAGATGGAACACGCCCATCCTAGTGATGCTGTTTGAGGTTCCACAATGCTTTCTGGAAATCTTCGACCGTAGGGTTATTTATTTTAGAGAGAAACGCGAGCACGGAGAGGCAGAGATGACCGCAGTTCACGTCTCCGAAATCTTGAATGCGTTCGTCGTTGTAGTATATGGAGGTTTTGTTCGTTTTCAGATAATGAACTAAATTTGTAGGTGGGACACCTCCGAAAGAATCGAAAACGAATGCTTTATCATTGTCGTTTTTGTGGTAACATATCCAATGCGTGCCTGGATTTTCTTGACCGTCCAAGTTGACTACTCCACATTCTCTTCTTTTAACGCTTGAAGGTAACGATTCGGACATGAAAACTCCTCTGAAGTGTTTGATTTGTAACGGTCCGATCAGAGATTCAATGTCTCGGTTGGTGAGTGCTTCTGTTTCTTTTTTTTAAACTTTTTCATCACACCCTTCCCCTTCTTCTCCATGGCCAGGTTGTGACGTTTCTGTTCTTCCAACTCGGCCTTGTTCTTCTTCGAGTCGATGACGGTTTTCGCGATGGCGGCACTTCCGCCGGCCAAACTTCCAACGGCCCCCAATGCTGCCAGGATGGCCGGGATGCTGAATATGAAACCTCCGATCTTTTGCTGTTTCCGCGAACGCTGCAATCTTTTCAATTGAGGTGTGCTGAGCAGTAATTTCATTCCATGTCCTTTCGACAAGCAAGAACGTTTCTTCTCGCGTTGTTTCTTGGTGAGTAACCCATCGAGGGCACCTAGATTTTTCAGATTGGAGTATGGTATCTGGTACACGACACCCTTGGGCTTCATGTTGATGCTCTATGTGTTATTTTCACGGTATGTTATTTATATATATATTCTGAGATTTTTTCTTGTGTAGTTTTTTTACGGTATGTTATTTATATATTTTCAAGGCCTCGCAGTTGTTACACAAATTCTATTACGTGCTTCGTTTTCTTGCCAAGAAGTTCCTTTGTCCCCTTGTACACAATTCGAGTTTTGTTCTCGATTAAAATAGATAGCTTCTCGTCAGATAACATGTTAGCGTATCGATCTGGTAAAAATAGACTGTATTGTGCGTTGAGCAACAGGCGTACCTTGGGACCATACTGGGTAGAAACGATTGAACCGGAAGTTATCGTGTAAGGTTTGTCGACTTCCAATTCCTGAATTTTTACATACTCGACTGACAAATTTAGCATTTGTTTCAATGCTTGGAGATCACTTATTTTTTCAGTCGTCATATCAAAAAAAATTTCAAAGTGTTAGAGAGAAATTTAATTGTTTTTTCACGATGCGTGTTATTTATATATACCGAAGATTATTTATTTATATATCAAGTTTTTTTTGACACGTATATATATTATTATTTTTTTAACAGAGGAAGAAAGTCCGTGCTTCGGAAAACGCGATGATGTGCGTAATGATATCTTTCGTCTCCTGCATAGACTTGTACCAATCTACTGTGTACCATCTTCTTCCCTGCCTTGCCTCCTCCAGTTCGTCCAACCTCTCGTTCAATTTTTCCCCTGCAGCCGAAAGCAGAATGTTGAGATCACCGCACCTCAGGCCGCTGATCTCCCGAAGATGGTCCTTGAGAACCATTTCACAAGGGATGTGAAATTCCGGTGTTGTTCTTGCTATGATCACAAGTTTATTAACATCTCCGTTAACTACCTTTTGGAATATTTTAGATAGTAGTTCGTGCGGCAAATCAGTTATGCGAGACATGTTGTTATTATTATTATTTTTTACTCTATGTTATTTATATAGCCCAGCCCAATTTTTGTTTCGTGTTCATGGCGATGGTGGTGCCTAGTGCGGCGACCCGTTCACCCAGCGATGCGTCTCTGCTCACGAACCTTTCGAAAGCTGCGTGCTCCAACTTTCTGTCTGCTTCGTGACGTGCGTCCAGATCCGTCTGCGTGGTGTTGTAAGCGATGTCGTGATCTTTGCATGCCGCGTCCAACGGATTCACACCCTTGTCTCCTCTCTCCAATCTTTTCTCGAGTTTGGTACCCGGTCCGCAGTACTGGTAGCCAGGTAGATGCATCTCGAAAGGTAACTTGTTGATGATGTCGTTCACGAGTCCCTTTCCTTCGGCCACGTTCCAAAATTTCGGAGGCAGCGTGTTGATGATTTTGATCAGGTAACCTATGCCCTTGTCGTCGTTCACGATGAAGTTGGAAAGTTTCGTGCTGATCATGTCCACGATGCCAACCTTCTCGTTGTAGAAATTACGGTTGCCTGCATTCTCTTCGCCGGCTATCACCAACAATCGGTCCACGAGCTTCCTCACGTCGTCCACCCAAACGAATTCTTTGGGTAACGTGTTGTAGCGTTTGACGCCGCTGCCTGTTTTGACCTGGTTCCAAATCGGTTTGATGAGATTCCTGTACTTCTCGCCGCTGCTCGATTTCACCCTATTCTGCGAGGCGTCGTTGTTCTGGTACAAGGCATCCGTCATGATCAGAATTTCCTTGTAACTTTGGTAATCTTCGTCGGTGTAATCTTTCGGCTGCTTTTTGGCGACGAGTTCCCACAGTCCCACCGTACCCGGATACCTGTTCCAACTATCCTTGTCGCCTAAATTGACTTTAATGTCGTTGCCTTCGAAGGTCACCTTCGATTTCCCAATCTTCCACACCACACCGCCGCCTTCGCTGGTTTCCATGCTGGGATACAATCCGAACACTTCATCCTTGTCGAATTTCCCCGTGCTCAGGTAGTCTCGTGCCAAAGGTCCCAACTCGATTTTATCCGAAGACGACGTGCTGCCTATGGCTCGACGTCGTGCCGGTGCATCCTTCAGTTCGAACGGCGTCGAAGGAATGCTCGAAATGGGCGTGGGTACGGCGTAACTTTTAGCTGCGAGCGGTACGAGTTCATTAATCAAATTTTTATTTTGTTCCGTGACACTTTTAATTTCTTTACCTAGACCGCTGATGGCATCGATCACGGGTTGATCCTGACGTTTCTTCTCTTCGTAGAATCCGCGATTCTCGGATTTCCAACCTTTGAAGCGTTTCGCGAGGTAATCGCGAAGCTTGAGATTTTCGTCTTCGATTTTTCGTTTCGTCATGACGTTATTTATATACGTCGTTTCTCACAACGTTGCAACGTTTAGAAAGTCGTTGATTTTGTTTCTGTATTTTCCGTCGTTGGGTTTCCTCGTCATGTCGATCGTCGCGAATCCGAAATCGTCACCGTTCCAGCAAGTAGAGCAGCAGCGTTCCGAAAATTGATTGTTGTTCATGTCTCCGCCTACGTAGTCATCGTACGCGTGCTTGAGGTTGGTGTGATCTTGACGAAACAAACATATGAAATTAGCGTTGTCGCGTACTAACTGTTTTGGAATTTTGGAAAACGTTTGAGCTAGGTAGAAACAATCCATTCCTTTGTGACGACCTTGCGTGAAAAAGTTGCGAATTTCATTTTGATTTTCCAGGATGGCGTCGTCGAACGCGACGACTGAATTTTCACGACAATCGTCGAGTGGTTTTATTTCCGAAGCGAACGTTGCAATGTCCAGACCATCGTACACTTTCATCAGTTGCTGGTATTTGGATTGCTCCAAACTTTTCGAGAACACGTACAGGTGTCTGTTCTTCCAATCTAGCCAATTCGGTGCGAGGAGAAAATTGTCCACGAGCAGTGTCGTTTTCCCACACCCCGAAGGACCTACGATCAGACAGCGGATGCTGTCGGGAAGCAACTCACCGTTCTTTTTTTTCTCGTTTGACTTTCCGGATCCGGTAGACGCTTCACCACGTTCCACGTACTTACAAGATCACTTCGTCCGCGTCGATCCAACTCTTTTCCGGAAGTCCCAGCCATTTGACAAACAGTTTGTCACCTTTCCTACGCAATACTTTCTCGATGAGGTACGTGTTGGGGTGTTTCGTTTTAGAGAGTTCCTCTTTGTAAAATCTTCCTTTCAAAATTTCGCCGCTACTATCTTTTATTATATACGTGTGTCGGTTTCCGGGTAGAACTCGAACCACCGTAAAAAGTTCCGTGCTCCAATTTTTTGTGAATCCCTTCTCGAAGGTGCGTTTGAATTTGCTGATCCTCACCTGGTCTCCAATTTTGTATTTAGCTTTTTTGTCGTGGGTGTGTACTTTGGACAGTAAACTGTAGAAATTAAACGCTGCTCGTCGGACTTGGTAACGTCGGCTGGCTTCATGCCTATCGTTCTGTGTACCGTTTCATTATAGGTGTCGACGAGTTCCGACAGGATGTCGACCCATTTGTAATTTCCCCGAAGCGTGAATCGTTTCCACATGTGTGTTTTCAAGGTTCGATTGAATCTTTCCACGATGCTGGCTTTGATGTGACTGAAGCTCGAATAATGTCGAATCTTGTGTTTTTGAATAAACTTTTGGAATACAGCGTTGTAAAATTCTTTACCGTTGTCCGTTTGCAGAAACCGTGGTCGTCTGCCACCGCTTTCGCGAAAAATTAATTTGAATGCTTCCGTGACGCACGTTCCCGTTTTCGCCTTCAAAGGTAGAGCCCATGCGAATTTCGAAAACGTGTCTATGACGGTGAGAAGGTACTTGTTGCCCTTGTTCAATTTATGCACGTTTTTCAAATTGCCGCTACTCATCTCCACGAGGTCACTTTGCCAGAGGTCGTCGATGCCCTTGGTTACCACAGCCAAACGTTCGTAGTTACGGCGTGCAGGTTTATGCAATTCTTCGACGATGGCTTGCCTAGGCATTTTTTTAGAGATTACGTTTCAAGAGAAGCACAAGCGTGATGGGATTCAAAGAGGGTGGCACTTCGCTCGTGTTTTGAATGATCAGCTTATCGCCGGCACTCACGTCGAAAACGGTAAGATCTTCGTCTTCGTGTATTTCATATATGTTGCGCGTTTCATTCCAACGTGCCAGAGGAATGTTTCCTGCTTTCTGGACACCTCGATTCGATATCAAAGTCATGGTGGGAACGCTAGCTTTTCTACCGTGAGACCAGTACGAAAATTCGTTTATCTGAATCGTGCCATCGAGGAGAAACTTGTAGTACGGATGATAAGGATGCAACATGTACAGTTTGTTACCTTCGACGAACGTGGAGATTCTCTGTTGATTGGGTACGCTGTTGATTTCGATGGCTTGCAGAAAATGCAGTTTAGCGAATTTAGTGTCGACGCCGAGCAGATTACTGTGAACTTGTCCGAGTTTATTTTCGATGGGCAGCAAATGCTCGACTATGGTATCCGTTACGGCAGAAAACGACGGTTTGATTTTCACTTCCACGTTCAACTGCTTGTAGTTTTCGTTGAGTTCTTGCAACTTGGCACCGAAAGAGGCCAGCGTCGATTCCTGCGTGGATTCCAGCACTCCGACTTGATCTCTGATGTTGACGACGATGTTCTGAAGGTTCTCGACTTGATTCAATTTCGAGCTCTTCTCAGTAAGATCGTTCACGATGCTTCGCATCTCTGTAAACTGCGTGTGAAGGTCGGCGACGCTCTGGGAAGTGGGCAGCGTCGACACCAGCAAACTAATTTCGTCCCGAATCTCTTCCACGTTCGCCGTTTCCGTTTCTAGTCGTTTCAGCATTCGAGATATGTTTCTTTTCAAAGCGTGCAATTCTTTGGAGGTGGGGAGATTGGCCACTTTACTCTCGAGATCGCTCAATGAACTTTTGATGTCGCTCGATTCGGATAGTGCCGTCACCGCCGTTTTCAATTTTTCCAAATCTTCGCTCGAAGGCACGCTCGTCCGTAACGATTCCAAGTCACCCTGTATGTTGTCCAGTACGTGATGAAAATGAGCAAGATTGGATTCGACGTTCAAATTTTCTAAATATTCGATTTTATGCTGAACCGTGCTCAACGTGTCTTGAATGCTCGTCAGCGCGCTCGCTTCAGCGCGAATATTTTTAATTTCTTCGTTGATCAATTCCAAGGATGCCTGAAGCGTAGCGATGGTGGTTTGAATGTGTTCGAAATCTTGATAGGCCTCAATTGAATTTGTATGTTCGCGACGCTTTTACCGATGACCTGCAGTTCGTCCGACGATGGTAGGTTCGTCATTGTATCTTCCAAAGTCTGCAACTTGGATTTAATTTCTTCCAACGTGCCGGTGAATTCTTCTTGTAATTTGGAAACGACGACGTGCAAGCGTTCTACATCAATATCGTTCACCACGGTTTGAAGTTCAGAGAAATTCTTTTCGATTGCGGAAGTTCGTTCTTCGATTTCGAGTTTCAATTTTTCCAAATCTTCATTTTTCGATTGAAATTGCTGTAATTTGGCCAAATCTTTTTGAAGCGAATCCACGCTGAACTGTATATTTTGAACGCTGTCGTAAGAAGGTACGTCGACATAATTTTTTATTAGTGTTTTTAGTTCGGAATCGATTTTCAGAATGGGGTCGAGACATTGCGTTTGGAGCGTAGCGATTTCCGACTCTAAACTTTTGTTTAAGGTTTCCTGCAAAGCGATCAAATCGGTCCTCAACTTCTTAACTCGAATGTCCAACATGAGAATCTCTTCTGCGTGGTCTACACGCTTGGTGTTGCCGAAAATGTCGTTAGGCATTTTTGGTTAACGGTTATTTATAATAGGATAGACGATTCGTAATTCTACGAAGAGAGGAATAAGTTTGTCATAATCTCCGAGGAGTTCCATGTAAAGATAATCTCCTGCAGACACATCGTACGTAATGTTAGAAAGCATCTTGTCGTGCTTAATTCGAAAAATGTTCTTGCCGGTAGAAATTTTGATTTCGCCTGCGTTTTCCGGATTCACGGTGATTTGAAGTTTCCCGTCGATCGGAATTTCGTAGAAATGTAAATTGTTATTAAAAACATAAAACATCTTGCCCACATCGTCATTCAGTTTCGTCCAAATGCTGTTGAGGTGAATGATCAACAGACCGTTGAGTTTAGGTAGTACGGAAGGTAAGACTTCATGATCTGGTATGGTTTCCATAATGATCTGTTTTTTGAAACCGAACAAATTCATAGGCATGCTGGTTATTTAAGAATACGGTCAAAGTTTTTTTTGTAATGACAGTCAAAGTGTTTTTTTTTTGTTTTTTTTTTGTTTTTATGAATCTTCTGTTGAAGATGGACATATGTTGCAGGTTTTGCTTTCTGCTAAGCGATAGTGCCCCCACGGCAATGTGTGAATACCACACCCGAGGACGCACCTCTTATCGTCATCGGGATCCAGCGCAATTTTTCTAACTTTGTTTGTGGTCAACACATGGTCGACGCTCTGGATGCGCTGTTCTGCTCTTAGAACCGACGACCTGGTCTTGAGGCAATCGACGAAGTCCTCGAATGTGAGATGCTCCCGAACCACCTGTCTGCCGACACCCTTGGCCTTCTTGGTAACGCTGCCCTCGGCTTTGATGGCATAGGCCTTGGCGCGAAGACCTGCAAACTCGAGAATTACATCACCGTCCTTCTCGTCTTTGAGTTTGCCAGGCACCTTCTTGTTGCGGGGCAGGATACCATACTTGTTTTGCTGGGCATAGCCCGAGGTGTCGAAAAGGTTAACCAAAGATGGAACTGTGGCTATATCCCCGTACGCGTCGTCCGTGCGAACGTGGTACACCAAGCTGTCCGTGTCCGTGTAGAGTAGGCTAATATTGTCGTTATAGTGCTGGCGTAGTTTCCCATAATATATTTGAAACATGTGCAGCTTGTTCAGGTCTAATACTGAGGCGCCAACATAAATTGGCTTGTTGAGCTTCACCTCGCTCCTCCTCATATGCACCAGAGCAAGCTGTTCGTTATAAATGGTCCTCGATTTGAATAACGGGTTTGCTACGAGCCTGCGACATTGTGCTTTGTTTGATATTAGCCTCACATCTACACGATTCCGTACATTCTCCATGGTTTTCCCGAACACCGCATTGTTCATAAGCTTGAAGAAATCCTTATCAAGCTCGGACGTGGCTGCGGTGCGGTGTTTCGTGTTGATTTCAATATATGGACGCAACCACGGAGAATGCTCGAATTTGAGGGTGCGGTGAACTGCGTGGACCGCGACCCCTCGCTGCATCAGCCACCGGAGATTCTGGTAGTGCAGGACGTAATTCTTCTTGGGCTCGAAATCCATGACGAGCTTCTTCTGGTTGGAATCGGGTGGACACTTGAACTCAGGTGCAGGGGGAAGATCGCTGAACAAATCCTGCAGCTTCTCGGAGAACTCAAGGTCCACCTCGGCAAAGAACCCATGTTCCGAATCGTCGAAGCTTTCGATGTCGAAGATGGAGGGGTCAGCCCACTCGAAGCCTCTAAAGGGGAGTGGCTGCATCATGGAGTGCCCGTAGAGGTTATTGACGTCCGTGTACATGATGTAGCTGGATGGTTGTGAGGGGTCGTAGCCGGTAGCCATGTGGTGATTGTTGGCGTGCGAGTGTCGCTGCGACACCTGGACCATTCCACCCCGCACGGCACGTTCCACAAACAGCACCATGTTCACGTCCGAAAGAAGCTCCAGCTCGATCTTCGTCACCAGAAACATGGCCGACCACGCCAGTCCGGGGAGACTGTAGAAGTAGGCAGGGTCCAGCTGGTAGATCTTTATTGCGGTCGCACGGAACGTCTGGAACACGTCGGCGAGGAGCGTCACATCAAGTCTGAGGTAGGCGTCGTGGTAGTCCCCGAGAGTTCGACAGCCCAGCTCGCGCCACATGGACTGGGCATGGTGATATTCTCCGTCGGTGATGTTCGAGCCGCGTAGCTTGCTATAGAACTTCGCCTGGGGAGGTAGCGACGTCTCTGCGAACTTGGAAGGGTCTGTGATGTATTCGTAGGGATAGACCCCCTTACGCTTGAAGAGACCGGCGTCCAAGTTCGGAAAGTTTCCGGAGGTGATGAGCATTTGCTCGTCGCTAAGCTTCCCTGCGAGAGCATCGAGGCTGGCCGGGAGGAACCTCAGGGAGTCGAGGAAGCGAAGCTCGACGGTAGAGTGCGATCCTGGGATTCGCACCCACTTGCTCAAGCTAATGTAACGCTCCTCGTTCTGCGCCAGGACGTTGATTCGCATGTCGTCGTACCCAAGATGCTTGACGAGGTGGTGGAAGTCGTATCCCGAGCCATTATGAAAAAAGACAGGGATAAATCGCGGGTCCCGGGCCATGAGGTTGCATCCGTTGCACCATGGACCAACATACCTACCGTTAAAGTGATCGTGGTGTTGGACTTTACGGTTGTTGGCGGTGTACTCCTTGACGCAGACAGGGCAAGCGATGGCCTCGTCGTGTCTACGTTGATCGTCGGGAGACAGTGGGAGCATAGACTTGGGGGCCAACAGTACCTTCCCTATCTCGCTGGCTTCCACAACCATCCTCTCGAGGAAGTGTTTGGCTGCGTCGGGACCGCGGTACACGTAGGGCTCGGGGGCGATGTGCTGGTCACGTCGCACCACAACGTATGCATAACTCGAAGCCTCGTGGAGTTGGTAAGGGGTGGTGGAAGAAACTTCAGGATCTGGATCGCAAGTGGACAGGGGTTTGAGGAAGGCCTCGAAATCCGCGATGATGATAGCGGGATGCTCCACCATGGCACCGTGCATGTGGAAACGCTCCACGGTGCCAGGTTTGGGCAAGACTGCCACACCTGGCTCGTTGGCATTGCAGTAGATCTTGTGGCTGGCAAGCTTCTCTGCAGCGATGTTGGGACCTCTGATGCGCTGGTAGTCCTGCTGTTCTCGATTATCAAAAGTTGACAAGCACCTTCGACACACCTCGACGTGGTGACTATCACTGCTCCGTTGACTCGACACCAACCGAGAGATGGAACGGATGAGGGTGTAGTGGTGATGGATCTCGTCCTTGATGAGCAGAAGGTGAATTTCCTGCGCACCATCGTCCTCTACGTCGCTCACCCGGATGGGGTACACCGCATTTTCGTCAGTGAGGCCATAAACGTTGATGGCCAACCGAGGGTTGTGTGTACGGGCCTCGAACTTTCGAATGTCCGAAAGCGCCACCGGGTAGTCGATCCCAGCCATCGCAACTTCCAGCTCTGCCTCGTAGGGTACGTAGTGGTTAACTCGGCGTGGTTGGTTTTTCCAGTGGACAGGGTGTAATGCTGCAAGCACCGACCATACGAAGCACTTGGCATCTTTATTTTGGATGTTCAGGACGGCCTTCTTTGCCACAATGGTAGGTGGTAAGGGGGCGTAGCTGGAGGCGGAGAGAGGCACGAACTTACAAAGTTTGACGCACAGTTCGTGAGGCTCGCCACACAGCGAACCCCCCGAGCCTTTAGCTTCATGTTCTTCTTGTTTCGCTACCAGCTCCTCGGCAAACTGGTTGTAGATGACCTCGAGGTTGTCGACATCCGCCAGATGCAGCGTCTTCGCCTTGGTGTTGTGGCAGAAGCTGTAAATTTCATCGGACGGCTTCTTGTACTGGCAACGTAGCGATGCGTAGAATTTGGTGGAGTACGTAGCCAGTGCATCGCCGAGGATGGAAATAATTTCGGCTTGCACGTTCTCCAAAAAACTACGCACGTCGCATGAGCCCTCCGAAGTGATGACAAAGTCCTCTAACAAACGCTGGAAAGCAGTCTGGTTCGCTTTCGCCACAGACTTGACGCGTTTCGTGGGTGGTGCATTGATGGAGGCTGCTTCTGCCTTCCTCTTGGTGGAGGTCGAAGGCTGGGCCCCAGATGTATTTTTGTTTAGACAATTAAGCTTATGCTCCTTGATATACGCAATTGTGATCTGTATATTGCATCCGGAACATAGTTCAGTGGCAGCCAAATGCTTGCCTGGCACGCAGGTACGACAATGTCTTGCAAAATGTTGGCTTGATTTGGTTTCCTTGCACACAGGACAACTTTTCATGGAGCGCATTTTTTTGGGGGGTATGTTTATTTATATGTGATCTGTTGGTGGTAGAGTGTTTACAAAAAAAATGTCTTACGAGAAAAATTTTGTAGGCTAATTCTAATTAGTGTTAGTTTGAGGGGTTTATTTATATATGGGTGGCGTTGTTTTCCTCAAATATGTGCTTTAATAAACCCTGTAAAAAAATTTAAAACGTTGAAATTATCCAAAACGGACGCAGCGTACTATCAAGCGGGAGGATTCGAAGCCGGGACCAAAATATCGACGAGAAGTCACACGGTGCTCTTTCCCATGCGTCTGCTGCCAGGTTTCTTCTCAGACTACAAGGAGATCATGTGGAAGGGAGGACTGCGCGTTACGTTTCGAAGAGCGGCCAACGACAACGACGCACTGATGCGATACGCTACTTTGGGTCCGGACGGCACCACGCCGATAGCCAACACTTTACCCGAAGCAGCCAAGTGCGTCATCCGAAGCATGGAATTGAGAATGCCGGTGGTGGAATACGAAACGAACTACGCCCTCAAGTACAAAACGGAGATCTTGAAAAGTCCGCAGGTGCCGATTCACTTTCACGGTTACCAGTGCGTGCAGAAGATGGCGTCGGGAAGTCACATGGAATTCGACGTGACGACGCAGTTTAACAACATACAGTTCGACATGCCAGATTTCGTCGTGGTGCTCTTTCAGACCGGGAGGGACAAGAATCAGGAAAAAGATTCCAGCAAGTTCGACGACTGCAAGATCAAGAACGTTTATCTGAAGAATGGACGCAACGAAGTGTTCCCGCGCGAGAATTACAACCTCGACGTGACCAAAAACGATTACCTCAAACTTTACGAAGCGTTCTCGGCTTACAAACGCGTGACCGAGGGAGGCGTGGACATGTACTACACGCCCAGCGAGTTCAAAGCACGGAGACTCATGACCGTCATCAACACATCTAAGAGAAAGAAGGTTGTGGTCAACGATCGAACCAACATCAAGGTCGTCTGCGAGTTCCACGATGCCTTGCCCGAGGATACCCTATGCAGTGTCATCCTGATTGCAGAGAAGTCCTTCGCCTACGACGTGAAGAACGAGAGGGTCACAGAGCAGTTTTAACAAGTTTTTAACATCTTTTCTTGCACAATAAGTAATTTTTTGGACTAGCACAATCAGTTACAATGGCACAATACGAATTTCACTAGTTCAGATCAGTTACAAATGTCAATTTCATTAGTTATCAGTTACAATATCTTTTTTGCACTATAGCACGAGACAATCAGAAAATTTGCACAAAAAAATTTGTTGTTTTTTACACGTGAAAATTAACAATAAAATTTTTTTTTATCGTTTCAGATGCTGTCGAAACATCAAAAACACATACACACACACTAGAAAAAAGCATGCAACTTTATTTGTAACACGCACATATTCTCCATCTTCATCAAGAAAATATTATAATAAACATAATTATTTTTATCTATATCTCACAATAAAACTCTATATCCAAAAATATCACAACCTCAAATAACACTAGAGTCGTTAGTACACGTTGCATGCATTACGGAGGTCCTCTGTAGGGTTTCATGGAAGTTTGGGGGAAAAAAAACACGTGAAACTCTACAAAGGCATGATTTTGTTAGCCGTGGCCATTAGAACTGTGTTGGGCACCACGCACCCTCGCGAGGTTATAGGGGCCAGGTATCCTAAAAACAACAATTATTATTTTGTTTGTTTGCTTGCGTTACAATACAGGTGTGTGCGCGCGTGTGTGTGGCACATCGTTCCCCCGAGAGAGGTTTACAAAGGTCACGATATACGGAGTTGGAAAATTACGATATGGCGCATTCGCTCGTTACTGTTGCCAGCCATGGGTCTCTCTCTCTCTCTCTTCATCTTACACCAACGTTGGCATCTCTATTTTTTTTAGTTGTAAGTAAATTGCCAACACACTCTAGTTAATAATGCTACATATTATACACACATACGCACACACATACTGCGTTGCCATCCACCCATCTCTCTCTTTTACAGCAGTGCCGGCTCTCCTTGTTTAGTGTGTGCAGGTTGGCAAAAATTGCTTTATGCGCTGTAAGGCAAGCCTCAAGCAAAGTTGCCAGCTCCTTGCTTTAGGTTAGGTTAGACCAAAAAAAAATCTTGGTGATTTTTTTTCGAGTGAGGAGTTGGCAACACTAATCTCCACTTGAGGGCGGTCAACCGGGTTGATTGCACAAGCAAAATTGCCAGCTCCTTGCTTTAGGTTAGGTTAGAGCAAAAAAAATCTTGGTGATTTTTTTTCGAGTGAGGAGTTGGCAACACTAATCTCCACTTGAGGGCGGTCAACCGGGTTGATTGCACAAGCAAAGTTGCCAGCTCCTTGCTTTAGGTTAGGTTTGAGCAAAAAAAGCTGTGGGTAAGCTGTCGGTTGTTTAACTCTTCCCTTTCTCTTTTTTTTTTCTTGTAAAAGGCTATGGCAAAAGTACCAGTGGGTTGGCAACCTTGCTTTATGCACTGTAAGGCAAGCCTCAAGCAAGGTTGCCAGCTCCTTGCTTTAGGTTAGGTTAGACCCAAAAAAAAACCTTGGTGATTTTTTCGAGTGAGGAGTTGGCAACACTGCGAGAAAATACCTCAAGCAAGGTTGCCAGCCCCTTGCTTTAGGTTATCTTAGACCCAAAAACAAAAACCTTGGTGATTTTTTCGAGTGAGGAGCTGGCAACACTGCGAGCTCCACCGAGCTCCATTTTCGGTTTGTGAACCGGTCCACTTGCACTACTACTACCCCTAGGAGTTTGTAAGGGGAATTTCCGAGCACCCTGTATGTATTGCGAAAAATATGTCAACAATGTGCCCAATTTTTTTCTTCTCGCATGTATGAACGAACACGTATATAATGTTGGCTTCTCTTCGTAATCTCACAAGCAGGCTTCCATTAAATTTTTGGACGATCAAACGGCTTGAAATCTAAAATCTGTTTTCATGACATAACGAAAACATTACATTAAAGCCATTCTATCCACTTCCGGAATGTAGCCTTAACGCAAATCTTATCTAATTTTGATTGAGTGACGATGTTCATGTGTGTTAAGTTTTCAAAATGAGTCAATTTTTACGTCGAAGCATGCACAATCAGTAACAGAACTTACCTAACTACAGGTTCCGGCCCACCTTTGTTCGTCACTGCAGAAATTGTCAAACGTTTCTTTCAACTATTGGAAATAAATCACTTCCGCTGTAGTTTCTCAAGTTGCACGTACTCAACTAACAAACAACACAGTTTAACGAAGACGTTACAATTAATTTGCACTACGTAATTATACAAAACACGTTAAGAAGTGTAAATGTTAACGACATCGATGCACAATCGGACCATGTTTCTTTACCCTGACTTCAATTTCCAAGCACATGCTCCACACAACGCCACCTGTTAATCAGGAAAGGTACTATAATAAACAGAACAACGAAACTTGTCAAAAGATTCATCGATATCTCGACAACTGTTGTACGTACATGCAAGAATGAAAATTTGCGGAATAACAAACAAGCAAAGTATTAGTTTAAGGCAGAGAGATCTCCACGATGGGTCTGTGTTTATTCATGGAATACAACGATAAAAATTACGTGACCTATGAAATAGCTTAGACAGGGACGTCGGAACCGGGGTGACAGGGTTGGCGACTTGCCACCCCAGTCATCATCGAGGGGGGCAAGATAGTCTTTTTGCCAGCCAGTTGCGTGCTAATTACATGAACGCAGGCCCGTAGCTAGAGGGGGGGCAACTGCCCCCCCTGATAGCCTGCTCTGCCCCCCCTGTGAAAAATACAGAACACATTCTTACCTAGAATTCTCACTAATCTTTACAATTATATCATGTGTTACTCTAGCAACATTACAAAGACACTTATTGATTTTGTGATTTATTAGGGTGTATGGGATTCCATATAATGTCGTATCAGGATTGGGGGGAAAAATTCCCTTCCAGATTAGACTTCGGGAAATGATTTCACAAATTTTAGTATCTAGAACAGTTGTGACATTTTGAGTAGTCTTGCATTACAGGTGCCTAATGTGTTCGGATGTTTTTCTTGGATATGTTGCTATGAACTTTGAATTGCTTAAATTTTTGTTCCCAAGTCTATCTTTTGGTAATAGTGGTAGAGAGAGGGAGTGGATATTTGATTTTTGTTACTTTGCGTTACTTTTCTGCCACTTATAGCTAATCGCAACAATGAAGGATGACGTGAAATTGATGAAGACACACTCATAAACAGTGCCGCAACTACAGGGGGCATTGTCCCCTCCCCCTGACCTTGGACAGAAGTCCATTCTAGGGGAAACAAACATTTAAGTAAAAAACAAGACTAGGAGAATCTAAGAATAGCAGGACAATTGGATACTCATGATGGAATTAGTTTTTACGTGTTCCTTGCATTTTTCTACCAGACGGCCAAGGGCACTTGCAAGGAGCACACTCGTCGCTTCGCTCGCAATGTCTGCTATTCTCATAGTCCAAGTTCAGATTCATAGCTATGGGGCAGCAGGAGTCGGCCCTGGGAGCCAAACGATCTATATGAAAAAAAAATGTTAAAGGGAATGCCATGGTGCCCCGTGAAATTATTGCACCCTATTAAAACAATTTATTTCTATGAAACTTAATATGAAATATTAATGATGACACTGTAATCCAAGAAGTCATTGATCAATCAAGGGATTCCCATTTGTTTGTCAGGTGTCAAACACATGTATTTCAACTATAATATAATACAATTCACACAATATTTTGCAAAATGATTAACGTAACCAATAGGCAAACGTTGTCTGTAGTGATGCAAGAGTCTCCCCTTTGAAAGAAATAGAGTCCGTGGTGGACTAAGGGACCTATGTTTTAATCAAATTTTTACACAATTCATCAAAGTGTAGGTAATATGTAACCATTATTATTTAATTAATTCTATTTTCCTTGCATAACACAACACAATGGTGTTGTTGGATTCTCGTTAGATTCCTTTGTGCGTAAAAATCTTGCATGCTGGAAACTAGAGGGAATCATTATGAAGCATGATTTATAAAAAGGGCTCCCTTAATCAGTTCTGCAGAGAGCCCCAAAGTTGTTGGTGCATATTAATCATCTATTAACATTATCGACCTGTAAATATCAAGTAGATACAGTCCCTATTAGCCTACCTAAGTATTTATGTTAAACTTCATATTCTTGGAAATCTGGAAAGGTCATTATCGAAATGTTGCTATTTGATGTTGGTCGAAGTTCTTTTGTTCGTTGCAGTTTCAAGATATCATCCCTTTTCTGTTACTTATCTCTTTTGGGCGAGGGGGCAAGTGCCTCTGTCTACCCTGTTATATCTGCCAATGCGACACAATATATTAAAAATTTGCCCCCTCTAGGATTCACTTCGCCCCCCCTACAAAGAATTCCTGGCTACGGGCCTGCATGAACGTAGACTCAAGAAGTACGTGGCACAAAGATTCACCTGCAGATCAGAATCCTAGCTGCGTCTCCGCAAATCAAGTGGAATTACCCCCACTGGAATTCGCTGCTTCCACGTTTTCTTTGAATCTACCAGGTTTTAAATCTTTTCTTTTCCATCTACACGTGCATTGCAAGGGCTTCGAGCAATGGGGCAGATGGAGCTTCAGTCTTCTAATGTAACAGTTCAAGGTTGATAAAATTCGAGATGAATGCGAGACGACCTTTTAACTATTGCGATTATACGAGGCTAGATCCTCCAAGACTTGTCGAAACGAGACCAAGAACGAGACAGATCTCGAATGTCGAGTCCGAGAAGAGAACAGAAAACGTGTTTACACATGAAGACAAGACCCACTACAAGATAGGGATTTACAACTGGAGACAAGACGAGAGACTGGCAAGTACCGTCTCGATAACATAGGTGCTGTTCCCTCAGTGGACGAATAATAACTTTAAGGTGCCCCTATTGCAACCTAATATATATTTCTCCCATCCTCAATTATCTCTATCACTTGTCTAAAGTTTTTTCCAGTGTTTCGATCTTTCGCCCCCTTCTCACAAATTTCAGCTCCTATGCCCCTTAGCTACAGCCCTACCACTCGTGTCGTAAAATGTCACAGTATTTGTTATTATTCGATATTGCTGTGGAAATTATTTATCAGTATCGGAGACATTTGAATAAACCCTCCTGGGAATAAGATGCACCGAAAAATATACACACACAAGAACCTCAGGTGAAAGTGGTCGCCCTCACACCCTGCTCCAATCTGCTCTTCCAGCAATTTTGCAATAACTTCTCTGAAAATTATTTTCATCTACCTTATCTTTCAGTGCACTGGGCCACAGTCGTAGTCAAGCCAAGGTTCCCCGGGCGAACGCTTCTACAGAAATCTTGAAATTGTGATCGATACATTGCAGACAGATTTAATGCGTTCTCGTGTGTGTTAAAAGGTTATGATGTTGTACTTCGTTCAGCGTGCATATAGCACTGTCATTAATGCGCATTTAGGGGATGTGGGAGTAGAGTCCCACACATTCTCGATCGCTGGACTTTTGAAGGTGATGTGATCAGCACCACGCTCCGGCTGCCTTTACCCCCTAGGGTTGCCCCCAGGTGCCCATTGATTTGAGGCTGGGTGAGCCCCGGAGCCACTATATGTGGGGACAAGGCCGGAATAATTCCGAACTTAGATCACCCACCCTGGGTCTCCCGCGTGTCAGTCATACTAGACCACCGCGTCTTCGGAAAGTTGGCATTTCTTTCCAACTGCAAATTATTTTTGAAAATATGAGAAAGATACACTAAGGCTCTCGGCGGAAGACGCTCACGGGTCATCCTCAAGGGTTTCAGAGGGAAAGTATTAATCTATTTTGAAATATGCAGCAATGAAAAAAGTTATTATCGTGTTCAGTTTCTTGACAAGCCAACATTGCAAGCTGAGGCAAGAGACGACATAGGTCAGGAAGCCACATTAATTTTGCCAACACGGTAGCCAACAAGTAGTCTGTTCGTAGTTCCTATTCAGGAACAGAACTGTTTCGGCTCAAGATTCACTTGCAAATCCTGAGCGCTACTGCGGTCTTTGTGGAAATAATCTCTCGTTAGGAACTCCCCCTCCCCAGACAAAATGGTCATTGGCCGTGCGAGAAAGGCCCCACTTCACAGCATGTTCTTGGAAATTCAAGTTTCTTCTCCTTTTGGTCAGGTGGTACACTTATTGTCCAGAGTACGAGCACAACAGCAGCATTTTGAATAGCCGAAAATATAGGAAAAGTCACGTTGGAAGATCACTGCACTGAGGTCAGTTGCCTGATATAGAATATATAATATATAATATTTATTAATAGTTATATGATTATATATATATATAGTGGGGAAAGAGTATATATATATATATACGTATACATACATGTACTATTTCTCTAATACACACACACATATATACCGGGAGGTCCAAAAGTCCCGGAACGGTCACATATCGTGAGAAATACACATCAAATCGGAAGACGAAAAAATACATGTTTAATAAGTGAAAGAAAGCTATTCAATGACATCACACTTGATTTCCCACCCCCGCCCCCGGGGGTGGGGCGGGGGCAACTGTGAAATTTTAAATAAAAACCCCCATTTTGTATTGTAGAATCGGAAAGAGGACTTCATTTTGAGTTCAACGAGCTATCAACCATCCTCCTAGCTCAATTAGGAACGGATATATGGCGATTTTAAATTTTTGAGAAGAAATAAAAAAAAAATAATAGAAAAATGGAAATTTCATAAAACCCCCCAAAATTTCAAAGGGACGCTCTGCCCCTAATTGAGCTAGAGTGAAACCGATTGCAGATTGTATGTGTGTTGTCCTAAAATCGGACTTCTATGCCCCATATATAATGTGTGTCTGCGTGTAGGTTGAATTTTGAAGCCCTCCCAAATGGAAAACGTTCCTGTCAGCTTTAAAAGTCAACCCACAAAATTCGAAATGCTGTATCGATCAACAGAGTGAAAAATGTCAGTTTTGTTTCTTTGGAATGATTGTGTTCGATCTTTTCGCCGAATATAAGTCGATTAAAATAGCCTTCATGAACTTCTCTGTGTATTTTGATGAACCTAAGTACATCAATAGCAGTTTATGCGCATTAATGTGTTAATCGTGATTTTACGATTACAACAATTCTTTTATCTTTTTAGCTTGTAAATAGTTTAGTGATAAACATATAACTTCGCCGGCGATGCATCTTATACGCACATACAGTTCATTACATAGGACAGTCGATGAACACGTATGCGCTTGCACATGACTGTGATAGCCAATCCGCGTCACTGGTTTTAAAGCTGCTTGTATTGAAGACTTGGCAACGTCGCCAGTCCGTCTCCCATAGTGCTTCTCCGTCTGCCTACAAGGCCATCGCCCTTTGCATGTGGCGACATCTATAGTATCTTGATTGACGTCTTTTCAGATGGCCATTCTTCCCTAAGATTTGCAGATAATAGAAACAATGTAGTTTAGTAGAGTTAGAAGGGGTACACTTGAATGTAGTACTTTCGTATCTTCTGTACTGTCACCTGGCTTTCGTTTATAAACGTCATTTTTCAGTTACATTTTAAATGACACGTGTTTATCTTAAACCAATTACCGAAATTAAACCTTAACGAGTTGTCTTCCATTAATTTAGTTATTCTGTTCGCTAGTTCTGCATAAACACTTGATTAATGGAAGAGGACTTGTTAAGGCTTTAATTTCAGTATTGGCTGAAGCCACAGGTGTGCTAAGGTTTTAGTCAGGGTTGTTAAAGATCCAGGAACCAATAAATTCTAATGGGTTCTATTGGTTTCTGCTGCAGGACCGGAATATTTTTTCTCGCACAATTTAAATTCGGTCCAAGTTGCGTATCGTTACATTGAAAAAAGCTTCCTGGACCGTATTTAAATTGATGCGGGAAAAAGGTTCCTGGACCGAATTGATTTTTTTCCGTAAAATGGTTCCTGGACCGAATTGAAATTCATTCTGGAAAAAGGTTCCTGGACCGAATTTAAATTCATTCTGGAAAAAGTTTCCTGGACCGAATTTAAATTCATCCGGAAAAAAGTTCCTGGACAGTATTTAAATTCATGAGGGAAAGAGGTTCCTGGACCGGATTGAAATTTTTCCGTAAAAAGGTTCCTGGACCGAATTGAAATTCATTCTGGAAAAAGGTTCCTGGACCGAATTTAAATACATTCTGGAAAAAGTTTCCTGGACCGAATTTAAATTCATCCGGAAAAAAGTTCCTGGACAGTATTTAAATCGACGCGGGAAAAAGGTTCCTGGACCGAATTGAAATTTTTCCGTAAAAAGGTCATGGACCGAATTTAAATTCATTCTGGAAAAAGGTTCCTGGATAGAATTTAAATTGATCCGGAAAAAAGGTTCCTGGACCGAATTGAAATTTTTCCGTAAAAAGGTTCCTGGACCGAATTGAAATTCATTCTGGAAAAAGGTTCCTGGACCGAATTTAAATTGATCCGGAAAAAAGGTTCCTGGGCCGAATTGAAATGATTTAAATATGAAAAGGTTATACACTGTCCAGAACTCATTTACGTTAGTAGTGGGAAAGGCCATATTATAAACTCGAGAAAGTATGAGCCCCCCTCAGGCAGATTTGGCTACACTTAAAACTAGCTCAAGATGTGCATATGAGCTTATTGCTCAAGTGTGGTACTCTGTCTAATCCAAGATTTTTGTAAAAATGCCCTCGGGAATTTCCCGTGAAAGTATGAGCCCCCTCAGATTGATTTGCCTACACTTACAAAAGCTACATCTGTGAGATTGTTGTCCATAAGCTTGTTAAAAATATGCCCCTCTTGATATTGTTTTGGATACACTTAAAACTAAGCCAAGATGCTCATGAGAGCCACCCACACCCACCCACACCCACCCACACCCACCCACACCCACCCACACCCACATACACCCACACCCACCCACATACACCCACACCCACCCACATACACCCACATACACACACACACACACACACACACACACACACACACACACACACACTAAATATACAAAGCACACTGCTGAACCCAACTGATATTTTTTATTAAGCATAGAGTTTTGATTTGAACCCCAAGAAATTTTATATAAATACCAAAGCCAAAAATATTAACACACATACACACACACACACACACTAAATATACAAAGCACACTGCTGAACCCAACTGATATTTTTTATTAAGCATAGAGTTTTGATTTGAACCCCAAGAAATTTTATATAAATACCAAAGCCAAAAATATTAACACACATACACACACACACACACACACACACTAAATATACAAAGCACACTGCTGAACCCAACTGATATTTTTTATTAAGCATAGAGTTTTGATTTGAACCCTAAGAAATTTTATATAAATACCAAAGCCAAAAATATTAACACACATACACACACACACACACACACACACACTAAATATACAAAGCACACTGCTGAACCCAACTGATATTTTTTATTAAGCATAGAGTTTTGATTTGAACCCCAAGAAATTTTATATAAATACCAAAGCCAAAAATATTAACACACATACACACACACACACACACACTAAATATACAAAGCACACTGCTGAACCCAACTGATATTTTTTATTAAGCGTAGAGTTTTGATTTGAACCCCAAGAAATTTTATATAATAAACCAACAACAAAAATGCCAAATCAAAAATATTGTAATCAATGCAATAAGAATATATCCAGCCTCAATTGGGCTAAGCATCAAAAGAATTTTAATCCAGACAAATGCAGAACACCCACAAAAATATGCCCTAAATGCCATAGAAAATATAGCATGGAATATTTCACATATAAACATATAGATACTTGTTCTGCACAGTCATCAACATTGCCCCCACAACCATCTATATCTGGTCTGAAAAGGAAGCATGGAACACCTGTTAATGCTAGAGCAGCAAAGCAGCCACGCTATGAACCCATCCATAGCAGTTTTGCTGGCCAACTTAGGGATTACCGGTTTGTATCAGAGCAAAAATGTGGTATTAAGAATTTTTTGAACAGTATAAATCCTGATGTGCAGGCAATTCTAAATGCACAAAATGGCTCTTATAAGCTGTCCCTCAAATTGTTTACACAATATAAGAAACCAAATGGCACAAAATTTACACAGCCCCACATAACAGAAACTGTAGCTATATATTCAAATACAAATTCAGACAAAATAATAAGCAGTTTGATAGATCAATTGAATATTAAACACTCTGAATTTGCAGCAAAAGAGTCAGGATGGAGCCTATGCGGATCTCCACACAAGCTCTATGTTAATATTTCTGAATTCAGCCCATTACAAGGATCTACATATCTGCCTTTACCTGCCAATATTAAAAACAAAAGAGCCGTGGTTAATATAGAAAATAATGATGAGAAATGCTTTCTGTGGTGTATTTTAGCTGCTTTGTATCCAGTTTTAAGGAATCCTCAGAGAATAACTGATTATAAACAACATGAACATGATTTTGATGATGCAATGGAGGGCTTAGAATATCCAATGTCTGTTCAGAATATTGATAAATTTGAAAAAAAGGCCAGGGATATCAATGGTAAACAATTATCTATTAATGTATTTATTTGTTCTACTGACCGTGGCAATTGCTTGATAGCACCTCTCAGAATCAGTACACTTGATGATGATTCTGCTGTTCCGATTGATCTGCTCTTAATTGAAGGGGATGACACATATCATTACACTCTGATACACAGTCTTGAAGCTTTAGTCAGAAAACAACAAGGCAAATCCAATACAATATTCAAGTTGTGCAGAAGATGTTTGACTGTATTTGATGGTAAAAAAATAATAAATAGGGTTCGTGAAAGGAATGCAGAAATTGCTAAAAACAAGTTAATTGAGCATCTGAAATACTGTGGCAACCATAAACCTGTTCATATGGTGATGCCTAATCCAAATGAAAATGCCAAATTCAAAAAATTTGAAGCCTTGTTGGAACACCCAGCATATATCGTCTGTGATTTTGAATCAAATCTCAAACCCCTTGCATTCTGCAGCCCAGATCCTGATGAATCTTCAATTACATCATACCAGTTACATGAACCTTCTAGTTTTTATTATGTGATTGTACAGGATGGTGTTGTTAGTAAAGAATATTTATACATGGGAGCAGATGCCATCAAAGAATTTGCACATAGAATAGAAAATGAGTGCCATGACATAGCATCTAATATCTTATTAAAATCAAAACCCATGTTGCCTTTAACAAAGGATCAGATTGAAGATTTCAACAATGCAGAAAAATGCCCGGTATGTGATTGTGAATTTTCAGATACAAATATCAAGGTGAAACACCATTCTCATACAGATGGTAAATTCTTAATGGCCCTGTGTAATAGCTGTAATATTAAGATCCAGAGACCAAAATTTGTCCCTGTATTTTGCCATGGTGCATCCAATTATGATTTTCATCATCTGATCAGGTACAAGGGGTTTGACAAGCAGAATTTAAATATTTTAGCAGAAAATGATGAGAAATATATTGCTATTAGCAAGATAATTAAAGTTAATGGTGTTCCTATTCACTTAAGATTTCTTGATTCCTACAGAATTCTGTCTGCTAGCCTGGCTACACTGGCCAATCAATTATCTGATGATCAATTCAAAATCACATGTGCTTTGTTTCCAAATCAGGACCTGAAATTAATTGGGCGGAAGGGTGTATATCCATATGATTATGTTACAGATTTTTCTAAATTTGATGAGTGTGCTCTGCCACCACAACAAAAGTTCTACAGCAAACTCAGAGGATCTGGAACCACTGATGAAGATTATCACCATGCCCAGTTGATGTGGAACAATTTAAAATGCCAGACATTTGGTGATTATCACAAGGCTTATTTAAAACTTGATGTCACTCTCTTAGCTGATATACTGCAGGCATTCAGAAAATCTTCCATGAAAAATTATAAGCTGGATCCAATGTATTTCTGCAGTGCTCCAGGCCTAGCATGGTCTGCAATGTTTTTGAACACTAAAATGCAGTTGGATCTGATCCAAGATCAAGATATGTATCTGTTTATGGAACAATGTATACGAGGAGGCATGGTGCAATGTTCTCAGAGATATGCCAGAGCAAATAACAAGTATATTCTCAATTATGATCCAGCACTGCCATCAAATTATATACTGTATGTGGATGCAAACAGCCTGTATGGTTATGCTATGATGGATAAACTGCCATATGCAGGGCTTGAGTGGGTTGAAGATTTCAATATTGAAGATCTTAAGGATTTTGATGACAGTAACTATGGCCTGTTCTTAGAGGTTGATCTGACAATTCCTGATGATTTACACAACAAATTTTCTGATCTGCCCCCAATTCCTGAGGTTGAATGCTCACCTGGCTCTAAACAGAAGAAATTGATGATGACTCTAGAGCCAAAACAGGGCTATGTCATATATTACAAAAACCTCCAGTTCCTGATGCATCATGGTGTTCAAGTGACCAAAGTTGGCAAAGTTTTGAGGTTCAGGCACTCAAGATGGTTGAAGCCATATATTGATACAAACACAGAGCTTCGAACATCTGCAATGAGCCAATTTGATAAATCTTTGTTTAAATTGATGGTAAATTCAGTGTATGGCAAAACCATAGAAAATGTCAGAAAATATACTGATGTTAAAATAATTACTGACCGCAGCCTGAGCAAAAAATTGATTGCAAAGCCTAATTTCAATTATAGAAGAATTTATGATGAAAATATGGCACTCTTCAACATGAAAAAAACAAAGATTAAGTTTGATAAGCCTATTTATGTAGGGGCTGTGATATTGGAATTGGCCAAATTACACATGTTAAAATTATATTATGATGTGCTGAAACCTTTTTATGGTGATTGTGTAAAACTGATGTACATGGACACAGATAGTTTTATTCTTGATATTCAAACAGAAGATGTTTATCAAGATATAACACAGCCTGCATTGCTTGAATATTTTGATACCAGTGAACATAGAAATATTCAACCCCACAACAAAAAGGTGCCTGGCAAGTTAAAAGATGAGACACTTGGTGATGTTATTGTGGCATTTGCTGGGTTAAGGGCCAAGATGTACAGCTTTGAAACATGTAGTGGTGCTGTTGCAAAAAAAGCCAAGGGCATTGGTAGAGTAACTGTTGACAAAGAGCTCCAATTTGAAGATTATGAAGATTGTCTCAAATCACAGAGTTCAATCAGAACATCAGAAAATAGAATTCAGAGTAAAAATCACTTGTTGACTAGCAATATTGTAAGAAAAATAGCTCTGAACCCACATGATGATAAGAGATGTATTTTGTCATGTGGCATACATACTCTACCATGGGGTCATTGTGATTTGAAAAGTGGCAAACAATGCCCAATTACAGAGCATGATTTGAAATAAATAAACATGCCTATGAACTTATTTGGGTTCAAAAAACAGGCTATTATGGACCTGCCAACACCATCACCCTCTTCTGATATAATATCTAAACTAAGTGCTTTGTTAATTATTCATCTGAACAGCATACTTACAGATGTTGATGATAAAACAGGTAAAATATTGTACATATTTAACAATAATTTAAATCATTACCAATTACCTGTAGGTGGTCAATTACAATTTATTACAACCCCCGAGGGTAATGTCAAGATTTCAATAGGGAGAAATATTTATAGAATTAAGCACTCAAACATGATTTCTGGCACTGTATATACTCTTTCTGCTGGTGACTGTTTATATATTGAGGTCCCGGGACACTATGACAAGCTTATACCTTTTTTTATAGAATTAAGAATTAGATATTCAATAATAAATAACCACTAAAACAAAATGCCTAATGATATATTTGGCCATACAAGGCATGAAGATCACAGTGATGAGATTCTGATGCTTGATGTCAGAGTCAAGAAATTAAGAAGTGATTTACAAGCTTTACAAACCACACTGAATGCCAGTCTTCAACTAGAAATTACAAATTTGCAATCACAATGCATGGACCCTCTCCTTAAAATTGATTCTGAACTCAAATTATTGCTTCAGAAATATACTGATTTGGGCACATTAGATTTCAAAGTTTAGAAGAAGCTGTAGCAGCTCTTCAAGCCAAATTTAAGACCCAGGCCACCAACTCTGAGCAATTGAAACAACAATTGGAAGAGCAGATAAATAATGTCCAGACACAGCTCCAAACAATTGTCAAAAGCATAAAATCACAAGAAGATTTTGATCTAGTGATTTCCACTCTAAAGGAACAGATTCAATCACTCCAGATACCTAATCTGGACCCCTTGAACAATGCCATAGCCGAGGTTAAAGAAAAAATTGAGACACTTGAAAATCTTATGAACAACTTGTCATCTTCTGATGCTTTGAGTGCAATAACTCGGAGTGTTGCCAACATTAAGCTGCCACTTGAAACATTTGAAGATTTTGGAAAAATTCAAAGTACCATAACCGACCTTGAAGGTACCATAGCAGCAGTGCAAAGTGATTTGACAAATATACAAGAATCTCTAAAATCCCGCTTGCCTGGTATTGTAGACACCCTTGTCAGTGTCCAGCAACAGATCACAAAACTTGAAAACCTCAACACTGAATCTGAGCTATCTCATTTTCATCACTTGATCGATGATATCCAAACAAAACTTGAAATTTTACAACAATCAACACCTACTCAGGCAGATATAGCCCTGCTTCAAGATGCTATGCGTGGTGTGGTTGATGCTTCTGAATTAAATGATGTGAAATTGGCACTTGAATCTTTGCAAAATACTGTATCAAATCTGCCTACATCACAGGAACTTAAAAATATAAAGAGGGCAGTGAATCGCATATTGAAATCAGAAGATATCAAGAATATCCAGACAGAGATAAAACAACTTACTCAGACAGTGGCCACTCTACCAACCAATCAACATATTAATGAACTGCATGCCCTGTTTGAGGATATCAGAAGACAAGTCCATGATCTTACTGCTCAAAATTCAAAATTGGCAGTTGTTGAAAATTTACAGCAAATTGTAGCTAATATCAAGCAACAGCTAGGGACCATGGAATCCAATCAAGCAAATGCTCTGTCTGTTTTTGCCACCCAGCTACAAGAGATTGTGCAACAATACAAGAAACTTGTTGTGGACATAAAGATCAAGCCAGGCCATGATGATGTTGTTAGGACTATCAATGAGCACCTTGAATCTGTAACAAGTAGATTGCTTACAGCAGAAAAAGAAATAACTGGCATAATCGAGAATCCTAAACATACAGTAATTCTTGAATTGTACAGTATCCCCAACAAAGAATATGATTCACCATTTACACCAGGTGGCAAAATATATATGCTGTCCGCTGCACAATTTTATTACCAGTTTTTTGTTGGGGGCACACTTAGACCAATCAAGATCAAATATTGGCTTCAACCACAGGCACACCACTACCCTACCTTATCAATAACAAATGCTGATAACAAAGCAAAAATCACCAGTGTAGAGTTAGGGGATTTTACAGACCCCAATACATTAGAAACATCTTATGCTGAAGATGATGGCTCTCTGGAATTTAATATACAAATAGGAGACAAACTGTATTTAGAAAATCCTGTAGTATCATCTGCTGAACACCTCATAGTTGCAATATTCTTGTTTACATACCATGTCTAGACAAATTATTGTTGATGAATTACACAGACAAGCCAGACATAATTATAAGAGAT
Source organism: Lepisma saccharinum (assembly GCF_977018435.1). NCBI lineage: Eukaryota > Metazoa > Arthropoda > Insecta > Zygentoma > Lepismatidae > Lepisma > Lepisma saccharinum. The sequence continues at coordinate 25,315,634 of NC_139238.1, forward strand.
TGCCAGTGGTTACAAAGGGCATAGATGATTTATGGCACTGTCACTTGGTTGAAATGGCAAGTGGACAGCTGAAAAACTTAGACAAGATCAACAAGGGTTACAAGTATCTACTCACTGTCATAGATACATTTTCAAAATTTGCCTGGGCTGTGCCACTCAAATCCAAGACTGGAGCATGTGTTACAGAAGCCTTCAGGACAATCATCAATCAGAGTGGAAGATCACCGCGCTATTTGTAAACAGATAATGGCAAAGAATTCTATAATTCTGTGTTCCAACAATTTATTAAAAGCCAGTCAATACAACATTACACGAGTTACAGTGATCTCAAGGCCTCAATTGTAGAAAGATTCAACAAAACCCTAAAAAATCATATGTATAAACAATTCACCCTTCAAGGTAATTATAAATGGCTTAATATTCTTCCAGAACTTTTACATAGATATAACAACTCGGTCTATTCCACAATCAACATGAAGCCCTCTGAGGTAACTTCATCTGATGAGCAAAAATTGATCAGAACTGTTTATTATCCTAGATACCAGCCAACAACAAGAAAAGCCAAATACAAGGTGGGTGATCAAGTAAGAATCAGCAAATATAAGCACTTATTCAAAAGAGGCTTTACAAGAAACTGGAGCACTGAATTATTTACAGTGGTTCAAGTTAAACCTGGGACCCTTAACACATATATAATAAAAGATCACCGAGGAGAAATTCTCAAAGGCAGGTTTTATGAAGAAGAACTCAGCAAAACTAAGCAGCCTGACACATATCTCATAGAAAAAATCATCCGCAGAAAAGGCAACAAGTTACTTGTCAAATGGCTAGGACTCCCAGAACACAGCTGGATCGATGCAGACAAAGTGATACTATGAACACCTGGGATGTTATAAAGAGGCTGCCAGAGCCTGAACAGCAGAATAAGAGAAATGGAATGCTGCTGCCTGATAATATTAGATGTCTTATTGTTGGGCCATCAGCTTGTGGTAAAACTACACTAATGATTGATAATTTTTTATTGGCGCCCAACTGGTTAGACTGAAAAAACAGGCACTTGTATGTCTTCTCTAAGAGCTTGGAACAATTATAATATCAGCAACTGATGAAGCTATATGATTGACTGGATATAGCCACTTTTGAACCAGATGTTAAGCCACTCCATGAATGTCTTGATAACTCTGTTGTTGTGTTTGATGACATTATACTGGATAATCAAAACAAGGTTAGAAATTTCTTTACACAGGGCCGACACAAAAACATAGATTGCTTCTACCTGGCACAGACTTTTTCTAAAATTCCCAAGCAGCTGATCCGAGACAACAGCAATTTTATATGTGTGTTTCATCAAGATCATACCAACCTCAAACACATGCATGATGAATATGTAGGTGGTGACTTGAGCTACAATGATTTTTCCAAGTTTTGCAGTAGGTGCTGGAACCAGGACAGCTATGGGTTTGTCACAATTGATATGACAAGAAAACCTAATAGTGGTAAATATAGAAATAAAATTAACAATTTTCTAGACATTGAAACATATATAAATAACCATGAAAAGGCCAATTATTGATGATCTTAAATTAAGAGATTATCTTGTAAAAAGATTTAAGGGATGGAAATCACAGAACCGAGGAATCTATGAACAACACAAGCAAACTTCTTCTTCTTCTTCTTCTTATGGCGCTACAGTCCACTGATGAACCTTGGCCTCCTCTGTGATTTGTCTCCATCTATCTCTACCTTTCGCCACAACTTTCCAATTTCTATACTGGAGCCTCCGAACATCCTCATCCACTCCATCCACCCATCTTAATTTAGGCCTTCCTCGTTTCCTTTGTCCACCTGGGCTATCCAACATCACTCTCTTTGCAGGGTCACTATCACTCATGCGCATCACATGACCTGCCCATCTTAATCTAGCCGCCTTTATTACACCAATAACTGTTGGTTCTTGATATAAGTCATAGAGCTCCTTATTAAATCGCTTTCTCCATTTTCCATTCTCACATACTGGTCCCAATATTCTTCGTAATATCTTTCTTTCAAAGGTCTCTACCAACTCTTCATCTTTCCTTGAACTGGTCCAAGTTTCCGCAGCATAAGTCAATACAGGTCTTATCAGTGTCTTGTAAAGTATTAACTTAGTTGTTCTGGACAATATGGTGCTCTTAAAATGTCTCTGTAGTCCATAATAGGCCCTATTCGCTGCTATAAGTCGTGCCTTTACTTCCTCCTGTGAATCATTTTCATATGTCACAACAGAACCCAGGTAGATAAAGGCATCCACTCTATCAAAGGTATAATTACCCATTGTTATGGTCGGTGATGGATTATATCTGTGTGCTTTGCCTGCTGCCATGTACTTAGTCTTCCCTTCATTCACCACCAATCCCATCTTTTTTCCTTCCCTTTCTATGGCCAGAAATGCTTCTTCCACTGCATGTAGAGATCTTCCTACTATGTCCACATCATCTGCATATGCAAGTATCTGGATTGACTTATAATATATGGTACCCCTAATTTGCACCCGAGCTTCCCGTATAACCTTCTCTAAGGCAATGTTAAACAACAAACAGGACAGCACATCGCCTTGTCTTAGTCCATTTTCTATTTCAACAGGTTCTGAGAGTTGTCCTCCTACTCTTATCTTACTATTAGAGCCCTCCATAGTTATCCTCACCATTCTTATTAATCCTATTGGAATTCCGAGATCTTTCATTGCCGTATATAGTTGGGTCCTGTTTATACTATCGTATGCAGATTTAAAATCAAGAAATAGATGGTGCGTTCCTATCCCAAACTCCAGCGTTTTCTCCAGTATTTGCCTTAAGGTGAATATCTGGTTAATTGTAGATTTCCCTGGCCTGAACCCACATTGATATGTTCCAATGCACTTTTCTACATATGGTAGTAGTCTTTTATATATAATTCTTGCAAATACTTTATATGCAACGTTCAACAATGTAATTCCACGATAGTTTGCACACTCCATCATGTCCCCTTTCTTGTGGATAGGTACTATGATACCCGTCCTCCATTCACTTGGCATCTGTCCCTTTTTCCAGATTATGTTTATTATTTCCTTCAAGCCTCTAATGACACTCTCGCCTCCATGCTTAAGCAGCTCTGCTTGCAAGTTATCTATACCAGGTGCTTTACTATTTTTCAATATCTTGGCTGCCTCCCATACTTCATCTAACTTTGGACTTTCTATGCCTTCTTCTTCTTCCTCTTCTTCATTTAATCCTTCTTCCAGCATACCTGCTACATCTGCACTGCCATTCAATACATCATTAAAATACCTTCTCCACCTTTCTAAAATTTCATTAGTGTCACTAATTATATCGCCTGTTTCATTTCTACAGACTGTTGTCCTTGGTTTAAAAACATCTTTTGTATTATTTACCAGCTTATACATCTGCCTTACATTCTTCTGCTCATGCAGGCTTTCCAACTGTTTCATCTCTTGCTTCATCCATTCCCTTTTTCTTTTCCTATGGACTCTCTTCTCAATCCTTCTTTTCTCTTGATATTCATCCCTAGCTCTCCTTGTTGCACTTCTTTGCTGCATCCTCTTATATACATCATTCTTTTCTTTGGTTACATTTTGAGATTCCTCATCGAACCACGTTTCTTTCTTTACTGGCTTTTGTGTTTCAAGTATTTCCTTTGCTACATTACTGATCCTCAGCTTATATCTATCCCACCTCTCATCTACATTTTCCACTTCTGCCGGTTTCATCCCGACGAATCCCTCTTGTAGTTTACTTCTGTACCTCTCAACCACCGTTGGATTTCTTAACTGCGTGACATTAAATTTAATCAGGCTAGTCGCCTTCATTTTTCGACTATTAGATATTCTTGCTCTAATCCTTCCCATAATCAAATAATGGTCGGAATCAATATTAGCCCCTCTAAAAGATCTAACATCAATGATATCTGATCTATGTCTACAATCTATTAGCATGTGGTCAATTTGATTGTAAGTTTTTCCATCCGGGGCTCTCCATGTCATTTTATGAATATCCTTGTGCTGGAACAGAGTTGTTGTTATTACTTGATTCCGAGATGCTGCAAACATTATTAGCCTCATACCATTGTTATTTGTTACTTTATGCATACTTTGTTTACCAATTGTTGGTTGATACACGTCTTCAATGCCTATCTGGGCATTGAAGTCTCCAATTACTATTTTTATGTCATTTTTTGGGCAATCATCAAATGCTTTCTCTAACGCATCATAGAAATCTTCTTTTACATCATCTGTGGATACTTCCGTGGGTGCATGTGCATTGATTATACTGTAATTAAAGAACTCTCCTTTAACTCTTAATGTCGATAATCTTGAACTTATAGCTTTAAATCCTATCACTAGATGTTTTAGTTGTTTATGTATTATAAACCCAGTTCCTAGCATATGCAGCCTTTCATCACAGCTATAGAATACAGTTGCTTCTCTCTTTTCCAAAACTCCTTTTCCGATCCAACGTACTTCTTGCAATGCCACTATCGCAGGCTTATAATTATTTAGTTGATCCAGCAACATCCTCAATGCACCTGCCCTATACAAAGATAGCACATTCCAGCTCCCTACATATAGATCCCTTCCCTTTCCATAATTCGCTTGTCCATTGTTCACGCCAGTCCGTCGTCGGTAGATCTGTCCGGCTACATTTCTTTGAGGTCTCGTAACGTGGTTCCTTTTGTGGGATGGGGTTGTCGGCCCCACGCCCAACCCCCATTCTTGGAGGACCAGGATTTGTTTAGGGTTTACTCCCGTAGGGCAGCTGGCTTCACTATGCCTTACGAGTCTGCCCCACCCTTGGTTTTCTGTCAGGGTATCCTTCCCTTAGCCTTTGGGGATCCCTCCCCTCCCTGCAAGGCAGCAGGGGCTGAGCTTAGTTAGTGGCGGCTCTCCTCGCCACATCGCAGGATTTTCATCGGAGCCTTGCAGTATTTACCGAGATGCAGTTGCCACTCCACATCTCGCTGCCTCCTCCAATCCTGCTGCTGCTTGTCCGCTACTGTTTCCAGCTAGCCAACATATCTGCTGGCCGTTCCCCTATCCGCAACCTGGGGACGCGCCTGGTGGCATGCAGCTCTGCTTCTGGGAAGATAACCCAGCCCAGGACACAAGCAAACAGAACAGCCTATTATTGATGCTATTAGTGAATTAGGTAAAAATATCAACTGTTACAGAGCAAAATCAAAATTTGATTGCAGAACTTGTACCTGTAGCTGCTAGGAACATATTAGATTATCCAATCACCCCACTTTCTAGTATTCATACACCTAGTCCTGTTGGTCCTCGAAGAATTGAAGCTACTCAGGATCCTATTGAATTGGGTCTTCTTGCTCAAAAATATTTAAACACACCTAAAGACAACAAAGATGAGGTCTTTGGCTTATATGCTGACACAGAGCGTGATGGTAGCATCATACATAGAATTGGCAATTTCAGAGTAACATTTATGGGAGATGATCTAATTGTATATTCAGAATCTCATCTTGGAGAAAGAGGTGCTTTTGTTAAATATCCTGCAACACCTGGATTGTGGGAACTGATGACTCGGAAGAGACCTGGCAGCTATACAGATCAAGATTATGAGCATTACAAAGAAATATTAATAAAATCAGATGCTCTATACCAGAACAATGATCCCACACAAAAAAGAGTCAAGTCTAGCAGTGGCGCAAAATACAACAACTTAATCAAGCCCATATGGTCACAGATCAAGACTGGCAGTGGAATCAAACAATACAACACCCTGCCTAAAGAATTTGTGTGAGTTGATGATGTCAGGAAACTTGTAGATAGGTTGCTGGTGATAGCTGGGGAGGAAAATGCTGGCAACCACAATTTTTACAATGAAAAGGTTGGAATTATGGACATGATAAGCACCAAATTGTCTAATTTTATAGTTAATGACACTAAGGGCATTGGATATCTTTTAAAAATTATTAATACTCTACCCCCCAAATTTTGGAATATCTCCGAGGGTCGGGGGCTGGTTAATGACATCATAAACAAGCTGCCATTTGAACTACACATTCCAGGCTATCAGTATTGTGGTCCCGGCACAAAATTGGAGCATAGATTAAACAGAGGTGATCCTGGTGTTAATCGCCTAGATGCTGCTTGTAGAGACCATGACATAGCATACAACACACATACTGATCTTGACAAGAGACATGTTGCAGACAAGAAATTAGAAGAGGCTGCATTTGGTAGATTTGTAAGCAAAGATGCTTCTTTAAGTGAAAAAATAGCAGCATTGGGGACCACCATAGCTATGAACACCAAACAAAAACTGGGGTGGGGGTTGTGAATATATATATAATAAACCTACAATGAAGGCCAAGGGTGTTATGTATCAGATATCTTTTGCAGGTCTTAAATCTCTTAAAACTATTGATAGTCTTTTAACCAAAAAGCAGCGCAAGAAAAAAAGCTCTTGTCTTGCCAAGGGCCATGGTATGAAATTGTTGCTTAGTACCCCCCAATTAAAAAAATTACAGCAATCTAGAAAAAAATCACATGTGGGTGGCTTCATATTTACTATCCCGGCCATCTTAGCAGCTTTGGGGGCTGTTGGGAGCTTGGCTGGGGGATCAGCTGCCATAGCAAAAACAGTAATAGATGCCAAGAAGAATAAGGCAGAATTAGATGAAATGAAGCGCCATAATCTGGCCATGGAGAAACAAGGCAAAGGTGTTAAGAGAGCCATGAATAAGTTTAAAAAAAACAAGAGCCGCTGACAAACCAAGATATTGAAGCTTTAATCAAGCCACTGGGCATCAAAAATTTTAGAGGTGTGTACATGTCTGATTCTTTACCAGAACAACCACTCAACAAAGAGTGTGGCATAGTTAATTTGGATAAGTACAAAAATCAGGGCACTCACTGGATCTGTTATCTTAAATATTTAAAAGATGAGGCATTTGTGTTTGATTCATTTGGAGGTGTTCCACCTGAAAATTTAGTAAAATATCTAAAATCAACTAATCTTTATTACCATAATGCCCGTGTTCAAAATTTCAAAGATGTTAATTGTGGACATCTGTGTTTATCTGTTCTTAGATATCTGTCTCAAATAAATAAACCATCAATTGAAAATTTTCAAAAAGCCCTGTGGTATCTGAAACATCATGGGGGTATTCCATCTCACCAGCCAAAATTCAATATTGAAACTTAGATTACATGATGATATAGTGTATGCCAAAACAATAGCTCTCAGAGATTTTATGGCACTCACTGGATCTGTTATCTTAAATATTTAAAAGATGAGGCATTTGTGTTTGATTCATTTGGAGGTGTTCCACCTGAAAATTTAGTAAAATATCTAAAATCAACTAATCTTCTCAGTCGGTAACGCGTCTGACTACCATGCTCAAGGTCCCGGGTTCGATCCCCGGCCGGTTCAAATCCGGGAACTTTTCTAACGATGGAAGCGGCCCCGGCGCCCACCCAGCGTCGAATAACATGGGAACCTGGGGGAAACCCTGGGGGGTAAAGGCGGTCAGGGGCGTGATGCTGATCACATCACCCCCACTCACGACCGGATCAAGAAAGTGTGGGGCGTTACCCCCACACCCCCTATACGCCTTCATGGCGTGGTGCTATGCACAGGGGAGCACTTTACCTTTACCTTTTTTTACAATAATGCCCGTGTTCAAAATTTCAAAGATGTTAATTGTGGACATTTGTGTTTATCTGTTCTTAGATATCTGTCTCAAATAAATAAACCATCAATTGAAAATTTTCAAAAAGCCTTGTGGTATCTGAAACATCATGGGGGTATTCCATCTCACCAGCCAAAATTCAATATTGAAACTTAGATTACATGATGATATAGTGTATCCCAAAACAATAGCTCTCAGAGCATTTTATGGCATGTACTTGATCCCTAATATTACACACCACAACAACAAAATTGCAGTTGGGGATCAAAAAATTGTCATCACTCCAGGGCAATATAATCTATCTACTCTAAATGCTCAGTTACCCAGAGGTATAGTGTTAACTCAAAATTCTGTCACTCACAGAGTAGAGATTGTATCTGCTACAGAGACAGTGGACCTGGGTACTATAGGAGAGCTGTTAGGATTTGAGAACAACACAAAACTTGAACCAGCCATCAAACACACTGCTATTAATATACCTAAATTCTTAGCCATAGAGACTCTAAATATTCACTGTAATGTGGCCGAGGGTATGATCACCAAATCAAATGGCATAGGCACTCACAAACAAACTGGCATTATTGCAACATTCAAACCTAACTCTGAATTTATGGAGCCCATCATCTACACTCCATCACCAACATTATATTTTCCTGTGTGCCATAACAGAATAGATTACATTGAGTTGATGGTCACTAATGAAAAAGAAGAAATAGTTGATTTTGCTGGAGCCACAACAACTGCAATCATAGAGATTAATATTTAAATAAAAATACGTACAAAAAAATGGAAAATATTGAGAGTTATGAGCTACAATCATTCCCCCCAAACAGGAGGACCTTTGCAAATTTAAATCAACCCAACACAGAGATTGAGGTTGATCTTGATGTAGGGGATGGCTTTATACACCCTCACAGAGCAGATCTATACATCAAATTTGATGTTGTAAAGCTCGATGGTACAGATTATCCGGCAAATTCAAATATAAGATTGGTGGACAATTTTGTGCCACATCTGTTCTCTGAAATTGAGATCAGAAAACATGGTGTTGTTATAAACAGAGTGGATTACCCTGGCATTTCCTCTACAGCTTTGGCCACACTAAAATTATCCAAAACCGAGGCTTCTTACTACAAAATAGGTGGATTTGAGGCTGGTGATAAAATAATATCTAAGAGTGACACAGTGCTGTTCCCCATGCGCCTGTTGCCAGGATTCTTCTCAGATTACAAAGATATTATGTGGAAGGGTGGTTTAAGAATCACATTTAGAAGAGCTGCCAATGATAATAATGCTTTGATGAGATACAGTACATTAAACTCTACAGGGGAAGCTCTGCCTAATACCCTACCTGATGAGGGCAAGTGCATTATTCAGACTATGGAGCTAAGAATCCCGGTTGTTGAATATGAAGCCAGTTATGCTCTTAAATACAAAGCTGATATCCTAAAAAATCCACAGGTACCTTTACAATTTTATACATATCAATGTGTACAGAAGCCTGCCACTGGTACCTATTATGAGTTTGATGCTACAAATTCATTCTCCAGTATACAATATGACATGCCGGATTTTGTGGTGGTACTGTTTCAGACTGGAAGACACAACAATCAAGAAAAAAATTCAAGTAAATTTGATAGCTGCAACATCAAGAACATATATCTTAAAAATGGCAGAAATGAGGTGTTTCCTAGAGAAAATTATTATTTAGACATGTCCAAGGATGATTTTCTTAAATTATATGAAGCATTTACAGCATACAAAAGGGTCACTACTGGCAATACTGACATGTATTACACACCAGATGAATTCAAAGCACAGAGACCCATGTTTGTAATCAACACCTCAAAATGGAAACAAGTTGTGATTAATGACAGGACAAACATTAAAATTATCTGTGAATTCCACGATACACTCCCTGATGACACCATATGTAGTGTTATTCTTATAGGTGAAAAATCATATGTTTATGATGTAAGAAATGAGAGAGTCACAGAGCAATTCTAGAAGATTTCTGCATATTACATTGTTTTAGTACTAGATATGCAAGTTGAGCCTGGTGCCCAATTGAACTTAAACCGGAAGTAAATATGTGTGGGTAGGTGTGGGTGGGTGTGGGTGTATGTGGGTGGGTGTGGGTGGCTCTTATGAGCATCTTGGCTTAGTTTTAAGTGTATCCAAAACAATATCAAGAGGGGCATATTTTTAACAAGCTTATGGACAACAATCTCACAGATGTAGCTTTTGTAAGTGTAGGCAAATCAATCTGAGGGGGCTCATACTTTCACGGGAAATTCCCGAGGGCATTTTTACAAAAATCTTGGATTAGACAGAGTACCACACTTGAGCAATAAGCTCATATGCACATCTTGAGCTAGTTTTAAGTGTAGCCAAATCTGCCTGAGGGGGGCTCATACTTTCTCGAGTTTATAATATGGCCTTTCCCACTACTTACGTTTGCTGATTTTCTCTCCCAGTCCGGGATTGAATTTATTTACAATTACAGACCAGGCTTGACCGATTAAAAGTGGCCTCATAAAAATGTCCGCGAGTAAGTTTTACCTTGGAATGTCATACTGCGGTTGTAGAAAACGTAGCGCAGGGAATAAATCAAAACGCTGTTGTTCTCTCGTCGGCCAAATTAAAAAACTCGCTTGTCGAAGAGTTGCTGTACTTACATAACACAATGTACTATATGGCGTCACATTAAGTTCAAAGAAACCCGCCACCCGTCACGTGTTGCTCCGGCATCCGATCTAGGAACCGCAGCCAATAGGAGGTAACGTGAGGCTGCTGTGTTCCCATCAGATATTAGCCCCGTCCAGTTCGCTGCACCTTTTGGACTCGGTTTGACTCTCTCTGCACCGAAGCGTCTAGTTCGTTGATTTCGTGTCAAGTATTGTATTTGGTGTCTGCACCGTTTGCACTACCTTTCGGACCGGTGTATGTTTGGTGTATGGTCACGTGGTGCGTGCTAACTAATCAAATGACCGTTTAAAGCAGCAGACAGGCATTTGTTGAGTCTTCTGAACTTGAACACCGCTTTCCGTCTAGTTGGTTGAACGTAATTTCCTTGCACCACTCTTACACCAACCTGACACAGGATACACCTGCACTGCACCGAGTGTCAAACAGTGCAGCCAACTAGACGGGGCTATTACAACAGGGAACGGCAGTGCCGCTACAACCAAGTGAAGGAACGCGCGCGATAGAATGGGGCTACATGGAGAGTGGTAACGTGACTGCATCGTTTGCGTTTCGCCCATTTCTACCTTGTACCTTAGTTAGATTCTCGAGACAGGCAACACCTGGATTAGTCTTTCATGCTCACAAGTGGATAATTGTTTATCGTCAGGTTCGTATTCGATCCAACTTACGTATTGTTTCATTTCAATACGGAACTTGGACCCTATTTAAACTGATTAAAAAAAAAAGGTTCCTGCATCGTATTTAAATTGATTCTGGAATAAAGGTTCCTGGACCGAATTTAAATTCATTCAGAAAAAAGGTTCCTGGACCGTATTTAAATTGATCGAGAAAAAAAGGTTCCAGGACCGAATTGAAATACTTTACAGATAAAAATGTTCTTTACGGCCCAGAACACATTTACGCTTGCTGATTTTCTCTCCTGGACCGGAATTGAATTTATTTTAAATTCCTGGACCTTTAACAACCCTGGTTTTAGTGCAACGGTTGGTTTAAGTCACGAAGGATTAAAGTTGTAACGTTAACCATTGGTTTAACACGTTGTGTTGAGGTTTTAATGGCATAAATTGTTGTAAGTCACGTACATATTGAGGTTTTGGTGTCAACAAGCTACAGACGTGTTAAGTTTGAATGTCAACAATTGTTTTATGCCAAACACGTGTCATTTAAAATATATTATACTGAGAGAAGTAAAATGTATCTTCCGGGTAAGGCATGACACACTTTAGCGTTTATATTGTGATTTAAACTGTACATGCAATATCGGTTAACATCTCTGTGCACAAACTGAACTGAAAAAAATATGTAGAAAATCCTCGTTCAAGTTCATGGCTAGACAGAGGAAACAATGAAGATATTGTTTAGGCCAAATTGATGTTTTCAAAAATCATTAACCTTTTTTTAAAAACTTTTTATGTTAATTAATATGCACCCTTGAAATTTAATATTAATAAATAAATTATGGCATAATCATAGAGAGTATTAGTTAGATTACAGTCTACTCTTGTTGACAAATATAAAATTCGTTTTAAATTAATTGACGAGTGGATCTATAGTGGAATCACAAGCAAAAAAACCTGCGCAGAAGCACATCGCGCCGGCGGGTGCGGGAAAGGGCAGGGGGAAGCAACATTCGCGCTGGCTCACGTCAGCGTTGCCAGGCTTTCTCGGGAGAATTCCTTAATAAACTATTGCTATGGAACCTCCAACGGCCAGCTTAAAAACACGTTTCCTGCTCATCTTACTTGAACATGGAGGGGAAAGATAGAGTGGTACTCCACTCAGCCGTGAAAAGTGCTGTTTGAACTGTGAAATTATGTCAAACGCTACTCAATTGTGCTAGGACATTATTTTATTACTTTTACTACATTACTATTTTTAGATGGCTGTATTTTATCCCACCCTAAACTCTATTTCTATTTTAGTTATTTTACGTCGCTTTTGTGCCTCTACGGGTAAGTACGACAATATGGATGAATGAAAACTGATGAAATGGATGAAGTGACACAAACACAGTGAAACGTCCTTGCCTTACGAGGTAGAAATACTGACTTCGTAGCGTGGGCAAATTATGTTATACATGTATGTGTTTGTGGGTGTGTGTGTGTATTTCTAGCAGATGGGGAGGATGGGTGGCACCCTAGCATAAGCGTTGCTATCTTAAATTATTGAGAAAGACATGCTGTCTAATTCACCAAATATATTTCACATACGTAATGCATTTTCTCATTATGGTGCAGGACGCGTGCCCACCCCTAACGATAGCTGTACACCGAACACCAGCAGAAGGCAAATTGATTTGTTATTGTTAGCATTCGACTTGAAAGATTGTGGAAAATCGCCGACAACGAAAGGCAGCACGTTAGCTTCATCTGTGAACACAACTTTCTACCATTTCCTGTCATAAAAATTCCTCGCGATAATAGAGGCATCGCAAACCCCTTATGTCGGTGCTGAGAAAAGGCAAATTTGAGGGTGTTTTCCACGTACCCTCTAACCGGAAAATGCGGAAGAGATTAAAGATGTTGGTCGGTTCCCTCGGGCGGTTTACTTTCTTTTGTTTGAAACATGTCCACTCCTGAAATGGAGATCTTCGGTATATTTTCGCCAAACACAGGGTGCTGGGTTTAGCACCATTGTTACAAAAGTATGTGTGACGTTTACACCGTAAACAATGCGCGCCACTTCCCTTGCCCCCCCCCCCCAGTGCGCACGACTATGCCGCCCCTCCGCCCCCAAGAACGTCGTTTATCCGCTACTATTAGATCATCGGATTTTGTAGCAGATCTTCTGGTTTCCCAAGGAACAATCTCCCGAACTTTTCAAATCTGGCCTGGCAACACTGCCCCGAACACCGATTACGGCAGGGAAGTTGCGCGAACGCTTTGGACGGAAGGTTTTTTTCCTTGTGGTCGAGCTATAATGAAGCATTTTAGTTTCTTCTCGCGAATATCATTAAATTAATTTCGAAAGTGCTGATTCTCATTGGAATGTTCCATTTCGGACACCGAAAAATTTCGGCTAATCAAAATATTTCCACTTTAATAAATTTGATAATGAAAATTGATGAGCAAACTAAATTGACTTCCAAATTTGGAGGCGGAAAGCAATGCGCGCGCACCCCGCTTAGATCGTTTGATCCATCACCGACACTATCGACAGGATTTCCTGTTATAGTAGCTAAACCAGAACGAATCTTTCCAGGTGGCCGCAAGTCGCTTCACTCTTCCCGCTCTAACTCGAGAAAAAACCAACAGTAAAAGAAATCAAATCTGGGTGATGCATGTGCGGCAGTCCCCTCTTAGCGGCATTGGTCACTCACTTGCACTGGCACGAAAGGATTGTCGGTTATCTCAGTCGAAACCTGAACGAAACGCCATCTTTCCATGTGGTTGCCAGCTCGGGCTGCAAGTCGCAAACTTCAAGAGAACCTCTTGTGACGGTTGAGAAAGACTAATCTAGGCCAGTGTTCGTTGTTCCATCAAGAGGATAGCAACATGGGTGTCCAAAGAGAGAGGAGATATTGCCCTCCCCCTCCGGAAAATGAATATCAGTATACAATAATGTATTTCGCAGATCTTTTCGAGAACACGTAATTCCCAAACTGGAGCAGTGTTTTTTTTGGAAAATTCCTTGATTCACCTGTCTTCCTCCCTAGGCAGTACTTCCGACAGTGTTTGGAAAGTTACTTTTTACTTGCTTCAAAAAGTAACTGAGACGTTTTCAAAAGTAACTTAGTCACAGTTACTGGTACTTGAAAAGTGACTAAGTTACTTTACCGTTACTTTCTACTGGAAATTTCCTTGCAAACAAATTACACACAATCAGTGATCATTAATTGTAACAAAAGAGAACTTACATGTGATTTTTTTATGTTTCTTATATGTTCTCATATATTTATATTGTTACAGCAAGTAAAAATAATTAAGCAAGGAGTCAGGTTTGTTTGAATGATTTTAATTCGAAAAATCCTTCTATGGATTGGATTGATTTGGTGTTTTAAGTCTACTTTATGCAAGGCTAATCGGGACTGGACCTACAGTTTAAAGTGGGATTCGAACCACAATGTGCCTCCACCTTACAGCATTCAAGCTCATCTTCGCAATTAGCCAAAAGTGGTAGAAACGCGAAGTAAAATAAACCAAATAATTCATTCATTAAAGTGTCGTAAAGTAACTTACAGTTACAGCTACTCTCATTTAAAAGTAGCTAATCACAGTTAGAATTCCTAAAAAAGTAACTGTTATTTCCAAACACTGGTTTAGAACGTAGTTCTTTTGAAATGCTGGTTGTTCGTAGCATCCTTTCTTCGGAAGAACAACGGGAAAAGTTTTTGGGCGCAATTTGCGGTGCATTTTCCTTGCAGGTCCTCACTCCATAACTTCCTGTTGTTGTTCCTTGACAGGAAGTGAGTAAGAGATTGGCGAAAAAAAAAGAACTCTCCGGAAGTTAAATTACCTTCCGCTCTACTTCCTCTGCGAAATGGATAAAAAAAAAGTCTAATTTCTTCAAGAGGCAACCAAGAAGTTTGGGATTGCTTTTTGTGAAGCAGGCGCAACACGTAAAGCCCTCCTACCAAGAGTGTCCTTTTTCTTCAGTCCCTAGACACAGTAATCCCCCACTTTAGAGTCAGGGCAACCGGAAAATGGGTTTTCAGAAACCTATTCTTATTATGAAGGAATAAATGCAAATATAATGAACTGCCTGTTTGTCACCCACTAAATATAGATAAGTTACTATTTTTTCTGCAAGATAAATCTATTATTCGATTAACTTGAACGATTCACTGTCACAAATTAACAAAGAATTTGTTGACATTTAATTAAACCTAATCATGACCTATCTCGCACAAATTTCTTGGACCTGTCAGTTGTAATTCTCGACGCTTGGGGCGCCACTGTATGGGTTATTAATACCTACTCATTTCTAGAGTATGTACTCCACATATGAATGAACAATATGAGAACTCACACGGAGATCACTAGCGTATGCAGGCTTCTTTTCGGACAGGGTTGGGATTGTAACGGTAGATATTACATAACTGCGTTTTAGGGGGAAGTGGGAGCAGAACATACTATATAATATTTAGTAAATGCAATTTTTAACCTTTGTTTTGAAAGCTGTTCACAGGCACAATCGTAATCGGGAGTCATTTTAAGGCGGGTTTGCTTTCACCACTTTGGTTTTCTCAAATTCCTTACTGCTTTCATTTGAAATTTTGGATTTTCTCAAGATTTCGGAGGGGTCTGTAGCCCCGTCAGCTTCCCCTCTGGGTACGCCAGTGACTCGAGATAAAAATAAATACACTTATGAAAATGAAACAACACTTAACTCCTTAACAACACGCACATTATTACACAGCTTGATTTCTGCGCATTCTGCAGCTGCTGTACTGCGCAGCATTTATCAATAGGACTTCTAATTTTGTAGGTGTAATACATAAGGATTATTCCATTGTCACGGGAGGGATAGGCGGACTGCATTTTTGATATGAAAGTAATTATTCTACTGACAGTTAAGCAACATTTTTCTTACAGTTTGTGTGCAATGAAATATGAAACTTAAAATTGTTGATTAAACGTAACTACCCTTAAAAACAATTCCAAGATTTACAGCTACAAGTGGATAATTTTGTGTCACGGGTGGGAAAACACTGACTCTTTACTTGTCATTTGGATAAAAGTCAATTATTATACATAATTAAGTTAGAAGGTCAAAGGTCAATTAACTTGTCTCTCTGTCTTAAATCGTTTATTTTTCATTTGACAATTTACAGTAATTATTTATTTATTTTTTAAAGTAAAGAGTCAGTGTATATTCAGTGAATATTCTAGTAGAGTTGAGGAGGAAATGTAACAGATAAGGAGAAAATAATTGTTTTTTAGTGTCACTGGTGGGACACAATAGAAAAATGAAAATCAAATAGTTAAAATAAACGAACAACATGTAAAATACCTTTTAACTTAATTATGTATAATACTTGAATTTTTTATCCAAATGACAAGCCCAGATTGTTTATTCACAAGATAGGATAAGGTTACAACATTGCATTTAATTCGAAAAATTGATTCAGGGACACATTCACACGGAATACCCCATGTTCTTAATGCATAAATTGTTTCAAATGCGCGTTTGTCGAAAGCAACACGTTTTGTACATCGCAGGACGAAAAGAAGAAGTATTTCGTTATCATGCGAAATACTCATCCAACAAAGATAAACGATAACCATCTTGCAAATTAAGTGAGAGAAGTTCAATGTTTCATGAGATTGAAACTTGAGGGAAAATTAAACAAGCATCCTTTGTTTTGGGAAGGCTTCTACGCGTGTTACTGGTGTTAAATGAGCAATTAATGTCGAACGCTGCCATTGTTTTCGCTTTTTATTGTGAAGTAAATGAGGAAACGGGCGAAAGCTTGGTAATTTCTTGCTTTAAGGTCTATAAACTTTATGTGACCACACTGTTCGAGATTGTGTGCGTTTTTTTTAAACACTTATTGTGATGTTTACTTTCTCTTAAGAAAAAAGTAATAACCACATACTGGGTATCATGAATAAAATAATTTACCAGCTGCTGCGTAAATAAGTTTAATGTCAAGGTACGTGTATGCTTAGGCGGTCGATCAAAGTTTGTAGTTCGGGTGTACGTACCTTGTGGCATCAAGCATTGAGGTATTGCAAATACATTAATATCGATAGAAAAAAAATAGCCAATCTGTCTCAAGAAAATAACATTGAGCATGCATTTACATATTTATTTTATTTTTTACATTATATCTGTATCTCATACTATCTCTTGTATCTTATATTACGTATATTATGCCTGTAGTTTTATAGATGTATTCTAATTGTACATGTACAATGTGACAATTCCAAACTTTTGTAAAAGTTGAATCGATGCTAATAAATCAATCATTCGATGCTAATATTAATATAATTAATAATTGAATCGGCAGGTTTAAGAAGGGAATGAAGACCAAAAATAATATATAAAAATCAATCCCTAGAGGAAGATAAAGAACCGTGAAATCAACGCAAGGTGTAAGAAGGAAATAAATCCCGGACCTATTTTACAGTTGTTTCTTTATATCCAACAAATTTACTTTTTTGGACTTATTCCCTTCTTAAACCTGCCGATTCAATTAGTATTAATGACAAATGTTCTTCATGACCATGAAATCTTTATCAGATAATGAATAAACTAATTAAGAATGAAACGAAGTTGAGCCGATAGTCAATCTCCTACAATGCTTGAAAAATTGAAACAATATATCGTCGTATGAGAGCCAGAGGAACTTAACCCCAGAAATGATGTTTTCTGTTCTGTTTAAATAAACGTATCTAAAGATCTCTATTAGTAGACAGATCGACGTATCTCCACTTGTAATCCTTAGCAGTAAGGTGGAATCATGTATCTCCAATTTATTGACTCTTCTTCTTCTTCTTTATTTTAAGGCTCACACCGCGTTTTCAGTTTCTAGCCAAAGTTCCTGAGTTCAGGTTCTATTGATAATATCTATGTTCCAAACTGTTGTTGAATATCATTAACTTTCTTCGAAACACTAATGTCATCCTGTTCTTATGGTATAACAGTTTTGTGAGGTTATTAATTTAAGTTTTAGTGTGAATCATCGTGATTGTTTAAATAGTAAACCTATGTTTTCTAGCGAAACTATAAAGAATCCAAATAACTGCAGTGCGAGGTTTAGATATTAGTGTAGATAAGGAGATCGGAAATAGTACCTGTGCATGTTGTAAGTTTTTATATAGAGTGTCTCGGTATTGTTGTCTTAAGGGACATTAAAAAAAAATGATTAAGTGTTTGATTAGCTTCTCCGCATTGGCAGGAAGTTGATGGTACAATCTTTAAACCAGCCAAATGTTGATTTACTAATACATCACCTGTTCGCATTCTTCTTTAGGAGCCAGACATCCTAATAACATATTATTTCCTCTCTCTTGTAAATCTGATAAATTAGATATAACAAAGTACGATCAAATATGGTTTTCAATTTCTGTAATAAATATTAAATCTACGCAACAATTGCATTTTTCAACACAATATAATTCGTAGGACGTAAAAAAACGGATAATAATCTTCTCCAGATAATGTCTTGACAACGACAAAGAGGAGAAAGTGAGTACCCGCTGCTGCTAACGACTGGTAGCTGCAATCGTGTTTCCCCCTCCATGGACTCACTTTCCTTCTCACGTTGTTCATTGATCGAGCCCTCTCGAGTCACTTGCGCAGAAACTAGTTTTCGTTGCAGAGATTCCCGGACGGAGTGTAGGCCTAATCAGCCAATTGTGTTTTCCACATTCATTTAATCTGTAGTTGTTGAACCTAGGGGCTAGGACCAAATATATTCGTATGTTATGACTAGGGATAGGATTTTTATGACCTAAAAATCAACAAAATATGCAAATAAAATATGCTCTTATGACCTAAAATTTTACAAAATATGCACTATGATTTGAAAAATATGCCCTTATAACTGGACTGTTTCAAATGCTGAGATATTTTCACATACGTACTATTTTTAGTTCACTTTATGGGCCCTGAGTTGCAATGCACAATGAATACTTTTTCTAAATTTTCAAATAAAAATGAAAAAGATTTTACTACAGTCCATAGAATAAAAAACTCTCAAGTAAACATGGGAGTAAGAACGAATCCACCGAAAATGACTGTATATTTCTTGAAAATGCAAAAATATGCTGAATATGACCGAAAATCCATCAAAATATGCTCTATCACGCAGAAATGTCCAAATATGCCAAAATATGCCCTTAAAAATCACCTTAATTTAATTAGTTTCTATATAATATGAATTTATATATGTTCGGGGAACACATCACCATTACCAAAAAAAATATATGCTAAGTCATAAAAATCCTAGCAACTGTCAAGGCGCCGTGAGTTGAGCTCTGGAGGGAGAGAAATAAAGGCAATAGTCCGGAGGATTTTTTGTAGTGATTGATTTGTTGTTTTAAGTCTACTTTATGCACAGTAAGGCTAATCGGGACTGGACCTACAGTTTAAAGTGGGATCCGAACCACTTGTGCCGCCACCGGGTATCGAACCCGGGACCCCTTCATTACAAGGCGAAGACGCTACCACTGCGCCATCGGGGAGGCCAATAGTCCGGAGGAAAGGGATACTTTAAAAGCTGTTGCTTTGCTACGGGGTAGTTAGGGCTTCAAGGCTAAGAATTTCTCCCTAGTTTTCTGCCGACTGTTACTCAATTGTTTGCATCTGCTTTGATTAGCCAGTTCAATGAATGCAATGCCGTAACAACGGTAATTAATAGTTTGTTTAAAATTTCAATAACGGCAACAACGGTAGCAGATGAGAAATGATTCCAATTATATTTCGCCCATTAAACAGGATACCTTTGTGTGGATACGGCTGCGAATGAGTTTTCCTTTCGTTGTTCCAGTGGGCGACGAACCGGCTGTGAAGGAATTCCTGAGTGAAGGAGGCCTCTCGCCAGCTGAGTGAGTCATCGGAGCCTTCCAAACTAATTAGCATAATTGCCACAGTCTGCTTCGAGAATTCCTTCCTTTTCCCAACATTAAACTTAAGGGCAATGATACAGTTATGCGTAAAATGTGGAATTTATTCAAGGTGACAATGTGCATAATATTCAAGTGGGTGTGGTGCAGGGCGGTCATAGGGGTTGCGAAATGGTGCCTCCGCACCCCTTAATTTTCTTACTCACCCCCTTCAGCACCCCTTAATTTTCTTACTCACCCCCTTCAGCACCCCTTTTTCAAAACCTATTTTCAACCGAAAGCACTAAACTTTTGCAGTTGTCATATTTACAGCTCCTTCGTAACTTGTGTCTGAATGTTAACACTCCATGACCATTTTCTAAAAGTGTAACACACAATATATGTCATTGGACTGCCTTCAACAAGCTGTTGCTTTCAAATTTCCAAACTGACAGAAAAGCGACGTAAAATAACCTAATTCAATCAAATTTCCAAATCTGTTGTTGTCATGGTAAAATCAAGCGAAAATGAAACAGGTCACTAGTATTTATTTATTTATTGAAATTTCCAGTACAGCAGAAGCCATTTTAAACCGGAAATAAACAACAGTACACTGGTGTTATAAAAACACACACAAAATAAGATAAAATAAACAAAAATAAACAAGCCAAAACAGTACCAAGGTAAACAAATTGTTTTCACAATGCATTACTTATGTACAATTTTTTCTACGTTGGTGATAAAAGACGAATATGAACTGAATATATCTACTTGGTTTGAGAAGATGTTGAATTGGTTCGGTAGCCTATGGAATAATGAACGTTGTATGAGTGAGAATCTGGGAGTTGCAGTGGGAAAGTTTCCTTGCTCCGTGTTTTATGTCTAGGCACTCTGAGGGAGAGTTCGTGGAGTGGGATGCTTCATCTTAAGCTTCCATTTATGATCTCATGTAGCACTCTATATCGAACGATGGAGAGGAAAAAGCTGAGAACACTGTCGATCTTGGAGGTATGAGAAGGGGCAGCCATGTTCCAGATGGGTTGTAACGACCCTGCGTGGTCATCATCACATTTAGCTATCCTGCGTGATAGCCATATTCTTTAATATATAATTATTAATGCTTGAGAAATGCCCTGCGAGGCTTACGCTTTTGATTTATCTTTTATCTAATTTTGAGTGCATTGTTGTTAAGCATGAAGCATATATTGTTATGGCACACACGTTTTGGTTAAAGAAAGCATGCTAAATACCCTGCGTGGTTTACGCATTCAGTTATCTTTTGTGCAGTAATTGTTGTTTAATTTGTAACTTGCATTGTCGAATCTCTTTATCTTGTAATTTCTTTAATGTAATGTGTTGAGTTTAGCACACAAGTGTTAAGTTTATATCGCCACATGCTAGTGGTTTTTACAATGCTAAACTTGATAATTTATAACGCATGAGTTGCATCTCGTGAATTGAAGGGAGTTTGCAACGCTGCAGCCGGCTTAGTTCCGATCTTCTCCACCCGCCTCAGTGCTGCCACCAAACAGTATATAAACAAAGCAGCGAGACCCGGAGTCAGTCGACTGCCAGATGCCGACTGCGAGAGACCTGGTTCCCAGATCTAGTCTGGATGTTTCCCCTACCAGGATCCAATAGCTTCCTTGAGAAGGAAGGAGGAGAATAAGAAAAGCAGATTACCTACCTACCTGGTCTGCCCCATAAGAGCTTGATGTGCTACCCTTGGGTCGTGGCGGCCCAAGCCCAAGTCTCCTGGGTGCTTCCAGACCTACCCTTTGTACCTTGCCGTCTCTTGCTACTGACTGGACATACTAAGGGACCGAACCGTTCCCTTGTCGTAGCTGGATTGACTTTGCGGCGTCCTTTCAGACCAACACCTTTGTGAAACCGCGGGCCCCTTGCCCCGTCCCTCGCTATTGACGCTTTCGCATGTTGTCCCCAGACGGCGTGGCACGTGACGACTACCAAGGTTCCTATTGGTTACCTGTACTAGTTGGTTCCCCCTAAATTAGATAAGAATACTAATACTGCCCAGGTACCTCACTGAGGAGGATTTAAGAGCGTATGTGCTAAACTGGTTATTTACATGCGTGTATAAATATAAATAAACTTTTACAAGTTGACCTTTGTCCTTTCCATACTAAACCCCGCAAGCCCTGAGATACTTTGAGTCCATGTCTTCGGCTGGCTACAAGCTAGCATATATGCGTACACTTTTGCACCGCTCCGTGGTGTAGTGTGCAGTGATCCGGCGCGCGGACGTTGCAAAAGTTTTTGGCACCCAACGTGGGGCCCGATTTGAAAAAAAAAAACAAAAAAAAAAAAAAAACAGGGCTCGACTTGTAAAACGTGGGGTCAGATTGGTTACGTGGTGAAGCCGTATATGGACTAGAAGTGGCTCACTGGTCGAAGTGCAAGTGTTAGTGACAGTGTTCGTCTATTGAATTCACGAAGGTAGTGAAGGTAAAGTGGTTTGGGATAACCATACAGAATTCACGAAGGTAAAGTGTTGTGACATATTCGCCTGTGACAAAATGGAAAAGGAAACGTCAGGAATGAGTCTACGGAGCAGAGGGAGAAAAACCATGGAAGGTGAGACTGGGTTCGCATGCTGTGATGATCCTGGAGCCGAGATGGAGTCTTTCCAGTGTTTCCAGTGTCTCAAGAATTTCCATTGGAGATGCGAGGAGCAAGAAGAGACCTCAGAGACTGTTGCAGAGGCTAGGTGTAAAACATGCTTATCAGCACCCTTGGTAGCGTTCCTGCTTGAACCAAGTCTTCCAAGTAAGACCCAATCAGGCCATTGGATGCTGGAGTGGTTGATGAAAGATAAAGAGGAACGTAAGAAAGAAGAGGAAGAGCGTAGACAGATTGATGAAACGCAAAGGAAAAGGGAAACTGCTCAATTAGAGAAAACTCGGAAGAAAGAGTTGATAGAGCTAAGACAGGTGGTCGAATCCATGGAGGAGAGGAGACTCCTTGAGAAGGAAGAGGAGATAGCCCGTATTAAAGAAGAGAAAGCAGAAGAAGCTAAAAGGGCCAGAGATAAAGCACAAGAAGAAGCTAAAAGGACCCGAGAGAAAGCAGAAGAAGAAGCTAAAAGGGCCAGAGAGAAAGCAGAAGAAGACGCTAAAAGAAAAGAAGAGGTACAGGAGTTTAGGACTGTGATAAAGTCTATTGAAGAGAAAAGAGAGGTGGAGAAGAGAGAAGCTGAAGGGAAAAGAGAACGGGAGTTAGAAGTTCTCCGTGTCCTGTTGGAAAGTCAAGAAGAAAAGAGAAAGAAAGAAAAGGAAGAAGAGGAAGAAAAGAGAAACAAAGAAAAAGAGGCAGAGAATGAAAGAAGGCAGCTAGAAGCCGAGAAAGGTAGAGAGGAGTTGCGAACGCTTTTCTCTCAGCTTAAGGTTGACCAACGAGATAGTGTTAGAGAAGAGTTGGAGAAAATCCGGACCTCTTCCCAACAATAGGTAGTAAGGGTAGTAGAAGAACAACTAGAGCCCTTAGCTGAGTGGCGTGGAGAGATAGAAAGAGAGCATGAGCAGATGAAGAGGAATCTAGATACCTGCTTAGAACTGGTCCAGTCTAGAGGGGAAGCTACTAATGAAGATCCCGAGAGGGTTAAACAGATAGAGGTCTCTGTTGAAGCAATGAGTTCAGTGGTAAAAACCCTTGGTGAAAGGACCGAGCAGATGGAAAAAACTGTACGAGAGCAGAAGGAGGCTGCCGACGCATTGACGCGGAATCTCCGGGAAGAAGTTGTAACAACTGCTGGAGAAAAAGTTAGCTCTCTCCGTGAAGAGACCAAGAGACTGGAAGTGGCCCTTCGAAGTGAGATCCATGAACAAACTGGAACTATAATTAGAAGAGTAGGTGAGCTGCAGGATAAGTTCCAAAGACTGCAGTTGCAAACCGAAGCCACTTCAGATGTACTCCCGGATTCTATTGAACGGGGTGGAAGCTTAAACCCGGAAGCGGTCACCTTTGAACCTCCTAGAGTAGTGCAAAGTCCCTACTGCGTCGAAAGAACAGTTCGAACAGATAGAGGTAAGCGACATAGAGAGGGAGACAGTTCTGATGGATCTCCTCCTCGACGTAGAGCCCATTTCAAGATGCCTAGGATGGCTGATATTGCCCACATACCAAAATTCAAAGGCGATATCGAGGCCCAATCGGCAGAGAAGTACCTTAGAGAGTTCAATGTCAGTTTCGAGCTTATGCAGATACCTGAGCACTATAGACTTGAGTTACTTCCTAGAGTATTTGCAGGCAAGGCTGAACATTGGCTGGCGGGAATAGATAGTTTTGTCAACTATGCCGACTTTTGCCTAAGATTTAAGGAGGAGTTTGCCTCTGAGAAAGCCAAACAGAGACAGTTAACTGCCGTGAGAAATCGAAGATATTTTCGCCCAGTCCACGAGAATATGGAGAGCTTCGCTTGGAGCATCTACACTGCCTATCGAAACTTGAGTGACAATTTCAGCGAAAGTGAAGTGCTGAATCTAATAATATTACAGCTGCCGTATCGTATCCGGAACCTCTGCCTTGCGCATGCTCCAAGATCAGTTGACGAATTGACCAGTTTTCTCAAGGACTTCGACATCTATGACGATCCCGATGCCTGGAGAAATAAGGAAGACCCCAAGAGTAAAGAGCCTGGAATCAATAATAAGAGCTTCAAAGTCCGCAACATCGAGACCAGAACCAGCGGTAGAGAAAGGAATGTTGCGAGGACTCCAAAGTTTTATAGAAGACAAGGCTGGAGAGGAGCGGACCGCAGCCAACAGGATGGTCAGAGGAACTTTAATCGACCTTATCCAGAAAGAGGTCGAAACTTCCATGATATGAGGAATTATCAGGATGGGAGTTTCCCTAGACGATACTCACCTCGGGATGCAGAACAGACTAGAAGGCAGTCACCAACCAGAGAAGACTTGACCTCTGAGCAGGAGAAAGCCCTAGAGACAACCCGGGACTTCCTGCATAACCAAAGGTCACAGTCTAGTCAAACAAACTAGAGCCTTGTCTAGGTGCTTCGTTCCCATTTAGGCAAGGGGCCTCGGAGGAGCGACCACTAAGATGTATCCAGGAACTAAAAGTAAATTTTCAATTGTCCGAAACAGAGGAAATTTAATTTGCAAAGTGATCTGAAATCTGCACGAGCATCTAAGACTAGTTACAAATCACCAGCAGTATCTGCCAAATTAATGGAAATACCGATAAACTGTATAATTGATACCGGAAGCGAATGTTCAATTCTAAGTCATAAGGTCTGGACTAAACTAAAGGATCAAATACCAGGCATTCAGGTACAAAAGGTTCCAGAAATAAGAGTAGTTGATTT
The DNA here is from genome assembly GCF_977018435.1 of Lepisma saccharinum. Lineage (NCBI taxonomy): Eukaryota > Metazoa > Arthropoda > Insecta > Zygentoma > Lepismatidae > Lepisma > Lepisma saccharinum. The sequence goes on from NC_139238.1 coordinate 25,340,861, forward strand.
CTCTAGTACCCACAGAAAGCGAGTTTTTGGAAGTTGGCGAGTAGAGCTAGAAATTGGTGGGATGACTTTCAGTACTGAAGTATTTATATTGAAGAAATATGTTGCGAATCTTCTTGAAGTCATGTCATGCTTCAGACAGCACTCAGCAGAGTTGGTTTTCGTGAAGACTCCTGGACATGAGGAAGGGAATCCTCTGGATATTGAAGCTGTGCGGTACACCCCCTTAGGCCAGGTAGAGAAGGCTGAGATGTATAAATCCGCTGACCTCTCAAGTAAGGTAGAGGTATTAGATATTTTGACTGATTCCCATAAGCAGGAGTTCCTAAATGTGCTGAGACGCAATTTGGAGATTATTCTTGAGAAGCTCGTACCATTGAAGAATGTTGGATATAAGCAGTGTGCCGAGACAGTTCTTTACGAGTCGCATTCTATACCGCTTTTCCTGATGGCTTTACTGGAGAATGAAGATTGGAAGATTTGGAACTTCGTCCAGCTAATATCGTGTATCATTATGAATTTATTGGTTATGAGTTCGCTGATTAACTTGCCATGCACCCTGTCTCAGATATTTCAAAGTGTTTTTCTCTTGGGTTGCTATTCCGTGTATCCCTGTCTAATGAAGTTCTGGACTACTTCACCATCTCTACGACGAAGCCTTATCTAAGCCCTCTAGCAAGGCTCAATAATTGTTGACACAGAAGAATGAAAGAAAAAAACGCTCTTCAATTAGAAGAAGGTGACTTGGTTTTTGTCAGGAATCAAAAGTTAAGTTCCCGAAAGAATAGGACTATCGCCAAATTGTTTGAGGTATACATTGGCCCCTATGTCGCCTCGGATGTTCGAAGCAACACTGCCCTGCTGTTGAACCCGACGACCAAGAACCCAGTCGACCGAGTGAACTTTGACAACCTTCGTCTCTTCAGGTGTTCCCCCGAACGGAGAAGGCAAATAGTGAATGAAGAAAAGACTTAGTGATTGAAGAGTGAAAGAGATATGGACTCTGGTTTACCAAAAAAATTTCTGAAAATTTAAACTTTTTAATTTTCCTCAAAAGTTTTGCCCGAGAGAGGGGCATATGTAACGACCCTGCGTGGTCATCACATTTAGCTATCCTGCGTGATAGCCATATTCTTTAATATATAATTATTAATGCTTGAGAAATGCCCTGCGAGGCTTACGCTTTTGATTTATCTTTTATCTAATTTTGAGTGCATTGTTGTTAAGCATGAAGCATATATTGTTATGGCACACACGTTTTGGTTAAAGAAAGCATGCTAAATACCCTGCGTGGTTTACGCATTCAGTTATCTTTTGTGCAGTAATTGTTGTTTAATTTGTAACTTGCATTGTCGAATCTCTTTATCTTGTAATTTCTTTAATGTAATGTGTTGAGTTTAGCACACAAGTGTTAAGTTTATATCGCCACATGCTAGTGGTTTTTACAATGCTAAACTTGATAATTTATAACGCATGAGTTGCATCTCGTGAATTGAAGGGAGTTTGCAACGCTGCAGCCGGCTTAGTTCCGATCTTCTCCACCCGCCTCAGTGCTGCCACCAAACAGTATATAAACAAAGCAGCGAGGCCCGGAGCTCAGGCACACACATCCAAGGAGGGAGTCCCTGGTGTGGTGGATACCAAGCCACGCCAGGGGATTACGGAAGACGTCGCCTAGTTGTGGAACCTGTGCCTAGATGTCGGACAAGCAGAAGATTTCATTAGACGACCGCATTCCTTCCGGTGTGTTGTTCATCTCTTCAGCCATGGGTACCGAAGGAAGACGCGACTGGTCAGAAGAGGTCGAGATGGAAGAGAACCTATCAACAGTGACTGCCAACCAGGATGGCACGCCAGCAGCCCAGATGACTCCACATTTCCAAGATCTGAAATCCAGAAATATCGGCGCCATCCCTCGGCATCATCCCTGCCCAAGAGGTGGTTTTCATGGTGGCCTGAACCCCAGACCGATGAGTAGGCTAGATTTTGAAGAATCTCGCAAGAGAGAACGTCAACAGTCGATTTCCAGTGCAGACCAAGATACCAACTCCGATGGTTTTCAGTTAGTGAATCCAAGGAAAGCTGCGAAGCCTAGTCAATCTGTGCCGCTTGCTACCTCAGTGCCAGTGTCCAACGCATATCAGCTTCTCCAGACTTATACCAAGGACTCTGATTCTATGGTAGGAACATCTGCCACCAACGGACATCAAGATGGAATTGAATTCGCGGGTGAAACAACTTCGTCCAATCACAAGATATCTCCGATATTTATTTACAATGTATCGTCCCCGCACACATCTGTGGCTACGCTGCACAATATTCTGAAATCCGAACCGCGAATTCGATACACAGCTAGCAGTATCCGAGTTCACTGTCAAACAACTGCTGACTTCGAATCTCTCGAACTCAACCTCACCACCAAGAAGATTGAATTTGCAAGTGCACCGGTTCGACAAAATCGTCCTCTGAAGGTCGTAATCAGCCAATTACCTATCGACGTGCCCTATGATACTTTGTTTGCGGAGTTGGCCAAGGAAGGTTACGATGTGCAAAGTGTACAACGCATGACGCAGAGGAACCGAAAAACTCACGTCCGGAAGCAAATCCCTCTGTATCTGGTCACACTTCGCAGGAACGAAAAGTCTGCTGACATCTATACAGAAGAGTATCTTTCCTATTATCGGATCAAGATTCTGGCATATCGACCACCCAGCATCCTACAATGCCATCGATGTCAGCGCCTGGGCCACACCCAAAGTACCTGTGCAGCTCGACCACGTTGTGTGAAATGTGGAAGTGACCACCTTACCGCAGATTGTCCAAAGAAGGACAGAGAAACACCCGCAGTCTGCTGTAATTGTAAGGAAAATCACCCGGCAAATTACCGTGGTTGCCGATACTTCACCGCCATGGCGAAACGGCAAACAGTACAACCGACGCAGTCTACACACGCGTCGAATGCGAACACAGAGTCCTTGACCACTCCAGCCGTAACCTCCTCTCAGGATGCCACCAGGTATGCAAACCGTGAGTGGTGTGGCAGACAACAGACGACGTCAACGTCCTAAGGCTAATGAAGAAAACGAAGAAGATGTGGGTTCCATACTCAAATCTCTACTGGATATGGTTAACAAAATGCACTTCGAGAAGATATTGAAGCACATTAATAGAGGACTCCAGCGAATGTCACGCGCTACAACCAGCATGAAATATGTCACGATTGTTCTGCAAACACTCATTGAAATTCCAAAGCGATGGGTGCTTTTAATCGCAATGGACTTCTACATCAGATAAATTTGCTTGTGTTTAATGCGAATGGCATCGAAAAACAGACCTTATTGCTTCAACATTATTTATACTCACGGAATATAGATGTCGCTCTTATCAATGAGTCTCATCTTAAACCTCATATCACATGGACAGTTCCCAACTATAAAATATTTCGAGAAGATCGAATTGGTCGTCGCAAGGGAGGTCTGTTAATACTTGTTAAACGTGGCCTCTCTGCTATCAAGATACCAGTTCCACCTTTAGCTTCGTTGGAAGCCTTGGCGGTGAAGCTCCATGCACCAAGTGAAGACCTAGTTGTTATTTCAGCATATAAGCCTCCACAAGAAGTTCTGACCACCAACGATTTCCTTGTACTAGAAACACTTGGCGATAGAATTGTACGGGAGGGCGATTTGAACGCCAAACACGGTGACTGGCATTCTATCACCTCCAACACAGCCGGGAACGCTTTGGCTGGTATAATGGATCAGCTGGCTTTTTCCATCTCTGCTCCTCACGAACCGACGCATTATCCACGCAATGGAAGTCGCCCCGATGTGCTGGATGTCATCCTGACCAAAGATGTCGGCCTCAGCACTATGCCATTTGTAACTTGGGACCTCGATTCCGATCATCTCCCTGTCTCTGCTTCCATCGGATACGGTTTATATCAACATCAGTTCCGCACCTTACGAGAAGCTATTACAGATTGGACTCTCTTTACCGCTCGTGTCCACAATTCCGTTGACCTAACTACTCCGTTGTCATCATGTGCAGACATGGACGGGGGTGTTACTATCTTCACCAACGTCATCGCAGATTCCTGGCGCCAATCCACGACATTCTCCAGAGATCCACTCTCTACCCAGGCTACTCCAATTTTGTACATATTAACACGACTTGTGCGTTGGGCGCGCCGACGATGGCATCGCTCCAGATCGCCCATCCACCGGGGAGACTGGATGCTCCTTCAGCGTCATCTTCATCAATACTTACACCGTGAACGAATTCACCAATGGGATCGCAAACTTGGCCAATTGACAGAGGTTGATCCTACATTTTGGAAGATTGCTCGTAATTTAAATCAACGTCAACAGTCTACTATGACGGTCATTAATAGCCCTGCAGGCCCAATTATGGATCCCCAGAGACAGGCTGAGCTTCTAGCCGATCATTTTTATGATCAGTTTCAACCAAACAATGATCTTCATGACGCTGTTACAGAACAGATCGTCGATGCTGCTTTCCAACGTCTTCAACGCCAGCCTTCGTCGTTGGATGTTCCACCTGTCTCGCCTCGCGAGGTGGCAAATGCAACACGAAAATTGAAAAATAACTCTGCTGCCGGCTTAGACGGGATACCGCCAGCTGCACTGAAGCATCTGTCCCGTAAGGGCTACGTCTTTTTGGCGAAGTTATTTACAAACATCTTGAAGCTTGGTTACTTTCCACTTCAGTGGAAATTGGCGAAACTCATCGTACTACCAAAACCTGGTAAGGATCCACAAAATGCCAACAATTACCGTCCCATCAGTTTGCTTTCTCATCTTAGCAAGCTTTTTGAACGAGTTATGAAACGACGACTTCATGAGATCATAGAAGCTAACCATCTGCTCCCAGATCATCAATTTGGTTTTCGCCGTTCGCATGGGACGAACGAACAACTTGTTCGCGTCGTCGACAATGTAGCGATTCGTCTTGATTGGAAGCGCCGAGCATTAGGATTATTTCTCGATGTACAAAAGGCGTTCGATCGAGTTTGGCATGCTGGACTCCTGTATAAACTGCGACGAATGAGGTTTCCACTCAGCTATAGAAAGGTCATAGCCAGCTTTCTGTCTAACCGAAGTTTCATTACGTCCATAAATGGGCAGAAATCGACGCCAAGACTGGTCCGTGCTGGGGTACCTCAAGGATCGGTGATTTCTCCGAAACTTTACTCTTTGTATACTGCAGCTGTACCCACCCCAGATAAAGGGATAATTGCCACATACGCAGACGACACTGCACTATTCACTACCGGCAAACGTGTGCTTCAGTGTCAGAAACAGATGCAAACTTTCCTGCCGATCTTTGAACGTTGGGCTCAACGGTGGAAAATCAAGATAAATCCAGAAAAGAGTACTTCAGTCGTTTTTAGTCTATCCAATGCCAAAGAAGGGGCCAGCTTGCAACTATTTCAGCGAGATGTACCCAGCGCTGAACAAGTTAGATACTTGGGGGTGTTGATTGATAAACGCCTTACCTTCGGACCACACATCAATGCCCAGACTAAGAAGGCCAAACAGAGGATAGGATATATATACCCAATGTTCCGGTCCATGGCACTCACACTCGAGACACGCCTGCATTTATATAAAATGATGGTGCGGTCGATATTACTATACGCCAGTCCCGCCTGGCAGCATGCAGCGAAGACTCATTTAATTAAACTGCAAAGAGTCCAAAATCGAGCTGCCAGAGCAATTGGAAGGCATCCTCCTCTTACTCGCATAATCCAGATACATGAAGATCTGAATTTGGAGCTTCTTGATGTAGCACTACGACAAGCCAAGCTATCCTTTCGGAATATAAAAAAAGGGCACACAAATCCACTAATTAGCAAGCTGGGGTCGGAGAGGCCTCGTCATTTCCGCACTAAACTCCCGAGATTGGAGTAAATTTTTTATTGTTGTGTTATGTATGTGGTGATTGTAATTGTTTTGTTCACTTTGGGAACACAATATTTTAAACTTCGAGCGACAGTTGCCGAAGCTTGTTCTTGTTATTATGTATATGAAGTTAATTGTTAAAGATGTTGTCTACAGAATATAACAGATTGGAGTCAAATATAAGTATGACACTCCATATCGATTATGACATATTACAGCACCGCACCCGAAGCTCAGTCGACTGCGAGAGACATGGTTCCCAGATCTAGTCTGGATGTTTCCCCTACCAGGATCCAATAGCTTCCTTGAGAAGGAAGGAGGAGAATAAGAAAAGCAGATTACCTACCTACCTGGTCTGCCCCATAAGAGCTTGATGTGTTACCCTTGGGTCGTGGCGGCCCAAGCCCAAGTCTCCTGGGTGCTTCCAGACCTACCCTTTGTACCTTGCCGTCTCTTGCTACTGACTGGACATACCAAGGGACCGAACCGTTCCTTGTCGTAGCTGGATTGACTTTGCGGCGTCCTTTCAGACCAACACCTTTGTGAAACCGCGGGCCCCTTTGCCCGTCCCTGGCTATTGACGCTTTCGCATGTTGTCCCCAGACGGCGTGGCACGTGACAACTACCAAGGTTCCTATTGGTTACCTGTACTAGTTGGTTCCCCCTAAATTAGATAAGAATACTAATACTGCCCAGGTACCTCACTGAGGAGGATTTAAGAGCGTATGTGCTAAACTGGTTATTTACATGCGTGTATAAATATAAATAAACTTTTACAAGTTGACCTTTGACCTTTCCATACTAAACCCCGCAAGCCCTGAGATACTTTGAGTCCATGTCTTCGGCTGGCTACAAGCTAGCATATATGGGTACACTTTTGCACCGCTCCGTGGTGTAGTGTGCTGTGCTCCGGCGCGCGGACGTTGCAGGGTGAACAGTATTCTAGAATGGAGGACACAAATATTTTGAAGTAAACGGAAAGTGTTTTCGGATTATGGATTAGTCTTATGTTTCATTGGCATATTATCATAGATGCCTACTAAAAGTTGATTGATATTTCATGTAGTGGCCAGAGGTTGCAAGAGAGTTTCATTTTCCTTTATTTTGAAGATCGCACTCTCCAAATTTCATTCTGCACCCAGCACTCCTAGAGTACTAACTCTAGCGCCGCCCCTGGTGTAGTGGAATAGCCGGGAAATTAATTAAGCGCGAATCCAAGATCAAGGATTGATTGATTGTTTTGATTTATTTTACTTAGCTTTTCTGCCACTTTGAGCTAATCGCGAATAAGAGCGATAGGAATAACCACGAAACGAATCAACCATCTGTTAATGAGTAAAGATCAAGGACCCATATCGATCAGTAATCATACGAACAATTTCAAGATTAGTTATTCTGCATGGAAGACTGCAATATGATGATGTGCAATTGTTTGCCAAACAGATGTTTCAAAGTGGATTAACGTTGCACAATATGTCAAGATAAAAGTTCATCGCTTTCTATGTTGCTAGGTAACGCTTTGTGAATCGATATATCAGTGCATATTACGACTCTTTTGTTAAGAAAGCAAACGGTCTTTCCAAGTATATCTTAAATTTTTGAAACGTAAGGATGGGTGATTTACGTTCACATTCTCCATTTATTAAATTATTTAAAAACACATAGCTATCTATTTAATTTTCGTGTAGCTGTATTAAGTAAATGTCATTCTCAAAAACTTACTAATGATTGATTATAAATTTAGTAAAATAGAATTTATGAAATGGATTTAAACTTTCGATTTTAAAATCATTCTCAATATTGAAAACATTCCTAGTATAGATAGTATGATTGATTATTCCCTCACGCCCAATCCGCGTTTCACTGTCAATGAATTGGTTCATTTAACGTCGCCTTTCTGCCACTTTTGGCTAATCGTAACAATGAAGATGAATGCTGAAGGGACACTAAAAATCACACATGGAGAGGACACAAAAAAAGTTACCACAAAAATTATGTTGAGCAATATTCCAAACGTGTACCGGATACGGATATGCAAAGATCACTTCCCTACTTAGAAATGCTGTTCGGCTTTCTGTGCACTCATTTGCTCGGAAAACTGTAACAGCTGTAACCATGCAGCGTAATGCCTGAATCGCACGAGACTAGATTTCCTGGCTACAAGCAGTGGCGTGCCCAAAGGGGGGTTGGTGTGGGTTATTACCCCCCCCTTTTGGCCAAGTATTCCTAAAAAAAAAGAACATCAAAGGTAGGAAAATATGACAAAATGAGGGCTGACTACCAAGAAAAAGTATACGTAACCCTTCGTTTTAAAAAATCCTGGGCACGCCACTGGCCACAAGGGATAACTAAATGCATCAATGCTGGATTTCTAGTTGGACTTGGACTAGTTGAGTGGTATTGGCTAATTTTTTCGTCTCACACGATACCCATTACAGTACATGTCGGTATACTTTTGTGCCCACAATGCATGGCGCAGAGCAGATAAGCTAAAAAGATGGAAAAACGTCAAGGAGAATTGCTTACGGCTGCTATTATTAAAAAATATACAGTAATTCTTATGGCCAACGTTTTACAATATGAAACAATTAACAATTGAGTTCGGGAACGGAAGAACCTGAGCAATAATGTCGCTCGTTGAGCAGACAGATCATTTACTTGTCGCTGTTTGCTCATTGATCAAAATATCAGTAATCAATATGGCCGCGTCGAGTGAAGATGATTTCAATTTAAAAAGCTGTTAATTATGGAAATAGTTGACGTGGACACACAAAACTGTCGCAATTTTCATTTTCACATCCTTGCACAACTTTCAAAAACTACGGTGTAGTATATTTGGAATAAACAACACTTTTAATACAATACAAACACTGGAATATTATTTTACCTTCTGTTACTTGAACTTCTTCTGTAATTACACTGACAACCCGCTATCCTCATACAGTTTTCCTTTTCTTACTCTTTTCCTCACGAGATCGAAACAAAAACGCTATATTCTGTGGCTCAAACCTGTGGTGAGCAAGGTTCAAGTTCGCTCAGCGATCCACGGAACTGGATTTCCAGTAGGAATGCCCTAGTTGGCGCTGGAATGGCTACCCATTTGCAAGTTTTCGCCTCACACGATAATTGTTACCGGGTACTTGTCGATATACATTTGTTCCCATAAGACATTGTGCAGAGCAGACAATCTGTAAAGATGGACGTGCAATTTGAAGAATGTTGTAGGAGAATTACTGCCTTGTGCTTTTATTAAAAATTAAAAAAGAAAAGTATGGACTAGAGATTGGCTGGAAAAAAAAATGGTAATTAATACGTACCGAACAAGCTTTTTAATTAACTCGGGGATGCACATTCATGCATAAGATTCTCAGGATTTATTCACAAATTTTAAAAAAGAAACATTTAATTTAATACACTTGTACTAATAAGGATTTTCATTTTGGGCTAATCATATTTGTCATGTACACATCTCATCGCTTTGCATAAATACCTAACTATTAATGAACTGAACACGAATGCAGTGCACGTCAAATCTTTCCTTTTTTATCGAGAAACTAACAAAAACAGTCAACACTCGGAAAGCACAGACAAAAAACTCCCCTTTGCAAACTCACAGATTATCTTCACATGGCCAAACTTTGCTCTCATTGGCTGTTCCACAGAATGCAGTCGAGGAAAGCCAGTAGCAATTAGAACATGTCCTATTCCTCCAAACCATTCAAGCAGCCAGCCAGGCAGCCATCATTTCCGGGCAGGTAGCCAGTTTAGCGCCAACTAACTGGAAATCCAGTTCCGCGTGATTCAGCCTTTATTTGGCTGTCAACTAGCTGACCGATCACGTTGCTCACTGAGCGCTCAGATACTTGACGCAAGAATATCGAGTCTCCATTCTTCAAGAAATCTGACTTAATACATTTGTCAGCTTCAGTCGCTGTGGGACCTTGAAAATTTCCTTCTGTTCATCTAGTTAACGCGACTTTGAAGATCACCCAAGCACATTTCTACCCGAAATTAACAAATGGAAGAGGGTCGAAAAAATCAAGAATAGATTCACCCTTTCTCTCAAGTTCTTTAGCCACATTCGTTACGAAGATTAAATGTCTGCTGACGTAATTTTCAACAGTAAATGTGACTCAGCAATCCATTTTTCCTTCTCAGACTTTACCAGATGCTAAAAAAGCAACGAAACTCATCCCAGTGTGAGCTTCACAGAAAGGGCTAATTATTTTTGGCACCACTACCACCTCCAATGAGCCTTGCGCTAAACGATGACACATCCTTCTAGGGAATACCCTCTACATAGGTCTGCTTATTCATGCACTTTAGTGACGTGATTCATCAAGAGCAAGCGTTGTGGACTGTAACTTGCATTTTTCTTGCTATACGTTGCTTTTCTCTCATTTTTTATTAATCGCGACGTTGGTCATTGATATTCTAGAATTCAGAAGATACTGTATTCAGTTTTCAACCTTTCCCTCTCTCTCTCTCGGAATTTCTATGTCTATTCCTCGATACTGAAACTAAGAAAGCACACTGGTCATTTTGAAGAAAAAAAATCGGTTGTTTCTAAGTAAATAGGTCATTCTGGAAGTATTTTGAATGCTGATCACGGACATGACATACATTTTTTTCCCATCACGACAGGATTTTTCACAATTTCACAATCAAAATTACCATATTTGCCAATACATTACATTTATTACATAACGCAGCAAAATAAATTTATGCAAGGGAAATTTCGGTTGGTTTAAAAATAATAGATGATAATGGAAGTATTTTGAATTCTGATCACGGAAATGACGAGATTCTCGCCCACCGTCTACTTAACGTGCAACTTAGGAAGTGGGAAGAAACTTGGATTGGGTACATTCTAACATAGTAAAAGTTAAAATACAAAAACAAATCTCTAGAGGGGGGGGCTTTAATTAGCCCAGAATCATTGCCACATATTATTATTAACATGAATAGCCTTAGTTCCCGCTCACAACCTACTTAACGTGTTTGTCACATGGCAAACAACTTACAAAGTAAGGTTGATAATGAAGTGTTATCAGTGGCGGCTATTAAGGGGGCCAGTTGCCCCCCTCCCCCCACTTTTTGCCATATTTGCTCCCACACTATGCTAAACCTTATGTATTAAGGTAAAGTAAACTGTTCCACCCCCCGAAGTTTTCTAACCCATTCGCAGCCACTGAGTGTTACCAAGGGCGACGTTGTTTGTTGACCCACGGTAGCCTATAGTAAGAAACGTGGAGGTAGAAAATTTATTTTATGCAGATGCGATGTTGATAATCAGTTCATGAGAAAACTTACGGTATGAATGGTAAGCTTGTGAAATTATATTTTTCTTTTCTCGGGCCTGGAAGTGACACTGTCTGTCCACCATGAAACGTGGAACCCTAACGATTTAGAAAAACTTAGTAACGACAACAAAGAGTTGCTTTAAGAGAACAAAATAAAGAAAAATTAAAATCGGATCATCTGTTCATGCCAAGTCTTATACTTTGGCACATAAAATGCAACTTCTGACTAACCTCTGTACTATTGCATCCCGTTTTTGTAAATCAAAAGGCACATTGTTAATTTTAACGGTAGAATATTTGTTAAAATTTTACTGTAACTGCTAACAGCCTACGTAAACACCTGCCATCTCGGAGTACTTTCGACGATTTTTATTACTAACAACCGGTTGTATGCACACTCAAATAGCTAAATAACACGTGCAAAATATCACACCATCCAACTGTACAAAAAAGTCGAAAATTGCTATCAGCACCAAACCTAACAGTCCTAACCTAACGACGTAAAATTATAAACAATAATACTCCTAACAATAACTTCACTTCTATTTTGGTTTCGTAAGTTTTCAGTGTTTCGAGCTTGATTTACTTTATTTATGAAACGGTAGGAAACGACCCGTCTACTGCGGTTGTGGAATGTGTTGCGTGGTTCAGGCTAAGGTAACAGACGTAGTTTACTTCACAATAACACATTTTCGCGAGCTAAATACAACAGAAAACGTTCATAAACAACATAATCTTCATAAAGAATGAAAAATATTTAACTTTTTCAAGGAGGTACAGAGGGTAAAGCCGGTACGGAAACATGCATGTGAGCATTCCCTGACGTTCGTCTCGGTGGCAAGCGGCCCAGCGTCAGTGATTGTCTTTCCCAGTGAAAGGTGGGCTGCGACAGTCGCACGCTACGGTCTGTTTTTTTTTCCCGCTCTCCCTGCCTTCGCTCTCTTTCCCTTTCTGTTGACGTTGCAGACTGACGCCAGTATAATCCTCCCTCGGAAGATGTGCTGTGTCGTGTCCGTGTGTTGAAGTTTGTGGCTTAATATGGCACCACAAAAGTTTACATTACAACAAAGGATTTATCTTGTCGAGTGTTACTTCGGAAAGAGGAATTGTGGAGAAGTGCGAAGACGTTTTGCAACGAAATTTCCTGGTGTTCCCATTACACATAGGACCACTATATTAAACCTCGTAAAAAGTTTAGAGTAACAGGGTCAATTCTGAATAAAAGTGGAAAGAAAATGAGGAAATCTAAAAAATAAAGTATACAAAGACAATCCGCACACCATCCGTGAGTTAAAAGAGAGTATTGTACGAGAAATCGGGAGAATTAGAGTAGACGAACTTGCACGTGTAAATGCCAATTTCCTTTGGGAGATGCCAGGAACGTGTTGCAGCAGAGGGACATCATTTTCAACACCTTCTGTAGTCAAGATTAGTATACAATATGAATACTGTAATTTTAATAGCAGACTCTAGCGACTGTCGTGGACCCCGTTCACAGGGAAAGACAAGCTCTGACGCCGGGCCTCTTGCCGCCGAGTCTCGTAGCGAATGTCAGGGAATGCTCTATGTCCCCTAGTTACTGAACTAGATAGACACAAATTGAATTCTGCACTCCAAGTACATAATATAGATTTCATGAAAGTAAAGAAACGTAATCTGTCTCCTAGATGGCATTTGCTTTCTACATTTTAGAAGCTCTTGTATAGTAACGAACTGCTCTAATTTTTTAGTATCGGCATTCCCAAAATACTGTGGAGTGCACGGCCAGCAAAATAATCAATCCGCGATGTCAAAAAAATAATTACGTAGCTTGCGCCAAAAAAAATCTAATATGCGACTGTACCAAAATTGTTAACTTGCAACTGTGCAACTAAATTAGCAAATGACCATAACATGCATAAACCGAAAATTTTACAATTTATACCTTTATTGCATTCGAGTGTAAGATTGCAATGCAAATTAGTTACATGAAAACGTCTAATATAACCAAGTGACAAGAAGAAAGAGGTGGTGTAATTATGTATGATCTGCATTAATTCTGGAAATAAGCAGCCAACCTCCTTTGGTTTTTAAATGTAGATGGTTAAATAGTAATTACATATATAGAATATGTATATTGTGAAGAATTTGTAATATCTGGATTGTTCTAGTTTTTATTGAGGAAGCAAAGTTTTTTTTGTGTATTTTACTTGTTTCATACGTCAAGTTGAAAACCCTCCTTTTTGCACGAAGTTAAAAACCGTGTTTAATAGCCAACCGAAAACTGTGTGTTATGGGGCATGGTTTACTCTTAAAACACGGTTTAAAATACTTTAAAGTGTGTTTGTAAGATGTTAAGAAAGAAGGAATAGTACAAATGAAAGGTATTCTTACTTTACGATGACGTCTGTCTCGCTTGTATTGGAAGCTACTGAAATACTTTTACGTTCCACAGCACAAAACAATCACAGGATAACATTGTTAAAAGGATCATGAGATAATTATCGTTATCTGGCACTGCATATAGTCATGTACAGAAAACACTAATATAAGCAAACGAGAGCAATAAATACCAATGAAGTTGCACACTATCAGGTACCCACAACTCGATCGTCTTCTGCTTGTATTATGTCTGTGTAAGTGGCGTTGCTGTTTCAATCTCTCCCCTCCAACTTATCCACATAATCTCTACCTGGGGAGGCACAGCTGTGGGCAGTTGCAAGCACGAAGAAGAAATTGGGATCTAATGCAAACTTATTCGATATTCCCATTTTTCAGCTAGATTCTGAAGAAAAATGTTGCTAGGTTGAACGCTTCTTTACAGTCGCTTTACAGTGACTGATATATTTTCTTGTATTCATAGGCGCCACGGCGATTTTGGGAGGCAAGGCACTTTCTTCAAGAAATGCACATAAAAACATAAACGTTGCATCAAAACCCAAAAAAAACCGATACAAGCATGTTTTTATCTTCCTTTGAAGAAATACTCGATGACAGAGTCGGGCACTATCCAGGGTGTCGCAAAACACTTTCAACAACGCTTGGGTGCTGGTAGATATCATAAAAACAAGTAACTTTTCCCTATAAAGTTTATCTCGAAAGCGCTTAGTTTCTGCGCTATAAGCGCTTAAAATCTATCCTGTAGCACAGCTCGCTACGGCGTCAGGTGTCTCGGGTTTAAATCCTGGCCTAGACATTGGTGTCATTTGTTATTTCACCATAGCATCCTCATCTTCGCGATTAACCAAAAGTGGCAGAAAAGCGAATTAAAATAAACCAAATCAATCAATCAATTATGGAGATATTTTAGAATGGGTAATCTTGAATTTCAGTCTGCCCATTTTGTCTTGGTCAGTTTATAAATACTGTCAATGCTTCTTACAACATCGCAAGTACCATTAAGTTTTGGATTTTGCTCAGGCAACACTCCCAAGTTGTTGTTTTCAAGTCGTCTCTCTTAACGAGGAACGCTAGTGACAACCCTGCCACGCGTCCCTGGTAGTTATGTCAGAACAAGCGTTTGTTGTGTTGAGTTGCATACGTACAGGATAGCTTTTAAGCGCTTATAGCGCAGAAACTAAGCGCTTTCGAGGTAAACTTTATAGGGAAAAGTTATTTGTTTTTTATGATATCTACCAGCACCCAAGCGTTGTTGAAAGAGTTTTGCGACACCCTGTATAAGGGGCAAGGCATGAGGTGTATATTGTTGCTAGATATACCCCTCTTTGAAATGCAGTGTTCGCCACTGAGTCGCGGATCCGCTTTCTGGTGTCGACCTACTTAAGTGTCTAGAAAATCTATTCCAGATTGATATATTTGAGCTACACTTGGTCTTAGTCTTTTAAACTACGTTTATGTTCGTTGTAGCTAATAAAATTATCGTAACATTTTAATAATTAATCATCCCTTTACACCCTGGACTGTATTTTGCAGACTAACGAAGCTCTGGCGTCTGGAACCATACACAGTATAATCCTCCATGGAACATGTGTCATGTTCTGCCTATATATATGTATATTTATGATTACCCCTTCATTTCTATTTCACCTTATCATATCACCTTGCATCCCCATCTTCGCAATTAGACAAAAGTGGCCAGAAGCTAATTAAAATAAATGAGATTATTCATCCCTTTTGGGAGCGCGTGCCCCCTTATCCCACTCCCTAAATCCGCCAATGATGACAATTACATGAGTATTTAGCGTAGCGTAGCAAGGGGTGGGTGAAGTGGGCCACCTCCAGGGGCCTCGCGTCCCATGTTGATTCGAAAAATGTAATAATAGAAGTGAGAAAAATATATCGAAAAGATTATTTTTTGTGGACAATAAAAGTAAAACATTGTTTTTATCTGGCTTTAAATTCTAGTTTAACGTTATAATTTGAATGAATACTTGACAGAGGTGTAATATACAGGCGGGTGGGTCCTATGTCTAAGGGGGCTCGAAAAATAGTAAAAAGAAATTGTAGTATTTCTCATATGAAACATTTACGCAAAAGTTGACGATAACTTGCTTGGACATTGAAATTTACGAAGAACTCCTGGAAGCTAGTGTAGAGTAGTATGATTCACGCCAAATTTAGCGGACTCTAATAATGATGTGAAGTACAAGTGTAATTCGCAGCCCAGAAGTCAACTTTCTGTTAAGAGGGGCGGGGGAGAGGATAAGTAAGTATTTGTCTTTTCTTCTTTTGAATACACAAATGCCAAAGAACGATAAGTCCTAATTTATGAAAATTCACAGGTAGAGGTTAGATTTGTATAGTGAAGCCCCAATCAGCCATTCAAAATAATTAGGCCTACTTAATTTTTTTGGAAGAATCTCACTACACGTACATAGGGGACCCAAATTTGTTTCTTGCAAACGCGCACCTTTTGTTACACTACTGAGTCAAACATTTAGTTCTACAAGAACATTTCAGATGTAATATACAACAAGATGAGATTCACAATTATCATCTAAGTACTGAAATTCAAAATTTATTGGTGCAAGTAATGTGCAACAAAGTCAAAATGGCTATATACTATATACAACCTTAGTGACAATGAAGTTCGACCAGTCACAAATATAGGAGTGCGTTGTGAAAGAAGGAGAACACATGCATATGCTGAACATATTTTATTCAGCAGGCTACATGGAACAAAGGAAAACATAAATTTCCGCTGCAACGCAGCAATGTATGGTGTCCACACAAAATAAAATATTTTCGTCCATCTACACGTGACATTGAAGTTCGACCACTGTTAGAGGGGATCCTGTTTACCATGGTGTGACGCCGCCCCGTCGGCGAATAACTGTGGCAATGCGTCGGGGCATGCTGCGGACGAGTCGTTCAAGGTATTCCACATCGATGCGGTGCCATTCCTCCTGCAGGCAGGCGATAAGAGCAGCCACTGTCGTGGGTCCCCTCTGTTGCACACGTAGCTTAAGAACACGCCACACATTCTCAATGGGCGAGAGGTCGGGACTCGATGGTGGCCATGGCAGAGTTCGCACGTGATGGCGAGTCAACCATTCTCTTGTCAGTCGCGCTGTATGAGGCCTGGCATTGTCGTGTTGAAAGATGAGACGCCGCCTGTGGAACAGGTGCCTTCGCACTGTGGGAAGATGCCGCTCCAGTATGCGTGTATAGGCGTGTGCATTCACAATGCCCTCACAGACGTGTAGTGGGCCAACCCCAGATGCCGTCATGCATCCCCATACCATCACTGACGCAGGTTTCTGTACCCGACGTGCATAACATTTTGCTTCATTCTGTTCCTCCTTCCGACAAATGACTGTTTTCAGTATTTTCCCGTACACAACATTGAAAATGGATTCGTCTGTCCACAAAACCCTGTTCCACTGCCGAAATGTCCATCCCCGGTACATTCGTGCCCACCGTAGTCGATTGCCTTTGTTCAACATGGAAAGGAAGGGTTTACGTTTCGCCTTGTACACTCGGTAACCGCATCGCTGTAGGTAACGGCGAATGGTTCTGGTTGACACTTCAATGTGAAAGCGTTCTCGAGTCCACAGTCGTAATTCGGAAACAGAAACATGATTGTTGGTCTGGATATAGCGCCTAAATATCCGTAGGTCACGCACGCTCAGCAGGCGTTTTCGACTGGGGGCCTTACCTGGCTCTGTAGTACCCGTATTTTGGGGGTGTTTGATGATGCAGTGGACGGTTGACTTGGGTAAGTTCAGTTGGCGCCCTATTTCCCGTTCACTGAGTCCATCCCGTTGCAACTCCACCACTCTTCTCCTCACGGTGTTGTCAATAGGTTTGCCCCTGGCCATGGTGATGATGCACTGCGGTTCCTCGGTGTACAGCACGCGCTTATATACGGCGGACTCCCTTATCGTGTCCGTGACGTCATGCTTCCGTCGAATGCCCCATTATCTGGAATTTACCGTATGGGTCTGGTGCCTGGTCGAAGTTCAATGTCACGCGTATGTTCCCCGTTTTCGTTCTTTACGTGACCTTGGGTGCAACATGCTGGGATCACGATTCTTGCCTGCTCACACGCCTCCTCTTACACACATGCGTCACTTCTGCGGGTCACCCATTCCACCGCCTATGCCTTTGTGCATTTAATCACGTATTCCTTTCTGGCCGAACTTCATTGTCACCAAGGTTGTATAAGTAAAGTCAAATTAGCTGTACCAAAGATACCATACATAGCACATAACTATCGTTTTGAGATTTGTTGATATTGAAACAGATTGTGTAGAAGAGCCAGCCTCGTATAGATATTTTGGCGCCCTAAGCAGGATTGTGGTTTAGTGGCGCCTGCCCTAGCAAGCACCGACATTTTGTGCGTCCTTCAATATTTTTCGTTTAATGCCATGGTTTGTGATATTTACATTATTCAAATTTTGAAATGAGGAAACTAAGAAAAACTCATTAAAAATAATATAGGCTATATTTAAAGATTTGTAGTTTGCACTTATGATTTTAAAAAGTTTGGCATATTTAAGGATATTTCAGTTATGTATTAGTGCCCGAAGAACATATTTAAAAACGTACTACTATTACTACTACTTTGGTTGAAGAAAATTCCAGCAGCATGTTACAAGTATAAATTTCTCAGTCGCATATTATTAAATATTATTTTCGTCAGTAATTATTATTATTACTATTTCTTAAATTTGATAATTTGCTGACGTATCCCTGAAGATTTTGTATCGATTCACATTGAGATTTCAAATTTAAAGAACGGATGGGGGCCTCGCGATATGTTTTTTTTTTTAAGTAAGTAAGTATTTATTGCTCATCTCATGTGCGAGCCATCGGCTGTGCGCACTACATCTATTCGTATTACACAACTATGATTTTTCTTACACACTACACTTTCCATTACATTTCGTATAGGTGTAAAATAGCAGTTCTGGTTGTTTTAACTGTTCTCACTTAAACTAACACTTATTCCTCTTCCTTATCCCGTCTCTGTGCAACACTTCTTTTTCCCCTAACTGTTTGTAAATAAACCCCCACTTTTTCCAATAGTTCCATGTTCCTTTGCACTACGATTGATTTGAACACAGTTTCCAAGCTGATGTTGCGTAGCTTCTCCTCCTGCAGAACGCGCGTGTCCTGACATAAGAATAAATGTTCTGTCCCATCCTCACCATTGCATAATACGCATTTATATATCCCTTCCTCATTTTTTACTGTGTTGTGTCTCCATCCCCCTAGCCTGATCCATGCCAACCCCTTTCTTGCCACCATGCTCACCTTCTTGATGTACGGTACCTGTCCCCATTCCCGCGGTCCCCTTCTTTGGAGTTCGAGCGATCTCTTGGTTTCACATTCCGCTATTGTTTCCTGCCTATCTATATCCTCTAATCTTTGTTTCACTAATTGCAATGTCCCCTGGTCGACGTGTTCCCCCTCCCAGATCCATCCCAGTCCAATTTCGTATAGTTTACCTCTGATCTCTTTCGCCCATGTTCCCATTTCCTCCCCTTGCACCTGTTGCATCAGCGCTTGCCCTTTTACCGAGTTCTCCCTTCTCGATATTAATGTCGCCCAGTATTTAACCCTTCTCAACATACCCCACGTATTCTCCCTTACCAATCCAAGTTCCCGTAGTACGCCGCAGTTTGCAGTGCCCATACTGATATGCAAAGCCCTCTTGTAAAATGTGCATTGGATTCTGTTTAGTGCATCGCCCCCCTTTGCTCCCCATATCTCCCTCCCGTACCCTATTGACCCTATTAATAATGTACGATACAGTTTTTCCACAAAATGTATATCGTATTTCTCCAATTTCCATACTGTCCGCATTATTTCGTTTGTTATTGCCCCAGCCTTTCCTTGTACCGTTTGCATATGTCTTGTCCACGTCCCTGCCATAGTGAGAACTAATCCCAAGTATTTTATTCTTTTTACCCTTTCTAATTCTTGCCCTCTGAAAGTCCACCTTTCGTCTTTTCCATATACATATCCGTTCTTGAACACCATAACTTTTGTTTTTGTAAGATTTACTTGCAGTTTGGATACTCTGCTGTATCTTTCCAACCCGTCCAGAGCCCTTTGTAGGCCGGCATTTGTCTCCGAGATCAGAACCACATCATCTGCGAACAAGAGCGCTGGTACCCTTGTCGTCCCGACCATGGGGGTGTCGGCTTCTTCACCCTCTACATACGCCACTATATCATTTATATAGAGTGTGAAGAGCAGGGGTGACAGAACACATCCTTGCTTTACCCCCGCTTCCGATTTTCGTTTCTCTGTCACGGTATCCACTTGACACCGTACACAGAATTCTACTTTTGAATATATTGCCTTTATTGCGTTTATCATCATGGCCGACATTCCCATTTCCCACAATTTGTCCCAAAGTTTTTCTCTATTTACAGTATCGAACGCCTTTTGGAAGTCGACAAAACAGGTATATAGCTTCCCTCTCTTTTTCTTTAGTTTTTCTTCCATCAATGTTTGGAGTGTAAATATATTGTCCAACGTGGTGCTCTTATCTCTAAATCCGGTTTGTAATGGCGTTATTTTGTCGAATATGTCAGTCCATTTTTTAATTTTCCAGTACAGTATGCTCGTGTAGACTTTACTTAATACTGGAAGTAACGAGACCCCCCTATAGTTGTTTGGATTGTCCATATCCCCCTTTCCTTTGTAAATGGGACAGATGATAGACTGGCTCCAGCACTCGGGGAATAATCCCCTGTTGTACATACTATTAAACAAACGTGTAGCTACTCCCACCATATTGGGCCTTTGTAGTCCTGTTTTTACCATTTCCCCCAAAATTCCATCCGCCCCTGCAGCCTTCCCGCTTTTCAAGTTTTGTATTGCTCGTCTGACATCCGTCTCCGTTATTTCATTGTCTAGGACAGGAATATGTGTCCCCAGAATTGGTTGGAAAATTCCATTTACGCCATTGTTTCCCCCTTCCTCCTCTGGTATTTTGTATAGTTCTGCAAAATATATATCCCATGTTTTTGGCTCTATGGTACTGTTGGTCCCTTTACTTCCCCTTAGCTTCTTTATCACCCCCCATATCGCTCTACTGTCTTTTGTCTCCATTGCTGCTTCTAGCATCTCCGTATTTTTTACTTTCCAATCCTGCTTCGCCTGTTCTATGATTTGCTTATATTTTCTTCTGAGTTCTACATACAGCTGTCTTTTATTTTCACTGTTTAATATCCTAAAATCTCTCAGTGCTTTTTGCAAAGTCTTTTTTGTTTCCCTGCATTTTCCGTTGTACCACCCTCTTTTCGTTGGTTGTTTTATTTTGTGCACTCGCATGTGCCTCCCTGCTCTTGTAATAGTGTGCTGCAACAAGTCTACGGTTCTTTCCACCTCCCCATTTTCCATTTCTCTCTCTATTTGCTCTGCCATCATCAACGTAAACCCGTCACCCATGATTTCTCCCATCCTTTCCCTTTCCGCCTCGTTCCATTTAAATTTCGGAATTTTCCTAGTTTGTACCCCTTTTCCCTTTTTCTGTGCACTCTGTTCTCCCAGGTTCACCTCATGTGGTTGCTACGCCACTGTATTTATGAAAATACTAATAAATGCAACATGGAGGGATTTCTTTCTTTTTTATGCTTTGAGGTCCTCCAAGGTTTGTCGCTAGTCTCTCCAGACACCATCGGCGTCGGAGGGGAGAACCTGTCCGTCGACACTCCTGGAAACTTGCATACTTCATTTCAAGTTAGAACATAAAACCAGTAACCTTCTAATTTTTATTGTTAATAGCGGAAATAAAGTTTGTATTAGAACAGAATAAGGAAGTAATAATATGTTAAGTAAAAAAAGTGTAAAAAACAATAACGTTTATATTTTCATGTTGTACCGTTTACACCAAAGAATAAATGGTTTCACACTTCAAAATTCCAAACATGAGAGTTGGATATGAGAGGTCACACAACATACGAGTAAACCACATGAGGCGTTGCGGATATTAGGGGCGAACTCGACAAAGGTAGATTTTTATTTTATTGTTGTATCATATACATTGAATAATGTATGAACTTATGCAACGTCTGCCTCGCCTCTAATACAATGAAATTTGACTATGAATAGGACAGTGCACGAGCTTTAGAATAGAACAGACGTTTGGAAAACTACTGACTCGTGTACTATTTTATGAGTTCGCCCTTTGATCCGTAACTCTTCATGCGACTAAAATTTCTTCCTAACGTTTAAAGCTTTTTCTTGAAAGATGTGTGTAAAATTTAATAACAAAATGCATTTCAGTACACTAACAATTTGTAATGTTAAAAACAACAACAATAATAATAATTATTATGAATACATTTTATTCCAATTTACTATCATTACTTTATAATTGTTAATATTTTATAAGAATAATCAGCGTGACGATATTATTCTACTATTCAAGTTTTGCACCCCATTTCCTCCTACAAAAATTTCTGGCGACGCCCATGCCAGACACCTATTTTCCAGAAACATCCAACCTTTAGTCTGTTGCCAGGCTGTGAAGTGCACGACAGAACGGGAGACAAATTAGGTTTGCTTGCCGTGTCAAATAGTCCTGACCCGTCCCTAATTGAAGTCGATGGTCGGGTCAGCAGCGTCATGCAACATGCCATCCTGGTCAGCAACAAAAAACATTGACCGCGGCCCAGTCACACGCTGCAGCTGCTGTTGCTTCTCAGCGAAAACTTTCCATCACTGGTTGGCGATCCTTGAACTAGCGGCGCAACAGAATACTTGAGCTTTGATACTCTTAAACAACAACTGGTGAATTATTGCTACTGGACAGGGAGGCTTCACCATAAAGCTGCTCCTATGCTTTGTACTGGGCTGGTTCTATCGAAATTATGCCAAATTAAGATGCTCTGTAATGGAATTTCTACACGCAGTGGCATATCCTGAAAATTTGACCTGGTTTACCATAACAATTCTTACTTATTGTATATAGTTGTATTTGTTATATTCAGGGTTTGAAATCATTGAGAGACTGGTGGGGGTTAGGTAGGAAGATCTTAATGTACACACACACACACACGAACATACATATATAAATTATGATATACATATTTATAATGTTATTAAATGTAAAAATAAATTACTAAATAATTAAAAACATTATTATTAATCATCATCCTTCGCCTTTTCCTGCCTCTGGCTGGGTCTGCATAGAAGTCAAGCCTCTCCCTTTTTTCCTGGTCTTCCACCACTCCTCTCTTTCCACGGTATTCCAATCTTGTCCTCTTCTCCAAACACTCTCCACTATCTGCTCTTTCCACCAACATCTTGGTCTCCCCCTTGGCCTTATTCCCACTCCTTGTGCATTGTAAGCTAATACTGGTAGTTTTTCTGCATCCATCCTCTTCATGAGTCCAAACCATCTCATCTGTGCCTGATCTATCCTGTCCTGAAGCTTCACCACCCCCACTGCCTGTCCGATCTCCTCATTTCTTATTCTATCCCTTCTAGTCTTCCCCATATACTCCTTAAAAATTTCATCTCCACTGCCTGCATCTTTCTTCTGTCTCTCTCTGTCATTGTCCAAGTCTCTGCTCCGTACATAATTATTCGCACATAGTATGTGTTATATATTACCTTATATTTCATAGGTACATCCCTGTCTTATATTAATCTTCGAATGCTTTCATATAGTCCACCACCCATTTGTCTTTTGTTTACCTCCTCATCTATTCTTTCACTTCTCTCAATTATGCTTCCTAGATATTTATTATTAAATATGTATAAAGGAAATATAATTTGTTACTTTTGTACATATATTTTTTTGAATTAGCACACGAAGTGGTTAAAAATGTCAATAAAGTAACACATAGTTTTATCACTATATTAGTATAAATCAACTAGATTTCATAGTTATATTTGTCTCGTTTCTTTTACTTTTCTTGTAAAAAGGTAAAGTGCTCCCCTGTGCATAGCACCGTGCCATGAAGGCGTATAGGGGGTGTGGGGGTAACGCCCGACACTTTCTTGATCCGGTTGTGAGTGGGGGTGATGTGATCAGCATCATGCCCCTGACCACCTTTACCCCCCAGGGTTTCCCCAAGGTACCCATGTAATTCGATGCTGGGTGGGTGCTGGGGCCGCTTCCAACATTCCCGGATTTGAACCAGCCGGGGATTGTACCCGGGACCTTTAGCATGGTAGTCAGATGCGTTACCGACTGAGCCACCGCGGCCACTTTTCTTGTGCACATGTAATTATTGGTATAGATCTGTTAATTCTCTCTTGAGAGAGAAAGTATTCAACTGCACTACTTTGTGCGTGTTTTCGATATTATCCTCAGTAAAGTACATTTGAAGTCAAAACTAATTCTTTATCCTTTGTTGTTTCAACAAAATCTCTCCCCACCTATTATGTGTTGCAAGTGTGTTTTTTACCTGAATAAGTGTTGCAAGTGTGTAATGTACCTGAATAAGATCTTTCTCGTTCGATGGATTGGAAGAGGTTCTGAAGATTACCCAGCTCTCTTAGACTGGCCTCCAAGAAGTCCTGACCTCACCTCTGGTAGTTTCGTCGATGATACAGTCAGAATAACTGGTATCGCACAATGAAAGAATCGCGAGTTGCTGTGGAAGATGCCTTCATGCATGTGACCCTGGATTATTCCTGCAATACACATGCCAGAACATGGTGCAGAATTTGGCTGTACTATGGAAATGATGGTCTTCATATCGATGTTCTGGACACTTAAATGACCTTGTATGTGTGCATAGGAAGTGTTCAAGCATAACCATTGTAGTGTCGAAAATAAATGGGGGTATGCCCACTTTGTGACAACTATGTATATGCAACAGCATTAATTTCACTACTTCTCATAGTGAACATAAATGGATATTACACATAGTTCATATACATTTTTCAGGTACATAATTCCATATTACTCTGTGGCACAACAGCTGATTGTGAATGGATGCTATCCCCTCAGTTAAGAAAATTTCATAAAACACCCCCTGCTTGGATAATTTGCATTAATGCATTGTTTCCAGCTTGATCAATATAAGTATCCCCTCCCCACATTCCACCAAACATCCCCCAACATGGAATTTTCATGCTGAGCACTGCTGAAAGCAAACTTTGACTTCTGAGACCCAGAGCCTGCGAAAATGGCTTTTCATTTGGTGAAACATAGTACATCTATTAGGTCAGTTGCAAGCCAGATGCATTGCGATGCAATGAGTCATTTTTGTTTCAAACCAATTTGGGGAAAGTTTAACATGAGGCTCTTATGAGCGACTGCACGCTGGACGAAACATTTCACTTGAGTCACCTCGAATCATGTTGCAACAAAAGAACGAACGTCTGGGGAATTTGGTCTCGCAAGGAGCAGCTTACAAACAAAATGATCTGCGCATGCATGAACCCATTCAATTCAATCCCAGACATCTAATCACAGACCGGAAACGGGGGCAACTTGAAGCTAGCAATTAAATGTAGTCATTTAATCTTACATTAAATGGTTAATACACGTAGGGGCATTCCACGGAAAGTGGTCCTACTCCATGTAAATAACAAAATGAACTAATATGGAAATAATTGTTGTCTTTAATTGCATGCAGGTTTAGATGTTTGCGAATGCATACAATTTGCACATTTTACCAATGAAAGTTACTAGCACCTCCAAACTACATAATTCACAGACAAACGAAGTAAAAATTTCCTACATTTTTAAAGCATCACACACGTAACGCACTTTTGTTAATGTTTTTCATGTATTTAGGCTATGTCATCATACTCAAGTTTTTTTCATTTCTTAGCAGACACCACAAAGCACTTTATAATTCTATGAAATCAGTTTATTATGAATATTTTCATCTAATCTCACGTCTAGAACATTAAATTTTCTGTGTAAAATGTCACATACGTAACGCTGGAATGTCCCAATATTGTATTAACCAACCAATTATTTGCTAGAAATATATTCAATTTACAACATATAAACTGATACATCAATTCTACATACATATTTTTAAAGGAAATTTTCACTAACACGTATCAGTTCCTCTTCTAAAATTGCTTCAATTTCCCTCCTGATATTTTCTGTCAGTTCTTCTAACGTATGGCTTCAGGTTTAAAAGCTTGGTAGCTCCCCACGCAGACGTCATGGAGACGTCTGTTTCTTGTGCAAGGCACCGGAGGGATTTTTGATCATACTTCAACGTTTCTCCTTATTCAGCACATATTACCCTTTGTTTCTAAATTTGTACACAAGTATCCAAACAATGTCTCGGTTCGAAACAGGAGCATCTGTTTTTAACTTCCCTACAAGAATTAAAAATGACGTAAGAGTCTTGCATAAAAATGCAGTTTCAAATTGTATGGAGAGCATGGCATCATTAGACTGCAGAAAAGTACCAGTAATAAGTAAACTAAAACAAGACAATCAAAAAAACTTGCTAACACCTTAACACTTCACAAACACATGCAAACTGGATACCAGCTATCTGGATAATAAAGCACTGATGCATCCAGTGGCAAGCCAGTGTACAGCTGTGGGTCTAAATGCCGGCAGATGCGATGTTACTTCACGACGAGCTAACTGCAGTTACGCAGGCAACTCGACCGAAAAAGGCATTGTAGAAATAGCCAAAGTAAACCACATGAATATTCACGTGAATGATCTGGAAAGAATTCTAAGCAGATGTATTCTTTCAAAACGTGGAATATCATAGTAGTTTTTCAAAAAGGGGTTCACTGGTGTTGGGCAAAGGTCCAGCGTCTATCTTTCTCTTATTTGCTGTCTACTTGTGAAGATCGTAGACCAGCAGAAAATGATTATTGTACATATTTCCCCACCCTACTCCCAAGTAACGAAACATATTTTTTGATGTTACAGTAGACAATAGTAGAGACGAACACAAGCTTTCTGAATATTTTCCACTTATTAGTTGAATAAGAGAAACAATTTGAAATTGTATTTTCTCCTCGAGGGGTTAAGATGCACAAGAGGAAGAAATAAACGTGCAGAAACAATTCACTAAACTTTACTTTTACAAAGAAACATGAAAGCAGAGTTAATATAAAAAGAAAAAAACTTTAAAATTTGCATCATTGCAAGTGCAACATAAATTTTATATGTCCACGTATGTCTGGTATGAATTCTCATGTGAAAAATTCATTAATTATAAGAGATACTCCCCAAATTACAGACCATACAATATACAATGACATGGGAATATGTTTATGAGTACCAAGTTGAGTGTTCTTAGAATAATCTTGTCTTGGAAGGTTCTTGACTTTATCCCTAGATAAGACCTTACAAATGTTTTTTGCAATGAGACATACCAGAGCAGCAAACATAGTTCCTTAATCCAAGTTCACTACGTCATCTTCTGAAGATGGTATTTGTATTTATTTTTCATACACTTCAGCTAGCTATCACTCATGCCTGCCTCTATAATTCTGTGATTAGTGCAGAGTGATACAAATTATGTAGTCAGAGATTTTAAGTTCAAATCCTGCTAGGGAGTAGAGAAATGAAGCAAAATAAGCAAAAATACACACAGAAATACATCATTCATTCTCATCACTAAGGCTCTTTTTTTCTGAGCCTTGAGAACAATGCTAAACCTGATGTCAGTTAGTTTCCCATAAGTTAGAACCAGAAAACATTGCTTTTATTTTCCATTTTTGGCTTTTATGTTAAGCTTTTGTATTTTTTGGCCAACTTTACTGCATTTTTCTTCATTTTTGAGATATATTTTTCTTCACCCCCAGTTGTTTCGTGAATTTTAAATGCATTTGCTAGCATAATTTATATATTTAAATTTCCTGACATGGTCTTTTTAGCAGGTTCGCCATTAATCGTAAATACATTCAACGGAAATGAACAATATTATTCTTAACTGAAAGTTTGGCAGTGGATTAACTGTGGTATATTTATTTTTCCTCCAGCGCTTGAAATATTTTGTGTGAAGCCTACTTCGAGGTTCCTTTGCTGGAAAGAGGAGTTTACAGGATTCTTGTTGGGAAACCTGATGGTAAGAGACCAGTAGGAAGGCCAAGACGAAGATGGAGGGACAACGTGGAGATGGACCTAAGGGAAATCGGTAGGGATGGAAAAGAGTATATAGATCTTGCTCAAGATAGGGACAGATGGAAGGCCTGTGTTGCTGCAGCCATGAACCTTCGGGTTTAAGAAGGCTAGAGAGTTAGTTAGTTAGTTTTTGCTGGCCACTATAATCGCTTTAATCTTGGAATTTAGTCACAATATTTTAAAAAAATTATAAAGCTGATGTACGTGAAACACAACTGTATTTTCAGAATTTGACCAACTGCTGTGCATTGTGGAAGGTTCACTCTGAAAGGAGGTGAATGACTTACACAGAAAAACCTTGAAGAAAAAAATGACACTACATTTACACTCAATTTTTTTTTACAACAATTTTAAAAACCACACCCTGGAAAAATGACCCCTGCAAGTTCTCGCGTTTCTCTGCGTCCAGTTTAAGGCAGAAACGAGACTTCCAAAGTTGCGAGGCTAGCGTTGCGCTGAAAAAATGCTGCCGCCATGTTACTACGCCACTCCTTAGGGAGAGCTCGTTTGTCGTCTGCTTCGAGCATCCAGTTCCAGATGGGTAGCCCATGGTGAGCGAACACGTGCAAGATAAATGAAAGGGTTCAGCTGTGTGTGTGTTCTCAGGCCATGCGAAAAATATTGCTTATAAAATTGGTTGCTGACCAGACACTCAAAACTATTTTTTAAACTTATATTTATCGATATTTACCATAACCTATGTAGTGCAAAATAGGAATTTTCACATTCTTCACTTTATTTATAAAGTCTATTTAACTTTATTTTCCATAAAGCAATTTCAGTTTGTGTTCCATTTCTGTTGCGCAAATTATGATCAAATATTTTTTGTGCAGATTTTTCATTTTTTTTCTTTCTTTATTCTTTCATTCATACGTTTTTTTTTTTTCATAATCTTGTGTAGTAGTAGTTGTGCGTTTGTTTCTTCCTTGTGTAGTGGTTGTTATGTGTTTGTGTGTCTTGTGCAGTAGTTGTGCTGTGTAGTGTGTGTTTGTCTTGTGTAGTAGCTGTGGTGTCTAGTGGGTTTGTGTTTGTCTTGTGTAGTAGGTGTGCTGTCTAGTGTGTTTGTGTTTATCTTATGTAGTAGTTATGCTATCTAATGTATTTATGTTTGTCTTGTGTAGTATCGGTGATGTGTATGTATGTGTCTTGTGTTGTAGTTGTGCTGTCTAGTATGTTTGTTTTGTCTTGTGCAGTAGTTGTGCTGTCTAATTGGTTTGTGTTTGTCTTGTGTAGTAGTTGTGGTGTGTAGTTTGTTTATGTTTATATTGTGTAGTAGTTGTGGTGTCTTTGTGTTTATATTGTGTAGTAGTTGTGGTGTGTTTGTGTTTATATTGTGTTATAGTTGTGATGTGTTTGTGTGTGTCTTGTGTAGTAGTTGTGCTGTCTAATATGTTTGTGTTCATCTTGTGTAGTAATTGTGCTGTCTAATATGTTTGTGTTTGTCTTGTGTAGTAGTTCCTCCATTCATATTGGGGGTTAGGCGTAGAGCTGACAACTCTGCACTGTTAAAAAAAAAATGTCAAGAAACAGCAATATAAGGCCATGGATGTTCCCAAGGTAAAATATTCCGGAGGTAAAATAGTCCCCCGTTCGGATCTCCGGGTGGGGACTACTTTGGGAGGTCCCTGGACTAAGGATAAGATCTACGTTAGGAATAAGGATATTAAATTAGGCACCTGGAATGTTCTGAGCCTTTACCGACCTGGGGCATTTCAGTGTACAGTTAATGAGATAGTTAAGTATAAACTAGATGTAGTAGCTGTCCAGGAAGTTAGGTGGCCAGGAGAAGGGAATTGTAAAATTAAAAATTATACTTTTTTCTATGGTGGTACTGAAAATCATAATTTTGGAACAGGCTTTTTCATAAATAATAGAATTATATCGGCTCTTAAAACAGTAGAATTTATTAATGATAGGATATCATATTCAGTTTTACAGGGTAGGTGGTATAAAATTATTTTAATAAACATACATGCACCAACGGAAGATAAAGATGATAATACTAAAGATGATTTTTATACAGAATTAGAACAGGTCTTTGATAAATTTTCTCAGTATGATATGAAAATTCTGTTAGGTTACTGTAATGCACAGATTGGCAAAGAAGAGACATTTAAACCCACGACTGGTAAAGAAAGTCTTCATGAATTAAGTAATGATAATGGTATAAGATTGAATACTTTTGCAACCTCAAAGAATTTAATTGTGAAAAGTACCACTTTTAAACATAAAGATATCCATAAATATATCTGGTCTTCTCCAGATGGTAAAACTCATAATCAGATAGATCATATTCTCATTGATAAGAGAAGGCATACTAGTATAATTGACGTTCGTACACATAGAGGTGCTGACTGTGCCAGTGACCATTATTTAGTAATTGCTAAATTAAGAGAAAGACTCTCAGTGATAAATCATAAGCAACAAAATATAAAAGTTATAAAATTTGATACAGGAAAGTTTACTGATGAAAGAATTAAGAAAGATTACCAAATTAAACTGTCAAATAGATTTGATGTTTTGCAGGATTTAAATGATGATGAAAATATAAATGAAACAGACGTAAATAAGAATTGGGAGCACATACATAATGCAATAGAATCAGCAGCTAAAGAAAGTATAGGATACCATAAACCGAGAAAAAGTAAGCCATGGTTTGATAATGAATGTCATAAACTAATAGAAATAAGAAGTCAGGCTAGACTTAGGTGGTTAAATAACTCTGATGATACAAATCTAAACAATTATAATAGAATAAAGCGGGAAGTTAACCGCATGTTTAGAAGTAAAAAAAGAGATTACTTGAAAAGCAAAATTAACGAAATTGAAACAAACAGCAAAAATAAAAATATCAGAGATTTATATAAAGGTGTAAATGAGTTTAGAAAGGGGTGGCAACCTAAAGTAAACTTGATAAAAGATAAAGATGGTGATTTTCTAGCTGACCCAAGCAATATTCTAAATAGATGGAAGAACTACTTTAATGACCATTTAAATGTTCATGTAGGAGATAAATCAGAAGTAAATGAAGTCCACACAGCAGAACCTTTAGTTCCAGAACCTAACTTGACTGAAGTTAAAGATGCTATTAAAAGGCTAAAGAATAACAAAGCACCTGGCATTGATTTAATACCAGCTGAGTTAATTAAATATGGTGGAAATTCATTAATATGTCAAATTCATAAATTAATTTGTTTAATATGGAATAAAGAAGAAATCCCTCAACAGTGGAAAGAATCCATAATTGTTCCTGTGTTTAAACAAGGTGATAAAATGAACTGCAATAATTACCGTGGAATTTCTCTACTCTCAACAACATACAAAATATTATCTAACATTCTTTTAACAAGACTAACCCCATATGCTAATGAAATTATAGGTGATTATCAATGTGGATTTAAACGTAACAAATCAACTACAGATCAAATTTTTCACATCAGACAGACACTTGAAAAAAAGTGGGAATATAATCAAAATGTCCATCAGCTATTCATTGATTTAAAAAAAGCATATGATTCGGTCAAAAGAGATAAATTATATAATATATTAGTAGAGTTTGGAATATCTAAGAAGCTTGTTAGTATGATAAAAATATGCACCAGTGAAACAGAAAGTAAAATTCGTGTGGGTATTAATATGTCTGACAAATTTACAATTAATGATGGGTTAAAACAAGGAGATGCATTATCTCCATTGCTCTTTAATTTTGCCTTAGAATATGCTGTTAGGAAGGTAAAAGAAACTAAATAAGGACTACAATTAAATGGTGTGACTCAGTTGTTAGCATATGCAGATGATGTAGACTTACTGGGGGATGATGTGAATACAATTAAGAATAATGCTAAAATATTTTTCAAAACTGCTAAAGAGATAGGTTTGGAAGTTAACAAAGAGAAAACTAAATATATGCTTACACGCCGAAACCAAGTGTTAGGTAATAATCAAAATCTAATTATAGATAACAACTCGTTTCAACCAGTTTCCAAATAAAAGTACTTAGGAGTCATATTAACAAATGAAAATTATATTAAAGAGGAAATAAAAAGTAGGCTTAATTCAGGAAATGCATGTTACTTCTCTCTTCATAAACTTTTGTCTTCTCGTTTAATATCTAAGAAACTAAAAGTTAAAATATACAAAACCGTAATTTTGCCTGTAGTATTATATGGATGTGAAACTTGGTCCCTTACATTGAAAGAGGAACATAAATTGAGAGTATTTGAAAATAAGATCCTTAGGAAAATCTTTGGACCTAAAAGGGATGAGGAGACAGGTGAGTGAAGAAGGTTACATAATTTAGAACTACATAATTTGTATTCATGTCCAGATATTATTAGAATAATTAAATCAAGAAGACTTAGGTGGGCAGGCCATGTGGCACGAATGGGAGAGGAAAGAGGAGTTTATAGGATTCTTGTTGGGAAACCTGATGGTAAGAGACCTGTAGGAAGGCCAAGACGAAGATGGAGGGACAACGTTGAGATGGACCTAAGGGAAATCGGTAGGGATGGAAAAGAGTATATAGAACTTGCTCAAGATAGGGAAAGATGGAAGGCCTGTGTTGCTGCAACCATGAACCTTCGGTTTTAAGAAGGCTAGGGAGTTAGTTTTTAGTTAGTTAGTTTTGTTTAAGAGAAAATACACTGAGAAGATTACATTAGTTGCACAGTATATATCTATACTTAGTTTATGTATAATTATTACAAGGAAATAATGTGTATAACCATGGGCGTATTTAAGGGGTATTCAACGGGTCCAACCCCTCTGTTTTATTTGGTTCACTAAAATTACCAGTTTCCTTGTTCTATCCGCTTGTTCATAAAAAATTCCTTCTGACTTATTTCATTCTCTTAAATTAGAGACGCATAGGATGGGTACGGATGGGAAGGAAATTTCTTAATTCCACACACCAGATGGGACTGCAGACCAATATCTGCAATTTCCTGATAGTTTCGGAATTTCTGCGATAAGAAACTGCATTGAGACTATCAAATCAGTTATTTTCCCCCCCTCGAATCATATTAAAGAAATTTGCATCTTAAAAACGTAGTGACACAAGATAAACAGAAAAGTATCAATACTTCGTGACTACAAACACACAACTTTGTCGGGTCCAACATCCCCTCCCCCCATGCTCCCCAACAAGATTCCGGCCAGCAGTGTCCTGGATTTTCACTTACGAAATAAAGCAACTCTAATCATACCAAAAGTTGATCCATCCCTCCCCCCTCCCCCCGTGAACTATATATACGCCCATGTGTATAACAATATCCCATACTGAAATGGTACGATATAATTATTTTAAATTTTGTACTGCGAAAAAACCTGCCTCATCTCGTTACCCCGAACGCATTA
Organism: Lepisma saccharinum; assembly: GCF_977018435.1. Lineage (NCBI taxonomy): Eukaryota > Metazoa > Arthropoda > Insecta > Zygentoma > Lepismatidae > Lepisma > Lepisma saccharinum. The sequence continues at coordinate 25,373,908 of NC_139238.1, forward strand.
ATTGGTTGGTTCACAACTTCACCACTAAGGATCCTATCGAGACGAGACATGGCAGCCTTGGTCTCGTTCTCATTGAGAGTTGTAAATGTCTGTCTCGTGTTTATTTGTAAATGTCTCATTGACAGTCTCGTCTCAATTTATAAACATCCGTCTCGGTTTGGGAGGGCAATTCTCGTTCTCGTCTCAAGTCTAGAAAAATATAGAATTAACAACGTATGCAGAGGCTTATCATTATAAATACAAAAAAACCTTTCTTAATATTTTTTTTTTTTGACTCCTCGTTTCGACGGTACAGCCCTCGAATATTATCCCGCTTATATATGCAAGCCAAACTGCAGATTCACAATTACCAGGAATGAACTGGCGTTGTAATTATTATACACAAAATTCATGATTTATCTGAGGAAGTCGCATGTTCCAGGTTTGACTCTTGACCTGGGCATGACTGTTTCCTTGTGAGTGACATTTCATTGAACTGGAAATTGTTACATGGGAGGATGTTTGCTCGAGACTTTGGGGACAGCTAGGGGGATGCTTCTATTGTTAATGTTAGTGTTGCTTACGAGACGAGGCATGTTCCGTCTCGTCTCATAAAAGGAGATGGGACAAGTGAATATTTTCGAAATGAGATGCGACAGAAGAAAAAGTTCGTCTCTTATCATGGCAGGTTGGGTGATACTTAGATTGTGCAGTTGGTGGTAGTGTGTGTGTGGGGGGGGGGGGTGTACTCCTGCACCCCAACTTCGAATACAGCTTGTAGTTATTCATCTTCATTGTAGCGATTAGCCAAAAGTGGGAAGAAATGTGTTGTTAGAGATGATACATAATAAATTAACCATGCGTTCTCATCGTTGCGGTTAAACAAAGTGAACGAAAAGCGACGTAAAAGTTGGCTAAATACAAAAATTTGCAATATATATATTAACTGAAGAAAACTGTCATTTACTGCAGGAAATTTAAAAACTCACCGTACCTTTTTATACCGTATCACCTCTTATATTGCAGAAATTGGCGTGTAAACCAGTGTGTTCTAAAAGTATTATCTTAAAATTTGTGAAGAAAATATTATGACGAAATTAACTGTAATTCCAGAAAAGGCATTCCTATAACATTAAGTTCTTGCCAGTTAGAACTAACCTATGTATCGCAATGAACAAGGCTGTTCACATGTTCAGCCATTCACTGTTACAAGGTTTGCTTTGTCACCCTAATGAAAAAACCCTCTACCGAGTGGCTGAATTATAGTAAATAGTACTATACTGCTAGGGCATAATTCATCTCCAAGAAATGGAGCACAGATTTTTGCACTGGAAGTTGTAAGATACTTGTTTTACACAGTAACAAGTGAATTTTCTGTCGCTTCCGCGGCTCATGCTAAGTTGACGGGATGAGCAGAAGCCCCGCCTGCACGCATTTCTAAGTGATGACGTCAGAGGACCTCCTGTCTGTGGAGAGGACGTTTTCAAATCCGTGACGTAGTAGGTGAATTTCAGCGGTGTTTGAAGGCGTGTTTCTCGAGAACCGAAACAAATATCGCCGAGATATTTTGCACATCTCATGTTTGTGTCATTATCTGTAAAATGAATGGATTTAAAACGTTTTTCATGTCAAAGTGGAAATGTCCATTGTAACACCATTAAGCCTAGTTTCCATGATATGAAACACTCAATATGCTGACCAAGGCAGACATTTCCTTCTTCTCTCCTCTTTCCCTCTTGTCCTTTCCACTTTTTCTAACACCTTCTTCCATTCTTTGTTTAACTTCATTGTGTCTTCTTCACCTTTCTTCTCTATTTCCTTGGACTCCTTCCATTTTCTCACTAGTATTCTCTTCTCCCTTCCTATCTGCTTAGCCTCATCAAACTCTATATCCTGTTTCTCTCATGTGTTTAAATATCGCATTTCTCTCTTAAGAATAGCGAAGAATGTAAACAAGAAAAAGGAAAACAGAGAAGAGGAAGGGATTATCTACGAAGTGAAATGTCAGTGTGTGTACATAGGAGAAACGAAAAAGAGGCTGAAAGACAGGTTGAAACAACATAGGGATGACGTACGAATTAAGAGAGAGAGAGAAATGCGATATTTAAACACATGAGAGAAACAGGACATGAACTGTTTGAATGCCCAATTTGTTGTAAATAGCACAGGGACATCTGCAACCATTTGGCAAATGGATTCGATGTTAGTGGTTTTCATGAACCACCGTTTCCTCAATCTTTGAAAGAAGTTCTCCTTAGATAAGGTTTTGTTGGTAATGTGACTCAGGAACAAATTGTTGTGTATATCGTCTCACTATGTTATTAACTGCGCTGAGAGACAAAATTAGAAAGTTACAGAATTTCCATACCTTGATTAATAGATTTAATTTACAATGACCATGGATCCTTTTTACCTATACAGTGGTGCCTCACATAATAAATGCATTCCATTCCAGGATATTACTTGTTAACATGAGATGCTGTTTCCGATAGGTTACTGTAAGAATAATTTTCATCCGTTCCCAAGACAGGCCAAAAAAACATGAAATATTGTAAAAAATATTGCAGGAAGTACTAAAAAAAAATCTTTTTTACCTACCTTTACTGACTGCTAAGATGGTGGTAGTTGGTTTTACGTGTTAGATTTCTGACTGGCAAAAAACTGCATCAAACTGGTTTCATGTGCCTGATCATTGTTATTTCTATCTTTTAGCTGCCGGTTTTGAAATAGCAGAAATAAAATAAACACATTTCAGTAGAGCATTTTTTATATATACATATGGAATAAATCAATAATATTTTTCAAGTGGTCACCTTGTGATGCTACATAGTATTGGAGTCTTTTTCTGAAGTTGTTACAAGACATCCTTCTCAACACTAGGAAGAAGTCTGACGAAGAAGGAAATTTACATCCCTGCGCTTACTGGTCGAGATCCTAAACACCAACAGAGAAAGAGACACATTTTCCCTTGAAAGTTTTCAGAACATAATAAGCACCTGAAATTTCAAGGGAAAATGTGGAGGTTCATAGTAGTTCGGATCCCACTTTAAACTGTAAGTTCAGTCCCAACTAGCCTATTAAAACAGTGGGCTAAAAAAATTGTTTATTATATTTTTGTTGTTATGTTTAACAAGTAGAAACTATAAGGATTTAAAAATAAAATTTCCAACAAGTGTACAGATTAATTGTTCCTGTTTCTTGAATTAATGTCCAAGATTTGTAGAATACATTCGATTGCTCTAGAGAAACATATTCGTTTTATTTCTATTTTAAAACATCAGTTAATTATGCTCATCCATGAAAATAAAGTACAGTACCTCATGCGTCTGCTTGTGTAAGATAATGAAGTGCACCTGCTAAAGGGGTTATCATGTGTGACAAAATTCTCATGCGGTTTGGGATGTGGGACATGTTCCAGACTGTGCAAGGCTCCACTGAACTTTTAATCTTATCAACATGGATATTAATGAGCTCAAGTCGTTCAGAAACACCTCAACGATGATTCTGCTGAAATCTCTATATATAAAAAAAATGGATGTATGTGTGTATATGTGTGTGTTTGTTTGTTCAGCAATAACTCTCGAACGCCTGGAGCGATTTCAACCAAACTTGGTACACATATCACTTGCAAACTGGAATTAAATACTGTGGGGGTAAGACAATCCTGGCACCCCTAAGGGTGGGGTGGGAAGGGGTGACATGTAAAAATAATCGAGAACAACCGATATTAAATTCCGCACAAACAGACATCCGTGACTCTATGCAATCGGCACAACGATAGTGTTTCTCGGGTTGTCTAACGTTCAGGCTGTGTTGCGAATGGAATCCATAGTGTTCGTGACACTCCCAATACGGTTCAAATCCAAGTTCATCACCTATCCGCATAGGGGGTGAGAGAGGGTGAAAAATAAAATGCCACAAATGACCTAGATTAGTGTCGAATCCAGAGTTTTCGGAGTCACTAAGCTAATTGGTGACATTCACGATCACATTTAAAATTAGTTACATTTTACACTATAGTTAGAATTCATTATTTCCCTGTCTAATACAAGATTGGGATAAATAAATACCTGGGCAACACCGAGTAATCAGCTAGTCAATAATAAAAATAGCACCTGAATGTGAAAATTTAATTTGTTGCTATAAATTATAATACTTGAAATTATAAAAGTCAGTCACATCTTTTTAAAAACAAATCATTTATTCTTTATTTTAGATTATAATCCAAGGAATGATAATCATCATCACAAAATCAAGCTTGTCAGAGAAAATACAAATTTCTTTATTGCTTTAGCAATCCTACAATATCGAAACAAAATTTTACACTGTTTGGTGACAGCCTTTCTCTACATATGACAAATGAAAAAAGAAACATGAATTCTTTCATATAAAAAATAAGCAAAAAGGAACCTTCACTGTTGATTATGAACTCAAAACATTTTCACCAGTCAAAAGTGATAACTATATAATTAAGAAAAAAGAATTAAAGCAAAGGAAATCCATTCTTGAGTGTAAATACAAAGTATTTTCATGACTTTTGATGCTAAAAATAAGTAAATCTTGAATTTAAAAAAATACAGGCCCCTTTCTTCTTGTAATATTTAACAGAACAATAAATGGGTTGCTGGAACTTTAATTTGGTGCAGCTTACATACAATTGAATAATCAATAATGTGATAACCTCTCAACCAATCCAGATTGGGTTGGCAATGCTCATTTACATTCCTGTTGGAACTCTCATACTTAGAAAATTTTAACAAGTTTAATATTACAATATTATTTATGACAATATGAAGAAGATCTGTAATTTTAAAGTACAACAGTTTTCTAACATGGCAATACAATTTACTTTATAACAACGTATAAAAATATCAAAACATTATGTTAATAAATATAAATTTTCTGTAGTTATTTAAAAACCAGAAGGTTATTTACAGGTAACATATAAAATAAGCGTATTCATATCACTTACGTACCAATACGTAGCTACTTTATGTGAACAGCGAGATTATTTTTCAACTGCATCACAGTCATATATCCAACTCTGCTCCCTCAAGCAGTCCAAAACACGTATCATCCCTTCCTTGTTCCAGTGTACCATATCTGTGCTTTTGTTGCCATCACTTCCACAGTGGCTATGGAATAAAAAGAAGTCGTGAAAGCCTAGTTTAAAAATCAACTTGAAGTTTTCTTATTCATATCAGTGGTAAATTCATATATTCATACACTTTTTGCCAGTGACGTGCGGTGACGTCGACACTTGGGGTAGCAGTCAGTGGCATGCTCAGGGGGGGGGGTTGGTGTGGGTCACACCCCTCCTCCCTTTAGGGCCAGTATTTCTACAAAAAACAAGAATTTCAATAACAGGAAAAGATTGCAAAATTATGAATGAGTACTAGAAAAAAAGTACACATAACCCCCACCCACATTCGAAAATAAAAAACTATTTGATTTGACTCTCAGCCAGAGATCCTGGGTTCGAATCTCGGATTGGCCATTTGTGTTCTTTGTGTGTGTCCCTTCATCAATTTTGTCGTACCAAAGGTGGCGGAAAAGCGAAGTAAAATAAACCAAATTGAGCAATCAATCAATGATTTGATTTCATTTTTGTTACTTAGCGTCGCTTTTTTGTCACATTTGGTTAATTGCGAAGATGATACGATGAAATTGATGAAGGGTGTCAGAACTCCTGGTGTCGCAGTGCACTGTGATAACCACTCCCCCACGCTTGGTTGATTTGGTGACAGGTAACAAAACACAACACACTTTTTTGTAGTTTCTTCAATGATATTCATTTGACTTTTTGAGTTCTGAGATACATTTTTCATTCCAAATTATTTCATTATTCACTGCAACACATAGGACAAGAATGCGCACTCATCACGGGTTCGAATCCTGGCCTGGATTGTTCATATGAGGTCCCTTAACCAATTTCATCATATTATCACTCAATCCTCATTTTCGCGATAACCAAATGTGTCAGAAAAGCGAAGTAAAATAAACCAAACCAACAACAATATGAACACGCGTTCTCTTGCCTAAATAAATACATCCGTATGTATGACTGTTAGAGACCAAGAGTAGTATATTTAAATAAAACACTACTAAAACGAGAGAGAGAGCCTGAGCACATATTTGTAATTTAATCATTATATATTCCATATTTGAAAAAGAAAAAAGAAAGAAAGCATAACATTATTGTCTGCACATAACACGTTCCCATTTCATAAATAATAAAACTACATCCCATATTATACAAACATACATATTGTACAACATGTAAAAGGTTGTGTAAATACAGAGAACATAAGTACTGCAGACAATTTTACCCTGTGTTCTTTAGAGGATTTACAAAAAAATTATGAGAAACCAATCCCCTATCTGTCCTATAGGAGATAGACTGGGGGACCTGAAAGCCTGGGCTTTCAACCATTGCAGCGGGGGGCGAGGGGACAAGGGAGGTAGAGGTAGAAATCTTCTTTTTCCTTGGGCCGGCCGTTTCTACCTGGAAACTGGTCAGGCAGAAGAAGAGCGAGCTAGGGTATCCAGCCGGCTTTGCCCACGGAGAACACCGATGGACGAGAAGCGCGTGGAAAAGAAAGTGTTGCGTATGAGCTGTGGTGGCTTTAAGACAATAAATATTGTGATTTGAATATAATTCGAGATGTGAGATTGACTGATCTATCTCTGCTACACTAGCTACTCCTCAGTGCACGTCACTGCTTTTTGCAATAACGTATACTGCATATTTACATATATTTGTACAGTACATTCAGAAGCCACTATGAGCCACTAAGTTTTTTTTTTCTAAAAATGTCAGGTTTTTAGATGATAAAAATACAGTTCATTTAATAAAAGGTCTACTCATAGAATACTTTACTTTTATATTATGCTGTACTGTGAAATATGTAATGAGATAGTCAAGTATAAATTAGATGTAGTAGCTGTCCAGGAAGTTAGGTGGCCAGGAGAAGGGAATTGTAAAACTAAAAATTATACTTTTTTCTATGGTGGTACTGAAAATCATAATTTTGGAACAGGCTTTTTCATAAATAATAGAATTATCTCGGCACTTAAAACAATAGAATTTATTAATGATAGGATATCATATGCAGTTTTACAGGGCAGGTGGTGTAAAATTATTTTAATAAACATACATGCACCAATAGCTGACCCAAGCGATATTCTAAATAGATGGAAGAACTACTTTAATGACCTTTTAAATGTCCATGTAGGAGATAAATCAGAAGTGAATGAAGTACACACAGCAGAACCTTTAGTCCCAGAACCTAACTTGACTGAAGTTAAAGATGCTATTAAAAGGCTAAAGAATAACAAAGCACCTGGCATTGATTTAATACCAGCTGAGTTAATTAAATATGGTGGAAATTCATTAATTTGTCAAATTTATAAATTAATTTGTTTAATATGGAATAAAGAAGAAATCCCTCAACAGTGGAAAGAATCCATAATTGTTCCTGTGTTTAAAAAAGGTGATAAAATGAACTGCAATAATTACCGTGGAATTTCTCTACTCTCAACAACATATAAAATATTATCTAACATTCTTTTAACAAGACTAACCCCATATGCTAATGAAATTATAGGTGATTATCAATGTGGATTTAAACGCAACAGATCAACTACAGATCAAATTTTTCACATCAGACAGACACTTGAAAAAAAGTGGGAATATAATCAAAATGTCCATCAGCTATTCATTGATTTCAAAAAAGCATATGATTCGGTCAAAAGAGATAAATTATATAATATATTAGTAGAGTTTGGAATACCTAAGAAGCTTGTTAGTATGATAAAAATATGCACCAGTGAAACAGAAAGTAAAATTCGTGTGGGTATTAATATGTCTGACAAATTTACAATTAATGATGGGTTAAAACAAGGAGATGCATTATCTCCATTGCTCTTTAATTTTGCCTTAGAATATGCTGTTAGGAAGGTAAACGAAACTAAAGAAGGACTAAAATTAAATGGTGTGACTCAGTTGTTAGCATATGCAGATGATGTAGACTTACTGGGGGATGATGTGAATACAATTAAGAATAATGCTAAAATATTTTTCAAAACTGCTAAAGAGATAGGTTTGGAAGTTAACAAAGAGAAAACTAAATATATGCTTACAGGCCGAAACCAAGGGTTAGGTAATAATCAAAATCTAATTATTGATAACAACTCGTTTGAAACAGTTTCCAAATTCAAATACTTAGGAGTAATATTAACAAATGAAAATTATATTAAAGAGGAAATAAAAAGTAGGCTTAATTCAGGAAATGCATGTTACTTCTCTCTTCATAAACTTTTGTCTTCTCGTTTAATATCTAAGAATCTAAAAGTTAAAATATACAAAACAGTAATTTTGCCTGTAGTATTATATGGGTGCGAAACTTGGTCCCTTACATTGAAAGAGGAACATAAATTGACAGTATTTGAAAATAGGATCCTTAGGAAAATATTTGGACCTAAAAGGGATGAGGAGACAGGTGAGTGGAGAAGGTTACATAATTTAGAACTACATAATTTGTATTCATGTCCAGACATTATTAGAATAATTAAATCAAGAAGACTTAGGTGGGCAGGCCATGTGGCACGAATGGGAGAGGAAAGAGGAGTTTTCAGGATTCTTGTTGGGAAACCTGATGGTAAGAGACCAGTAGGAAGGCCAAGACGAAGATGGAGGGACAACGTCGAGATGGACCTAAGGGAAATCGGTAGGGATGGAAAAGAGTATATAGATCTTGCTCAAGATAGGGACAGATGGAAGGCCTGTGTTGCTGCAGCCATGAACCTTCGGGTTTAAGAAGGCTAGAGAGTTAGTTAGTTAGTTACCAGGTGTATAAGCTTAAATCTGCTGTTTGCTTATAGATGGCGTTAGTGAGCGTATGAAGCTACTATGGGCACGCCATACCTGGTGTTTGTATGAGTTGGACATCTGCCAACACGAATCAGTGCACATCGTCAGCACGTGCAGACAACAGACAGTGTTCCTGTGGAAAGCATGTCTAGTTTTGTGCCAGAAAAAGAGCATATGCGGGAAGCTCTGCTTTTCTGCTTCCATTTGAAGAAATCGGCTGCCGAATCGCATCGAATGCTTGTGGAGGCTTATGGTGACAGTGCTGTATCGGAAACAACGTGCAGGGATTGATTTCGTCGGTGCAAAGACGGCAATTTTGACCTGAGCGACAAGAAGCGTGAAAATCGGCCCAGGAAGGTTGAGGACCATCAATTGCAGGCTCTTTTGGACGAGGACGATACCCAAACGCAAAAGATGCTTGCCGAGCAATTGGGTGTTACTCAAGCAGCCATTTCCATGCGTCTACGTGCCATGGGAAAGTTTCAAAAGATCGGAAAATGGGTGCTGCATGAATTGACCGATTGGCAGCTGGAGAGACGCCCAAACACATGCGAAATCTTGCTTGCCAGACAAAAAAAGAAAGTCTTTCCTGCATCGGATTGTGACTGGCGATGAAAAGTGGATATATTTCGAGAATCCTAAACGCAAGAAATCGTGGGTTGATCCCAGCCAACCATCAACATCTTCCTCGAGACCAAATCGCTTCGGCCGGAAGACGATGCTGTGTGTTTGGTGGGATCAACAATGTATCGTCTACTTTGAGCTGTTGAAACCTGGTGAAACTGTCACTGCCCACCGCTACCACCAACAACTGATCAAATTGCACCGTGCTCTGTGTGACAAAAGGCCGGATTATCATCAAAGACATGACAAGCTGATTTTCCTCCACGACAACGCCCCATCGCACACGTCAAGACTGGTCCAAAACTACTTGCAGACACGCAACTGGGAGGTGCTACACCATCCCGCCTATTCACCAGACCTGGCCCCTTCCGACTACCATCTGTTTTCGTCGATGGGCCACGCCCTCGCTGAACAGCACTTCGATTCGTATGCAGACGTCCGAACATGGCTTGATGAGTGGTTTGCCTCGAAAGAGAAGGACTTTTTTTCGGCGTGGTATCCACAAATCGCCTGAGAGGTGGGCAAAATGTGTAGCTCGCGAGGGCAAGTACTTTGAATAAATTTCTTGTTGCTTTCTATGAACAAACCATGTGTTTTTCTGACTACAAAACAGCAGATTTAAGCTTATACACCTGGTAGTGAAATATGTAAATGCATATTACATGAATATTACATACGGGCAATTCTTGTCAATGAATTGCAACAGTCTTTATTTGAAACTTCAACATGAGTAAAATTGTTGTTTTCTTTCTCTGATTCATGTATGCATTAATATTTCCAATCCCCTTTACACAATATTATGTAAGGGTATGTATGGCTTGCTCGAGAGAACCAAAGGTATCCTCACAAAGTTCATCGCCACCAGCAAGCTATGCCAGGTGATGCATTCTTTACTTGTAAGGCGGCAGTTGTTGGTTACGGGTTGAAAAGTCCAGAAATTCCAAAAGGAAAGTGAAAGAAGAAAGGTCATCGAAGGGTTCTAATAGGAGGAGGTGCGAGCTGAGAATAGGGGCAGTCAGTCAGTCTTGTTCTAGACAGCAAGGTGGTTCTGAGAAGAGTTGAACGGAATGAGCATAACTGGTTTTGCCTACTCTATGCATGGCTGAACATTGCCTATTTTCGGAGGGCTGAAAGTTTGTAATTAAAATTTGGTCTGTGGGACAAGGAAAGATCTTGTTGGTCACTTAGTCAACCAGATCTCCATGCATCCCCAAAGTTTAGGTCAATGCTAAAAGGTGAAGACCTTAACTATTAGTAGTAAAAGCTGGAAGTGGATGCTCTCAGCTATCAGATAAAGGACGTTTGACTCATTTCGCCAAAACATTTGTATTCATAATTTTCTTATTTTATATTGTTTTTCTTCCACTTTTGGCAAATTGCGATGACCACATGAAATTAATGAAGAACTCATGACGAATACCCACGCCCATGCTGGGGAGCATTGGTCGCAAGATCGAAAGCCAACCACTTAACATGCTCAGCCACTGGGTTGGCTTCTTGCCAAAACAAATACAGTAGAGCATCGATTATCCGAACGTCGGTCAACCGAACGACCGCTTAACCGAACTGTGTACTCGCTCACTTTCAGATATCTGTAATGAAAAAAGTACGTGACTTAGCTGCTCGTAAGCGTGTAGGCTTACTTAGACAGACCAAAATAAAGGATTTTTTTAAACGTTAATTTTGTGTACTGTGTGTATTGTTCATGCAAAATGCGTATGTAATATGTACGTATTTTTGTTTAATAAACTGTACCACATACTATATATTCCTACTAAAGTTGCCTTTGTACGTTACTTTGTAATACATACTTAAAGAGATGCCTGTTTTTATGAATAAATTTACTGTACAGTACTTCTTTTTGGCAAATAAACATGTACAGTTCGATTATCCGAACAAACCAGTTTTCCGAACACCCATGACACCCAATTACTTCGGATAATCGACGCTCTACTGTACTAAGTTTTGTCAAATAAAAATCCAGACATTACTATGTTTTAATTTGCTTAACTTCGGTCACGTAAATTTTTAGTGGAAGTGTGAAACCCAATGGCCTCAGTTGGAAGAAAACCACCTTCCTTATCTATCTTTCTATCTTGGTTATATTACATCAATTTTCTACCTTCTGCGTTAATAGTGACAATGAGAACGTATGTTTACAAAAACCATGCTTAACCAGGATTCAAACCTGGGACCTTCGGAATTGTAGCATGTTGCACTGATGAGGGTGGCTTTTGTTGTATCAGATAGTGGCAATTCATATTCATTGCTAGTACAATGATCACATTGTAAAATATATTCAAATTATAAAATAAATTACAGTTTGCAACCATGAATCTGAAATGCATGGCTGTATACATGTAGGATAGAAAATGCCATTTTTTTTAGAGCTCGTGTCATTGAAATGAGGCCTTAAGAAGAGAAATGTTAGTGAGAAAAGTTATTCATCTTGCTGTCCTCTACATCCTGTGAAAGTTTGCATGTGCTTTACGATAACATCTGGGGGATATAATGTAAAAAGTTAATAAATGTTGCATAATAATGTTTCATGCCATTTTATGACCTCTGCTACTTTGGTCTTTCTGAAAATATTCTGGCTTTGCTATTGGCATGAGAGAAAGAAAACATTACTAACACAAGGAAAGTAACTGTGATGGTAACATGTTGTTTTTGGAAGCAATGTAATTGTAACAGTAATAAAGAGCGTCCCAAAAGAAATGCAGGATTTAATTTAAGAAAAAAAAAACATTTTATATATTTAATAGTTGGCAAAGTTATTACATTTTTTTGAAAGGGTCAACATTGCCATTGAATGTGGAAGAGGATATCTGACAAATGTCCTCCACGACGCATTTGACACACTCGAATTCTTTTGACAAAATTCTGGATCACTTTTTTGCATAACTGCGGCTCAATGCAATCGATAGCTCTTTGAATTTCTGCTTTCAATTCAGAAATCGGCCTTATTTTTGGAGCATAAACTTTGAACTTAGTGATTACCCAGAGGGAAAAAATTACACGGTGTTAGGCCAGACAGTTGTTTCATTTGGGGCCTCTTCTCCTACCATAAATGTCAGATAATTTATCCAGTCTCCGTACTTGTAAGGAATTTTAACGATCATCAACTCGCTCCTGTCATGTAGCGCTCTATATTTACTAACCACAACGTTTTTACTACAACATGTGACCTTGCAGAATCCTGCCAAACCTGCGGGGAAAAAATGGTGTGCAATTTAAATCCTGCGTTAATTTTGGAAAACCCTTTGTTACTCATTTGAAGTAATTTACCCGAAGGCTGCCTACACTCTAATGGAATTTTACCAGTCATTTTCAAATGCTTTGATCAGCAATACCTGATTGTCTGTCCAAGGTATATAGTACCTAAATTGATATCAACTTGAAACCACTAATGTTTTTACAGTTATCGTGGTCACAAAATCGGTAACTTTGCCCCATTTTTGCCCCTATGCCCCTCCAAAGTCACACATTATATTGTAAAGTTATGAAAAACATTTGGCTCGCGTGATTCCTTAAAAACTTTCGTTGATTGATTTAGTTTAATTTAATTTGCATTCTGCCACTTTTTGCTAATTGCAAAGATGGGGACAAGTGATGATATGATGGAATTAATGTAGGGACACTAAGAAAGAACACCCATGCATAGAGCAGGATTGAAACCTGGGACCACTAGTAAAAATTTTGAAATTTTCATTTCTTAATCTACGAAAATGTAGTTTACGCAAATGGGAGCAAAACTTCAGGTTCTTACATGATAGGTAAAAGCAGTTCTTCACCCACCATTTTGAAATTTATGGACCTTTATTTATCAAATGCAACTCAAGACAAACTGCCCAAGGTATTTAGTTGCTGTAAGATTTTCAGCATAAAAGCTCATTATTTATAAAAAGTCACAGAAGTCAAAATGTGAACAACTTTCCACTCATTCCACTCCTAAACTCCACATTATGTTTTCAAATTTTATTAACAATATTATACCCCAAATAATTGTTCTAAAATTACCTTCAGTTTAGTTTCTTACACTTCATAAATATAGTCTAATGCCTAAACAGAGATGCAAAAATAACAGCATTTTTGGAATGCCTGCAACATAAGAAAAAAAAATATATATATTATTTTTATACCTATTGAAATGTGGTGACCAATTTTGCTCACATTCAAAAACTAGATGAATACTTCAAGGTATCTAACGTTTGTAAATATCTCACCTAAAATGCTTTAAAATATACAGCAGCTATCCATCACAATATTTTGGACTTCACCCCCCACTCCCCTTCTAAATTATGCAATCTATTTTAGAATTTTATCTGCTTTCAAAAATGTTTCCTTGACAGGCTTTTGAAGGAAACTATGCTGTGAGTTAGCATTTCTGAAATAAGGAAAATAAGTTGTTTTCTTCCTGTCAGTTTGAAACTTACCTAATTTTAATCAATGCAATACCGTGCCATTATTCTACCACACCATATATTTACCTTTCAAACAGGCTTAAATTGACTTCCTTCTCTTCTTTCAGAAATAAAGGACAAATATCCACTACCCTGATGGTACTACCTACAAAAATAAAAAGCAGGCTTTAATAAAGTAAAATCTGTGTTTGATATATATTTTAATAACACACTACTGCAAAAGTACAGGGGAATCCTGATTTTACATTATCCTGCATTATACATACAATCTTCAGAGTCTCAAAAGAACAAACTATTACAAAATTTTCATGGATTTCGTATTTTCCCATACACGGATGGAGAAAGGATGATGCATTTGGGGTTACACACACTGTATGTCTCTGCAACTACAATACCTAAAAAGATGAAACCGATCTGCATGCATGACAACTACAATACCTAAGGGTTGGTTTTTCAATGTACGGTAAAGGTTCATGTTAGCACGTAACTGGAAGTTTGTGAACATTTTGATTTTTCAATGTGCAGGTAGCTCATAACTGGAAGTGTGGTGGATATTATTTTAATTGCTACTCCATCCTGCAGTTAATAGCCTAACTGGAAGTTGTAAAGCAACATGGCTGCCTCATGGAGCTATTGAATCATCTTACCTCAGGAAAATCTAACACTAAATTTTAAAATTATTTTTACTCTCTTTATACATTCATATTTTTAGAAGGGACCTCGAACTGGTTAATGGCTCCAAAGGCGGAAGAAGATGGATGGTCTTCTCAATGGCAGCAGAGCTGGAAAACCCAGAGGAGAAACATCTCTCAAAAAAACCTTGGTCCATCTGGCTCCAGATGGTAGCTCCTCGTAAGGGCCCCTAGCCAGGGTAACGGTGGAGACTCCAACGGCAGATGTGGCAGAGAAGGAGTCCTTAAGTACGGTGCAGATAGCGGAAGGGGCACTACATTCCCAAGTGGTTAAAATTGGGAAAACCACTATCTAGTGGTGAGGAGGGCTCCTCAGAAGACTAAGGGAGAAAACTTCGACAGAAAACCAGCCATGGGCTGGAGGCTGAAGAAATAAGCAACCAAAAGGCCCCCTATCGTTGGGATAATCATCCGCATAGGCAGTGCTCGAAAATGTTTCTTCAAACCTAGATGCCAGCTCTGAAATACTAGCAATGTGCATACTACAGTATGTTTCAAAAGTCGGGCAATCCAAACTTTGAAAATGTATATCATGAAAATCGTAAGAGATATTTACACCGGGTTTTCTGCACTAAACTAATCCTGTAGGCTATCACTGGGTTCATATGTTAGCATTTATCTAAATAAAAGCAATTACATTATTTAAAAAAAACATTGTTAATTTGCTGAAAACATCTCAGAACTGATTTTCAACAATAAATACCAACTCTTAAACAATTTGTGGGATCATTTCTTGGTATTTGACTGGTTGTAAAACAGTTACTTTGTGAGGTACAGCAGAAGCAAGGAATGTTTATTGGAAAACCTCTTGTATATGAGTGTAAGCATGAGTAGTAAAATACTCTTCAGCAATGCACACGCATTGCTCCAATCAATATGCCATGCTGAATCAATTAAAAAAAAAAACAGGCACAGTAGCGGCGAAAGTGAGCGAAGAGAATTCAATGTAACCAGGGGCAGCCTAGGATTCTCTCAAGAGTCCAATTTCAGCACAAAATCTTGATTTACGATTGTTCACGTAAATGTATAACCAATACACATATTGCATGCGACTGTTGGCAATATTTCGACCTCCTAGTGTTGCCATATACGGCCATATATATCCCAGAAATGGCACTTTTCACTCAACTCATAAAATCGTCAGTCAAAAATTCATATGTTGCACATGACCAATATTGGTCACAAATGACAGACTTACATGGCTTCAGTTATCATATGTCTAATTATGACCCTTCGATAATTTCTTACAAATTATTTTCTTACTCAGAAGTTCATTTCTGGAAAAATTTGAATGTTGTTTTCCATCAGTTATTAATTTATATAATTTTCTGTACGGAGTGAACTGATAATTTTAAGCATTGAGAAATATCTCAATGGATGAGGCTTTATAATGCAGAAAACCCGGTGTAAATATCTCTTACGGTTTTCATGATATATATTTCCAAAGTTTGTGTTGTCCGACATTTGAAACACACTGTATAAGATGCTGAGCATCACGGTATTCAAAATATCGCTAAATTATTTGAGAAAGCAGGAAATGGGGTGTTGGGGGACAAAGGGCAAGAAATTGTTACGGACTCTATGGAATGTTCAAAACGTTGATAAAAAAAAACATTTAACATTGATTAAAAAAAAAAAACATTTGCTAACTTACTGCAATTTGAACTTAGAATCATCAAAATTTCGTACATATTTCAGCAAAATATCACAGTACCCAGGCTGAAATCTTTAGTCGCCCTGGCGACCAAGATTTTTAGAGCCCTGCACATAGGGGTAGATGATGATTCACAGAAGAAATGAATGCCTCAAAAACCCCCGATAGATCTCACAAAGACGACAATGTAAGAATAAGGAAACAAGAATCGGAACCTGTAATATCAAAACATTACATGCTAAATAATCAAGGAAATGGAAAGATACAAAATAAAAATACTTGGAATAAGCGAAGTAAAGAAGAAAGGAAATGGGGGAAAAATGCTTGGAGGAGGAAATGTATTGAGATATTCAGGAGTACCAGTTGGAAATAGAGCAAAAGAGGGAGTAGGAATTATATTAACAGAAGAAATAGACAGAAGAGTAATCAGCTGGGATCCAGTAAATTCAAGAATAATAACTCTAGACATAGACTTAGAAGAAAATATTATACTGATTCAAGTATATGCACAAACCAAAAATGCTAACGTGAGAGACAACGAAGAATTCTACACAGAATTACAATCAATAGTGGAAAAAGCAGAAAGAGGAGGAAGAAAAGTTATGATTATGGGTGACTTAAATGGAAGAGTAGGAAATGATCACTTCAGTGGATTCGGAAGACTAGGAAAGTATGGAGGAGAAATTTTTAAAAACGGAAATGGACAGACAATCATAGATTTTTGCATAGAGAATGCAATGCTGATAGGAAACTCCTTCTACAAACATAAAACAATACATCAAATAATGTTTGAAGGCGAGGAAAGATATGCTAAAAGCATCATCGATTATATAATATATCCACAACAAATAAGGCAACACATCCGACATAAAAGTAATAAGAGGAGCAGAACTTGGAACCGACCACAGGCTGCTGGTAGCAGAATCACGGTTTTACACAGGGATGAATAAGGAAAATAAAAATACGCATTACAAAATAAAAACGGAAGAGTTGAAGAAAAAAAAGAGGAAAAAAAAACAAGAATTGAAAATGTGTTGAAAAGATGGAAAGAATACTTTTGAAAGTAAATTTGAAAAAAAAGACATAGGAACAGCAGACGGGAGGATTGGTAAACATAACACACAAAAAAAAAAACAGGAAGAAGTAGAAGATGAATACAGCAGGATAAGGAAGAGGATGGGAATGAGAAAGGAGAGCTAGGAAATTGAAATAGAAGTATATAAAGCAGTGAAGTGCCTCCCCGATGGTGCAGTGGTAGCGTCGTCGCCTTGTAATCAAGGGGTCCCAGGTTCGATACCTGGTGGAGGCACATAGTGGTTCGGATCGCACTTTAAACTGTAGGTCCAGTCCCGATTAGCCTTACTGTGCATAAAGTGGACTTAAAGCACCAACTCAGTCAGTCATGAAGCAGTGAAAAGAGTAAGAAATGGAGAGGCAGCAGGAACAGATGAAATAGCTCCAGAATATAAAAAATATAGAGGAAACACACTCTTGGGAGGCAATGACTAAAGTGTATTAGAAGATCTGGAGAGAAGAGAAATTACCAGTAGAATGGGAAGAGAACATTATTATACCACTGTATAAGAAAGGAGACTCAATCAACTGTGAGAACTATCGTGCAATATGTCTGTCCACAGTGGCACTTGAAGAGTACTCAAGAATATTGGAACTAAGGCTAAGGAAAGAGATAGAAAAGAATATGGAAGAAGTATAGGCTGCTTTTCGTTCTGGGAGACAAACACAATATCACGGATATTCCATCCGAACAATATGTGATAAAGGGAAAAAAGATGGACTTAGCATTTTTAGATCTAAACACTGCTTTTGACTCTGTATACAGAGAAGAAATATACAATATTAGAGAAAAGCAAAATCCCAGGAAAACTCATTCGAGTAATAAAATCAACATATAAAAGAGTAGAAGGAATAGTAAGATTGGATGGAAAGATGTCAGACACAATTAAGTTGAAGAAAGGAGTGAAACAAGGAGAGCCCGCTACTCTTTATAGTATTTATGGATGAAGTTCTAAAGATATGGAAAAGAAGAACAGCAAGAACAAAAGTGGGTAATTAGAATATGAGACCGATACATTGCCAAGCATTAGTATATGCAGATGACATAATACTAATAGCAGATACAGAGAACAAGCTACAGGAGGCGGTTACAGAATGAGCAGAAGTGCTAAAGGCTAAAAGAATGACCGTAAATGAAAATAAGAGCAAAGTGATGTAAATAGGAAGAACGGAAGAGATAGCAGAAAGAATACATATAATATGTGATGGAATAGAACTGGAGCAGACAGAAAGATACGAGTACCTGGGAACAATCATAAACCAGACAGGAAGAATAGAAAGGAAGTGATGAATATAGTAAGGAAATCTAATAATGAATACTACCAACTAAGCCAGACCATTCTTGGAAAAAAGAAATAAACACCAAAACTAAACTACAAGTGTATAAGTCAGTAGTGGAATCAATTCTACTATATGGAAGTGAAAGCTGGCCAGTAAGAGGAAAAGAAGCAAGGAAAATAACGACAGTAGAGATGAAATGCTTCCGTAGAATAGTTGGTAAGACAAGAAGAGATAGAGTACGTAATGAAAGAATCAGAGAAGAATTAAATCAGAAGCCAATAGAAGAAAAACTAACACAAAGACAATTAAAATAGTTCGGACATGTGGTAAGAATGGACGAAGATAGAAAAGCAAAACAATTTATGGAAGTTAGAACAGAGGGAAGGAGAACAAGAGGTAGACTCCGGAAGACATTCGAAAAAGGAATAGAAAAAATAGGAAAGGAAATGGAATAAGAGAATTGAAGAAGATGGAAAAAGAATGGGAGAGATGAAAGGAGTGGATAGAGTCAACACCGACGCTATGAGGCAAAAGGAGAAAGAGGAGGAAGAAGAAGAAAAATGTTTTGTTTTGTTACCATTTATAAGCATCCGGTTATTGTTTTGAGAAGTAATAATTATAATATTAGTTTTGCACTACACCATTCTCTTGTCTTATGCACAACTATACCTTTACATTGATGATCGTGATATTTTGATCAATGAGCAGTGAGCACACACATCAAGTAAATGCTCAACGAGCGATAACATTGCTCAGCGTGCATCGCTCAGATACTCAACGTACCGCAGGCCGTGTGCCAATCGATGCAGTTTGAAACTATACCAAGACATGGCATACAGATCGATTTCCTGTAATTTCCATGCTTCAGCATTGTCAACATACTATTTTGGAGAGCGAATGAAGGATTAGTTAACTGGTAGTTACTTTCACATTTAAAAACTCAGTGCTGGTTAAGACTGGTGATTAATTAACGGAAAGATTAACTGGACATTGAAAAACTGGCCCTTAAAAGATGAAACAGATTGTGATCTGCATGCATGGAGGGTTTTTATATCGAAGTGATTTTTCTCTCAGCCATTAAAAATTTTTGCAAGGCAGGTGGAAGTTTTGGAAAGACCAGAGCCCCCTTAATAATGTCCCTGTTCCCACATTTTAAGTTTTTTATCATGAGCCCACTGAAAAAGTTAAAATCTAGGCTCCATTGTATTTATAATGTGCATTGTCAGTTAGGCAATCAGATGATTACTGAACAGTGGCAAGCACTCCATATACCCACAGGTATTACAGTGAGATGCATAAGTAGTACCACACAAATTGTGGATAACCATGTTTGTTCTCGAGTTTCGCGAACTGTACGCTCCTGTTCCACTTTATAAGGTTGGACAGTTAAAGTATGTGCCTACCTGAACAGGAGTGTACAAAAAACACCAAACAAGCTACTGAAAACCTCTGAACCAGCACACGTAAAAAATATATTTCATAGAAACCTGTATGATGCAAGAAAATACAGAGGTTGTTCCGCCTACGTTTGGCCAATTTCGTTCCTCCCACCCTGCACTCAGAATGAACTCACCCAACCTTGGTCAGGCATGTTTGTCAGTGTAGTGTGTGAGCTGTAAAAGTGTGGTTGTGTTTTCTCACTGGGCCAAAAATCCCGCCAAAACTGAGCCGCTTTTTGGGAGGAGTGCGTTGTATAACTTTCCAAGTGTTTGCATTTTCTCGCTTGGCCGAAAATGTTGCCAAAACAGTTGCTTTTGGGAAGGTTATGTTGTAGCCTTTTATGACGCAAAGTTCAGTGTGTCAATGATCAGGAAGTAGTGTAAGAGCAAGAATTGTGACGTTAGTTTGACTTTATTCAAGAATGTGATCGGCAAGTATAAGGATTGCATGGCCCCAGCGTTCGGTTCTCCAACAAAGGGGACGAGAACACGGCCGTGCACACAAGCAAACCACCAGTATGCAGGCGAAACTTCGCAGAATGGGCATGCAAGAGAATCCACCGACCCAAAGACAGATGGAAAATCATCTAAATATGTCTTTGGAAACTGTTAACAGCACCTTGCACTTCCATACTGGTGGTGGCTTGTGTGCACGGCCGTGTTCTCGTCCCCTTTGTTGGAGAACCGAACGCTGGGGCCATGCAATCCTTATACTTGCCGATCACATTCTTGAATAAAGTCAAACTAACGTCACAATTCTTGCTCTTACACTACTTCCTGATCATTGACACACTGAACTTTGCGTCATAAAAGGCTACAACATAACCTTCCCAAAAGCAACTGTTTTGGCAACATTTTCGGCCAAGCGAGAAAATGCAAACACTTGGAAAGTTATACAACGCACTCCTCCCAAAAAGCGGCTCAGTTTTGGCGGGATTTTTGGCCCAGTGAGAAAACACAACCACTCTTTTACAGCTCACACACTACACTGACAAACATGCCTGACCAAGGTTGGGTGAGTTCATTCTGAGTGCAGGGGGGGAGGAACGAAATTGGCCAAATGTAGACGGAACAACCTCTGTAGTCTTGGGGGAATTGGTCAAGTGATACTTGTGCATGGTCTGACAGGTTCATGTGAGGGACATGGTAATGTAGGTTAATATTAGTGGAACAAGATTAAAAGACTATGACCAAAGCACATATTTAATTGAAAATTGGACATACACAGTGCGGCAATTTGAAATCGAGACGGGTGCTGTAAAAAATAAACAAGTCTTCATAGAAAGTTGCTTACCAGGGATCATTCAAAGTAGGACCCTCCTGCATCCACACATCGTAGCGCAATGCCTACCAGTGCATGGAAGGATTGCTGGAATTCGTTTTGTGTAATGCTGTTTAAAATCCATGTCGTAGCCATCTTGATTGTTGGTACATCATAAAAGTAGGAACCTTTCAGTGCAGATTTTGGTTTAGGAAATAAAAAATAATCACACAGAGCTAGATCCGGTGAGTAGGCAGGGTATGACAAAACACAGAGTCAATTTAGGGCCAAAAAGTTATTCGCAATCACAGTCTTGTGACTTGGGGCAGTGTCATGAAGCAGATGCCAGCTGCCATGATCCCGATACTCGGGCCTCACATGTGTTATTCCTTGCATCAAACGTTTCAGTACCTCAAGAAAAAATGCAGCAGTAACAGTCTGTCTGAAATTTGAGTCTTTAGTAAAGATTGTCCTCACTTTCTCTACCAATTTTGGTGTTCTCATTGTCCCTGCTACACCTGGATGCTCGTCGTGTTCAATTGGCTCCCGTCCTTCACTGAAATGCCAGAGACATTCAAATACACGTGTACAGGATAAACAATTGTCCCAATGGACTTGCTATAACATGTTGCAACAAACAGCTGGTTAGCCCCACGTTATGGGCTCCACTTGCAACAAACAAGGCCGTCAGCCCGTTGCCAAGACACACGACGCACCGACTCGGTCCCCTCGACAGACAAAGACCGGGCATCGCTGCCTACCAAATATCTTTCTGTTATAAATATATAAATGCCACGACTACGCTCAGTTCCTGCGGGGCATGAGACCCCGCATCCCAAAGTTCGGGTAAGGGTCTGCTTTTGAATAATAATATAATTAAAATTAAATTTATGCTTACTTAACTAAGACTCCAAAATAAGGTAACCATTCTCCTGCTTAAACTTCCCTCGTGATCGCACCCGCATCCCACTGACCAGTGAGGATACGCATGCGAGTCGCGAGCGAAATCAGCATAATCGAATCTGACGTCCTTTGGATTGATAAAGCCTCCGCCTCACTGACCAGTGATGGCGGGACACCTCACCAAACCCAAAGGATGCCAGTTAATTTATACTTATGAGACAAATTTACTATAAGGAAATACCAATTAAACGATTATAAATTTATTTACAAATCCAAACATTAGTTAGGTTGAAAGAAAAATATACAATCTTCTGATCAAGAGAAAACTACAATGCCAAAATTAAATTTTTGTTCAAAAATTACTTCCGTAACAGACTGAAACTTGCTTTCAAGTAAAAATACAATCCAGAGAGCTCTCTCTTATACATATATTGTCCATATCCCATCATAGAACTAACCCAGCTTAACTTGGTTTCAATAAACAGGTGACAAATTATTCAGTAATGGTCGACAAAATTTCAATGAACCAAAACCAAAGAAAAACTTACTCCAATAACATTCATAACTAAATATAAGGGGAGCCTTTCTCTACCCAATACCAAAGCCATATCTCGGCCACAAATTACAAATGTCCACGTGGAATTCCTTAACATAACAGGGGACTCTGTCTACCCTTTTTGGCTACTCACATTGCAAAAGCAAAACAATAGACCTTTACATTAAATGATTTTCTACAAAAACATATACTCGACCGGTCACCTATTATAACTGTTTCAAAATTATATTTAATATAAAACCTAAATAAGAGAAACCAATAAACGTTCCGGATACTCAGACTTTAAAAATGGACGTGAAACTATATAAGCTATCAGATTTAAAAGACATCCTCTGACCAGAGGTATGCTCTCGGATTTAAGTATCAAAGAAACAAATTTATTTAAATGAACCTCCTGACCAGGAGAATTCAGAATGATTTAGAAATTACTCGACGAGAAGGATGTATATCTTGAATTTATATCGGAGTCACACTGACCAGTGCCAACTTTGATAGAATTTATGAATCAAAATTTTAAATTATTAAGATTAAATATGTATGAATAAAATTATTTATATGCTCGCTAAATCCCCTTTAAGGATCATGCTGACCAGCACAAATCCTGAAAGGTGGCTTACGGAGAACCTCGGACATTGTGGAAGGGAGAGCTGACCAGCCACTCCCCACACAACGCCCGTATTCTCCCAGCCCTGGACCTCGACAAGCGATTTAATCACCTAACGATTCCGGAATCTACTGCTATACTGATTACTTTGCCAGCGAAACGGCTGGTATTTATACTTGCGGGATTGCGCAATTCTATTTCCCCAACAAAAGATTTCGACAAACTGAAAAGTTATTTTTAGCATCCAACAATTACCCCTTCCAAAAAGGCATATCCAGAAACACAATGCAAGCTAAACTTATTTACAAACCCACGCAGCGCCGAACGAAAAATAACCCATTGTTGTTAAGAAAGGAAAATAATGCAAGCTTCAACTTGCTTCGCGTTCTTTTTCGCTTGGCAGAAACTGCGTTACAATTTTTAACAAAGATAAAATGTACATTCAAAAGATTAAAACTCCAAAAGAATTTATACGAGGGCTATCGAAAAGTAATTTAAATATTAAAGAAATTTACCAAAATTTTTCAATCGTTACAATGTGAAACGTTTTCGCAGAAGTTTTACCCAAGAGCGCAAAAAACCTGAGGTTTGCTCTTTGTTCGATGTTGAAATCACGATGCACTTTCACGACACATGCCCACATTCAACAACGCCACAAGCAGCAATGTTGCTCAAGGTCAACGAGCTCTGCGTCAATTGTTCGTGAGATACCCATTACTTGTGCGCAACACAGAATGCTTGCACAGTGGTGCCACCTACCGAGCAAAAAAAATCAGTCTCGATTTCAAATTGCCACACTGTGTATGTCCGAAACATTCACAGTCATTGTAGCACGATACAGAAAGGCTAGTTAGGATATATCTGTCTATGGTTTCTCTTCTTTTAGAGATTTGAAAGAAAGAAAAAAAAAATCTTTGTTAAATGTTTTGATTCTTCAGGTTTTATTCACTTCTTAAAAAACACTATTGTAGATCAGTGGTTGGCATACACTGCCACTAATAACCAGTGGCAGCTGGTGGTCTGGGTCTATGGGTGTGCACTTTGGCCTCATGTCCAGAAGAAGTGTTGTTATTCCTTCTCAATTATTCCTGCCCGTTTTTGCTAATCACACAAGTTATGACACACCTTTCACTGATAATGAGACAATAGCAGAGTTATATTTCATGAAAATTTAAAAAAATAAGGTTTATTACAAAATCAAAATACCCTAGTGATATTTTTAATCAATCACGAGAGAAGATGTGTTGTTTGGTCTCTTTCATGACATGTAGAAAATTCAGCATTCGACGACCTGACAAAATCACTCACAATGCTATACCAATAAACTGCTATGGTTTGTAAGGGATAAAAATATTGCTGGTATTTTATGTAATTGCAGTGTTTTAATAATGAATATTATCTTTCTTCAATGTAAATATGTCCCATCAGAAATCCAAGTTTAATGCCACATAAACATTTCATCGACTTAAGTTAATTACCATTTTTAATTATTCAGTTTAGTCATTGTAATGAGGATCTTCGAAACCCTAATCAAATGCAACTAGTTCTTGCCAGCACCTTTACAAATATTATTTCAAATCAGAGACATAATAGTACAAATTACAGATTCTCGTATGCACTGAAAAAAGAATTGGATTTTCATTGAACTTCCAAATACAAGTCAGAGCATCTAAATGCACCAATTCCTAGGACATTGTGAATGTTTTTAATTCAAACTGCTGACATTTTATGAAACTATTTTTCTAGCACCTGTATCAACGTATTCCACTCATCCCTTTTGGCATTGCATGGTTGAATACGCTCGTCACTATACGCCGTACCCTCTCCCCTTCCTTTCCCACCCTCCCCTCATTCGATTTCAATGCTTTGCTCAGAACCACGTGAGGTGAGAAAGAACAAAATTTCCCTTGTTGAGAAAAAAATCCCTCAACTTGCAATGATGCATGGGTTGTTCTCGACTTCGTCACACAGCAAGGAGTGAAAAGATTGCAATACTATATGATGAAGAGAGAACAGCGCATGTCCGTAGCTACTATGTCACAATTCTTTGTGCGAAGCGAGTTCGAAAGCCCTTGATCCAAACCATAAGTCTTTCTGCTTCCTCTACCCACCATCGAACACAGCGCCACTTCGGTGTGCAGCTGTGTGCACTTAACAATTGTGTTCATGCCCATTCGACACGAGTTACTCAGATAGAAAAGCTCACGTAAGGAAGTAAATGTAAATTTGCTGTTTTGAAGAAATGGCTTTCAATGAATAAATATAACGAAAATTAATTACATTGCACATTTCTTTGGGTGTGCATGTGCGAGTGTGTGAATAGGCAGCAGCTACTACTGCTAATAACATCATGAGGAAAAAATAAATGGGGTGCAGGAATATTTATTTCACCCCTGAAGATATGTAAATGCAATTTCTTGGTAAAAATTTGTTGATTCATTTTCTTAAGTGGGGGGGAAGGGTGACACCAGTGCTGCCTGTAAGTAAATTAATGCACCATAGGAGCAGTAAGATTTTTATTTTATAAATGTACCAAATGAAGTGACATTCATGAAAACAGAAAGTACACTACTAATACTGTGTCATTTTTAGGGTTGTCTGGTATCAGTCAGTACCAATGTATCAGACCTGTATCGCAAAATATCATTTGGTATTTATTTACAAATACGGCCCAATACTTTTACGGCATTTTGGACTTTCACAGGCTCTAAAATGCCACATGACACTTTTGCAGAGTATAATTATCCTGAAGATTATGCAATATTTCGTTTATTTTTATTTTGCACCAGTTTTGTGTAAAAAACTAGATTATTGATTGAGTTGTGTTTTATGTCCACATTATGCACAGTAAGGCTAATTGCGACTGGACCTACAGTTTAAAGTGGAATCCAAACCAATATGTGCCTCCACTGGGTATCAAACCTGGGGAAAAACTATATTATTGTGAGTAAATAACATGTATTTTAATATTCTGATATAATTCTGAATATTTTAAAGCACAACTCTTTACATTAGCATGCAACATTAATTGCACATTATCCACTGTCCAGTGCTTTAAACTATACTTATTCTAACACCATGTTTCGAGAGAGCACCTCATCTCTCGGCTTCAGGTGAACAAATTTTTTTCACCTTCGACAGACCTGTGATTTTATTACAAATCCGGTGCTCTAACCAACCACTCAGTGAGGCATTGGGACATAAGACCACACAAATACTTCTTGATAAACTCGCTGCATAGAAAATATGATCTTGTCTCCGTTTACCAGTTTGATCGGTTGTCATGCAATAGAACAACTAGTAAAATAAATGAGTCTCTCGCATAAAATTAATTAAAATATTATTATTCACTACTAATCGCCTTTTCACATTGTATGGAACAGAAATTTCAGGAACTAAATAGAGTTTTTTTGGGTTTAAGTCTACTTAAGGTTTGAGTTGATGTTTTAAGTCCACTTTATGCACAGTAAAGCTAATTGGGAGTGGACTTATAGTTTAAGTTGAGTTAAGTTGGTGTTTTAAGTCCACTTTATGCACAGTAAGGCTAATCGGGACTGGACCTACAGTTTAAAGTGGGATCCAAACCACTATGTGCCTCCACCGGGAATTGAACCCGGTACTCCTTGATTACAAGATGAAGATGCTACCACGGTGCCATCGGGGAGGACCAAAAAAAAAAAAAGTCTACTTAAGGCACAGAAAGGCTAATCAGGACTGGACTTACAGTTTAGAGTGGGATCTGAATCACTATGTGCCTCCATTGGGTATTGAACCCAGGACCCCTTGATTACAAGGTGACGACATTACCACTATGTCATTGTGAAGACCCTAGGAACTACACAGAATTATGTGAATGATCAGTGAAGTTCAGAAACTCGAAAACAATGTAAAATATACTGAGCCTTCTCCATATTGTGGTTGCACAGACATCTTCACAAAGTGTCTACCAGTTCCTCTCTCTGCAGCGGAATTCAAAATGCACTGCCTGAAAGGGTGCAAGATCACAGAGGTTTCGTTCTTATGTCATAATGTGAAAGATTTTGTTGACCACTAGTGGCAATAACATATATGATTCAATCAAACTGGTACAAATGAAAGCAAGATATTATAAAATGACGGCTCTGCATGCACCATGTCCATAACCACTGGATACTCGTTACATTCCAGAAAATTCTGCCTATTGGTTCAATCAGAAAAGCACAAGCAACATTGCATGAAAAATGTCAATGCACTTTGAGGTGGAATGGTCAGGACAGATGCTACAATGTTAGGGGCCACAGGTTTGGATCCTGCGTAAGATGGAGATGTTGTGTTTGTCTATCCTCTGGAAAATTTATGTAATATCAAAGTACAAAATATGTACATAAATATGTAACAATAATTGATAAAATATGTACCTAAATATGTATTATCAAAAGGATTTGTAGCTAAATATGTAATATTAATAATAATAGAGCATCCACGCAATTTCATGATATCTATTTCATTTGAACATGTTCAACATAGCAGCTTTCTCTTCCACCAATGGCGGGCCTGGGTTCGAACCCCACTCGGGCTTGATTGTTTGTGAATGTCCATTCATCAATTTCATAATTTCATGACTCATCCCCATCTTCGCAAATTAGCCAAGAGGCACAAAACGCAAAGTAAAATAAACTAAATCAATCAATCTTCCACCAATGGCAAGTTTCTAGGTGCTTTGCCAAAACCTAAAAGCAAAACGAAAATATGTAACCAGAACGGGAGGGAATCTTTAATTAATATAACAGTTCCCTTTTTCCTCTTTTCTTTCTATTTTTGCCATCAGCCTGTCTTTCGACGACTTGGCAGTCAATTTTAGGTGACCGTAAGCACTATGTATCTCAATGATTATAAAATTTAACGTCACATGAGCTACAAATTTTCTTTATCATGTTTCAGGGAAAAGGTTCAAGATAGGAAAAAATTGCCAAAATATGTTGTTTCATGTAAAGTAAATTAGCACTTGTAAAATATCCTGGCAAATAGGTAAAAATATGTAACAAAACTTATGGAAAATCATGTCAGTTATATAATTCCTTGACATTTTCCTGTTCAAGGTATATACAGGGTGTCCCACTAGCTTTCGAACCCGAAAAAAAAAAAACATTATAATTTCCGAACAAACTTACATAGGAAAATGAAATTTACAATACACGTACCTTGTTTCACGCTGAATACATAATCGTCACAGCAGGTGCTGCAAGTGTCTTCCCTGGACGTCCAGACATGTTTGTACACGGCGTTCTGTATTGTGAAAACTCCGATGTAGAGTTTTCGTTGTCATCTCGTGAATCGCATTCCTGATGTTGTTCTGCAACTCTTGCAGTGATCGTGGTTTGTTTCTGTAGACACAACCTTTAAGGAAACCCCATAAAAAGAAATCCGGAGGTTTCAAATCTGGGGATCTTGGCGGCCACAATCCTTTGGAGATGATTCTGTCACCAAAAAAGACTCAATTTCTGCTATGGACACGTTGTAAGTATGGCATGTCGCTCCGTCTTGTTGGAAATAACCGCGACGCAGTTATTCATCATCCAGCTGATTCACAAATGCACTGAAGATGTGTAAGTAAACTTGTGTGTTTACTGTATCTTCAAAGAAGATGGGTCCAATGATACGTGTCGGGAAATTGCACACCGAACTCCCACCTTCAATGGTCCTTTACGGCATCCAAATTTACGTTGAATGGTCTGATACGATCCCTATATCCAATATTTCTTTACAATGAACACGCGTTCTGGTACGGTGTACCGATTCATCCTCGCGATGCAGGGACTCGCGCATCACACTAACCCACACGCACCACTTCCCCTGGTGCCACCTACCATCTTTGTTTTGACTCGTGTGTTTATGTTCAACACTGCCTCGTGTTCAGCATGAAACAAGGTACGTGTATTGTGAATTTCATTTTCCTATGTAGGTTTGTTCGGAATTATAACATTTTTTTCAGGTTCGAAAGCTAGTGGGACACCCGTTATCTAGAAAGGATACATACAAATCTGGGCTCTATTGATAAATAAGAGTAAATAACATTGTACACAGTGGAAAACTTCCAGTCACTGAGAAAATGAATTGTGTCCAATAAAAACAACTTTACATAAAAATCATCCCATGATTCATTTTTGGAAGATTATGTTCTCGGTGATCATGATTAGAATGAAGAGTTTTAGTTCTGCCTATGAAAGAAATAAACACACATACATTTAGTGTATATGTGTATGGGGATTATAAATAACTGTATTAAATTTAGTTACTTAAATTTTTGATCATTCTGTATACTCTACACTAGAGGCATGCAAATTTAGTTTTTGATGAAAACACAAAATCTGAAATTATTTTTCGGGTTTTGAAAAGTGTGAGGTGCATTTTCCATGTTTTGTCACGAAAATGAACAGAAAAATGTCAAATAAACTCTTCAAAGCAAATTTTATAGTTAATTTACCGACACCACACTTTCTGAAGTCTGAATTATCCTGTGAGTTATGCAATTCACAGAAAATTGATTAATTCTGTTGTAAATATTTGAGGAACAAAAATGAACTTCTCTGACCAGGAATAAACTAACTAAATATATTACAGAAGGGGAATGTTTCTTTTGCAGGGTGTCTACCAAAATAACAAATCCAAAATTATTTTCTTTTTCTTGACCTTTTTTTCTCCCTTTTCCATAACATTTATTTAAACGTCCCCTACTTAGATATAGTTGGAAATTAAGAAAATATATATTTTTATTCAATGAAAAACCCCTACCATAAGGCTGGTTAATATGAAATGTAAAGCTGTACTTTCACAAGAGATTTAGACTTGCTTTAATTATGTAAAAATTAAGGTTTCAGACTTCATCCTGGATGGGGAATGGCCACATTACTTTATTTAATATTTTTACAAAACTATACCAATACAAGAATGTATTTCTTGAGAAACAAGGAGAACAAATCTTAACCACAAATCAACATAATGTTAGATTTACAAATATTCAATTTTATCAAATTCCAGTACGGGTATATGTGGGTTGTAAATAAAGTAGTGGCAACACTGTCAGGAAAAGGTAATAACACCGTACATGTGCTACCAGGCAGTGAGCAATGTCAGTTTGGAGCCATGCTGATGTGTGGTGTCAAAAGTGGTTGGTGCAGCGAGTGCTGTTGTGTATGTAGGAGGTTGAAATGAACACCATTTTCTGTACTGCTCTAAAACATGTTTACAAAGGTAGAACAGTGATTGTGGATCAAATTCCAGGTTTGATCACGGCAAAAAATGCACAAGAATGTAATCAAAACTTGCATGAAGCCTGAAGCAACAATAAATAGCCTTACCTGATGGTTGCACATTGGTGACAATATCGGGAACCCAGCATGAAGCAATTTTCCTCATGTTGGGGTTGTTCTCATGGACGCATCGCAACCTCTTAAAAGAAATGCACTTACCCATTATGCAACCATCAGATACGGCTAGGTATTGTTGCTACAGGCTTCATGCAAGTCTTGCTGACATTGTCGTGCACTTTCTCCACAGGCAACCTGGATTTTGATAATAATAATAACAACAACAACAACAAAATAGAGTACAAGATGGCACAGAAAACAAGTCAAAATTATACATTCATCATCCTTCTGCTATGTCCACATTTGGAAGCAGGTTGTTAGATGAGTGAGGAAGCCTGTAGAAAAGAGACCGCTGTAGAAGGGAGAGCCTTTCTGGTGGGATTGTGAAAGAGCTTAACGTTGCAGGTTTGCCGTGTGGAGACGCGTAGATGACATTTGTTCAGCAGAAATTTGCATTTAATTTTACCATTCATGATTTTGTGCAAAAATTTCACGTCTGCTAATTTGCGACGAGTGTGTGGTGGTTGGATATTGAAAACAGACATAATATCTGTTTTGTGAAGGTGCCTCAGAGAAGGTATTCTGTGGCGAGCAATGGTGAGGTTGACGACAGAATCAATCCGGGAAAGATTTGTTTTTGAAGCCATGCTCCAGATAGGAGAGCAGTATTCAAGAATGGGGGAGATAACAGATTTGTAAAATATGCTCATGGATGATTGGTTTTGGATTTCAGTGAATCTGTACAGAAGACCGAGAAGACGCATTGCTCTTTTAGTAGTGAAGGGAACACTCATAAAGAAACATCCACGTCTATGGTGTCCAAGTTTCAGCCATACATTTAAGGTAGATAATATATAATTTAAATTTTCGAATTCTAATTGTTAATTAAATATACGAAGAAAAAGAGCACAGGAGCTAGGAATATTCCAAAAAGAAAATGCTTTAATTTCAAAGTAAGATGTAGTTAGTATTCTTGGATTTGACATTGTTGCGATATGGCAGTATTCTTGCTGGAACCCTTATGTGTAATTCAAATACTATTTTAAATAAAAGTCTGTATGGATTTTACAATAAAATATTTAAAAAAAATAAATCAGAAAATAGATATTAGGGATGGGCCAATATGTACCGATATAAACTTTACTGATAGCGATAACTGATATTATACTGATCCGATATAAAATTCCAAATGATCTTGAAGAACTTGAATGGTTAATTGACTTCCTAAATAAAAATGCATTTCCAGGTGACTGCAATGCAATAGATCCGTATTTAGACCTTTACCTTCTTAAAGAATAGGGCATGAAGGCTATCCATAAAAATTATAACAAAATAGTAGAATTTTGCACTAAATTATGAGATATTTATAGATACATTGGATTGGTCAAATAATCGGTAATTTTACCAACACACTGATATGGCTATATCGGCAGATACGATAAAGTAACGATTAATCTGTCCAATCCTACTAGATATACATACACACAGGTACATAAAATTCATAAATGAATTTCTTACCATTGTCCAGTGACTTTAGAAATTTGTTATGCGACTCCAGCCTTGCCCAGTGGTCTCCTTTCCTGTGACGTTCAACTCTAGGCACAGGAGGTAACGTGAGGATAGTAATTAATTCAGCCTTTTCTTGCAAAATCTCCAATAGTCTTTTCATTTTTCTTTTCAGGCTAGAACAGTTGTTCCCCTTCAAATGAAAAATATAAAATTATTCAAACGATTAAAGAATTTAAATTGAAAAATAGACAATATTGAACTATAATGAAAATAATGGAAAGTGATATTAGAACTAAGTGCATTTATAGGCACAAATAATATGCACCCCTTGTATCTGCAGGTAATAGGTTCCTAGACCTACCATGAATATTCGAAACCATGGTTATTAGTGAACTCTATATACTAGGGATGGATACAATATACAGATATCCACATTTCAAATTATCTGATATCCATTTTGAATGCAATGGATAATCCGGATGTCTGAATATCAAGATAATTCAGTTATCCAGATAATGCAAATATCCAGAAAATTCTTATATCCGGATAATTCAGATACGTCTGGATAGAACAATTTGATGAAGGATTTATATAAAATCCATACAGTGTCACGTGCCTAGTCGGCCAAACACAATCACTAATGCGAGATGGAATATTTCATGGAAGCGACGACAGATGGCAGTGCGCAAAAGAATGGGAAAGAAAGCTGATTGTTGAAATTAGAATAGCAGAAGGATGATTATATGTATCAAAGCAAATGGCAAATAAGTAAATGCAGATTATAAAAATCTATATAAGGAATAAATAACATAATGTAAATAGGAAATTATGATAATTAAGGATATATCCATATATGGAACATTCAGTAGAGTTAATAAGCTAAGTGACGAGTTCAGAAATGGGTCCTCCTCCGATCCTTGAGATCGGATTTGATTCTGTTTACCTCTGGCGAGGAGAATATCGCCATGTTTTAGTTGTTTTGTCCCTGGTGGCGCTATATTCAAATTAGATGCCCCAAAGCACTTACGGTTGCACTTCTCTTTAGATGCACTGGGTCACAGGTAGCACTTTTCATTAGCGATCTTGGGCTGTCCCTTTTGGTTTGGTTTGGAATAGGAGGTAGCGCTATATCCACATTTGTCGCCCTTGAAATATTTTCGAGCTTGTGTTCAGGCTTTAGAAAAGAGGGAAACGTGCAAAGGTATTTGAGCTTTCAAGAAGTATACGATTGCTGTCAAAGAAGAGATAGGAAAAATATATAATCGCTATAAATAGAAGAAAAAGAAATAGATTGATTTGCTGCAAATAGAAGATAGAAGAAATAGATGATAAATAGAAGAAAGAAGAAGAAGTCAATCATCTATTCATAAAAGAAATTGATGTCATAAGAAAAAAAGAGAAGAAGGCCAAGAAACGATTTGTTGTAAATAAAAGACTGAAGAAATAGAAGAAAGAAGAAGAAGCCTATTCTTTTAACCAAAGAAGAAATTTACGTTAGTAGAAGAAAGAAGAAGAAGCCTATTCTTTTACTAAAGAAGAGAGCTACACTAGTAGAAGAATGAAGAAGAAGCCTATTCGTTTAATGTAGAAGAAAGAAGAAGAAGGACAATATAATCTCTTGCAAATAAATATTCATGTACATATATCGTATAATCTCTGTAACTGTGAAGATTCTCAGAATATAGACTTGCATTTTCATCATATCCTTTGGCTATAACACTTTCTTATTTGCATTCTCAAACAAAGAACCCATTACCCTGAAGATACTGTAGCCTTGGTATACTCATTTAAGCAGTGCACACAAGGCACGTTGCACAAGTGAAATGCAAAAATTACAGATAAAAGATTATGTGGATAGGCCGTAAAATGAATAAACAATAAAACTGTGTGGATAATGCACACATTCGGATATGCAGACATTTTGGATAATTCTAATACTTGGATAATTTGAATAATCCGAATACTCGGATAATTCAGATAATTAAAATAACAGATATCCGGATAATATGAATATCGATTATCCAGATAATCCAAATAAGATATATCCAAATATTGGATATCCAGATAATTTGGATATTTGACATTCAGATTATCCAATATCTGGATAAAATTTTATCCAGATTTGGCCATCCCCGCTACATGGTCTACTCAGAGTCCTCCGGACCTCGTACAAAGCAAGGGTTGAGGTGAAATTTGGTATAGAGGCTGTGTAGACTATGTGGATGTGAATGATTTTAAAAAAATACTGTAGTTCAAATTTTCACCACCAGGTGGAATGTGGCATTTAAAATTAAATCTCTCCTGTTCAGGCCCCCCTAGAGCCCTTTCAAAGCAATACATTGCAGTGAAACTTGGTATAGAGGATATGGAGAACACAAGGGAAGCAATTGCTGACGAAAAAAATACTTCAAATTTTCACCATCAGATGGAAATGTGGCACTGCAAAAATAACCACCAGAAGTCGGACATGCAAAACTTTATTTTGTGTTTATCTCATTACAGCAGTGTTCAAATGTGCACTGTCAAGGTACTCTTTGAAAGCATAAGGCAGCATGATCAATGGTCACATAAAGCGTTTCCCGGGATGTTGTCTACTGTCTAGATTTCAGCACCAAATTTCCACCTTGTGGTGAAAATTTGAACCTTTCTTTTTTCGTCAGCATTTGCTTCCCCATGGTTTCCACAACCTCTATATGAAGTTTCACTACAATCCAATGCTTTGAACAGGCTCCAGAGGGCTCCGAGTAGAGGAATTTCAATTATGACCACCTGGTACAAGTCCTTTTGATACAGAACAACCTATGGCAGCAATATGGGCCCCATGGTGTAGAGGACCCCTCAAGTGGTTAGCTTTGTAAGAAAGTCAATAGAGAACCTTTGTTTTAACCATCATTAAGTTTATAATATTTAAAGGGTATACATTTTCCAAATGATGATGACCATCCCTGAAGGCACAGTGGCAATGTTGTACCTTGTAATTGCTGGGTCCCAGGTTTGATACCCAGTGGAGGCACACAGTGGATCAGATCACACTTTAAAATGTAGTTCCACTCCCTATTAGCCTGTACAGGGTGTCTACAGTTCCATAAAAACAAAATTCCCCGACTTTTCCAGGCCAAAAAGCAAAATTTTCCAGAGTAAACTAATTATGGTAATTCATATACATATACAAATTTGTATATATCATATACAAATAACAGTTGACCAGACAGTTATTTCATAATAAAGTTGACATCCTCCTGGAATTAGTTAAAAATCGAATGACTAGAAAGTAATTTCATTCTATTGCTTTCATAAGTATATTTACGTAGATCTCTACTACTTAGTAATAATAATAGCAGCAGCAGTGCAAGAAGAAAAGAAGAAAAAGAAGAAGCAGTAGTAGTAGTGTAGTAAGTAAACTACAGGGTGAGTCATAAGTCTCCATACAGATGGTGAAAACGGTGACTAATGTTTATTTTTCCTTTTCAGGCAGGTGAACCAATAAAAAAGAGATGCCACTAACGAAGGAAGAACGGATTGACATCATTCTGTTGGCTGGGAATGGTACCACCCATCATGTAGCACTTACATTTAATGCAACCCACAGAAAGCAGATAACCCATGACACCGTGGATTTTTACCTTTGGGGACACCTGAAATCGATTGTGTACCAGAAGCAAATCCGTAATGTTGACCATCTTAAAAGGAGAATCACACAAGCTTGCAATCAAGTCACAGGAGAAACATTGTCACGTGTTCGCCACAATTTTTTAGAGCGCCTAGCATTGTGTTTGGACATGGAAGGGAGACATGTGGAACATATCCTTTAACTGTAGCATAATATAATCCCATTTGTACAAAGAAAATAAACATTAGTCACTGTTTTCACCATTTGTATGGAGACTTATGACTCACCCTGTATAATAAAACACTGGTAATATGAATTTGGCTTAACAATTTTAGAAATAACAACCCTCCCTTCCTTTCATGAAATCCTGCATATGCTACTGCATATGTTTGTTTATCTTTGCTGAGGAGCACTATTCCACAGATAATATTTTATATCCTGTCGAATGGGGGAGCTGGAAATTTAGGAAATAATAATATATTTGGTACGTGCTATTCGTTTAAGAGAATCTAATGTTCTCAAATGAGAGACGTGATAGATCTTGTATTTGTATATTTACTTTGGATGCAATAATAACAACAACAATCGGTGCTTTTTATTCTGGCTGTATTCAGTGGTATGTCATACTGGTATCTTTTTTGCAGGCGAGAATAAAACTAGAAATATTTCATTTTAATGGAAGAAATGTATGTGTGTGTGTGTGTGTGTGTGTGTGTGTGTCTAAATTAATACATGATCATTTATGAACATAGCACACCATTTATAGTAGTTTCTAACATGAACACAATAACAAACAAGGCCTCTCCGATGGCGCAGTGGTAGCATCCTTGCCTTGTAATCAAGGGGTCCCAGGTCCGATACCCGGTGGAGGCACATAGTGGTTCGGATTCCACTTTAAACTGTAGGTCCAGTCCCGATTAGCCATACTGTGCATAAAGTGGACCTAAAACACCAAATCAATCAATCAATAACAAACAAACTTGAAGAGTACCGAAACCTTCCTTCCCAGAAAAAAAAAGCACCGATGATGATGATGACAGGGTGGTCACTCTAGGGACATGATAATATTCAA
This sequence comes from Lepisma saccharinum, assembly GCF_977018435.1. NCBI lineage: Eukaryota > Metazoa > Arthropoda > Insecta > Zygentoma > Lepismatidae > Lepisma > Lepisma saccharinum. The sequence goes on from NC_139238.1 coordinate 25,410,808, forward strand.
GTACAATTCCCGGTTATCGAGGCTAAATTTTAAAAAAAATTGAAGGGTACAAGCAGATGTATTCTTATGTATTACATATTCAATATTATAAAATTAAATTAAATGGTATATACACTAGCGGCAGCGAGTTTAGACTCACCTATGAAATTTATTGTTTAAATGAAAATAAAATGCTATTAGTTGAAACCAACCATCATAGTGCATATATTTAAACTTGTATGGGTATGTTACACACCAACCTATATACAACACCATACGGAAGACACCAATTTTTCACAAAAAGTTAAAAATGTTAAAAAAAAGGCATCAAAATGCATTTTCATCACACTGCCTGTTCGTCAATGTCTCCTCCCCTTGATTTCATTACAGCTTTACATATGCGTGGCATTCTTGCTGTGAGTTTTTCTAATGTCTCCCAGGCTTCCAGTAGACACTGCCACAGCTCCTCCACAGAGCTTGGGGTCCTTGCTTTCGCTTCCCGTCAAATTCCTCCCACAATAGCTCAAATGGTGACAAATCAGGTGATTGGGAAGCCAAATAATTGACTGCAATGCTCCTTCGTCTTCCTTTCCTGCGACATATTGCTTACACAATTTTGATGTGTGTTTAGGATCATTCTCCTGTTGTAGAACAAATCCTCGACCAATTAATCTTGTCCCGGATGGTACAGCATTGCGTGAAAGAATACGATGATACTGTTTCTGTTCCAGTGTTCCTTGCACTTTCACTAAATCACAACCATATTCTTACCAAAACATCCCCATACCGTGTTTCAATGTTGGAAAATACAAGCTTCCAAAACTCTTTCTTCAGGGTGGCGACGAATGTATTGGTGGCGGTTAGAACCAATTTTTTCATATTTTGATTCATCCGTCCAAAGTACTTGTTTCCATTGTTCGATGGTCTACTCCAGCTTGTGTACGGCTTTCAACAATGGTTTACGAACTGCTACTCGACCAAATAATCCAGCCACACGCAGACGACTTTTCACTGTTGTAACAGACACTGGTTGCTCTCTTGTTTTATTTATTTCTGCATATATGTCCACTGCCGAACACCTTCTGTCATGCTTACTGAGGATCACAATGTGGTTGTCCTCGACGATAGACATCTTCCTTCGATGCCCACAGCGTGGCCAATCCTCATGACTGCCAGTTTCCTCTCTTCGTATAACTGCTCTATGGACACTGCATTCAGAAATGTTTAATTGCTTTGCTATTTGTCGGTTTGACCATCCAATTTTCTTATATGCACATGCCTTGGCCCTAATTTCTTGGCTTATATTAGCCTTTTTCCTCATAGTTGCTGGTAAATGCGAACTTGTTCCCGCCTTTACGTCCAATTGGGTACTAATACTTCACAAGGTTCAAATACAAATAGCACGACAATAGCAGGTACTGTAGGTACTATAGGTTAAAATTACACAGTCACTTCTGGTATAAGTACCACTGACCCCACAATAACTTGTCAGTAGGCTGATGCAACCACTCAAAATCAGTAATATCATTGCAATGTTGAAGATTAACATAGCGAGAATGTATTAAAAGACAGTGAGAACTTGTTAAGAGCATACCGATAACAGAGGAAAAAGTTTATAGAAGAGGACTGTACACTGATATTACATAAACATAATTCGATAAATAGATTAAAATTTCCAAGACATATCAAAACAGCTTTAAAAACATTCTATAAATATCAATAGTGAAATTCCACACAGTAGTGTCACCTGTTGTCACATGTTAAACTTTACTTTCAGTGAATTACAAATTTTTACAGTTGAGTCTAAACTTTCTGCCGCTAGTGTACATTTAAAATATTTAATTTAACGTGCGGAGTTTACATTTGCAATTTCAAATACTCAGACTCAAAATACATTTACAAGCACCAGTCACAAATGTTACAGGATATAGGAAAGATTGTTAAGTCCATAAGAATTTCAAACTTAAATTTACCTAATCTTATCTTGCAATAATCTTCCGTCTGTCAGACAGATCGTTCTGCAAAGGACAATAACAAAGTAAACGGAAAGAGAGAATTTTGTTTCATTTCCACCCAGATTTATTTTCTATCCTTGATAAAAATAAAAGTTAAACGGTGAAAAACTTGCCTCAGAAATATGTAAAAATTCAATGAAGTTTGGATTAATAAAAGTTGCAATTTTTCACATCTACGGAGAAAAATTCACACAGAATTCATGCATAATTCCCAGAGCCAATATTTCATGCACAATTCCCGGTGATTAGCCATCCTGGTTTTGTATTACATAGAAATGCACAAATTTACCTATAATTCATGAGGAAATGATGATTTAAATTTGCGAAGACAATAAATAAACTTACATGAATTATTTTTCGAAGTACTAGAATCAGCTGTTTGTAGACACCACAATTTTGTAGGTAGATAAATCCACAGATGTAAATCTGAGTTCTCCACAAGGAAAATGGATCGCGAGTACTCGTATATGACGTCGAAGTCATACATCCAGGGACTCTATCCCTGCCTATTTATAAAAACAACTGTGTTTCATAAATACAATGCTGAATAGTTTAACAATCACTAATCAATTGTTTTCAGTTGCTATGGTAAGTAGAGCTTACTCGATGTTGATGAAAAAAGATAAGTACAGGTTTAATTTAAAATAAATCCAGGTAAAAATAGTGTTTAATTAGATACTATAAGGATAATTAACCAGACATATCAAGTAATTTGCTTCAATAATCTGATTAATACCTAGCACGTAGCATACAATACCAATGACTCATAAGTCCAAATTAGAGCCCGGATTCTAATGTCATCTTTTTTTATTCAAGCGCATTTTGTTGCACAAAAACCTGAAATATCGACAGACTACATCAATAGATTAATTTTCTCTTTTACATACATCAATGGATTCTATACATTTGTGGTGAGCTTGAACAAAACCATATATGCTTCTTGCTTCAGGTGTGTAGAGCAGACTTCATAGCTTTAACACTGAACATGAAAATAAAGCTGATTTTGTCACTAACACTCTTACCCTTGTTTCATATGTTTTGAAATTGTTCGAAATCTATAATATACTAAATTTGGAGCTGAATATCCGCTTCAAAATTTTAATTGTACAACCAGACATCAAGACACTGTGTCAGGCTATGCAGAATTCCCCAAAACCCATGATTCGTAGAAAACCTTAGACGTTTAGTTACGACTAAATGATGCAATATGAAAAGAGTTTGAGAATCACTGATCTAGACCCAAAAGTATTTTCACTGGATACAGCTGATTATTATGCAGAAACGAATAGTATAAGTTTAAAGTTACTTAAAAGAGGAAAATCTCAATATGCTGACCAAGGCAGAAATTTATTTTATTATAAAACATAAACTAAACGTAATGTTTCTACCTTCTAGCAAGGTCTTCTTCAGACTCTGCACCAAGTACAAATGTAACAAGGTACAAAACAGGACGATATATATACATGAAAATTACTCCCCTCCAGACTATTAGAAAGTTGTTCTGGAACATTCTAGCAGGTGGCTTTCCCTTGTCAACTGTACTTTCACCTGAAAGGATAAATATTTACTTTCATCTGGAATGTGGTTGGACTCTTCATCTCACGCTCTTTTTCCTTCATTCTTCTTCCTTCTTCTCTCCTCTTTTGCTCTTGTCCTTTCCACTCTTTCTAACGCCTTTTTCCATTCTTTGTTTATCTTCAGTTCCCCATTCCAGTTCATTGTGTTTTCTTGACATTTCTTCTATATTTCCTTGGCCTCCTTCCATTTTCTCACTAGTATTCTCTTCTCCCTTCCTATCTGCTTAGCCTCATCCCACTCTATGTAATGTCCTGTTTCTCTCGTGTGTTTAAATATCGCATTTATCTCTCTCTCTTAAGTTGTACATCATCCCTTTGTTATATATATATATGTTATATATGACACTGAAGAAGAAGTGCTCTATATAAAAGAAGAACCAGAAAGAGACAAGATTAGAAGAAGAACAGCAGCCATACTGAAGAAAGGAATGGAAAAACAAAGAAAAGTACACAATTTGAGTCAAAAAGAAAGGGAAGGGATGAAGAAAATCAAGATAAGAAGTAATGTGGTGATGGAGCAGGCAGATAGAGGAGGAGCAATTGTGGTGATGGAAAGAGAATGGTAGGAGAGGAAGTATGAAGACCTAAAAGAGAACAGATATAAGGAGATTTGTGGAACAGAAGAAGAACAAACTATAAGAGAAAGGGTCATAAAAGACTGTAGGAGAAGAGCATTCAAGAAGTGCATAAAGGAGACAGGAAGACTGCCAAGATTGAAGGGCTTTCCAAAGATACACAAAGAGGAGATAAAGTTGAGACCAGTAATGGACTGCAGAAACAATATTTTGGTGGAACCCTTGGAAAATAAATTAAAGAAAGTTATTGAAGTGTTAGTAACACAGCAAGAAAGCAGAGCTGTTAAGAACAGTGAACAAGTAGTGGACCTCATAAAGTGACTTAAGTTAAATGAGATGAAGACAATGTTTAGCTTAGAAGTGAAAAGTATGTTCACGAGCATCAAGAGGGGACACGTTTTGGACATTGTTAAAAAGAGAATGGGACAAGAAATTATAGGAGAACGGGATAGTGAAAGGGTAGTGAAGGCACTGGAAACCATTTGGAATAACGGTTACAGTATAATGGGAGATAAAATAATGTTAATGAGTGAAGGACTAAATATAGGTTCTAGCCTAAGCCCAGCATTGGCTGAATTGGTTATGAATGAATGGGAAAAGAAAGTGATAGAAAAAGGAGGTGACAAAATAATTCTGTTTTGCAGATATGTGGACGATTGTTTTGGCATATGGAAGGGAACGAAGAGGCAGCTTGACATATTTGCCAAAGAAATACAAGATGAAGAAAGAGGGATATTATTGGAACTCGAAATAGAAGAAGAAGACAAGATAAGCTACCTAGATATATTGATGAAAAGGAAGAGAGGACAAGAAATTGAAACTGCTTGGCATCAGAAGAAGTGTGCAGCAGGCGTATTCTGCCACAAAAGAAGTGATGTAAGTGAGGTGACAAAAATAAATTTTATAAAGTATATGAAGGACAGAATCAAGAAAATATACACGAAAGAATGTGAAAAAGAAGGCAAAATAAATAGCCTATGGAAACAGCTGGAAAAGAATGGCTGAGAAGGAGGATAGACTGGACATAAACAGAAGAAGGAAGAAAAGTCGCAGGGGAGAAGTGGAAGAGAAATAAAAAGAGAGGAGGTTTGCAATAAGGAGTATGGGGAAGACCACAGAAAAGATATGATAAGTGCTTAGGAAAGCGGGCATTAAAACTTACAGGAAGGGAGGGAGAAGCATCTTAAGAATAGCGAAGAAGGCAAACAAGAAAAAGGAAAACAGAGAAGAGGAAGAGGAAGGGATTATTTACAAAGTGAAATATAAAGAATGTCAGAGTGTGTACATAGGAGAAACGAAAAAGAGGCTGAAAGACAGGTTGAAACAACATAGGGATGATGTACGATTTAAGAGGGAGAAATGCGATATTTAAACACACGACAGAAACAGGACATGACATAGAGTGAGATGAGGCTAAGCAGATAGGAAGGGAGAAGAGAATACTAGTGAGAAAATGGAAGGAGGCCAAGGAAATAGAGAAGAAAGGTGAAGAAGAGACAATGAACTGGAATATGGGGAATAAAGATAAACAAAGAATGGACGAAGGTGTTAGAAAGAGTGGAAAGTACAAGAGAGAAAAAGGAGAGAAGAAGGAAGAAGAATGAAGCAAAAAGAGCGTGAGATAAAAAGTCCAACCACATTCTAGATGAAAGAAAATATTAGCCTTTCAGGTGAAAGTACAGTTGACAAGGGAAAGCCACCTGCTAGAATGTTCTTTCTAATAGTCTGGAGGAGAGTAATTTTTGTGTATATATATCATCCTGTTTTGTACCTTGTTACATTTGTACTTGGTGCAGAGTCTGAAGAAGACCTTGCTAGAAGTTTGAAACGTTACGTTTAGTTTATGTTTTATAATAAAATAAATTTCTGCCTTGGTCAGCATATTGAGTTTTTTATATCATGGAAACAAGGCTTAATGGTGTTATTAAAAGAGGATGCGATGCATAGCTAGTCGTCGTTTAGTCTGTCAAAAAATATAAATGTCAAGCTGCATAATAATATTTCAGTTTCATGAAGTTAGCATGCATGGAATTTATGCTCAGGATATATATCAAGTTTTCTTGAGACATTCAACAGGGTCTATGTAATACGGACTTCTTAAAAAGTAGCAGAGTTACTTAACTGAAATAGTAATGCAGTTACATATGTATTTTTAAAGGTATAAGTAGTATTGGAACATGATTCATTTGCGTTTATAGTTAGTCAGGGTCTGACAAAAAATACACATTAACCCATTAGTGCCCAGTGCCCACATTTGTTGGCGCCTGTTGGCAGTTATTGATCATGCCCACAAACTATGTAAATAAAAATTCATCGTGAAATTATTGGTATTATCAGTTACGAGTTGGCAACAGTGATCTGCAGTAGCGTTATCAAATTGAACGTTGCATTCGTTTTGGCGCGAGCTATTGTTGAAGTACGTTGCAGTTGATAAGTCTACGAGCATGGCGAGTTCCAGAAGGTAAGTTATTTTCTCATTGTTTTTAAACAGGTCTACCTATTATTTGTTAGGGTCATTTTAAACTACTATGATCTATGTTTATTATTATAAAGTAAAAGGTTCTTTGAACTTCATAGCATAGTAACAGTAAGGGTTTAATTTTTACTGCCCACTTTTGTTGGCACTGGGCACAAGAGGGTGGGTGAACTTCTACTGCAGTTTTCGTAGCTATTTTTTTTTAACATTGAGCCGTAGACCTATATTTCACATGAATTGTAGTTTACACAAAAAACATTGGTTGCAAAAGGAACATAGAATATTTACTACATCGCATTTGTAAATTATATACCAAAACGATTGAAGTTTATGAGTTTTCTTCATTGCGGAAATGGATTTCCTTTGTATATGTTTTGTTATATAGCCATCGGATTTTTTCTAAATGGAAGGGCATAAAAGGTAGGCTTGAAAATACTGTCATTTAATGCCTCCTTGCCGTTCGTTCTTTTCAAGTTGAATGAAATTTTGTTTATATCTAATGGTATCAGATAAATAACAAGCATTTATTTTTCTTTCCAGGCTAAATGTTGAAGAAATCACAGCTCTTCTTGAAGAGGATGGCGTACTTCATGCGGATGTGTATATTCAACCACCTGAAAATGCATTGGCCAGCGATGAGGATAGCGCTTCTGAAGAAGATTTTGATATCACACATTTATCTGGTAATCAGCTTCGAGGTGGAACCATACCAGGGGGCCTCAACAGGTAATACTATTCCTGAACTTGGAGTAGGTGGTTCTGTTGTTACGAAACTGGTCAACAAAATGCCACCTGAAACTACATATTGCCTGTACATGGACAATTTCTTTACGTCCCTCAGATTGTTTGACTCCTTACTTCAAAAAGGGCATGATGCAGTTGGTACAATCGAGTAAATCGAGTTGAAAAGGCGCCTCTCATTAATTCCAAAGTGTTCAAGAAGGAAATCCGTGGTTCATATAACCAGGTCACGGGCACAAAATCTGCAATAACTTTGGTGCAATACAATGGCAACAACGTTGTAACTGTAGCATCGACGAGCTGTGGTGTGCATCCATTGGGGAAAAGTAAAATATGGTGTCGATCAGAAAAGAAGCACATTCTTATAGATCAGCCAGCTTGCATTGCGAGGTAGAACACTTACATGGGTGGAATAGACCAAATGGATCAGAACATATCTACTTACCGCATCACAATTCGCAACCGAAAATGGTACTGGCTGCTCATTGCTTATTTTTTAAATGTTACAATGAATAATGCTTGGCAGCTGTACAGATTAAAAACACCCATTGGAAACCAGCAGGGTATAGATCTTCTCGCATTCACCCGCTTTGTAGTTCAGAATTATTTGTCTAGGTACACACAAGAGCGTCCAAGGCAGTCACGAGTATCCAGAACTGGGAAGATACGAGTTGACGATAATATTCGACTGGATGGTGCTCTTCACATCTTAGAAACCAACAAAACACAAATACGATGTGGAGAGTGCAAGAAGAATACTTGGAAAAAGTGCAGAAAATGCAACGTGGGATGTCACATCAAATGTTTTGAAATGTTTCACAGTTACAAATAAACTTTTGAAAAATCGAAGAGATACTTTTCTAAATCCAGAAATTTGCATTATAAATTTATTTGAAGCTCATGTAGACGAAATATTTTGGGAGTAATTTACTAAGGAAAAAATCTACCATTATATATACAAGGAGATATTATGTAAATTCTAGTATACTTCAGTGCATAAAATGTTGAACAGGCCAACTGTACTTTCATAAATTTAGAACCTTTGCATTATAAATTACTTTAAAGCTCTTGTAGAAGAGTGACTTATTATAATTGCTCTATCATAATAAATATCAGGAGATCCATTAGTGCCCAGTGCCCACATTTGTGGGCAAGTAAACACCCCACCCATTAGTGCCCAGTGCCCACATTTGTGGGCCCCCCTCCTCTCTTTAACAAGTAAAGATATCATATCGAAACTGAAGTTAAGCATAATATCTGACCCTCAATAGCCTTATATTCAAGTATAAAACAGATATCTGAAAAAAAAATATTCCGGGCACTAATGGGTTAATATTATGAATTCAATCAATGCAAGAACAGTACTGTTTTGTGACATTTGCATCCAAGTACTGCTAATTTTCACTCTATGTATTTATTTATGATATTCGTAGAGGTACTGAGTAGAATGTAAAGTAGTTTTGGCAAAACAATATGAATTATACATATATTAATGCAGGACTTGGACAATGTTTTGTCCACTTTAAAAAAAAAAACAACTGTTGCCATGCTTCGTTGCATTCACATCACATTAGAATTACATGGGAAAAGTAAATGCCTAGAAACTCCTGACACTATAAAGCTTGGGTCCCATACCATTGTCTACTCAACAGCTTTAACATTGAATTTTAGTGAACCATAGATGCAAGCCTCCCTGATGAACTACGTGACTCAAGACAAAAATCTTCTACTTCTTTGTAAATTATTATTGTGGGAGCACAGACTTAACAGCAGTGTCAACAGTTCACACATATTTGATAAACAGTAAAACTTAAGAAAATGTCTTCTCTGCACAATTATGTTTAAATTAATTTTGGGGTGATCACAGGGGACAGTGATTACTCCTGGAAGGACGAGCATTGCACTGCCAAAGTCCAGGCTCTCATAAAATTGGGGTGAGAGCTTGTAAAGCTCTTTGCCTATGTACGATAGACTCGTTCAATTACACTACGTTCCTGTGTTTTCTTAAATGCAAATGATAAATATTCGTACTCGCATTCTTAGGAGTTATCACATTTTTATAACAGTTTTGTAAATAAAAAAAAATATCGATTCTTTTATAGTTTTCTTTATAGTTCGGTAGAAATTTTCGATTACATTGTTGACAATTCGAATTATACTGTCAAGAAATTTGAATCCAAGGAATATATTTTAGCATGCGAATATAGCATGCTGGTAGAACAGCCGCAGGCTGAACTTCGCCCTTTAATAAAGGAAAATTGAATTGAATGCCATCTGTTGAGATTTTTTAAAATGATTTTTCTTTTAAATTTAAGGTTATCAACAATGCACTTCATTGTAATAAGTACACATACAGGCTATTATCATATATACTTCAGCTGTTTCCTCTTTGCTTGGGTAGTATTCAGAAGTCCTTAATGGTGAAATTTACGCTGTGAAGACATTTTAATTAAACATTCGTGGATTGGTCTAGGTTGGATGAATTCGAAAACCAAAATAAACAAGCCTACTTTCAAGGGAAGAGGTTGCACCAGAACAGTTGGTTCTCCGATGCAAGGCTGTACAGTGCAAGCAGCCTTGCATCCCTCTCCAACTCAAAAGAAAAGAGGCCCCCACAGATGGTAGAGACTTTGACGCAGTTGTGGGGCTTCTCACTGCAACGATCTCTGTAGCCAGGAAGAGAGAGAGAGTCCTTAGGAAATATTGAAAAGTGAATATGAAAGGATTTTTTCGTCAAGGATAGTAAAAAAAATGGAGAAGTATGCTTTCAAATTTTACATATCCAGTAGGAATGTCCTAGTTGGCGCTGGACTGGCTACCTATCTGCTAGTTTTTGCCTCACACAATACTTGTTTCTGTACTTGTCAGTATACTTTTGTTCCCATAAGATATTGCACAGAGCAGACAATCTAAAAAGAGGGACGAGAGATTTCAAGAACGTTGTAGGAGATTTACTGCTGTTATTAATAATTAAAATAAGAAAAGTTTGGACTCGAAATTGGCTTGAAACAAAATATGGCAATCAATGCATGCTGAACAAAACTTGGGTATGCATATTCATAAATGAGATTTGCAGGATTCATTCATAAAAAGAAAAAAAATGTTCAACTAAATATATCAAACATTTAATATACTTATAATAATAAGGGTTTTCATTATCAGCTAATAATATCAGCCGTGGCTCAGTCGGTAACGCGTCTGACTACCATGCTAAAGGTCCCGGGTTCCATCCCCGGCCGGTTCAAATCCGGGAACTTTTCTAACGATGGAAGCGGGCCCCGGTGCCCACCCAGCGTCGAATAACATGGGTACCTGGGGGAAACCCTGGGGGGTAAAGGCGGTCAGCGGCATGATGCTGATCACATCATCCACACTCACGACCGGATCAAGAAAGTGTGGGGCGTTACTCCCACACCCCCTATACGCCTTCATGGCATGGTGCTAAGCACAGGGGAGCACTTTACCTTTTTTTTTTTTACCTTTGCTAATTATATTTGTCCCATATAAATCTCATCGCTTTGCTTAAATACCTAAATATTAATGAACTGAACGCGAATGCACATCATCTCTGTTACTATTTCTTTTATCGAGAAACAAACAAAATCAACCAATACTCAGAAACCATAGGCAAAAAACTTTCCTTTCGCAAACTCAGAGATTATATTCACATGGCCAAACTTCGCTCTGATTGGCTGTTCCACAGAATCCAGTCGAGGAAAGGCAGTTGCAATTAGAACATGGCCTATTCCTCGAAACCAGTCAAGCAGTCAGCCAGGTGGCCATTATTTCCACCCAGGTAGCCAGTTCAGCGCCAACTAGTGCATTCCTACAGGAAATCCAGTTCCATGTGTTTCGGCCTTTATTCATAGACAGTTAGTGTTGTAGTCCACAGGACGATCAATTATTAGAATATTTCCAATCTTATCATCTCATCTGATATGTATTCAGCAAAACGTCTACAATAAAAAAAAAAAAATGTTGAATTGCTCACCATTTTAAAATCCTCTGTCCCAATCAACACCATCACTCTTTTTGATACGAGGGACTCCCCACGGACTCTTCTAATTAATTGCTTCATTCCTTGTCTGGGCATGCAGAGTCCCAGAGATGGGGCACCACAGTCTGTAATATATATTATATATATATATTAATCTTACCAGGATATACAAAGAAAATGAACACGTAGACAAGCAAAGACACATGTTATAAATATATTTTTAATACAATGTATTTTCAATGAGCCAATGCCTAAAGAAAAAAAAATATCAAGACACTCACAAAAAAATGCAAATAAGAAAATGTATCTTCCTTGACATAATTAAAGCCAGTGGTTGATTTTTCTGCTTGAAGGCACATTCAGTGTAGCTTATTATTTCTGCACCTCATTCAAAGTTCCATAATACAGTAAGGTACAGTAAGATATTTAAAGCGTAACAAAATGGACAAAAGTACATATTTTAATATAAAAATTGCTATGTCATAAATACATATATTTGAAAATTAATTAAATAAATAATGTGTAAATAACCTACATAATATGGTGAAATGCACTGCACTCCAACCAAGCAGTCCATTCGAATTAGAAGTCATTCATTGATATTTGGTGATGAATGGATCTTGTTCAGTGCATCATTCAAGTACCCCTTATTAATCAACATAGCTTTCAAAAATTGTACTGAAGAACGTTCTTGTCACTTGTCCACAAACCATTCATGTACGAAAACACTCGTTCAGTGGGGGCATTAGTTGCAGGTAAACATAGAAGAAAATCCAATATTTTAAGAAAATTCGAATATGACACATCATTGACATTGAAATGTGAAATAATTTCTAGCCAACAATGTCATTGTTTATAGTAATAGTAGAGAAGGTATATTGTTGCAGTAATTTTATTTCAATAAGTCATTGCCACAAAAAGAGACATTTTGGTGCCCTGTTCTGGCTAATATGAGACATCTGGGACGTGTCAAGTATCTGAGCGATGCTTGCTGAGGATGATTTTCGCTCGTTGAGCAGGGAGATCATTTACTTGGTGGTTGCTCACTGCTCATTGATCAAAACATCAGTGCCATCGTCTGTGATTGCGTGTTGCAAAACTAATATTATAAAAATTATTGTTTCTCAAAACAATGATGGGTACTAATGAATGAGAACAAAATCAAATATTTTTCACCCAACGTTAATCGAAATTTTTGTTTTCACACACTTGCACGACTTTGCAAAAACTACAGTGCATGCAACAGTTTCATTTTAATACAATTACAAAAAGTTTAAATCTATATTACCTTTTCTTACTTGAACTTCCTCTGTAATTACACTAATTTTGCCATATTTCAAGCTGTTAATCACAAAACACTTCTTCATTAGCCGCCATCTCATGAGATCGAAACACAAAACTATATATTATGTGCAATAAACCTGTGGCGAGCAAGGTTCATGTTCGCTGAGGGAGCAAGTGAGCAGCGCTCGCCGAACAACGTTTATTTAGCTGTCAGTAGCTGAGCGATCACGTTGCTCGCTGAGCACTCAGATACTTGACGTGTCCCTGGTCACCTTATTTTACAGTCTATTAAACCTGTAAATCTTTGTGCAGTATCTTTTCTAAAAATATTTTAAATATGACTGAAAAAGAATGAAGAGTGAATACTTCAAGACTTATTCAAAAACCATCTAATTTCCTCTGAAAAACAAGAAATAGTTTATCCTTTAGCAGATGTGAGACTCTCCTGCTTGTAAGCTTCTTGGGATAGGAGTTTTTCAAGTGCATGCTTCACAAACATGCACTGCTCAAAGAATTAAAAAAAAAAAAACTAATTTACTGTAAACAGTTGTGGTTCATTTTTTTTCATAAAATATTACACTCTCGTGGGATGGAAAATTTTGGAATCCTGTTCTAAAAAAAATGCAATTAGAAGATATAGAAAATTTAAATGATACACAAAATTCCTATTTAGAGAGCCACGTTGCACCCTATAATAAACTAATGTAAATAAGAAATTCAATATAGTACTGTTAGGGTTTTAGAACCATGTGAAGTTGTGTTGATATCATAGTTTAATAGCTCATCCAAAAGAAAAAAAAATGTATTGATAAATAACCTAGTCTAGAAATACACCAGTAAACATTATTTTATTGTAGCACTAACCCCATTTACTGCACTGCACTTTTGACTCTTTTTGCACTCACATGTCTAGTTGCTAAGGAAGTTCAACACAGAGTACTCTACTTCGTAGATTTGGTGTCATGAAGTGTATTTGGTGTCTGCACCATTTGCACTATGTTCTGGAGCGGTGTACAATGTGGTGTATGGTCACGTGGTACGTGTTAACAATTCAAACAAGCGTTTAAAGCACCAGACAGGCATTTGTCGAATCTTCTGAACTAGAACACTGATTTTCTTGGATACAGCATCTACTTGGATGAACACAATTTCCTTGCACCAGCCTGACACAAAATGTGCCTGCCCTACAGGTGGTTGTAAAAAAAGTGCAATGAACTAGACTGGGCCACTGGATATTGTTACACATGTTCTACTGTTGCAAATCATTTCTTGCATTGTGTGCTAAATAGGGGTCAAACAGAAGATGCTGGATGTATAAAATTACATCTTTTTGGGGGACTTTATTTAAAAAAGCAACAGTAGTCTTTCATCACGGGTTACATAGGGATTGCTTGAACGAAGAGCCTACTTATGAATAGTTGGCAACACTACATCTTGTTATCGCATGATACATTTAATTATTCTCTTTAACTATGGGGCAACATTTAACTAGACAATCTGAACAAAGGTATATAGACACTCCATTACAATAGTGAACTGACACATAGACAAGGTAGTCAATTTTCTCAAGTGTAATATTACAACTAAAATGCACAAATCAATAATTAATGTTCCAACTTTATTTTTCAGACTGGAAAATTTTCACTAAACTATCTCTAAGAAATGATGTGAGTCAATTTGGATTATTCAATTTAAATGAATATTTAAGAGTATTCCATGCATCCAAATTTTGCACCAAAGAGAGTATAAATTATTATTAAGTAATACCGACACAATTTCTTTAATGCTTCACATAATGGTCACGCCCCACTTTTGTGGAACAAAAAATGGCACAAAATCTGTGACGATTATGTAGTAAAATATGCTAAATATTATTGAAATAGAAATGTAAATCAATTAGTTGCTTGTGTAAAGATACTTTTTCCTTTCCTTAGCCTGTGAACAACTATATTAGAGATCCTTTGATCCTTTGTACATGGGCATCAGCAGGGGGAATCGAGTGGATCCATCAACCATACCTGGAAATTGGCATCGTTCCTTTAAAGTTAAAAAAGGCAGAAATAAAGACCATTTAGTTAATTTTCAAACAAAATAACCAAAATAAAAAATGCTAAAATACAGGAATCCGGTTATATTTGCATATTCTGCTATTTAATCGAAAGTAAATAAATCAATCAATCAATGGTTCCACATTGTAGCTTTATGTAAGAGCCCACGCAACATAAACTTTGAGTAAATTTCTTGAAAGGTATGTAGAAGAATAAGAAAATACAAAAACTATGAAATGCAGTACACCAACTGTATTAAAATGTAAAAAAAATAGTGGAAAGGGTTGTGCTGCATATTCACTCATCTGGTGATTGAGTAACAAAGTCTGCCCAATTGTCTAATAACAATAATAAATTTGGAATAAAATTGGTTTCTTTTTAATAGTTTACAATAATTACTATTGTAAAATAACGCAATAATCATCATAGTAATTATTATTATTGTTGATATTTCCACTAATCAAGTTTTATCAATGGCCCAACACCTCACCTACAAAAATTTCTGGCAACTCCCACGCTATCGTATAAGTTGTCTTGTTTTACCTTTTGAACTGATCATGAAGAATGTAGTAACACAGATAATTGGAAAGAGCTTTAGGGTACTGCAATTGGTATTGTATGGCCTTATGTAGAGCATATTTTGTTAAAACCTTGAATGCAAAGATTAGAGTATGTAATTTTAAAAGCAACATATATCAATGACATTACTTACTTGTAGTGTCCAACTCATAGCCTAATATGGTTTCTGCAAACCGAAGCAGCAAACTGTCACCCAAAAGTTGGAAACCAGCAAACCGAGGTTCCTGTGGAAGAAAATAGCAAGAAATGCATCCATCCAATGCAATGAAGTAAAATACAGAATAAATTGAAACTGTGGCAAAACAAATCAAGGCCCATTAGGGTGCATATTAATCATGGTGGAAAATATCTTAAATAATAAATAAATAAACTGTCACAGTGTTGAATAGTTGTTTATTTTTTAAAATGCATTTAAAATTGTTTGTATGGTCTTTGGCACCATACATATAGATATGCAGCGTGTTCCATTCAAACCTCCCACATTTCAATTCATAATTGCTAAAAGGTTATGAAACATGATGGAATGTGAGTGGTACTAGGCTAAAGAGAAACTCAAAAAAATTTATTGCATGACCTCGAAGTTTACCGTTCTTTCACTATGCAGCGCCATAATCGCATAAAGCACAATGACAACTCCGCAGCAGCGTGCACAATCTGTATTCTGGTATGCAGAGGCCAAATCAATCATTACAGTGCCATAAAATTACCGGAGAGAATATGGAGGTGAAGCACCTGATGGGAAAACCATTAAGGCATGGTGTGCAAAGTTTGAACTTTGAACTGCTTGGATGCTTGGCAAAGTGATTTACGTGGGCTTCTCTGGATTTGATGGCCATCCCTTTTATGCATCCCACTGTACATATCCTTCTAAAATTCCTGGACAAGATATTGCATGAATTCAATAGGCACCACATGGGTGCACAGGGTGCCTGGCTACCACTTTAAACTGCACAACAAGTCCAGGGACTATACAAGGAGACCATTCTGACGATTCTAATTGAGCCAATCTCTCCTTCCACCTTCAAGCAGGCAATATTATTCCAAAAAGAAACTTCCATGTACTCCCCCAAACAAAATATTTGCCCTCACCTCATTCCAAGTGAGATCCAAGCCTGAGTAATACCTACCGTAAGTGGATATGCATTACTATTTTTTGACAAATCAGTACTTTTCTCAAGTGTTCTGGCGAGAAAGTTTTTTTATATCAAAATTCCAATTTTAGCATCTTGGATACTATGATTGCTAGAGTTAAAAATTATATTTTGTTTCCTTCAGTACAAACTAGGCTCTAAGCCTATGGTTGAAGAAATACAGGGTCATCGAGAATGATTGCCGGGATTTTAAACTGTTATTATAAAAGAAGTATTTAATGGATATACATGTGTGACATCTTAAAATGTTCAGAGAAGTTTTAAAGTTTCGAGTGAGCTTGTGTGACCGTGAGGCTTAAAACGGCGCATGCGCGGAGCACCTTAAAGAGAGGGTCGCTGCAGCAATTGCAACTGTAACTCTGGACACGATTCAGAAGACGTGATAGGAGATTGAATACCGTCTAGCCATCACCAGAGCTACAAATGGTGCCCATATGGAAATGTACTAAGGTAAGTCTAAAACTTTAAACTTTTCTGAGATGCCACACATGTATATCAATTAAATTCTTCTTTTATAATAACAGTTTAAAATCCCGGCAATCATTCTCGATGACCCTGTATAATTTTCATTTATTAGGCAGAAGGCGAAAGTTGGCCTTTATTCTTTTTTTACTCAATTAGATCAATGTAGGCAACGCCATTACATGCGGATTCAAAATGGTACCAGCATATTGTCTGATGTGTGTTCCATTCTTGTGGCAAGAATTGCACACTTGCTGCTGATACTTTCGAAGAAAAAAAATTCTAATGTAAAGGTCATATTTGGTGCTCTTAGCATTATCACTCTCGTATGTGCGTTCAATATCACTATCTACATGTTTGAATAGGTTTACATTGTTCGATTTGATCTTCTGCACATGCACGAAATGCTTGTCACGTGAAAATAATGCATTAGACAGTGGAGACTAGTAAATTAATACTTTTTGCAAGACTGTATTCTAAATGCATTCTGTATTCACCTGTAAAAATTACACAATCAGAACAGTTACTGCAAGTTTCCTCATGGAGAACCACTAATTCACAGAAACCTAAAAGCATTTTGCCTTAAATCTTTCTGGGACACCCCTGACCTGAAGTAGACAAAACTAAAAATGATTCAGGCACCAACATTTCTTTTTTCAAATACAGAATAAGAAAGCCATGAATACAACTAAGACAAAGCTACACATTTTGAAATGTGACCTTAAAACATTGAATGGCCCCAATTCCTTATGTTTTATTGTGATTTCATCATGCTACGTCATGCAATTCTTACATGGTTTGATTTCGATTTACGTCTTTTAATACATACTGTGGAGTTTTAGCGATTACTTACTGCATGTTTGTGTTTCCTTGACACTGGTTTATCACTTCCCAATACATGCTTTCGTAGTTAGGTTACGTGGGTCAGGTTTAGTTCTCCTACCATTACAATAAGATCTCTAAATGCTTTCTACTGCTAATCGCGACCAAAAAGTTTGAATTCTACTTTCTATCAATGGAGAATGCCTTGTCCATGGAGAACATGCATGCTTACATAAGGTGATTTTAAAGGTTTTTTTTACCCAATATAAAAAACTATTTTTCAAAATCCAAACAGTGCTCATTACTTTAAGGAAGGTTCAAATTTTGTGTGACAAAGATTGCCAAAATTCTACGATAATTAGTTGTTCTGCTAGAAGAATTTGAAAAATTAAAAAAGAATTGGATCCATTACCCACTGAATTTATTAATTAATACAAGACTGGTTAAAAAATAATTAATTCTTGCATGAGAATGGCCTTCCAAAAGAAGTCTCTACCAGTAACATCATAAATAACTATGCAATACATTCTAATACCCACAGACTCTACCATATTGCTGCAGATTTTAAAATTTGGATAGCAACAATGCAAAAATTTATAATGGCATACGTTTATTATTCTGATTTAATGATACACATGATACAGAAAACACACTAACATGAAAAAACATATACTGTACTCCTTATTTAAAAGGAAAAAGGTAATGAAAATTTGAAGTGAACTTGTATTTTTAACCTGGGTACCCTGTATTTGTCTACCTTTGTATTCCTGCTACAAAGTGAAAAATGGTTTATGAACGTTTCTTGTTGCATTTAGCTTGCAGAGATGCATTATGGTGAAGTAATGTACCTTTGCTACCTTAGCCTGAAGCAGCCCAGTCTGAAGGCTTCACGCAAGTAAAAATAGCATCAGACATGACGAGCCAAAACAACAGGAGGTAATGTTTAATGAATTTTTGCAAGTTTTATAGGAGTATGAGGGAGTGTCTCCGAACTATGAAACTGGTACCGCTTCTGTAACACACAATATGGCGGGCACATTTTGACTCACGTTGTGGGTATGCAGTGTTTCCAACCTTCTTCACCGAAAAATGCCTACTATCGTGTTCGTCACGTGTGAAAATTTTACATTATGCATGGGTAGCTGACGGATAGCCTCACGAACCATTTCTGATAAGGTTAGGTTAGGCAAGCATAGTGAAAAAAAAGGGGTTGGAAACACTGACAGTGGTTACGTCATCAAACGTACGCAGCATGCAGTTCAAGTAGTGAAAGGAATGGCAATTGTGCATCGGTGAGATATTTCTCTTGAAAAATACATGATTTCCAGGTAAAATATATTCCACGATGAAAGAAAATACCTCGACGAACGTTGGAGAGCTTGGAGAAACTCATTTCCGTAAGTAGTTTCTTCAGTAAAAATGAAGAAATGTGTCTCTGATATAGCGAACTGTTACCAAATAACATGCTAAGATACCTAAACATGACCTGTCTAAACTAGCAGCAAAAGCATATACAACCATAATACCCCTTCCCACCATCCACATGTGAAGTTTTTTAATGGAATTAGAACTACTAGTAATGGCTCTTAGATTAGTAAACTAATGGCTGATCACAAATAGAATTACAAGGAGAAAGGCAAAAAATAAAAAAAATAAAAAATAAATAAATAAATGGTAACATTATCATATGAGGGAAATGGATTCCTTCAAATTTCCTTTAAATTTACAGGAGAAAGTACTTACGGAAATCATTTTCTTTAGCGTCGTGGAAGTTCCTGAATGTAGATTTGATCCATTTTAATGTGAACGTGTGTTGTTTTCTGCGAAAATCTCCATCCGACACGCTGTTTCTGCTCCCGCCATTTGCTTTCTGCACGAGAGTGCAACGTTCCGTGTGTTAAGATGATGCAACCCCGTAGCCAGTGTTTCAGCCTCGCCGTGTTTTCACTAGAACATGACGTGTCGAGTATTTTTTTTTTATTTTTTAACTATGCTTGCCTAACCTAACTTAAACTAACCTAACCTTACGGAAAATGGTTTTTGGGGCTAATGTGAATGGTTTTTGGGGCTAACATGAATGATTTTTGGGGCTAACGTGAATGGTTTTTGGGGCTAACGTCAATGGTTTGTGGGGCTAACGTCAATGGTTTGTGAGGCTAATGTCAATGGTTTTTCGACGTATTAGCATAATTTCAAATCCAGGCACGAAAGTAGATATTTTCCGGTGAACGAGGTTGCAACACTGCATAAATCGACAAAACGGTACATGTTTACTATCCTTCGGATACCTGTGCTATGCGTCAATGGTTCGTGGGGCTATGCGAGAACGGTGTGTGGGGCTACGAATATTTTTTTCGAAACCAATTTTTAACTATTTTAACCTATGCGTGGCCCTACCTAACCTAACCTTACCGGAAATGGTTCGTGGGGCTATGTACGAAATCTGTCCGAAGGATAGTTTAGTTTAGTTTAGTTTAGTTTATTTGCGTCCAAGGACTACCGGTGTGTACAAATTACAGTACATGGTAATATAGGACATGTCAATACTTACATTACAATACAGGTACATTAATAGATTTTACAAATACAAAATATATAGCCAAAAATTGTAAAAATTGGGTCTTACTCTGCTATTATATCAAAATCACAAAAAAATATAACATGAGAAGATATACTAATTACCCACTTTCATTTGACATTTAATTTTACAAGAATAATATGTGATTATACTACATTATGTACATTTGTCTTATGTAAAAGCCGCTTCCATGTATTCAGCTATAGAATAAAAAACATGCTTCAGAAGCATTGATTTTATCTTGTGCTTGAATATCATCAAGTTTGGTTCTTTCCTCACATCTTGTGGTAGTTTATTGTAGAGATCTATGGAAGAGTTTAAGGGACCTTTCTTACATAAGTTGAGGCGGCAGTGTTTTATGTGAAGTTTGTCTTTATTTCTTGTGTTTAGGCCATGTATTTCCTCATTTGTGGCAAAGTTGGAAATATTTTGCTTAACATAAATTAAGCATTCATAAATGTACCAGGTGTATAAGCTTAAATCTGCTGTTTGCTCATAGATGGCGTTAGTGAGTGTATGAAGCTACCATGGGCACGCCATACCTGGTGTTTGTATGAGTTGGACATCTGCCAACACAAATCAGTGCACATCGCCACCATGTGCAGACAACAACAGACAGTGTTCCTGTGGTAAGCATGTCTAGTTTTGTGCCAGAAAAAGAGCATATGCGGGAAGCTCTGCTTTTCTGCTTCCATTTGAAGAAATTGGCTGCCGAATCGCATCAAATGCTTGTGGAGGCCTATGGTGACAGTGCTGTATCGGAAACAACGTGCAGGGATTGGTTTCGTCGGTTCAAAGACGGCAATTTTGACCTGAGGGACAAGAAGTGTGAAAATCGGCCCAGGAAGTTTGAGGACCATCAATTGCAGCCTCTTATGGACGAGGACGATACCCAAACACAAAAGATGCTTGCCGAGCAATTGGGTCTTACTCAAGCAGCCATTTCCATGCGTCTACGTGCCATGGGAAAGGTTCAAAAGATCGGAAAATGGGTGCTGCATGAATTGACCGATCGGCAGCTGGAGAGACTCCAAAACACATGCGAAATCTTGCTTGCCAGACAAAAAAGAAAGTCTTTCCTGCATCGGATTGTGACTGGCGATGAAAAGTGGATATATTTTGAGAATCCTAAACACAAGAAATCGTGGGTTGATCCCGGCCAACCATCAACATCTTCGTCGAGACCAAATCGCTTCAGCCGGAAGACGATGCTGTGTGTTTGGTGGGATCAACAGGGTATCGTCTACTTTGAGCTGCTGAAATCTGGTGAAACTGTCCCTGCCCACGGCTACCACCAACAACTGATGAAATTGCACTGTGCTCTGTGTGACAAAAGGCCGGATTATCAACAAAGACATGGCAAGCTGATTTTCCTCCACGACAACGCCCCACAGCACACGTCAAGACTGGTCCAAAACTACTTGGAGACACGCAACTGGGAGGTGCTACCCCATCCCGCCTATTCACAAGACCTGGGCCCTTCCGACTACCATCTGTTTTCGTCGATGGGCCACGTCGTCGCTGAGCAGCACTTCGATTCATATGCAGATGTCCGAAAATGGCTTGATGAGTGGTTTGCCTCGAAAGAGAATTACTTTTTTTGGCGTGGTATCCAAAAATTGCCCGAGAGGTGGGCAAAATGTGTATCTCGCGAGGGCAAGTACTTTGAATAAATTTCTTGTTGCTTTCTATGACCAAACCATTTTTTTTTCTAACTACAAAACAGCAGATTTAAGCTTATACACCTGGTATATGCAGGGGAGAGTTAACACATTAAGTTTACGGAAAAGAGTTCTACATGAATAAGTTTTCTTTACTCCAGCTATGATTCTTATAGCTCTTTTTTGAAGCATAAAAAGGACATTGGAGTGGCCCTTGTTACCCCAAACCATAATACCGTATCTTAGTAAAGCATCAAAGTTTGCCATATAAAGGCACTTTACAGTTTGGGTGCTTGAGATGTCTACCATTTCTCGAAGGGCATAGCACACACTACTTAATTTTGATTGTAGCGTGTTTATGTGTTCTGTATAGCTAAGGTGTTCATCCAAAATGATACCCAGAAATTTTGAATTTTTGTTAGGCTCTAGTTGTGTATTCCCAGATATTAGATTGAGGCTTATTTGGTTTCTGGTTTGGATTGTAGAAAATGTAATGTAATTTGTTTTTTTGCTGTTGAGGAGTAGATTATTATTTAAAAACCAGTCATCTAATTTGTTTAATACGTTATTAGCCTTAGATTGTAGAGCATCTTTGGAAGTGTCTGTTACTATAATATTTGTATCATCAGCATATAATATTGCATTTGCCTCAGGTATAACATTTGGTAAATCATTTATGTACATAAGAAACAAAAGAGGACCAAGAATATTTCCCTGAGGCACCCCACATGTTACACTTTTCATGGTGGAGTGTTGATGTGTTACGTATCCTTTTGCTGTGGTGTGAGCGATTTCTACAATTTGCTTTCTATTGGTAAGATAAGATTGAAACCACTTTTGTGGTAGTCCACGAATACCAAGTTTTTGAAGTTTCCACAGCAATATCTCGTGATTTACAGAATCGAAAGCTTTTGATAGGTCACAAAAGACTCCTACCGTGTGATTACAATTATTCAGAGATTGTGTGACACATTCTACTAAGTCTGCTAACGCTGTTTTCGTGCTTCGTTCGGACCTAAAACCATGCTGCGACAAACTTAAGATTGAGTGTTTACTACAGAAATTTTCTACTCTCATCATTATTGCATGTTCAATAATTTTTGAGAAGACTGAGAGTTGGGAAATGGGCCTGTAATTTGATAAATCCTTTGGGTCATTTTTCTTCAGTAATGGTTTAACAACAGCTATTTTTAGCCTGTAAACAAGTACCAAACAATAAGAACTTGAGCCTACTTTGGGATCAAATATTTCGGTTATTTGCGGTTTCGGCGACCGGAAACACATTTTATAGTATATAAAACTTTAAAATCTATCAATTAAAAAAAAAACTCGACGTAATTCTCGAAGGGGTAGTCAGGGGGCTCTTTCTTTTCTGCTTTGCACTTATGACTTTACATTTCTAGATTTGGACGAAATCTATTCTACTGAACAAAAAAACGTTAACTGATGGTGGTAACTTGATTAGGTGGACCATTCTGCAACCCACTGGCGCAAACGGGCAGATTTTTTTTCCTGAACTCTAGCACATAGACATGATCCACTTCCATGGGTTTTATTCAATTTAACTTTGAAAGATACCTCACAATTATAATAAATCCGAACTTACCATAGTCATCCTATTTTTCAGTTTTCAGAAAATACGATGTCGGAAAATTCAAGATTGCGTTGTGTTCTACTACTAATTGTCCTTCACCGTATAATATACGGAAAATATGTGTAAAGAAGTAAACAAACAATTTTTTACAAAGAACAATAAATACAGCTTCGTAACACTATGTTAATGGCACTAACATAGCATAAAATTGATAAAATATAATGAAATATGATTACGATAATTATTCTTGTTAATGTTTTTTGTGAGAAGGGACTAATCGTAAATCCTACTGGATTCGCGGTTCGTTCCAAAGAGTATAAAAATCAACAAGAGTGCCTGGGTTAGGATTGAAGCAAATTAAACTTTCCTTCCGAAATAACATTTCTTATTTCAGAAATGCAAAAGAACAACAGCAATAACAACAAAAAACAATTACTTCATAGGGAATAGTGTGTAAACAGTATTGGAAAAATTACAACATTTCCATCTGAAAATTTCCCGACTGTCTGAATATGGGGAATTTTTCACGTCCCGTGAACGTCGCGATTTTAAAAATTTCCCGTCACGGATAAAAGAGGAGTCTTCCTCTTCGCACAACTGTCTTGCTACCTTGTGTTCTGACGTCAGACGAGGAATGCCTACGAGGTTAGGTTAGGTTCCATTAGCATAAATACAATGAAAAATTATTATTTAGGCTAAGATAACTAAACATAAGCTAGCCTAACCTAACAACGTAGGCATTTGGCAGGTGCCGGATCTACAAATTTTGCCCCCACCCGCAAAATATTACCAAAGGCCCCCTCTACCTACCGATCTATACACATACACACACACACATACATACATATTTATAAAATATATATACACGTACATATATATAATATGTAATGTAATATGTGTGTAATTCTTGATCTCGTGTTAGGGGTGTAATGGGTTCTCCTTCCATGTAGTGCACCCAATTGTCAACCTCACTTCCACGTAGTACACCCTGGACTGCAGACTAACGAGGCTTTGGCGACTGGCCCCATGACCAGTATAATTTTGTTTGTGTTGTCCTGTGTTTTGTCCTTATTTGTGCCAAGTGCTCCTTTACAGCTTCCATTGGTTGTATTCAATTTAACTTTGAAAGATACCTCACAATTATAATAAATCCGAACTTACCATAGTCATCCTATTTTTCGGTTTTCAGAAAAGACGATTTTATTTTATGATTTTAGTTATGGAACGTTCGAATTGTTATGTGTAACGATAAGGGGCTGGACCCCGTATAGCCTAATGTGACTGGTGCAAAATAGCCTTAGTGCTGACGCACCCAAAATTTTAAATTCAAATTCAAATTGATCACGTGTTAACAAAGTCACATATAAGGGCCTAGAGGGTGATTCAAAAGTCCCTGAATACGCTCTATGAATAGTAAAGTCTGGGTACAAATGGTCATGATAGAAACAGATTAGACTTAAGGGGAGCCACATTGGTGCGTTCCAAGCGGTCGTTCGCCATATTTGTGGGCCTCTCGATTTTTTTTAAATGGGAAGGGGGTGATGTGATATACATAGGACACTGTTTTCTCGCACCTGGACAATGATATATTTGTTACAACCTTGCAGTCTTAACTTTTTCCTGATTAGTGATAGGTTGAAGAAACCTTCACCATTGCATTTCTCGTAAAATTCTAGCCTGATTTGATTCTAGTCTGACTGTCACACGGGAAACCCTGGATGGGTGTTCAGAGGTCGGAATTTTTTCGGCTTTGTCTCCGCATAAAGCGGCTCTAGGGCCCACCCAGACTCAAATCAAGCGGTATCCGTTGGGGGGGGGGGGTATGGTAAGCTGGCCCCTGCGTGGTGCTGATCACATCACCTCCAAGATGGCTGACATCGAAAATGTGAGGGGCCCACATACCATAAACGTGTCTCCATGGCACGGTGCTATATGTATATATATTGTATTCGTTTCTATACCCATGAGTAACTAAGTTTATTTTTTACATAAGCATATACAAACCCTGTACTATACGAATGGCTGAGGGCCCTCTAAAGGCTTACTTGACCCCGGTCCCGCCCGCACTGCGGGGTTTTGCGGCTTTTAGATCCGGCACTGCATTTGGCCTAAAATTAAAAAGCTTTCTCCCGTGACGTCAGAACACAAGGTTGCTCAAGTGTTGTGCGATAAGCGAGACCCATAAAACGGTGGCGATATTGTAGTTTGGAACAACTAAACTTGAGACGCAGGATTTCATCAAGGGCGTTATTTCTAAAACTTTTTCCAAATTCACATTACCATTGTTTTATTATACTTTAATTAATTAATAATACTCAATTAATTAATTAATAATACATGTAATTAATTAAGTAGTTTAATTACTACTATTAATAGACTACTAATGCAGCTGTTGTTACTACTAATATCACGACTGTTATTAAGTAGTAGAGATCATTCGATTGTTAACAAATTCTAGGATCATTTTTTTGTTTCTTTGTTACGAAATAATTGTCTAGTCAACGGTTATTTGTATGTGATAAGTGTGACATTTTAAGTGTGAAGAAAATCCATAAAAACAAGCAAATGTAATAAATTAATTGAAATAATCAAAATATGAAACTCATCCAAGGAGCCGCGATGGTTTAGACTGAAAACCTCGCGGGAGATACGGATTCGATTCCCGGAATTAGTTGGAATTTTACCAGCCCTGTCCCCGCATCCAGCCTCATATCAATGGGTACCCGAGAGCAATCCTGGGGGATAAAGTCTGCCGGAGCATGGTGCTGATCATATCATCCCCAAAATGGCCGAGATCGAGAATGTGTAGGGCTCCACCACACCACTACATGTGCCTTCATGGCACGGTCCTATATGCACGGGGAAATTTACATTGCCTTTACCTATGGAACTCACCAAGGATGATGATGAGGCGCGATGTACCGGTAGAATACATTTGCTAAATTCCACTGAGTTTTATCCTTGCGTTCAAAAGTAAGTTTAACCCTTAGTTCGCCGCCGTAACACATATGTTACAAAAAAAGTATGTCCCTTGTAGCCGCTGTAACACATATGTTACAAACAGCTTTAGATACAATTATCGAGGGTTTGCCACACTTATATTTGTATATTGAGGTTGAAACACTGACAGTTCGTTCGGGAACATGTTTTGCAATCGTGTTTCGAAAATTCCAAATCCCCCCCTCCTTTCTCGGAATATGTCAGGTGTTTGGGCTCACCCAAACACGTGTTCGCTCTTCAGTTGACACAATAAATGCTTGGTATTTACGATGCTGTTTTCCTCCAAGCTTCCAACGCTGTGATTTAGTACTGATAAGGCACACATTCTTCTTTGGGTTTAGACCTGGTGATCCAGTTGAAGTAGTGGCCGGGGGGGGGGGGCAAGGAGAGAGGGGATTGGATGAGGTTTGGCGGCGTCAGCTTTCTGTCGCCTCATTGTTAGAAATGCAATGAAGCTTGACAATAGCCAGAAGCATGAGTCTAAGGCTACGGCCAGACGAGCGATATTTACTGCCAGAATTCTGCCGTAAATGTCGCAACTACAATTATCGCAAGTGGGTGGTCACACGGTAGCTGTAAATGTCGCTCTACTCTGCGTTAAATATAGCAACAAAATTTCTGCCCCGGCCAGAGACTACGAAAAGCATTGTGTTCAAAACGTGTCTTGAGTTTGCTGAAAGAAATTGCTCCATTCATAGTGGCATGTAACAATGAATTGCCAGTCGAAAGCAGCTCTGTGCTTGCTTCTGATTCGTCGTCGTCGGCAAAAGCGTAAGAGACAGTGGTGGATTCATCCTATTATTAGTGAAAGATCGTACAAAGGAAAGTTTGTGCTTCTTCATAGGAAACTGAAAGACTATCCAGATAAGTTTTTTGAATATTATAGAATGTTTACAAGCTCCTTTGAACTTCTACTTGCAACTGTGAGTGGTAGCCTGAAAAGAGAAGGTACAGTTATGAGGGACTGCATAAGTGTGGAAGAGAAACTCGCAGTTACATTACGGTAAGTTTAGTTTAATATTACTGAAAGTAAAAAGGTAATACATACTACACAGACATTGATAAAACTAGAACATAACAAGATAAAATGTTCTCTACAAATCAAAGAAAGATAACACTGACTCTGATTCAACATCTGATTCAACGGTAGTTCTGGATGATGATGATGTGCATGAAGTTTGGGGAAGCAAATTTGTAGGGGAAACTGCTTGAAATGAACCCCTGCGTTCAGCAGCATCATCGTAAGACTTGAGCAACTGCATGACCTTTATCTGAAATTCTAATTTATCTGAAGGATGTAGTGTTTTCACAGTTGGTAGCAATGATAATAGAAACATTTTGTCAGGATCATTGTCATGTGGGTCGGGCCAGTTTTTTCCAAGAACGTCCAACAATTCCCTCTCAAATGAATCTCCAGATCTCCTCTTTCGTTTGGCAGGTACAGCTTTAAAGTGTTCCGTCGAAGAGGTGGCATTGCTGGTATTGGTCTGCGAGAGTTCTTCCTCTGTTCTGTGGTCAATTTGGTCATCAGTTTGATCCATGTTTCCGGACGTCCTGCAGAACAATATTGAAAAGAAAAACATTCATGTTACAAAAGCATAATACAGAAGAACAGATCAAGAGACAGGCGGGGCATAAGTGTCCAGTCATCAATTTCATCATATCATCACTCATTCCCATCATCGATAATGCAGTGTAATGCAAGGAGTGAAAATATAAACCCAGTCCATCAGGTTCGTTCCCAAACAACATTAAATAAAGGAACGTAACGTGGACCGAGTATTATTCCATGTCGTGAACACGAGACATTACTTCCGACAATCTTCATCTCGTATTTTTCTTTAGCATCACTGCTCAATTTACAGAGATGTATACTCGTGACTGGCATACAAGCCGAAAAATTGCAATGTTGGTTGGGTTGTCTAGTCACACGGCGCATGATGGTCAGACATGGAGGGCTTGCTTCAGTGCTTCTTCAATAGGATCGTTACAACCCAGCAGTGTCCGTGACTGTACATACATACAACTTTGTTAGGTCCAGAACCTCCACCCCATCCCCCCGCTCTCAACAAGTTTCAGATCAGCTGCGTCTCTGATTTTCACATATGAAATATAGCAACCCTAATCATACCAAAAGTTAACTCCCCCCCTTACGTGAACTATATATACGCCCATGCTTCAAGGAAACAAACGCAAACTGCTGATTTGAAATTTATATATTAATGTACTGGAATGTGAAACAAAATCTATGTCCAACAACAGTTTAGTGTAGTAATTAAATAAGGTAGTACTTACTGCCTAGATTGCAAAGTCGGAAGAAGAAAACACATTTGTTTGTGGTAAACGTAAGGTTTCCATGTAGTCGCACCACTGCCACTACGTCCATCTTGTGATTTCACAGATCTTGTAAATGCATCTTTCAAGCTTTTTCAACGTTTTTGAACCTCCTTACCTAAATTAATCATAACATTCATGGGGAAAATTCGAACTCTGTTCACACAATTGTTACAAGCAAAATGCTATGTCACAAATGTAACTTTAAAGGTACAAACATTTCAAAACTAGTGGCGTCTCCTGTGTACGTAACTAAATAAACAATTAAACCTGTAAATGATCAGTCATGTCTTTGAAAACGCTTCTCAAATCACTAGTTTCTACAGTTGGCATGTGGCGAAAGTACAATAACAAAGCTATTTGGATTTTAGTTTGAACATGTATTTTATATTGCGTTAACCTAATAAAATCGCCACTAGCTTTGAGATGGTTATAGCTACAATATACCACATGACAGTGTCTGAAAACAATTTATGCATAATTGTAACTGAAAGCAACTCTGTAAACACAACGAACATACTCATCTCAGTTTAAATCACAGGACATCAACTAGATGGTACTTACACATTTGTTTTTACAATTAAATTATTCTATATTTAAGATCACTTCCTGCTTTTTTTCAGATACCTGGGTTCTGGATGCTCTTTCCGGACATTGCATTTCGATTTTTTAATTGGTCGTGCCACAATTGCTGACATTGTCAGAGAAACCTGTGTGGCCATATGGCATGGTCTTCATGCTGAATACATGAAACAACCGTCTGTGGAGGACTGGCTTCAGATTAACCACAAGTTCGAAAGCAGAGCTAATTTTCCGCATTGTGTTGGCGCTATTGACGGCAAACACATCAGGGTTATTAAACCCTGGAACAGTGGGAGCGAGTTCTTCAATTACAAGAAGTTTTTCTCCATAGTACTAATGGCAGTAGCTGATTCTGAGTATTGCTTCACGTACATAAATGTTGGAGCTTATGGAAAAGAAAGTGATTCAAATGTATTAAAGGCTACAGATTTGGGGGAACAAATCTATTCTAACACATTATCTTTACCAGAGCCCAAGACATTTTCAAGTGAACATGCAGGTGATCCAATTCCATATGTGTTTGTAGCTGATGAGGCCTTCGCACTCTGCTCAAGTTTGCTGAGGCCATATCCTAACAAAAACCTAACACCTGAAAAGAAGATATTCAATTATCGACTTACCAGAGCAAGAAGATTTGTTGAATGTGCATTTGGCATATTAGCAAATAAATGGCGGCTGTTCCATCGCCCCATTGATGTTAGTCCGGAGTCTGCCGATTGTATTATCAAAGCATGCTGTGTACTACACAATTTTGTTAGGAAGAGAGATGGGTACAACTTTGAGGATACACTTTCATGTCCACTAGAGAGTATACCTGCTCAGGGAACAAGAGGAAATAAAAGTGGTGTTCGGATGAGAGATGCTTTCACTACCTATTTTTGTTCTGATCAAGGATCACTTCCCTGGCAAAACGATTGCTTGTAAAGCTGTTCTCAAAATGTTCAAAACTTTTTCTATACTATGCTCCCCCACCCCTGCATGGAACACACCATTGGCATTGGCTGTAATTATTTACTTTCGTTTAACCCACTTATGAGCATAGTAATACATTATACTGTTTTCATTTACTATCAATATCATTTCATTTCGTCTTGTTCATTGCAATGTTTGTAGTAAACAAAAATCCTAACCTGCTAATTGACGTAATAGTGTAAAAAATAATAACTATGTACTTTGTATTTTCAATACATTTTGATTCGTTTCAAGTACTTACCTATGTCGTTTCTTTCTTCAGAGGTCATATCTCCCCACTTCTCACCAACTACATCCATTGTCACTTTCATCCACGCAACTATCTTCATGTTTCTGTTCTTGTAGTCCTCACAATTCGTGTCAAACAAACAGGGATACTTTTGGACTTCAATTATTACATGTTCACTGTCAATATAATCCATAGTTGTACAGTTCGACAGTTAAATTACCGCAGTAAATGTGGCAGCTACAAATATCGCTACGCGTGGCCACGCTCACGCTGCAAATACTGCGGAAAAAATGGGTCCCGGCGCATTCCTTCGCGACACGACCTTGAAGACGCGCCAAACTGGCTACAATTACTGCTGCTTCTGGCCACTCCCATTTACGACCTAAGGGTGCATTTCTTCAGCTACATTTACGGCAGAATTCTGGCAGTAAATATCGCTCGTCTGGCCGTAGCCTAAAGCGTGCGTCTATCCAGAAGTATAGACAAAACAAACGATTGCAAAGGCTCCCTTCCCTCCTCTGTTAGGACTAACAAAGGCCTCACCATAAACACTTCGTATCATATAACAGCTCATCGATTTCCGTAACGCACAATCGTTTCCTTCCGGACATATTTCCACAAAGAGCCGAGTCAAAAGGGAGAAATAGATTCACAGTAGCTACACAAGATGCAAGTGCGAACGAAAAAAGCAAAAGTTCGGGTTTTCTCCCCAAAGTAGCTGGAGAAGAGGGGGCAAACTCCACATTTTTATGATTTTTTCATTGAAATTCGGGGGATGCAGCCCCTGCCCGTAACCCCCCCCCCATGTTTGGGGCATCCAAATTTTACATGGTTGCATGCACTGATGTTCTGCCTGCAAAACAAAAGTTATCCGAAGTAGATTGGTCCCATAGTGTCAGTTATAACAATTTTATGAATAATATGCAAATTGGCTAAAATTCGCTAGAGTTTTACATTTTGCCTTATTATTCAAATTGTATTGCACCCACGAACATGAATCAAGTTTCATTCTGTTGCGGAAGGTCCATTCTTTAAAAAAAACAAAAGTTCCGGTTTTCTCCCCAAAATAGCTGGAGAAGAGGGGGCAAACTCCACATTTTTATGTTTTTTTCATTGAAATTCGGGGGATGCAGCCCCCGCCCGTAACCCCCCCATGGTTGGGGCATCCAAATTTTACATGGTTGCATGCACCGATGTATTGCCTGCAAAACAAAAGTTATCCGAAGTA
Source organism: Lepisma saccharinum (assembly GCF_977018435.1). Classification (NCBI taxonomy): domain Eukaryota; kingdom Metazoa; phylum Arthropoda; class Insecta; order Zygentoma; family Lepismatidae; genus Lepisma; species Lepisma saccharinum. The sequence goes on from NC_139238.1 coordinate 25,442,692, forward strand.
GATTGGTCCCATAGTGCCAGAGTTATTACGATTTTTCTCCATTATGTATACAAATTCAAATTTCCCGCTCAAAGCCTCGGCGACACTGGGCTTACTTTCGTCACACCGCGCGGCGTACTAAGGGTTAAATACATTCCAACACATTTATCACTTCTAGGTGATTCACAAAGCACTTCTTCAACATTACGTATTTAATGATGTGGGTGTAGATTCAGCATCCCTTGAGAGTTCACAAGAGGATGCGAAGAACTTTCGCAATAATGTCGGCACACTGCGACAAAGCAAGGATTTTTCACAATTCTCGCGAGATTCACTACGCGACTTTTTGCCAAAAAAAAAAAAAAACAAGGCAAAATTGAACTTTGCGGCCGCTTAGATTGTTTAGACATATCGACGGATCCCAAACTACACTGTAAAGATTTATCAGAAATGCGCCTATACCGCTCTCAAAATCTATGCACGTGCACGATAATTCACATCTGGATTGTCTCGCTGTTCTTACCTTATTGTAATTCGAATTCAGAAATTCAAACGTGCCGCCCGCGTAAACAATGGGAAGGCGGACTGGTGATTGTGTATTCTTGTTGGCCTAGCATTTATCTACATTAGCAGCTTACAACGAACCAAGAACTTTATTTAGTTAATGGTCATTGTTGACATAAAAAAATACATGTTCGTTGAACATTGTTGCAGCTGATATACAAAACAACTTTTTTCTTTTAAATCATAGTTTCCTTGCCGTCATATTTAATTTTCAAGAATTCGTATTTATTTTCTAGGCATTCACTATTAAAGACGCGTGTGTTTGGAACGTTGTGCTTTTCTCCGTGCTGCATGGGAATAATAATTCAAATTATTATTATAATTATTATTACTGTCGCAGATCTTTGACTGTGATAAATTAGCCATTTTAATTTTTTTTCTACAGCATTTTCCATAATATTTCAAACTCTCAAGGGGGAGGGGTTAAACCCGATAACCGTCCCCTTGCGTGCGCCACTGGTGATTAGTATTATCCCCAGCCGCCGTAGACAGACAGTAATTTTGAATCGACACTACGTTTTATGTTATGGCTGCAAGTGTATGTAATTCAAACGCAGATTTTGAATCGGAGAATCTCTGGAATAATGCAGAAAAATCTGTGAAGTCTCATACACACATAGCACCTACTATCGGATTAAAAATTATGGATCCTCGAGTTTAGACAGGGCCTCCAGGTGGCGCTGTGATAACATCATCGCCGTATAATCAACGGGTCTCGGTTTTCATACCCGGTGGAGGCACATAGTGGTTCGGATTCCACTACAAACTGTAGGTCCAGTCCCAATTAACCTACTTGTGCATAAAAAAAGTGAACTTAAAACGAAAGTCAAACCAAATTAAACCAATCGAGTTTGGACTCCAATTAAAAATTAAACTAGTAAACCTTATAATCCTCTACGTCTCTTGTTTCCCCTTTAATACCAAAGAAGTGAGACGAGGATTGTCTTATCGGCGCAGTGGATGATCATATATTAGGTACTTAAAATATACAATTGGAACTTAATATTCGTTAACCCAATATTTATTACAAAACATATTAGTACTTATACTTTCCAAATACAATTAATTCAACAGAAATGTCTATGGATTATCTCCCAGTTAACCTAGTTTAATTTGTCCCATTTGATAGTCAGCAGTCAGTAAGTAAAGGCTACACGAGTCAGAGCAAATCGCAACCCAGCCCAAAAACCCCCACAGCCAACATGACCCGGAGCAATCCACCAAAAAAATCTAAACTAAAACAATTTCCTTTTCTTGCACTTTTAAGAACTCAAAATAAATCAATAGACTTTAGGTAAATTACACCCGGCCATGAGGGCCTATAAAGGGCGATAGACTGTAATGCAATATACTCAGCCTGTCCAGCCAGTGTCCAGTACGTCAGAAGTCTCTCGTAGTCGGCAAGGATCTGCCACGCTAAACTTCTCGCTCGACCAGCGCAGAAGCCCAGCCAATGGCAGAACCTTCCAGAGTCACCTGTCTGTTGAGTCTCCATCCGTCATTCATGAGCAATATTACACTATGGGCTTACAACCTACATAAAAACAAATTACATCAACATTTAGGTTAATTCTGCGGTAATCTATGGTAACCAACTTTTTTTTTCGAGTATGCCTTATATTTGTAATAGTCGTGAAAATAAAAAAGTGCAATTTTTTTAAAATTACTGCAAACGACCTCTCTCTTTGAAATTCTAAAATAAAAGACGGATTGTCTGATCGTGATGAAATTTAAATATGGTGAAGGCAGAAAGGTTTTTAAAACAATTCTTAATTTTTGGTCAAAAAATAGTTTCTATCAATTTTGTTCAATTTTGTGTAACAACTTTTCTTAGTATTGGGTAGTCCTACAAATACATTATTAGTCTTCGCCACAAAGTCGGCTATATATAAGTATGTATTGCATAGTTATAATATACGGGATGAGCCTTCCAGGAAGGTCACCCCGGCGCAAGAATTAAACTTTTATTCCAATCTTTAAATAATTGATAAATTGAATGTTTTAGGATCACATTCCAAATTATGTAGCTTTATACACAATTCATGTCTTTGTTAGCCCGTATTTGAAAAAAAAGAAGCTGGCTCCTGAGCGATTGCTTGATTGATTGAGTTGGAGTTTCAAGTCACTTTATACACAGTAAGGCTATACGGTGTACGCTTTTAGAAGGAACATGAGTTCAGCCAATACGCAGCCAGTGCTGTCGCGCTGTTGCCAAACCAACTGCCAGCGGAAGGGAAACACAGAGAATTCGTTGTGTCCAATATTCAATTTTTTTTATATATAATGCATGCACGGGATGTTTGAGTGCAATGAAATATATAGTGAAGAATTCTACACAGTATTATATCATATCACTGCAGCATATATGAGAAACTCGTACCTGAAAGAAGTTTCAAGGTATTTATTGTAGAGGAACTGCAATGCCATCATCATCACTCTCGTTTCTGTTTTCTGGCATGTTTCACAGGAGATTTGAATGGGGGTTCACCAATTTCTGTGGTACATACTTTACCCTGTTTTATAATACGCAACACAGTATGCACACAATGCCGGATCTACAAGCCGCAAAACCCCGCAGTTCGGGGGGTGCCCGGAGACAAATAAGCGTTTAGGGGGCCCTCAGCCATTGACATAGTAGAGGGTTCCCGTATGTAAAAAATAAACGTAGTTAGTCAGGGCTACAGAAACGAAAACAATATATACAGGAAAAGGTAAATTAAAGTCCCTGTGCACATAGAACCGTGCCATGAAGGCACATTTAGGGTATGTGGCGATAGGGGCCCCATATATTTTCTATGGAGGACAGCTTGGAGGTGATGTGATCAGCACCACCCTCCCGCTTCCTTTACCCCACAACGAAGACCATTTGATTTGAGGCTGGGTGGGCCCTGGAGCCGCTTTGTGCGGGGACAAAATTCCAACCTTATATCACCCACCTCCGGTCTCCAGCGTGGCAGTCAGACTAGAATCAAATCAGACTCTACTCGGGGGGGGGGGGGGAGGCAGTGGGGCCGGGACCCTCCAGTTCTCGTTTGGCTCCCCTTTAGGGGAACCAAAGTATAAGTTTCAACAAGTGGTTCAGTCGGTAACGCGTCTGACTACCATGCTAAAGGTCCCGGTTTCGATCCCCGGCCGGTTCAAATCCGGGAACTTTTCTAACGATGGAAGCGGCCCCGGCGTCCACCCAGCGTCGAATAACATGGGTATCGGGGGGAAACCCTGGGGGGTAAAGGCGGTCAGGGGCGTGATGCTGATCACATCACCCCACTCGCGACCGGATCAAGAAAGTGTGGGGCGTTACCCCCACACCCCCTATACGCCTTCATGGCGTGGTGCTATGCACAGGGGAACACTTTACTTTTTTTTTAAAAAAAAAAACTTTTGCACACAGAAACTTCACACTCAACAGGTGGGAAATTACGCAGGATTCTGCTCTGAAATGGGCAGAATCAATAATGTGGAACTATCACTCAGTTTGAGTGTCTTTCGTGTGCTTGTGCGTTTATTATTTCAGCATTTCTTTTTTCAAACCGACAATGAATTAAGGAAAACGCATGAGTAGTATAAAAGTATATACAACCAGGACCGGAAAGTATGAACCCCTCTCATGCAGATTTGCTATACTTAAAACAAGCTCAACATGCCCATATGAGCTTTTTGCTCAAGTGTGGAACCCTGTCTAATCCAAGATTTTTGTAAAAATGCCCTCGGGAATTTCTCGGAAAGTATGAACCCCCTCAGATTGATTTGTCTACACTTACAAAAGGCACTTCTGTGAGATTGTTGTCCATAAACCTGTCAAAAATATGCCCCTCTTGATATTTTTTTAGCCATACTTAAAACTAGGCCAAGCTGCTTATAAGAGCCACCTACACACACACACACACATATTTAATTCCAGTTTAAGTTCAATTGGATACCAGCTTCAATTTGTTTATTAAAAAAAATGCAATATGCAGAGACCCTCTAGAATTGCTCCGTGACTCTCTCATTTCTTACATCATAAACATATGATTTTTCACCTATGAGAATAACACTACATATGGTGTCATCGGGTAAAGCCTCATGGAATTCACAGATAATTTTAATGTTTGTCCTGTCATTAACCACAACTTGTTTCCTTTTTGAAGCATTGATTACAAACATGGGTCTCTGTGCTTTGAATTCATCTGGTGTGTAATACATGTCAGTATTGCCAATTGTAGAAAACAGTAAACAAAATTTGCCTGTTTTAGAGATATTCCAAAAAAATATATATATTTGATAAGCAACAACAACAGGGCCATCTATGTGCAAATGTCTGAACTCGGTGAACACTTGGGAACAAGTCAATTTTTTTCAATATGTCAATATTTTTAACTCTTTTTGCCAGTAATAGGGAATGGTAGTAAGCATTAGACAAAGTACTTTGGAGCCGAATATGCCTTTCTTAAGACGTCGTATATTGCTAAAATATCTTTAATTCACATATTTCTCATACCGCCGTATCTTGTTCTATTAGGCCTCTTCAAGAAAATTGCCAATTAGTGAAAATTAATTGAGCACAACAGCAAAAGAGGTACTAATAGGGCAAGCATACAATGATATGGGGATATGTGAATTGTTGGTTTCTTCGATTCAGATAAATGGATTGAATTGAAACTGGGATATTTTGCATTTTTTTTATACAAAATCTGATATTTGTTACATCCAGCTTGTTTGTTGTAATCTATTCATATTTAGAGTTAGGCCTATATCTGTCCAAGTTGTTATATAAAATCAATATACATGGCATTAGGTCAGTGCCTTCTGGGACATGCATGTCTGTGCAGGTATTTGTGCTAGGTCAGTGCCTCTGAAGGCCGCTGAAAAAAAGCCTGCAGCACGGCCAGTTCCTCTGCACGGATCAATACTCGGGGCAGTTTCTCAGATTCTCGCCCCGCGGAGCTGTGGGATTAATATTCCCCGCCCGGGCAGTTCTATTCCCGCGCCGCGGAGTTGTGGGATCAATATTCGGGGCAGTTTCTCAGATTCTCGCCCCGCGGAGCTGTGGGATTAATATTCCCCGCCCGGGCAGTTTTATTCCCGCCAAAGTGGTTCTTAAATATAAAATTCAAGAACTAATTGACATAGAGCTATGCAGTTTTTTTTGTCTGCACTGAACCCAACTGATATTTTTTATTAAGCATAGAATTTTGATTTGATTCCCAAGAAATTTTATATAAATACCAAAGCCAAAAATATTCACACACATACACACACACACACATATATATACACATACACAAAGTACAGTGCTGAACCCAACTGATATTTTTATCCAGCATAGAGTTTTGATTTGAAACCCAGGAAATTGTATATAATAAACAACAACAAAAATGCCAAGTCAAAAATATTGTAATCAATGCAATAAGAATATATCCAGCCCTAATTGGGCCAAGCACCAAAAGATTTGTAACCCGGACAAATACAGAACTCCCACAAAAATATGCCCCAAATGCCATAGAAAATATAGCATGCAATACTTCACATATACACATAAAGATACTTGCTCTGTACAGTCATCAACACAACCATCTACATCTGCTCTGAAAAGAAAGCACGAAGCACCTGTTAATGCTGGACCTGCAAAGCAGCCACGCTATGAACCTATCCATAGCAGTTTTAACGGCCAATTAAGGGATCACCGTTTTGTATCAGAGCCAAGATGTGGCATTGAGAATTTTTTGAACAGTATAAATTCTGATCTGCAGGCAATTCTAAATGCACAAAATGGCTCTTATAAGCTGTCCCTCAAATTGTTTACACAATATAAGAAACCAAATGGCACAAAATTTACACAGCCCCACATAACAGAAACTGTACCGGTATATTCAAATACAAATTCAGACAAAATAATGGGCAATTTGATAGATCAATTGAATATTAAACACTCTGAATTTGCAGCAAAAGAGTCAGGATGGAGCCTATGCGGTTCTCCACACAAGTTATATGTTAATATTTCTGAATTCAGCTCATTACAAGGATCTACATATGTGCCATTACCTGCCAATATTAAAAACAAAACAGCCGTGGTTAATATAAAAAATAATGACCAGAAATGCTTTTTGTGGTGTATTTTAGCTGCTTTGTATCCAGTTTCAAGCCATCCTGAGAGAATAACTTATTACAAACAACATGAGCACGATTTTGACGATGCAATGGAGGGTTTAGAATATCCAATGTCTGTTCAGAATATTGATAAATTTGAAAAAAGGGCCAGGCATATCAATGGCAAACAATTATCTATTAATGTATTTACTTGTTCTACTGGCCGTGGCAATTGCTTGATAGAACCTCTCAGAATCAGTACATTTGATGATGATTCTGCTGTTCCGATTGATCTGCTCTTAATTGAAGGGGATGGCACATATCATTACACTCTGATACACAGTCTTGAAGCTTTAGTGAGAACACAATTAGACAAATCCAATACAATATTCAAGTTGTGCAGAAGATGTTTATGTGTATTTGATGGTAAAAAAATAATAAAAGGGGTTTGTAAAGTGAATGCAGAAATTGCCAAAAACAAGTTAATTGAGCATCTGAAATATTGTGGCAACCATAAACCTGTTCATATGGTGATGCCCAATCCAAGTGAAAATTGCAAATTCAAAAAGTTTGAAGCCTTGTCGGAACACCCAGCATATATTGTCTGTGATTTTGAATCAAACCTCAAATCTCTTGCATTCTGCAATCCAGATCCTGAAGAATCTTCAATTACACCATACCAGCTACATGAACCTTCCAGTTTTTGTTATATAGTTATACGGGATGGTGTAGCTAGTGAGCCACACTTATACATGGGACCAGATGCCATCAAAATATTTGTACATAGAATAGAAAATGAGTGCCGTGACATAGCATCTAATATTTTATTAAAATCAAAGCCTATGTTGCCTTTAACAGAGAAACAGATTGAAGATTTCAACAATGCAGAAAAATGCCCGGTATGTGATTCTGAATTTTCAGATGCAAATATCAAGGTGAAACACCATTCTCATACAGATGGTAAATTTAAAATGGCCCTGTGTAATAGCTGTAATATTAAGATCAAGAGACCAAAATTTGTCCCCATATTTTGCCATGGAGCATCCAATTATGATTTCCATCATCTGATCAGATACGAGGGGTTTGACAAGCAGAATTTAAACATTTTAGCTGAAAATGATGAAAAATATATTGCTATTACCAAAATAATTAAAGTTAATGGTGTTCCTATTCACATAAGATTTCTTGATTCTTACAGAATTTTATCTGCTAGCCTGGCTACACTGGCAAATCAATTATCTGATGATCAATTCAAAATCACAAGTGCCTTGTTTCCAAATCAGGACCTGAAATTAATTAGGCGGAAGGGTGTATATCCATATGACTATGTTACAGATTTTTCTAAATTTGATGAGTGTTCCCTGCCACCACAAGAAGAGTTTTACAGCAAAATCAGAGGATCTGGAATCACTGATGAAGATTATCACCATGCCCAGTTGATGTGGAACAATTTAAAATGCAAGACATTTGGTGATTATCACATGGCATATTTAAAACTTGATGTCGCCCTCTTAGCTGATATAATACAGGCATTCAGAAAATCTTCTATGCAAAATTATAAACTGGATCCAATATATTTTTTCAGTGCCCCGGGCCTAGCATGGGCCGCAATGTTTTTCAACACCAAAAAGCCATTGGATCTGATCGAAGATCAAAATAAGTATCTGTTTATGGAGAAATGTATAAGAGGAGGGATGGTGCAATGTTCCCAGAGATATGCCAGAGCAAATAACAAGCATATTCCCAATTATGATCCAGCACGGCCATCAAATTATATAGTGTATGTAGATGCAAACAGCCTCTATGGTCATGCCATGATGCAAAAACTGCCATATGCAGGGCTTGAATGGGTTGAAGATTTCAATATTGAAGATCTTCAGGACTTTGATGACAGTAATTATGGCCTATTCTTAGAGGTTGATCTGACAATTCCTGATGATTTGCACAATAAATTTTCTGATCTGCCCCCAATTCCCGAGGTTCAGTGCTCACCTGGCTCTAAACAGAAGAAGCTCATGATGACTCTGGAGCCGAAACAAGGCTATGTCATATATTACAAAAACCTCCAGTTCCTGATGAAACATGGTGTCCAAGTGACCAAAATTGGAAAAGTTTTGAGGTTCAGGCACTCAGAATGGTTGAAACCATACATTGATACAAACACAGAGCTTCGAACATCTGCAAAGAGCCAATTTGATAAGGGCTTGTTTAAATTGATGGTTAATTCTGTGTATGGCAAAACTATTGAAAATGTCAGAAAACATACCGATGTTAAAATAATTACTGACCCCAACCGGAGCAAAAAATTGGTTGCAAAGCCTAATTTCAATTACAGAAGAATTTATGATGAGCACATGGCACTTTTCAACATGAAAAAAACAAAGATTAAGTTTGATAAACCTATTTATGTAGGGGCTGTGATATTGGAATTGGCCAAATTACATATGTTAACATTGTATTATGATGTGTTGAAACCTTTTTATGGTGATAATATAAAATTAATGTACATGGACACGGATAGTTTTATTCTTGATATTAAAACAGAAGATGTTTATCAAGATATGTCACAGCCTGAATTGTTTCAATACTTTGATACCAGTGAACATAAAATAATTCAACCCCACAACAAAAAGGTGCCTGGCAAGTTAAAAGATGAGACACTTGGTGATGTTATTGTAAAATTTGCTGGGTTAAGTGCCAAGGTGTACAGTTTTAAAACATGTAGTGGTGTTGCTGCCAAAAAGGCCAAGGGTATTGGCAGAGTAACTGTTGAAAATGAGCTTGAATTTGAAGATTATGAAAATTGCCTCAAATCCCAGAATTTAATCAAAACATCAGAATCCAGAATTCAGAGTGTGGATCACTTATTGACTTCAAATATTGTAAGAAAAGTGGCCCTGGACCCACATGATGATAAGAGATGCATTTTATCATGTGGCATACATACTTTACCATGGGGGCATTGTGATTTGAAAAATGGGAATCAATGCCCAATTACAGAGCATGATTTGAAATAAATAAACATGCCTATGAACTTATTTGGGTTCAAAAAACAGGCTATTATGGACCTGCCAACACCACAACCCTCTCCTGATATGATATCTAAACTGAGTGGCTTGTTAATTATTCATCTGAACAGCATACTTACAGATGTTGATGATGAAACAGGCAAAATATTGTACATATTTAACAATAATTTAAATCATTACCAATTACCTGTAGGTGGGCAATTGCAATTTATTACAACCCCTGAGGGTGATGTCAAGATTTCAGTAGGGAGAAATATTTATAGAATTAAGCACTCAAACATGGTTTCTGGCACTGTATATACTGTTTCTGCTGGTGACTGCTTATATATTGAGGTCCCTGGATCACATGACAAGCTTATACCCTTTTTTATAGAATTAAGAATCAGATACTCTATAATAAATAACCACTAAAACAAAAATGCCTAATGATATATTTGGCCATACAAGGCATGAAGATCACAGTGATGAGATTCTGATGCTTGATGTCAGAGTCAAGAAATTAAGAAGTGATTTACAAGCTTTACAAACCACACTCAATGCCAGTCTTCAATTAGAAATTACAAATTTGCAATCACAATGCATGGACCCTCTTCTTAAAATTGATTCTGAACTCAAAGTGTTGCTTCAGAAATATACTGATTTGGCCACATTGGATAATTTTCAAAGTTTAGAAGAAGCTGTAGCAGCTCTTCAAGCCAAATTTAAGACCCAGGCTAACAACTCTGAGCAATTGAAACAGCAATTGGAAGAGCAAATAAATAATGTCCAGGCACAGCTCCAAACAATTGTCAAAAGCATAAAATCACAAGAAGATTTTGATCTAGTGATTTCCACTCTAAAAGAACAGATTCAATCACTCCAAATACCTAATCTGGATCCTCTGCACAATGCCATAGCCGAGGTTAAAGAAAAAATTGAGACACTTGAAAATTTTATGAACAATTTGCCATCTTCTGATGCTTTGAATGCAATAACTCGGAGTGTAGCAAATATTAAGCTGCAACTTGAAACATATGAAGATTTTGGAAAAATTCAAAGTTCCATAACCCATCTTGAAGGTACAATAGCAGCAGTGCAAAATGATTTGGCAAATGTACTAGAATCTCGCCTGCCCGGTATTGTAGACACCCTTGTTAGTGTCCAGCACCAGATCACAAAGCTTGAAAACCTCAACACTGAATCTGAACTATCTCATTTTCATCACTTGATAGATGATATCCAAACAAAACTTGAAATTTTACAACAATCCACACCCACTCAGGCAGATATAGCCCTGCTCCAAAATGCTATGCAAAATGTGGCTGATGCTTCTGAATTAAACAATGTGAAATTGGCACTTGAATTTTTGCAAAATACAGTATCAAATCTTCCCACATCACAGGAACTTAAAAATATTAAGAGAGCTGTGAATCGCATATTGAAATCAGAAGATATCAAGAATATCCAGACAGAGATCAAACAACTTACTCAGACAGTGGCCACTCTACCAACTAATCAACATATTAATGAACTGCATGCCCTGTTTGAGGATATCAGAAGACAGGTCCATGATCTTACTGCTCAAAATTCAAAATTGGCAGTTGTTGAAAATTTGCAACAAATTGTAGCTAATATCAAGCAACAGCTAGGAACCATGGAATCCAATCAAGCAAATGCTCTGTCTGTTTTTGCCACCCAGCTTCAAGAAATTGTGCAACAATACAAGAAACTTATTGTGGACATAAAAATCAAGCCAGGCCATGATGATGTTGTTAGGACCATCAATGAGCACCTTGAATCTGTAACAAGCAGATTGCTTACAGCAGAAAAAGAAATAACAGGCATAATCGAGAATCCAAAACATTCAGTAATTCTTGAATTGTACAGCATCCCCAACAAAGAATATGATTCACCATTTACACCAGGTGGCAAAATATATATGCTGTCCCCTGCACAATTTTATTACCAGTTTTTTGTTGGGGGCACATTGAGACCAATCAAAATCAAATATTGGCATCAACCACAGGCACACCACTACCCTACCTTATCAATAACAAATGCTGACAACAAAGTAAAAATCGCCCGTGTAGAGTTAGAGGATTTTACAGATCCCAATACATTAGAAACAGCATATGTTGAAGATGATGGCTCTCTGGAATTTAATATACAAATAGGAGACAAACTGTATTTAGAAAATCCTGCAGTATCAGCTGCTGAACACCCTATAGTTGCAATATTCTTGTTTTCATATTATGTCTAGACAAATTATTGTTGATGAATTACACAGACAGGCCAGACATAATTTTAAGAGACTCCCAGTAGTCACAAAGGGCATAGATGATTTATGGCAGAGCGACTTGATTGAAATGGCAAGTGGAAAGTTGAAAAACTTAGACAAAATCAACAAGGGCTACAAGTATCTACTTACTGTAATAGATACATTTTCAAAATTTGCCTGGGCTGTCCCACTCAAATCCAAGACTGGAAAATGTGTTACAGAAGCCATCAGGACAATCATCAATCAGAGTGGAAGATCACCCCGCTATTTGCAAACAGATAATGGCAAAGAATTTTATAATTCTGTGTTCCAACAATTTATTAAAAGCCAGGCAATAAAACATTACTCGAGTTACAGTGATCTCAAAGCCTCAATTGTAGAGAGATTCAACAGAACCTTAAAAAATCTTATGTATAAACAATTTACCCTCCAAGGTAATTATAAATGGGTTAATATTCTTCCAGAACTTCTACATAAATATAACAACTCGGTCCATTCCACAATCAACATTAAACCCTCCGAAGTAACTTCATCTGATGAGCAAAAATTGATCAGGACTGTTTATTATCCTAGATACCAGCCAACAACAAGAAAGGCCAAATACAGGGTGGGTGATCAAGTAAGAATCAGCAAATATAAGCACTTATTCAAAAGAGGCTTTACAAGAAACTGGAGCACTGAATTATTTACAGTGGTTCAAGTTAAACCCGGGACCCTTAACACATATATAATAAAGGATCACCGAGGAGAAATTCTCAAAGGCAGGTTCTATGAACAAGAGCTCAGCAAAACTAAACAGCCTGACACATATCTCATAGAAAAAATTATCCGCAGAAAAGGCAACAAGTTATTTGTCAAATGGCTAGGACTTCCAGAACACAGCTGGATCGAGGCAGACAAAGTGATAATATGAACCCCTGGGATGTTATAAAAAGGCTGCCAGAACCTGAACAACAAAATAAGAGAAATGGCAAGTTGCTGCCTGATAATATTAGGTGTCTTATTGTTGGGCCATCTGCTTGTGGTAAAACTACACTAATGGTTGATAATTTTTTATTGGCACCCAACTGGTTAGACTGGAAAAACAGGCACTTGTATGTCTTCTCTAAGAGCTTGGAACAATTAAAATATCAGCAGCTGATGAAGCTATATGATGGATTGGATATTGCCACTTTTGAACCAGATGTTAAGCCATTCCATGAATGTCTCGATAATTCTGTTGTTGTGTTTGATGACATTATATTGGATAATCAAAACAAGGTTAGAAATTTTTTTACACAGGGGCGGCACAAAAACATTGATTGTTTCTACCTGGCACAGACTTTTTCTAAAATTCCGAAGCAGCTGATCCGAGACAACAGCAATTTTATATGTGTGTTTCATCAAGATCATACCAACCTCAAACACATACATGATGAATATGTAGGTGGGGACTTGAGCTACAATGATTTTTCTAAATTTTGCAGCAGGTGCTGGAACCAGGACAGTTATGGGTTTGTCACTATTGATATGACAAGAACACCCAATAGTGGCAAATATAGAAATAAAATCAACAATTTTCTAGACATTGAAATATAAATAAATAACCATGAAAAGGCCAATCATTGATGATCTTAAGTTAAGAGATTATCTTGTAAAAAGATTTAAGGGATGGAAATCAGAGAACCGAGGAATTTATGAACAACACAAACAAACAGAACAGCCCATAATTGATGCTATTAGTGAATTAGGTAAAAATATCAAAACTGTTACAGAGCAAAATCAAAATTTGATCACAGAGCTTGTGCCTGTAGCTGCTAGGAACATATTAGATTATCCAATCACCCCACTTTCCAGTATTCATACACCTAGTCCTATTGCTCCTAGAAGAATTGAAGCTACTCAGGATCCTATTGAATTGGGTCTTCTTGCTCAAAAATATTTAACCACACCTAAAGACAACAAAGATGAGGTCTTTGGCTTATATGCTGACACAGAGCTTGATGGTAGCATCATACATAGAATTGGCAATTTCAGAGTAACATTTATGGGGGATGATCTGATTGTATATTCAGAATCTCGTCTCGGAGAAAAAGGTGCTTTTGTTAAGTACCCCGGAACACCTGGGTTGTGGGAACTGATGACTAGGAAAAGGCCTGGCAGCTATACAGATCAAGATTATGATTATTACAAAGAAATATTAATAAAATCAGATGCTCTATACCAGAACAATGATCCCACACAAAAAAGAGTCAAGTCGAGCAGTGGAGCAAAATACAACAACTTAATCAAGCCCATATGGTCACAAATTAAGACTGGCAGTGGAATCAAACATTACAACACCCTGCCTAAAGAATTTGTGTGGGTTGATGATGTCAGGAAACTTGTAGATAGGTTATTGGTGATAGCTGGGGAGGAAAATGCTGGCAACCACAATTTTTACAATGAAAAGGTTGGAATTATGGACATGATAAGCACAAAATTGTCTAATTTTATAGTGAATGACACTAAGGGGATTGGATATCTTATAAAAATTATTAATACTCTACCACCTAAATTTTGGAATATCTCTGAGGGTCGGGGGTTGGTTAATGACATTATAAACAAGCTGCCATTTGAACTACATATTCCAGGCTATCAGTATTGTGGTCCAGGCACAAAATTGGATAATAGATTAAACAGAGGGGATCCTGGTGTAAATCCCCTAGATGCTGCTTGTAGAGACCATGACATAGCATACAACACACATTCTGATCTTGACAAGAGACATGTTGCAGACAAAAAATTAGAAGAGGCTGCATTTGGTAGATTTGTAAGCAAAGATGCTTCTTTGAGTGAAAAAATAGCAGCATTGGGAACCACCATAGCTATGAATACTAAACAAAAACTGGGGTGGGGGCTGTGAATATGTATATAATAAACCTACAATGAAGGCCAAAGGTGTTATGTATCAAATACCTTATGCAGGTCTCAAATCTCTTAAAACTATTGACAGTCTCTTGACCAAAAAGCAGCGCGAGAAAAAAAGCTCTTGTATTGCCAAGGGCCATGGTATGAAATTATTGCTTAGTACCCCCCAATTAAAAAAATTACAGCAATCAAGAAAAAAATCACATGTTGGTGGCTTCATATTTACTATCCCAGCCATCTTAGCAGCTCTCGGGGCTGTTGGGAGCTTGGCTGGGGGATCAGCTGCCATAGCAAAAACAGTAATAGATGCCAAGAAAAATAGGGCAGAATTAGATGAGCAGAGGCGCCATAACCTGGCCATGGAGAAACAAGGCAAAGGTGTTAAGAGAGCCATGAATAAGTTTAAAAAAAACAAGAGCCGCTTACAAACCAAGATATTGAAGCTTTAATCAAGCCACTGGGCATCAAAAATTTTAGAGGTGTGTACATGTCTGATTCTTTACCAGAACAACCACTCAACAAAGAGTGTGGCATTGTTAATTTGGATAAGTACAAAAATCAGGGCACTCACTGGATCTGTTATCTTAAATATTTAAACAATGAGGCATTTGTGTTTGATTCATTTGGAGGTGTTCCACCTGAAAATTTAGTAAAATATTTAAAATCACCTAATCTTTATTACAATAATGCCCGTGTTCAAAATTTCAAAGATGTTAATTGTGGACATTTGTGTTTATCTGTTCTTAGATATATGTCTCAAATAAATAAGCCATCAATTGAAGATTTTCAAAAGGCCTTGTGGTATTTAAAACATCATGGGGGTATTCCATCTCACCAGCCAAAATTCAATATTGAAACTCAAATTACATGATGACATAGTGTATCCCAAAACAATAGCTCTCAGAGCATTTTATGGCATGTACTTGATCCCTAATATTACACACCACAACAACAAAATTGCAGTAGGGGATCAAAAAATTGTCATCACTCCAGGGCAATATAATCTGTCCACTCTAAATGCTCAATTACCCAGAGGTGTAGTGTTAAGTCAAAATTCTGTCACTCACAGAGTAGAGATTGTATCTGTTACAGAAACAGTGGATCTGGGTACTATAGGAGAGCTGTTAGGATTTGAGAACAACACAAAACTTGAACCAGCCATCAAACACACTGCTATTAATATACCTAAATTCTTAGCCATAGAGACTCTGAATATTCACTGTAATGTGGCTGAGGGTATGATCACCAAATCAAATGGCATAGGCACTCACAAACAAACTGGCATCATTGCAACATTCAAACCTAATTCTGAATTTATGGAGCCCATCATCTACAATCCATCCCCAACATTATATTTTCCTGTGTGCCATAATAGAATAGATAACATTGAATTGATGGTCACTAATGAAAAAGAAGAATTAGTTGATTTTGCTGGAGCCACAACAACTGCTATCATAGAGATTAACATTTAAATAAAAATACATACAATGGAAAATATTGAGAGTTATGAGCTACAATCATTCCCTCCAAACAGGAGGACATTTGCAAATTTAAATCAACCCAACACAGAGATTGAGGTTGATCTTGATGTAGGGGATGGATTTATACACCCCCACAGACCAGATCTATACATCAAATTTGATGTTGTAAAGCTCGATGGAACAGATTATCCGGCAAATTCAAATATAAGATTGGTAGACAATTTTGTGCCGCATCTATTCTCTGAAATTGAGATCAGAAAGCATGGCGTTGTTATAAACAGAATAGATTATCCCGGCATTACCTCCACAGCTTTGGCCACACTAAAATTATCCAAAACCGAGGCTTCTTACTACAAAATAGGTGGATTTGGGGCTGGTGATAAAATATTATCCAAAAATCACACAGTGCTGTTCCCCATGCGCCTGTTGCCAGGATTCTTCTCAGATTACAGAGATATTATGTGGAAGGGTGGTTTAAGAATCACATTTAGAAGAGCTGCAAATGATAACAATGCTTTGATGAGGTACAGCACATTAAATTCTACAGGGGAAGCTCTGCCCAATACCCTACCTGATGAGGGCAAATGCATTATTCAGACTATGGAGCTAAGAATCCCGGTTGTTGAATATGAAGCCAGTTATGCTCTTAAATACAAAGCAGATATAATAAAAAATCCACAGATTCCTCTACAATTTTATACATATCAATGTGTACAGAAGCCCGCAACTGGTACTTATTATGAGTTTGATGCTACAAATTCATTCTCCAGTATACAATATGACATGCCAGATTTTGTGGTGGTATTGTTTCAGACTGGAAGACACAATAATCAGGAAAAAAATTCAAGTAGATTTGATAACTGCAACATCAAGAACATATATCTTAAAAATGGCAGAAATGAGGTATTTCCCAGAGAAAATTATAATTTAGACATTTCCAAGGATGATTTCCTTAAATTATATGAAGCATTTACAGCATACAAAAGGGTCACTACTGGCAATACTGACATGTATTACACACCAGATGAATTCAAAGCACAGAGACCCATGTTTGTAATCAACACTTCAAAAAGAAAACAAGTTGTGGTTAATGATAGGACAAATATTAAAATTATTTGTGAATTCCATGAGGCATTACCCGATGACACCATATGTAGTGTTATTCTCATAGGTGAAAAATCATATGTTTATGATGTAAGAAATGAGAGAGTCACGGAGCAATTCTAGAGGGTCTCTGCATATTGCATTTTTTTTAATAAACAAATTGAAGCTGGTATCCAATTGAACTTAAACTGGAATTAAATATGTGTGTGTGTGTGTAGGTGGCTCTTATAAGCAGCTTGGCCTAGTTTTAAGTATGGCTAAAAAAATATCAAGAGGGGCATATTTTTGACAGGTTTATGGACAACAATCTCACAGAAGTGCCTTTTGTAAGTATAGACAAATCAATCTGAGGGGGTTCATACTTTCCGAGAAATTCCCGAGGGCATTTTTACAAAAATCTTGGATTAGACAGGGTTCCACACTTGAGCAAAAAGCTCATATGGGCATGTTGAGCTTGTTTTAAGTATAGCCAAATCTGCATGAGGGGGGTTCATACTTTCCGGTCCTGGTTGTATATACTTTTATACTACTCGCATGGCGTATTATGAATGAATATGTTCGAGAACGGATGGAAGAAACATTGGAATACTGTAGTCTTTTTACATGTACCTGTAAACATGTGTGTGTTACTTCGTACTGCATTGATGTGGCTGAAAGTTGCAGAGTTATATATTTATACCAATCCTTAACCAACGTACGAAACAATACATGTATGTGTGGGCCGGGCCATCCAAGTGATTGCCAGGGCACGGCCCTCGACGGCGCCAGACCGGGGCGTCCCGATTTAATAGGGCGAAATCCTTATTTCTGATTACATGAATGTGAATATTTGTTTTGTAAAGAAGTGGATTTGTGTAGAGAAAAAAAAATAATTGAAGTTACTTCTCAATGACAAATGTATATTGTAAAATCTTGTAGCAATTTAAACTAAGAGACTACTGTTGTTTTGACATCAACCTACAATACACTTGTTCTTTGACTAAGGCATTGAAAAACAAGGCTATTATTTACCGTCGTTAACACCGTAAATATACAGCACGGTCATGCTTTTTTATTGGCCGAAGGTGGAAAGTAGCGGGATCAGGGTATAAAGTTAAGGCAGGGGGTAACAGGGTGGACAGTTGGGGTGCCAGAAATCTACCCTCGCCTGGATGAAAATTTTATCTTGGACCTTCCTTTTGTATGCAAATATTTGTGAAGATATTAAACTCCTATAAAGGATTGTAGGAATAAGTATTAGAAAGCCGAATATGATAATCAAATTGACAGTCAAAAGTTACATGTATAATTACATAATCACAGTAGTACAGTGAATTTTTTGTCCAGCTAATAAAGTTCAATGTACCTTAATATATGTGTTTTGTTGTCAAAGCTAGTACTGTAATTGTAATTACAATTTTTCAAAGGTTAACTTAAGTGTATTAAGTTCCAACTTAAGGAATATAAGAATAGAAAATCCCCCCCGCAAACAGAAACAAATCGGTATTAATGCTTTACTTAGCTCCCCCCTCCCAATCTCTGAAGAAATCGGCGCCTATGCACATCACTCCCTTCCCATATAACATTTTGCGTTGAATTCAATATGGCGGAAATCCACTTGGAACACACCAATGTGGTTCCCCTTAAGCCTAACCTGTATCTATCATGACCAATTGTACCCAGCCTAACTCCTTTACTTTTTATAAGGAGTGTTAAGGGACTTTTGAATCACCCTGGAATCACTTTGTCAACATGAGATCAAGATCTCTCTCTCTCTCTCTCTCTCTCTCTCTCTCTCTCTCACACACACACACACACACACACAAACACCCCCCCCCACATACACTTATTATATATATAATGAGTGTGTGGGTGTTCGTGTGTGTGTGTGTGTGTGATGGTAGGTAGGTAGGTAGGGGGGGCTTAGGTAATATTTTGCGGGGGGGGCTAAGATTTGTAGATCCGGCACTGTATGCACACATACGTCACACGCTTTAGCAGTAAGTTCTCTACTATGTGAAAACACTGTTTCAGCACGCACTTCTTCCGACGCCAATTCCTTGAAGTAAGAATACACTTTACAAATAAGATTTCTGTCTTGTGAACGTAATATTTTACCCTTGGTGCATGTACTACTAGTTCTAGGTTTCGAGAGCGACATTATTAATTTCATTTGCTTTAATTTACTTAGCTTTTCTGTCACTTTTGGCTAATTGCGAAGATGGAAATGAGTGATGATATAATGAAATTGATGAATGCACATTCATAAACATCCATGTCCAGGCCGGGATTCGAATCCGGGACCCCTGGCGTCATAGCGCGATATGCTAACCACTCCAACATGGGGGCCGACGCGACACTATTAAACAACACTCACGGAACACACAATATTGCACAACTATCGAACATAAGGGCTGTATTGCAGAGCGCGCTACGACACCAGGGGTGCTGGGTTCGAATCCCGGCCCGGGCATAGGTGTTTGTAAGTGTCCCTTCATCAATTGCATCATATCATCATCCATCCTCATCTTCGCGATTAGCCATAAGTGGCAGAAAAGCGAAGTAAAATAAATCAAATCAATCAATAAGGGCTGTATTGAATCCTCTCACAACTGTTCTTCGTGGCGTACGAGTAAAATTATCTTACACCGCCCTCGTTACGAAAACGCTGAACTCAAACTGACTTAACTGACTCGCAATGTTCGTGAACGTCCACAACAATGAAGGGTCATTGTGCATATTCAGCCGAATTTAACACCCGTTATCCCATAGCTTTACCAAGACACAACTCAGCAGGGTCAACACGGTGGAAACGAAAAAAAAACAAAAACAGACGGGACAAGGAAGGAAAACGAAAAGGTCATTGTGTGTGTGGAGAGACGTGTTTTTTCCCGTGTTTCTTCTAAAAACGATAACTCTGGCTGTAGGCGACGGAAATTCATGGGACTTGGACAGTCAGGTTCAAAATATCGTGCCCCACCTTATGATGAACCTTAAAGTGGCGAGTTTTACGAAAACTTCTTGCGTGCAAGCAGGGGCGCCGACTTGTCAAAATTATTGGGGTGGCTCTGATCACTGAAATAAATGAATGATGACTCACTCCCTCTCTTTTCTAAAAAATAAAAAATACGTCTTCGTATAGCAGTTTTTAAGCAGCTTTTATATTCCTCATGCAAATGAAATGTAACATGAAAAACGTTTAGAAAATGTTTCTGTTGAGTTTCGGGTTCTTTCAGTTCTTCAATTACACAAGAAATGGAGTCAGGAATAAAACAGTAACATAATCAGCACAATAACTTACATTGTGATATGAAGATACAAAGTTGCGTCGCACAGGACGGCTATATCATATTGGACATGTTTGACAGGAAGAACGCACAGACTAAACACCAACAACATTTAATAATCAGGTCTGGCGTTCGAGTTCAATCAGCATACGACACTCTCCCCCCCTTAGGTTGAAGAGACTCCCGTTTCATGTAGTTTGCCCATATCGGTCAGGCGGTCGTCTTGGTCTTTGTGATCTCCTAACCGGTTGATTGTCGCAGGCCGCATTCGGAGGTACCACTGGATCCTGATAAGCAGACACTGGGAGATAATCTTCCTCTCCAACAAGCACTGGTTTTTTTCGGACAAGGACGTCTTTTCCGACCTTGTCGGGATACTTCTTGATCTTCGAGAGATGAACAACAATTGTGTCATTGTCCACAATCACCTTCGCCATCTTCCGGCCCATCAATTTAACAATTTCTCCGATTTTGTATTTGGATCCATGGCTGAATTGTTTCTTGCGTTGTTCAACAAGCACCTTTTCCCCCGGCATAAACGGAACGGGACTAATAGGCTGATTGTCGAAACGATTTGGTGCGTCAAAAGCGGAAATGTCCGTTCTTGGCCGAAACTTGAGCAAACGTTCTGCTGGACTACATCCGTGCACTGGAGTATTCCTTAATCTGCGAAAACCTATGTTACAGACAATGGCCAACCATTTGCATCTTCAGACTTCACCACCCCAACATTCCTTTCAGCTAGACCATTTGATTGAGGGGTGTACGGAGCTGAGTGAAGAAGCTTGATGTTCTTCTTTGAGCAATAAGAATTGAAGTCTGAAGATGCAAATGGTTGGCCATTGTCTGTAACATAGGTTTTCGGATATCCAAAGCATGAAGAAAATTCATCTAAATGACCAATCATGGTGTCAAATTGCATATTCTTCACTCTCCATACCGATATCCAATGAGAATAAGCGTCAACCAGCAACAGGAAATTCATGTCTGAGTAATGGAAGAAATCAAGATGAACACGCTCAAAAGGCTGCGATGCAATAGGCCACGTTTCGAATGCGGTACCTGGTACATTGGGCCTGTTATTGTATCGCAAACATGTGTCACACGAAGATGTAACCCTTTCAATATCTTCATTCATCGTCTTCCAGAAGAACGATGAACGAGCTATTTCCTTCATTTTGCATGTTCCCTGGTGGAATTTGTGTAACAGAGACAGGACACTTTGTATACAAGATTCAGGTACAACTAGTCTTTCGCCCACGAAAATACATCCCTTCTGTATGTGGACATCATATCGCCTGTCGAATATTTTCCTGATAGGATGACTTTTTGTTCTCCCTATGGATTGTGGCCATCTCCTTTGAACATATTCGAATACTTTAGAAAGCTCAGGATCACGTTGTGATTCCAGCGAAATGCGCGTCAACACCGAAGATTCAATAAGATTAAGGACAACTGGCTCAGCTGTCAACTGACATGCGAAATCATCATGATAATCATGAACTGGATCATCTGCAACACAAATTCTAGACAATGCATCGGCCAACTCAACATGCGGCGTGTAAACAGTTCTGAAGTCATATTCTTCCAATACTAACTTCCATCTGTTGATTCTGCTGATGGCTAAAGCAGGCAGGTTACTTCTAGGATCCAGCAGGTGAGATAAAGGTTTCGAGTCGGTGAACGCGACAAAACGTCGTCCAATAAGATACTTGTGAAAGTATTTGACTCCACGGACTAATGCAAGTGATTCCCTTTCCAATTGAGTGTAGTTCCTTTCCGCAGCGGATAAAGTACCGGCCATACACATGATAGGCTTTAGGACTCCGTTTATCTTGTGCATTATGGCTGCTCCCGTAGCGGTAGGAGATGCATCCGACATGAGGTATAAGTCTTTATCAGGATCATATACTGTGCGTACTAAGTCCTTAGATAGCAGATCCTTGACATCCTGGAATTCCTTCTGATGAACATCTGTCCATGACCAGCGCACCCCATTCTTCAACAAATCATATAAACTGGCAACACAGTCAGCTAGGTTTGGCAGGTACGAAGCGTAATACGTGACCATACCGAGAAATGACTTCAATTCGCCGACATTAGTGGGTGGCTTACATTGAATTATTTTATCAATGTTTTCTTTCAGAGGACGAATTCCCTCCTGTGAAATAGAATGTCCCAGATACTTCACATTTTGTACAAAGAACACAGACTTTTGTTCAATTATGCGGACGCCATAATCGGAGAAAAGAATCAGCACCTTTCGTGCTTTATCATAGCACTCCTCAAGAGTAACTCCTCCTACCAAAATGTCGTCTTGGAAAATGGAAACCTTGTCTACACCCATCAATATCTGCTCCATCGTGGCTTGGAAAATGGCACTGGCAGAGTTTACTCCGAAGGGAAGCTTCAACTGTCTGAATAACCCGAATTCCGTGTTGAAGACAAGGATCTTCTGAGCCTGTAGAGATAGGCGTAACTGAAGGTAAGCCCTTCGAAGGTCAAATGAAACGAACCAACTACAACCAACCATCTTGTTGAAAAGGTCCTCTATTTTAGGTAATGGATGTCCCATCTTCCTAAGTTGCGGATTTACAGTGTTCTTGTAGGACACACATAATCTTAATTCACCGTTTTTCTTACGAACAACAACAAGAGGAGAAGCCCACGATGATGATTTGATAGGTTCAATTACTCCATCACTAACCAACTTCTGTAATTCACCTTTGACTGGTTCCTTTAGCGAGTACGGGACGTCATAATATCTCTTGAACACTGGTGTAGCATCGTCTTTCAATGGCAAATCTATCTCGAAGCGCTTGATCGACTTGGACATGTCACCATCAAAAGGTATAGGAAAATCTTTCCTTAGATTCGCAACCAGTTCCTTTATTGCTGATGATTCAACAGTAGTTGCAACCATCTGAGGAACATGTGAAACAAAAATGTTTCGCCATTCAGGCATGAAGATGTCAATCCAAGACAAACCCATAATCGCACGATTCAATTTTGTCTTTACAACAATCATATCTAAGTTATGTTTCATTCCTTGAAATACAACTTCAACGTTAACTTTTCCTAAAACACCAAGATTATTACCATTTACTGCTTTCAAGATGATAGGAAAATTGCTTATAGTGCAACCTCGCAATGAAGACTCAAATTGTCTGCTATCAATTAAAGTATAAACAGAACCTGTATCCACTAGGAATGGAATCTTAGAATTGTTGACTTGTAAGTCGATAAACAACGATCCCTGTGTATGCCAAACAGATTCACTTTCTTTAGTAACGAAAGTAGTGAAAATTTCTGGACACTGAGCGTTACATTGGATACCAGCGGCGCTGTAATCAACAAATTCGCTCTCAGATTTTTCTTCTTGAATATCTGCAAATTTGTGATCTATGGGAATGCACGGCACATTAAAATTTGAATAATCAATGGATGATTCTTGGTTTACATGTTTGAAATTGCTGTGATTGTTAGGTACAATCGTAGGTTTTGAATTAGCTGGAACATTGATAGATTTTTCATTGATACGTGTGTTAAGCACAATGTTAGTGCCAGAAAGCAATTTGCTTTTACTAGAATTGTTAAATTCTCTCTTCTTGCAGGCAGTCAAGAAATGATTTTTCTTTTTACAATATCTGCAAGTAGCCCCAAAAGCTGGGCATTTCCCGTTAGGATGAAAAGAATTACAATTACCACACGGTTTACCAGAATCATTGTTTGATTTGTTACCAATATCCCTTGAATCAGTTCTATTTTGTCTGATGTTCATTCGGAATTTGTCCTTGTACCTGTTTTGTATTTGCGAAGTGACTTCAGTTGGAGTTTCAGAATATTCCACAGCATTCTTTGAGCGACTTTGATTAATAATTCCCTCATTTAATTCAAGGTCATCGAGATACATGGCCGTATCTATTGCTTTTTTCAAGGTCAAATCAGGATCTGATAACAGTCTGTTTCTAACGCGCACACTTCTCATACCAAGAATAAATACGTCGCGACACATTGAGTCGATGAGATCACCAAAATCACATTTTGAAGCTTGTTCTTTGATTTGCACAATGAAATCCGGAATGTTCTGATTTTCTTTCTGTTTAATAAGAAAGAACTTATGCCTTTCAAGCACGAGATTTTTCTTGGGCTCATAATGGCGGATCAACATTTGTTGAATTTGGGCAAGACTGAGCTCTGATATTGATTTAGGTTGTATGAGATTGTACAAATCAGCATACGTTCTGTGCCCTATTGCAGCTAATAGAACATGCTTAGCCTTATCATCGGGAATGTCTGAAGCTTTGCAGAAATGCTCGAATCTATCGAAGTATTGTTTAATACTTTCCTGCTCCCTGCAGAATTCAGAAAATTGAGACAGCTTTTGCATTGTGTACAGACAGCTTGAAGAACAATGAAAAGAAATATGTAGACTTACGAGAAATAGGTATCAAATAAAGTTTCCAAGATCCTCGTCGCCATTGTTGAGTTTCGGGTTCTTTCAGTTCTTCAATTACACAAGAAATGGAGTCAGGAATAAAACAGTAACATAATCAGCACAATAACTTACATTGTGATATGAAGATACAAAGTTGCGTCGCACAGGACGGCTATATCATATTGGACATGTTTGACAGGAAGAACGCACAGACTAAACACCAACAACATTTAATAATCAGGTCTGGCGTTCGAGTTCAATCAGCATACGACAGTTTCAAAGTCTCTTTATGTCTATCTATTGTGTCTGCTCATTTGTTTTTTAGATAACAATTAACATTTTTATTGAAAAGTATGTATTTACATTAAGATACCAACCTAAAAGTTTTATGCCGACCTCGGTGGCCGAGCGTGTTGGGTGGTAGACTCAACCCGCTTTGATCCAGAGGTCTCGGGTTCGAGTCCCGGCGAGGGCATGGGCGTGTTTTAATGTCCGCAACAGACATGTGATGGATTGCAAATAACCCATAAAATAAACAATATTTAACAGTTTTATTTAATTATTTACATAAATGCTAACACAAATCGCAGGAAAATGGTTTTACTTTTTTGTTCTTGCTACAATATTTTACTTTTTAAATTTAATTTTGCAATAATAAAAACAAATAGCATGTACATTAAAATATAAATTGACATACACAACAAAAACATATGAACATGATCTAAAAATAAAGCAAAAGTTGCTCTACGCAGTGGGTTATTTTTTATGAACTCATTAACGAGCGGTCTCAGGTCCAAATTATCAAGCACAGTTTGATGTATGTGAAGTACCGCTAAGCTGCTTAGTCTCTTCTACTTCATTGTAGATCTCAAATATGTCTTTAGTCGGCTAATAACACTGAATGACCTTTCGGCTGTGGCTGTTGTCATTGGCACAGTGCTGAGGACCATCATGAATTTGGCTCCTGGAGGGTGCTGCCTTCCAAAAGAAACTTCCTTGTCACGCATGGTAGTTAGAACCACTTTCTTCTGTTTGGCAATATCACCAAGCATGGACATGTGTACGGAGAGCCTATCGGCATCCAAATCTTTGCGAAAGAATTCTCGCGTTTGCTGAAACTTTGTTGTGCAACTGTTCACAGCTGAGATGCATTCTTTCTCTACGGTTGTTACTTTTTGTAGTCCTGTAGATTCATGTCCTTGTTTAACACATAATTTTGCTGTGTCACACACGTCAGTGTATATTGATTTATAATACTATTTTGGAGTGTAGAACTTGTGATGTTTGGCAGCATCAGGATTTTCAAGTCTCTTAGGGACCTGACGTTGCCGGGGCAATTCTGGCTCAACGAGGCTCGGTTTGCCCTCTGTGCATTTCAGCCAGAACTGCTCAAAACACATTCGCTTTTCTTGAAAGATGTCAGTCAAGTATTTTAGTTTTGATTCTACTTCTGTAGAACCAATGCGTTGAGACTGAATCTTACAGTTTACCTCTTCTATTTGACCCATCACATGGCAGTAGAGGGAGAGAAAGAAAAATGTCTTGAAGTGAAGCATTGTCTCCAGATATCCAGCACATTTTAATGTTGCGTCAGTAGAATCCTCTTCAGAAAAATTCTCAAGAAAATTGAGAAGGTTTTCATAGTTCCTTAAGATCTGTTGCATACTGGAGGCTCTCAACGTCCACCGACGAGGGCAAAGTGGTCGCAGTCCAGTATGGCCAGCCTTCTCATTCACATCAATAATATTCCTAAATATTTGCATTCTTTTAGGGGATTCCCAAACAGTCTTTAACAAGTCGTTGGCTAAATTCATTATGTCTCTGATTAATATATGTATAATAGTAAATAATAATTATATACATACTTAGTATATAGATATAAGTTATGTGTTTTGCTGTTTCCGGTCATAGCCCCCCCAAAGTTGATGGTTTGTCGGTCTCAGCCCCCCAAAGTTGATGGTATAGAACATTTCAAATGTGTATTTAAAGTTAAGTTCATGTGGCAAAATTCAGAGTAAACTTTACAAGTGAAGAAAAATAATACATTAGATCCTCTTAAGCAAAATTATTGGGGGGCTCTGCCCCCACATCATTAACATTGGGGGGGCTCGAGCCCCCCTAAACCCCATGGAGTCGGCGCCTATGCGTGCAAGTAAAATACAGAACAAGGCGCTTAACTCGCGCGCCGCAGTTTCCTAACTGTAGAACGTTGCACTCCTGCCATTGGCTGGTCGCCAAGGACACGGTCTCCGTAGCTCCGCCCGATATTGCTTTTAAACCGTACGTCGTATAGTCGGTATTGGACCTACAGTTTAAGGTGGAATTCGAACAACTATGTGCCTCCACCGAGTATCGAACCCGGGCCGGTTCCTAAGCGAGGAAAAAGGATGGCACCTGATTATATGTATATATGTACACACACACACACACACATATATATATACGATATATATATATATATATATATATATATATATATATATATATATATATATATATATATATATATATATTAAGAAGGAACTGCCTGCTAAGGGATGCCTTGGAGGGAATGGTTGAAGGAGGAAAAGTCCGTGGAAGAAAAAGATATCAGCTTATGGATGATATTAAATAAACTGGGTCGTATGCTATTACGAAGCGTAAGTCAGGGAATAGGGAAAGCTGGAGATTGCAGTGAAAAAAATGCCAATTAGGCAGAAAACAATGAATGAATATATACTAGGGCTGAGCCGATATCACTTTAAACCGATACCGATCCCGATACTCTTACCGATTCCCACCGATACCGATACCGATACTTGAAAATTTCAATAATTAAAACTTTTCAAAATATTGATCAATATTGGTACGTAAATATTCTTCTCCAATTATATGCATCAATTTACCAAAAAAATTCCTTTAGAATATTCAAGAATTACATCAGAATATTAAAATAGATGTTATGTAATAAAAAAATACAGTTTTTCGTGCAAAATAAAAAGAAGTTTGATTTTTCATAATTTCCACGATAATTAAACTCCGGGAAAATGTCGTACGGTATTTTTGCTGACCCCGTGAAAGACCAATATGCAGGAAAAGTATCTGCTGGTATCGGTAAATACGTATATTCCAACCGATACTTCCCGATACCGATACTGATACATCGGCATCGGTAATGGCTCAGCCCTAATATATATTATATATATATATAAAATTAGGCTTGCCCAAGTACATCATCCTAAACTGTTGCTTGCGTCAATGACACGAAAGGAAATTTGCATTCCATGTGGTTTTCCTTTCCTCTGGAGGTTGGAGGGCACCGAAGCAGAACGCTTGCGAGAAAGCGGCAGCCGATTCGTGGCCTACAAAGCCCCCTGCTGGCTGGTACGCGTTCCCTTTCTTTCTCAACAACCTTCAAGTGCGGGCGGAAGTTCCTATGCGTGTCACGGATCTTTCTTTCATTGTTTTGCGTTTTCACAGAAAATTTCTGCCGGAAGAGGCCATATTCATGACTTCCACGTTTCGTCAGTTGTAATAAGAATGATTGAATCATAACTGAGCGCGAATTCATCTAGTTTTCACCAGGCCGTAGCTACAATTGAACTCCAGGGGGGGCGCTCACGAGTTATCAGGGGGGCATTGTAAACCAAGTCCATTTTTCAAAATTTAACAGCGTTAGATGAAGGTGAATTAATTATATGTGTGTGTGTGGGAAAGGGGGTTAATTTAACAAAATATAAAATTTAAAAATATGAAACAAATTCTACAGCTTTTCTCTATATTTTCTAAAACATTTCCTGACGTGATGTTTTAAGTCTACTTTATGCACAGTAAGGCTAATCGGGATTGGACCTATAGTTTAAAGTGGGATCCGAACCACTTGTGCCTCCACCGGGTATCGAACCCGGGATCCCCTCAGTACAAGGCGAGGACGCTACCACTGCGCCATCGGGAGGCTCCTTTTCTGACGTGTTAATTGACTGCTTCTGACATAATCAAGCGTCAAGCTTCCTGAAACCTCGGGAAATATGCGAACCACAGGCTTCCCTGTAACTTGAACTAGCGACACTAGCGCCACTGCTCCCATGCCAGGGTCTCAAATGCTGTGGTGGATCTATAAACATTCCATGCCCGGCATCGTGCAGGTTCGAGTCTCCGGGGGGGGGGGGGTGGATGCGTAACAACTTTCCTCCTGAGATTTCGTCCAGTGTATGGGATCGTTGGCCACCTACATCGTGAGGAAATTGGGCAGCTACGAATGAGTAGCGTAACCCGGTCGTGGAAACCTACAATGACTACTAGGGGGTTCGTCGTGCTGACCACACGTCACCCTGTAACTGGTTGGATGATCGCCCACCTCAACAGGTGGAACTGAGGCCGGCAGTCGGTAGGTGGCCCTGGCCCCAAAAGGGCTGTTGCGCCACGGGTAATGTGATAGCCGCTGTTCGTGTTCTGTGAATTTATCAAGTTGTGAGCAAAATATCTGCTGTTTACATTTCTTCCTTCCACTGCAATCAAATTACATAAATTAGTTTTACCTAATATCAAGTCGGCGACGGCAGATGTCAGGGGGACTCAGCCACCCCTGGCCCTTCCCATACAGCACAAACATATTCAGGGGACGTCTAATGGACGTCCTCTGGATATCCATGCCGAAATTATGGATATCCATATGATGTCCCGGAATGTCCAGTAGACATCCATAGGACGTCCCCTGGATATTCATATGTCCGTCCTGAAGACGTCTATAGGACATCCAGGAAGGACGTGTTTTGGACATTCTGTGGATCATTCTTGGATGTGTTTTGGACATTTTGGAAACGTTTCGGACATTCTGTGGATCATTCTTGAACATGTTTTGGACATTACATGGATGACTTTTGGACGAAATCACGTGATGTTTTTATTTCATTCTGGATAATGATATATTCTGGACTAAAATTGTACCTTATCTGGACATTATGCTGATATTTTTCGCACATACTTTGGATACGAAAAGAACATTCCTGGGCTAGATTTACACAAATCGAAGACCTCGAGTACACATATGCTTATAACAAGCACTCCTCTCTTTCTCTCACTCACTCACTCACACACTACACACACACACACACACACACACACACACGCACTTACGCACACAATTCTCACACACACACCTATCTACACATCCGAAAAGTGCTTTGTATTCACAGGCATAAGCATAGTAAGCAGAGCTTATTCTTGACTACCACTTATGGACATCCACAATATCCATGGATCTGAATTGGACATTGTGGACGTCCTATGGACGTCCCTTGGAGATGTGTGCTGTATTTCTACGAGCATGGTTTTCACGCTATCACTAGGTATGTGTTCTCTGCTATATGAGATACTTCAGTATGTAGTTGAACAATCCAATCTATACGCAACTCAATCTCGACCAACAAAACCATTGTGTCTAACCATTAATGAACTTGAACAGTTTATTGGCATGACTCTCTATATGTCTGTGATTCAACTTCCAGCTACTAGGCATTACTGGAGCGGGAGACTTGGTCATCAATGTGTAAGTGAAGTGATGGACTGTAATCGGTGGGAAGAAATCAAACGATTTATTCACTTTAACGACAATATGACGTTTGTTCCTGCGGGACATCCTGCCATGACAAACTTCACAAAATCAGACCACTTCTTGAACGGATACGAGAACGTCTAGTTCTCGTACCTCAAGAAGAATTTTTGGCAGTGGATGAGCAAATCATTCCAACGAAGTGCAGGTCATCTATCAAACAATATAATGCCAAGAAGCCTCACAAATGGGGTTATAAAGCATTTGTTCTCAGTGGTATTTCTGGATATAGTTACGATTTTGAAATATTTTCTGGGGCTCAAAGCAATGTTGTCCCTGCTGGTACACCAGATTTAGGTGCTAGTAGTAATTCCAAATTGCGATATTCCTACAGAATCTGAAATGAAGCGAGAAGGACGGGGATCCATGAAGGAAAAAGTGGCTGTAGTGGATGATGTCGAACTTTCAATTGTGACGTGGTACGACAACAAAGTCGTAAATACCTTGTCGACATATGCAGGGAGCAGACCAACAGGGGAGAAACAGAGATATTTCAGAAAAGAGAAGACCTACAAGATGGTTCCATGTCCATACTCTATCTCAGTTTATAACAGTTATATGGGGGGTGTTGATCTTCTGGACTCAATGCTTGGATACTACAGGATAAATATTAGGTCCAAGAAGTGGTTCCATAAAATAATGTTTCACTCATTCGATTTAGTTTGCGTCAACAGTTGGCTTCTTTGGAGGAGAAAAACAGGAGACGTGATGCCCCTGGTGGACTTCAAATTATCAGTAGCAGATGCTTTGTGCAAGAGTAACAAGTCAGTTTGAAGGAAACGTGGGAGACCCAGCAACGAAGTTGAGAAGCAGTTGAATGAGAAGAAGAAAAAAGGCAAAACAGTTGCTGTCCCAATTCTTGACGTTAGGCTGGATGGCATGCGTCACTT
This sequence comes from Lepisma saccharinum, assembly GCF_977018435.1. Lineage (NCBI taxonomy): Eukaryota > Metazoa > Arthropoda > Insecta > Zygentoma > Lepismatidae > Lepisma > Lepisma saccharinum. The sequence goes on from NC_139238.1 coordinate 25,474,248, forward strand.
CCCAATTTGGATGGAAGAGAGATAACGATGCAAATTTCCTCAGTGTGTCAGCAAATCTTTTATTGTGTGCCAAAAATGTAAAGTCAACTTGCGTCTAAACAAAGACAGAAATTGTTTCTTCAGATTTCATACACAGTAGAATGCCCATAAGAAACAAGAACTCATTTCATTTATTTTTCGGCATCTAGAATGATGTAAGTGACTATGCAGGGATTTTTTGAAATTCAAATAAGTAATGGTCATTGTAAGCACTTTAGTCAGTGCAGTAGATATTTAGGAAAATATCAATTGTTAATTTTTTTTTTAGAAAGTGTCAAACAGAAATAGGTTGCAATATTGCCCTAATATTATTCACAATTTCAAATTCAGAGTTGAAATAATTAGCATACAAACAACAGAGACTAATCAAAATATTATAAAGAATAATATTTACAAAACATGTTATTTTACAGAGCATGTAATCACAATTACAATGTAAAAATATGCAATAAAAATGAGGTTTAACTGAAATCACATTTATAAGAATTTTTTTCTCAAACATTTCTGTTTAGAAATAAGTATTTGTGTATATTTCACATTATTGTTGCATTCCATTATTGCCATTTAATCTAGTACAATACAGCAATAATATAATAATAATAATGGATAACTGAAAGATAAATGTAGACATTAGTGCATGATGTGACACATATGGCACAATTTATTTTATGTGTACTTGGATGAAAGTTTATCTTACTGCATGTTGTGCCATTTATGGCACGCACTTAATTCTCCATGGCATGAAGTGCAAAATTTAAAATTCAAGTTTTATATTGTATTTTAAGTTCTTGTGAAACGTTTATCACAACAAATGTTTTTTTTGCAATAAAACAAAAAATCATGCAGTAAGGGGTAATGTAACAAAGGATGGATTTTTGTATAGTGTATGACATAAATTAAATTGATGACCAGTGCCACAGCGGTCAGCAGGAACTGAGTTCCAACACCAAACTGATTTGCCAGTGCGTTCCGGCAACTTTAAGCCCTGAACTAAACAAGTGAGAAGGAGATATATATGTGGTTCAGTGGGATCCATATTGCCCAGCAAGTTTTCCATGACTATTTTCATGGTTTTTATCTTGTTCCTACGTATTATTAAAGGCTGTATTCTTACGGATACTAGTTGAGAGGTTGTAAGCAGATTGTTTTGTATTTTGTGTCGGTTCTTGAAGCTCTCACTGCATAAAACAAAGGTAGTAAACGTGGTGATGGACAATTTGCTTGGTAATACTTATGGATCCCACTGTATAATGCAGAGTTTTGTGGATAATTTGTATTTTAAGTGCAAACTACACTTCCTTTGCTTCATAATGGCGGGAAGCTAAATACCTACAGGTATTGGTCAAAATAATGGAAACACCTTTGGAAGTCGGAATCATGTATTAGTATACCCATTTTATGCAGTTCCTGCCTCACTGTTTTTCAACACAGGTGTCTAGGTGCTGATTAAGTTCTGTAGTCACTTTGGCGGCCGTTGTTTTCTTCTGCGACATCTCAATATGCTTCAAGGCCCGGTGGTCCCTCTCCTGCAGCTTCGTCTTTCGACCACCATTGTTCTTAGCAGACCCTGTTTTACTGGGCACTGTGTATGCGATCATGACTTTCGAGACCGTGCCTCGTCTTACACCGCATAACGTTGCTGTTTTGCTCACAGATGCTCCAGAGAGACTGGCAGCAACAATTCGACCTCTTTCGAAGTCCGTCAGGTCGGACATACTGGTCACTCACCACACCTACATAACGTCCACTACCACACTGCCTCACTCTACTGTCAGTGCACAGTCCGGACTACCTGCAACAAACAAGAGAATTTCAATGATTTCCGCCGTGTTCAGTGTTACCAGGCACATTGAAAATATGTCCCACTTCTGACTCGTGTTTCCATTATTTTGTCCAATACCTGTAAATGGAATAATACATTATGAAAAATGTGCTCTTGTAAAATCGTTTACTAAGTAAATGTGCTTATAGATAAGTAATAGAATTCGGAACAATTACATGTATTTGCCAAAGTATTTCTCGGCCAGCAGATGTAGAAGAAAGTGCCACAATCCTCTTTTCAACACAAATCGTAGCTGAAACTTGGAGAGACAGTTGACAGTTGAATTTTCTTGAAGTTTTTCTGTAGAAGCATCGTTTCCTTGACTCCCATCTGTTTTTAAAGTTGTGGTAGTGGCGTAGTATGATGATCTGGCTTCTGTTACCTCTGCAACTGTCGCTCGAGGTTCGGTCTGTAGTGGTAGTTCTATTACGAACTGAGTGTTTTGGTCCTTAGAAGGGCCGAAAATTTTGGTCCTTAGAAGGGCCGAAAATTTGGTCCTCAGAAGGGCCTATCTTAATTTTTGGTCCTAAAAGGGCCGTTTTGCTATGACATTTCGTGTTATATCTGGATTGTTTTGGTTGTCTGTTTAGACCATTTCTGTGATTATGTTGACTAGTGCATGTAGGACTATGATTGTTCTTTCTTTCTCGTCCTTTGATTTTTCGATCTTGTCTTTCGCCGTTTTGATGATCGTTCTTGTTTTCGTTTCTTGTAGTTTTTCCAGTAACCATTTGATGCTGTCATTTGCCTCTTTTTCCTCTTCAGTTGGAGTCTGAAGTGTCTGGCTATAATTCATGGTAGTCGGTGGTGTAGTCTGCGCAGGTGGCTTCTTTGGTGGTAATCTGAATGGTAGTTGTTTTTGTTGTTCCTTCCCATCATCTGGCTTGGGTTTTGGTTTCATCTGATGTATTGCTTGGAACATTTTACAGCCCCTGTAGTTGGCCGGATGGTTTCCTCCACAGTTGCAGCATCTTGCAGGGAGTTTTCGGTCTTTCTTTTGGCATTCTGCTGTGAAATGAGTGTTTGCACATTTCACACATCTTGGTTGAGCCTTGCATTGGCTCTGGGAATGCCCTATCCTCTGGCATCTGTGGCATTGCAGTATACCTGGAGAGCGGTATGGTTCCACTTTCATCTCGTAGTTCAGGAGGTGGTCTTGGCTGTAGATATTTCTTGTTGTCTCGCCTTTCTTCAATGTAACTAGGTACAGTGGCATCGGTGTTTTGATGAAGGTTTTCGGATCTCTTTTCTTCATCTGTTGAACTTGTTCTACTTGGTAGTGCTGCGCTGCTAGCTCTGTCTGTATTTCTTTGGTTGGTAGGTCGATTGGCAGATGTCGGAGTACTACTTTGACAGGCCTCTCTCGGCGTGGTTTATCGGTGGCGTAGCTGAGCGAGTGCTCTTTGCAGTGGTCAATGAGCTTGTTGTATGCTGATCTGGTGTTGGCTTGTATCTTCATTCCATCATGTAGAATTCGGATCGTGGCTTGTTTGTCATCTATTACCTTTGTCACCGAAGTGACAAATTGATGGCTTCTATCTGCATTATAGATGTAGACTGCTGGTAACTTGGCTGTCAGTCGCTCAATTGTCTCTTCATCGTGATCTGAGAACGCTTGATACGCGTTTGCTGTGTCGATTGGCTTGACTATCGGTGGTGATCTAGCTCGTACTGGCTTCTTAGGATGTATGAATGGCTCGTCCATGTCTTCATCTACTTCGGAAGAATCGCAGGGGAACTCCCTTTTCTTGGTTTGCATCTCGCGTGGAGTGTCTGGATTTGGTTGTTCTTCCTTGGACTTTGGCATGAAGAATTCTTCATTCCCTCTGGTAGATTGGCCAGGCTGTGGTGTTGATTGGTTGGTCAATGGCTTCCTTGAATTCCGTGGACGGACGAATGGCGATCCGCCTCCTCGGCGTTGCTCGTAAACGTTTCTCTGCATCTGGTCTCCTCTCTTCTTGCTGCCCTGGGCAAACAATACGTCTGTCAGGATCGAAATCCCAAAGAAGAATTGGAGAGACAGGATTTACAATAAGTTGTATAGCAATCACTTTCATTTTTATTGCACTACCATCACTGTGACTACTATACTACTATCCGTGACAAAAATATTGAGCCCTCGGTTTGCGTGCTTCTAAAATTGTACTCCGTGGGAGGAAAAAAGTCAAATATACCTCATTGGAAAGCTACAAGTATCTGCTTTTAGACAAAAGCAAGACAAAGTGATTTTAACTCTGTCTGTTTTCTATTCAGACAAAAATGTTTCTAAAAGTGTAGTTTTTGTGTAATTTTTACATTAGACGAATTCAATTGTGTGTAGCTTCGTGCAAAACCGTCGTAAAAATATGATTTTTTTTGTGATTGAAGCTTGGTTAAGTGGAAATATCTCAGCCAAATATAATGGTACTATCAGCTGTAGAACAGCTCAATTAATGATTAATTATGATGTTGTAATCTCGGAAATGGTCAGTGCAATGGTCATGAAATGCATATCAAAATGATGGCCGTGGAATAAAAATCAAATTTCCATATCTCATTCTTTCACACTGTGCGAATTGAAAACAACAGAGCGAATTGTTTTTCTTGGCAATCGGTTCCCGCGCGATTCACATCGTTGCTAAGGGCAAGTGAGCTTTGTTGCCAAGCGTTTTAGCTTGCCCTTTAAACTCCCTGTCCAAGAAGCTTTGACACGGGAAATGAGCCGAAACAATGTGTTGCGAAAAGTAAAGCATTGTAGAGATGCCGACAGTTTCTTTTGTTACTTCTGTGTTTACCAGTGGCGTAGCATGGACATTTCCGGTGTGAACGCCAAGACTGAAGGAAGGGTCGGCCCTTTCTTGCTTAATAATTTACTTATGGTATTAGTCGCCACAGATATTGTTTACTTGCCTGAAGTCAGCTGGGCTTTCAATAAAACATCATCCATGCATATTTTAGCTAGAAAATTAGATGCCTCACTATGCCACAAATGTTTTGAACTCTGGTGTTTTATACTTTTTATATACCTTTCTGCATGACGCAAGTCATTAAAAACCTACCTGAATCACAAGCGCCTCTGCACAACAGTAGACGTCATTGTTTTCGCTTTACTACTACTTTTGGTTAATCGCGAATACGAATATGAGTGGTGATATTGAAGAAGGGACACTCACAAAGAACACCCGTGCTCACGCCGGGATTCGAATCAGGGGCCTCAATCGTCTTGGCGCGCTGTGCAAAACACTCTGACACGGAGGTGGGCGGATGATCCAACTACACTCAAGCGACGTAACAGTGCCGATTAGTAATTCAGACCACTGTTCATTACATCTTGAGAATGTTGATTAACATTTTAAAATAATTTTGTGCAGAGACCATTCGATGTTAAGAGTTTTCAAATGAATGCTAAACATTTCCGTTGACACAATATTAAGAAGTTAGATACTAACGAAGGTAGTTGAAGAATACGCTAACGTCTGTCGCTATTTAAAAAGTAAAGTAAAGTGTTCCCCTGTGCATAGCACCACGCCATGAAGGCGTATAGGGGGTGTGGGGGTAACGCCCCACACTTTCTTGATCCGGTCATGAGTGGGGGTAATGTGATCAGCATCACGCCCCTGACCGCCTTTACCCCCCAGGGTTTCCCCCAGGTACCCATGTTATTCGACGCTGGGTGGGCGCCGGGGCCGCTTCCACCGTTAGAAAAGTTCCCGGATTTGAACCGGCCGGGGATCGAACCCGGGACCTTGAGAATGGTAGTCAGACGCGTTACCGACTTTTTTTTTTTATTTTTTTTTATTTTTTTTTATTTCACTATTCTTTTTACATCAATGTATTTTTTTCCTACATGTATACATACAATTACATTACATCCAGATATTTACCAAAATATTGTGACAATCTGACATTTTGTTTTTTTGATTGTTTCCATCTAGATCTTTTAAGATACATTGTATATATTGTGATATTTGGTTCAAACTTTTTGCTATATATATAGTATATTGTATGTGCTATTAGCCACACAATAGCATTTTGTTTCTTCACAGGGAAATGTTTGAAGTCTGGTAATATACATATTTTTGCTTGAAAGCATTTTGGCGATATACGACATATTTTGGCAAGGCACATAATGAGAAAGGCCCAAATTTCTGGAATTCCTTTACATGTAGTGAGGCGATGTTCATTTGTATCCACCTCTCCACATTGTCGACACTCATTTGTTGGTAATCTTTTTATTTCATTTAGTCGAACATTTGTTGGAACGAGATCATGCACCAGGGTATACCACAAACTTCGTATGTCCGTGTCAAGGAAAGGCTTGTGGAGATTTTGCCATACATTTGACCAAATAACATTAGGAAATTTTTTCTCTATTCGACTCTGCTGCAAGATAAGTTGTCGTTGAAAATGTTCATACAAATATTTGGACAAAGTATTCTCCTTCAAATCCATGGGAAACTCCACATAACTCCATTCTTGTACAAAAATTCGTACATACATAAGGTGCTTTGTTAGTTGAGACAAGTTGGGTGGATTTTGCGGTGGCAACGTATCGGTAAATATACGCAACCACATTGATGTAATCGACTGTTCGCTTAAGTACAATTTATAATTTCTAGCTAAAAATAGCGACTTACATTTATTTTCAATATTCCATAGTTCTAGACCACCTGTCATTTGTGTTTGGCACATGATCGGGAAAGGTACCCGAAAAAAATGTCCGTACCACATGAACCATCCCACAGCAGACTTTATTTGTCGGAGATATTGCTGTGTGATTGGCAACACTTGAGCGACATAATTTAATTTACTAAAAATAAAAGTGTGTAGGAACCAAACACGCTGAATTAAATTGAGTTGTCTACCTCTCATTTGATAGCACTGTAACCTGATTTCACTTACAATTTTCGTCCAGTTTAGATCCAGCATTCTGGATTCGAGAGTATGAAAAGTAATGCCCAGTATTTTGAGTTCGTTTACATATTGTATCCCTATGTCCGGATTTTCTTGCTTCCAGTTGCCAACAGGTAAAGCTTTTGATTTTGTCATGTTTACTTCCGCTCCGCTGGCAGAACAATACAAACACATTGCATTGAGTATATTTTGAAGCTGGTTCGTTGTTGTTACACAAGCTGATAAATCGTCTGCGAATGTAAACACTTGCGTTTCAAGGAAAGCACTCGCTGCGGGTGGGGCTCGGCACTGAATATATCGGAGTAGCGGGTCCAAGGTCAAAGCGAAGAGAAGCATACTCAAGGGGCACCCCTGGCGAATGGATCTCGTCACGTGTATTGCAGGAGTCACGAATCCATTGATAAGAAGACGGGAGGTTGCCTTTCTATAGAAACTTTGCAAAACAGATATAAAAGCTTCACTGAAGCGATAGGCTCGAAGTACTTCAAACAAATATTGGTGAATTACAAGGTCAAAGCTTTTGTAAAATCAAAGGATAGTACGCAAGCTGATGTTTGTTGCATTTCATAATAAGATATGACATCACGTATACCCGCCACCGTTGAAAATATATTTTGAGTTTTACTGACACATGTTTGCTGTGAACTGAGTAAGGAAGATAATATAGGTTTCAGTCTATTAGCCAAGACTTTGGCCATAATCTTATAGTCACAGTTTAGTAAAGTAATGGGCCTAAAGTCAGTCACTGCACTCGGACGCGTTTTTTTGGCAATCAGTACAATTATACCTTCATTTTGAAGCACGCATTTGTTTCGAAAAGCATCTTGTATTATCTTGACCAATTCATGTTTTATAATATCAAAAAAACGTATATAAAATTGGTAGCCTATGCCATCGTTCCCAGGAGTGCGCTTAACGTTACAAGTACGCAATGCTTCATACACCTCATCGACGGTGACGTCACTATCTAACAAAGTTCTGTCTTCGTCCGTCAAAAATGTATTTACCGAGGTGAGCAATTGTTGTACAGCCAATTGATCTACTTCTTTACCAGTATACAAATTATTATAATACGTGTAAAACGCCTGTGATATATCTTGTTGAGTTCTAAGTGTATCTCCGCCAGAATCGACAATATTGTTTATCAAAAGAGCTCTCTTTTGTTTTTGTGTTTGTACATAGTGAAATAAAGAGGTTCGTTCATCTTGCAAGGATGACGCATGAGTAGCTCTTATCTTTATACCCTCCAAATGATGCCGTTGCAACGTAAGGATTTGTGCTTTGTATTTCTGTATCTGTGGATATTGTTCGATGACGTCAGGTCGCATACATAACTCATGTAAACATTGGTAATAGAAGTTCAACATTAAGTTCCGGTCACGTGCACTCTCTTTCCCTAGCCATTGAAAATAGGATTTTATTCGAGGTTTTACGTATTTTACCCACCACGTATTGTAATCAGTATAGTGTTTTTGTTGCCGGCACCAATACTTCCATTTTTCTTCAAACATATCATTAACATTAGGCTGGTGAAGTAGGCCAGAGTTCATTTTCCAATAGGACGGACCCCAAACTAATTTAGATTCTTGTAGATTAATACTCATTCTGATTGCTATATGATCTGAAAAAGGTACCGGCAAAGCATCTATTGTCGTCACATATTTTATAGTATGACCAAGTGTATAGAATCTGTCCAATCTAGAACCTGCTTTGTTATTGAAATAGGTAAACACTATGTCCTTTCGTTTTTCGGTCCAGATATCCTTCAGCTGTAAATCGCTGATTAAGGTTGTTAATGCTAAACTATTTTGAAACTTGCCTACACAATCACATGATCGCAGAACTTGATTAAAATCACCACCTAGGATTATACACGAATCATTATTTGGAAGTAAGTATACTATGTCAGTCTGGTAAAATTGTTCCCTTTTCCATCTGTTTTGCTGTCCTGAGGGGGCGTAGATATTAACAAAAGTATAGTGTTGACTTTGAAAACTAATTCCCCTCCCATCGACTAATTTCTTTACATTTTGTATTTCTATACCACTTTTAATTAAAATTGCGGTCCCTCTCCCGCTTGTCCCCAAGTTTACAATAGCCTCGTACCCATACAAGAAGTTAAAATCTACAATACAAACTTCCTGCAAGTATAAAATGTCAATCGAGTGAATTCGGACAAAGTCCGCAAGCAATTTGCATTTCACTGGAGTCAAGATCCCATTGATATTAAGGGTACACAGACGAGTACTGTAATTCATGCACAATATGAAGTTATAATAAACTGAATATAAGAATACCACGTTAATGTGCATTTTTGATGCTCAATTACACTAAAGTAAGTATTTTTCCTAATTGCCTGATTAGAACTGTCCACAAAAGAAAACTAAACTTACTTACATTCTTCAACATTACTAAACTCTAATTTCTGCCTAGAATGCATTAACTATGCTTTCCACTAAATAAATCGGGGGTAAGTTTGTTACTCGTCGAAGGTTTCTCTTTAATTACATTTCCTGAATGACTTGTTAAACTACCCTTTGAAACATCTTGTTTTGGGGTACCAGGTTCTACTCTAAATTCGTTATGAACTTTTGTGGAACTTACGCATTCATTATTTTTCTTCTTCTTTCTACGTAGCACCATGGACTCTTCCGCCACTGACCGTAACCTTGATACAGATCTTGACCGTGATTTCCTAGGAGAGGTAACTACGGGGAATTCTGCCTCCGGGAACAAAGCACTTGGGGGTGGGGGCGGGGGTATGTGATGCATCTCCTCTGAAATGGTCAATGTTGGCTGCTCCATCTCTTCCCTTTCTGTTGGTGCATTCTTCTCACTAACTTCCTGTCTGGTACCTGTCTCCTCGTCGGTGATTCTGGGGCTATCCGTGTTCCCTCCATTGCTATCTCCTGACGCTGGGACTGCAACTAACGGAGCTGAATCTCTTGGTTTAGTCCGTACGGGTAGCACAGTTGGTTCATATACCATCGGTACATTGTCAACGGGTATATTAACCGGACCCCTGCGGGGCTGGTTCCCTGAGGATCGACGCTTAGGGCACTGAGCAACTACATGATCCTCCCCCGAACACGCGAGGCACGTACGCACCTGCCCAGGGTATGTTACCCAATAAGAGTCTCCATTCATTGTTACATATGAGGGTATGGGTTTACGTAGTATCATTTTAATCAAGACACGTCCAGTTCGAGTAGGGTAAATGTGATCTACAGAGTATGTCTCGTCTTCAATTTTTAACACTTCCCCATAAGACCTCATAACACGACTTATCACTTCTGCACTTAATTCAATTGGGACTACATGGATTCTGACGATTACATGCCGCTGGTGGGCCCATTCTACTTCAACTTTATGATCACCATCTACGTCACTGTAGATTACCTCAGCACCAAAATCATTTAGTAACCTTTCTCCTACCACTTTTGTCGCAAATTTCACGTACAAACACTTACGAAAGTAATCTATTTCAAAACTGAGCACTTGGTTCGTAGGCACTTGGTAGACATCATGAAACCATCGATGAAAATCCAATGACGTAGGTCGCGTTTTGACCTCACGGAAAACAAATTTCAAGGTGTTTTCTCTTTGTGTATTCATCGTGAACTATTTCATCGTATCTTCACTGGCTCACGGTAATTGTAGTCAAAACCTCGCTTGCACTCGGAAGGAAAAAGAACTAACACAACACTAGCAAACCGTATACGGCCCTAGCTAACTCGGACAGTTCGATAACTAAGCCTTCTCACGCGAAGAGCGGAGCTCGGTACGAACTGATACCTGCACGATCTGCAGGCAGACTGTCCCGACTGAGCCACCGCGGCCACTTTAATATTCACAATTTATTTGCATGTACTTAGAATTTATTTGCACATATTTAGAACTCATTTGCATAATTTAGAATAAATTTGCATATTATTAGAATAATTTACATTTATGTATTTGCATGTTTATAACTTTTATGAATATATAATTATCTATTTTATGAAAAATATGTATATAGAAGGTAATTAGAGGTACTAAACGCTATGCATATGGTTTTATATTCATTACTGCGAAGTATGTAATGTATCAATCGATAATATTAATGTTTATAATATTGAAAATAAGTTTTTATGGTTTATGAAACGCTATGAAGGGTGTTAATGGTACGAAAGAGGACGGTCCCGGTACTCGAACCCGCGATATGTAACGGTAATAAATGGTTAGGCCTATAGTGTACTATGTATGTAATAATGTATGTTATTATGTTTTGAAAGACGATGGTACGACACGCTAGACAGGAGACTGTGAACTCTGCGGTGAGGGTAGAGGAGAAAGGAATTTGGGGGATGTGCGATCTAGGTCAAATGACGTCAGAACACCTGAACAAAGAAAGAACCCGATTGACCAATCAGAACCGGTTTTTCCAAGGTTAATCAGAACGCAAGAACAGGAGAAAGGTATGCAACGCCGTAGGCCTGAGGAGGGATTGAACCAGACAAAAAAAGATGGCTGGGAATGCGCAGCAATGGTCAATTTTTTGGAACTGTGCGTCGCTTGCATGCTAGAACATGTTTCTGTCTAAATAGGCCAAGGTTTTCTAGAACACTAGAACAAAGGATGTCAGGGACTGCGCGATCTAGGTCAAATCTCTGAAGCTATGCCTCGCTTGTAGGATTATGATTTAGCCGCTGCTGAAATTCTTCCATGAGGGATTTGTAGTAAGAGAGAAATTTTTGCCACTGTTTAAAGTTGAGGGTGACTCCACCAGAGATGTTGGTGATTTCCACTGCCCTCGAAGGTGAAGTAAAGTTCTCCTATAATGTTTATAGATCTGAATCTGTCTTCTTGTGTGGGGAATCTGTTCTTGTAAGTGTCGAAGATCGCATCTGATTTGTAGACGCATGATGGGTACTCTTCTCTATTTAGGACAACGTAATTTTTTTCATGCTTCAAAATCAATTCAGTGTCTGTGAAAGTACCTCGAATAATGATATCCATGTTGGCATTGATGATGAATCTGGTTTCTGGTTTTATGTTGTTCATTTGGTGGGTGCCTCTGATAGACTGCATTTTGGTTTGGTATCAATAAAAAGTTTTTAAAAATATGCAACTAGTGCTACAAAAGGAACGGAAATTATCGACAATTTCTGGATTATAACTAAAATTCAGTTTGCCTTTTACCATATCCAATATTTACAGACCAACACTAACTAGACTTCGATTTATACAAATGTAGCAGGAACTATATTTCTGAGAATCCAACTATATTAGGATTATATGTTAAACTTATACAAAACCAGATTATTCTATGTAAGTATATTTATATTGACTGATTTATTTAACAGATCAAACAGAAAGAAGGCAAAATCCACTAAACGTAGGTGATTGCATGAAAATAACTAGGTCAAGGAGTGACCAACAGTGAGCTGAGGTTATATATAGAGGGTCGCTCTTCATAATTCTTACCTTCGCTGGATCGGCGAAGGAACGCACTTGTGGGCGGTAGAACCTGAATGGGCTCCACCAAGACATCGGAGACTCGAAGCAGATGTCTTGGTGGATGAACCCAAGTAGGGTCATAGGCACTAGGGTCAATTTGGTCATTTCTTCTTGTATGAGGAACCAATTTGGCCAACTCCCAAAATTAACTTACATTGCTTATAACTAATTAAATTTGAAGAAAAATTATAATCTCTTAGACTGTAAACATATTTTATATTTAGGCTGCACAAGATCCGATGACAAAATTAAAAAATGGTAACCGCCCAGACAGGGACTCGAACCCTGGACAGATAGGTTAAAACCCTAATGCTATACCACCTAAGCTATCTGAGCACAAGGTATTCTTTTCTTAAACAGTTAGTTATGTTAAGAAATATCATTTGAGAACACTTTTGGTCTGGAGCGACAGAGAAGGAGACAGCATGTCCTAAATTTTACAGACTGGATGTATTTTACTACTATAGAGGCCTTTACTATATGTAATTCGAAACGCTAGAGTTCAGTTAGGTTTCAAAATTGAGGTTACTTAGTACAATATGTTGAAGGTTTTGTGTTTAACGAGCTTAACAAGTTACACTATATCTAGTTACGGACAAATAGTGCTTAATTTGCATACAGTTCATGCAACTCTCATGAAAAGGCTCAAAACAATCTCCCAGCTCAGTTCTCACCTGTACTTGGACAACAAAAAACTGCAACAAATTCTCAGGAATTCTACCTTTCTTATCATTGCTTGAATAGCAAAAAGTGCAATCTTCATACTAAAATATTGAAAAATAGCATATCTATGTACGTAAAAATGTGTACAAGTAAGAGAGAATATGAGTTTTTTTTAAAAATACTGTTTTTTACCTAACTTTGTGAATTAAATACTAGTACATTTTGTCAAATTATACTATACATTTGTATTATAGTCAAGAAAAATGAAACTAAATCTTTGCTAGTAGTTGGTGAGTTGACAGTAAATCTGAGAGCTTTAGCATTATTTTTGCGTCTACAAATCAGATACGATCTTCGACACTTACAAGAACAGATTACCCACACAAGAAGACAGATTCAGATCTATAAACATTATAGGAGAACTTTACTTCACCTTCGAGGGCAGTGGAGAAAATATAAAAGTGGAAATCACCAACATCTCTGGTGGAGTCACCCTCAACTTTAAACAGTGGCAAAAATTTCTCTCTTACTACCAATCCCTCATGGAAGAATTTCAGCAGCGGCTAATTCGTAATCCCTATGTGACTTTTGATCTTTGGTAGAGTACTTTTCATATATGTAAATCTGATATATTCTATATTTGTATATTAAACAAAAATAAACTTAAAAAACTTAACTTGAGTGTTTTATTTGAATCCAAAATATATATGTAATCTAATGAAAATAATTTAAACTTTTTAAATATTATTGCTAAACAGTCCCAATTCAACATATATGTTGTTCTTGCAGGCTAATAAAGCTCTGGCGTGTGGGCCTATGCCTCCTACAATCCTCTGTAAAATTCGTGTTGTCCTGTGATTAATCAATATACATAGTAAGCCTAAGCTTTAAGCTTCAATCAGTGGATTTTAGTCCTCATAGACATATAGTGATTGTAGTAAAGATACGACTCGTATAACTCCTGGTATTAAGTCAATCACTCAAAAAAAAAACAAGAAAAAAACGGTAATACTTGAAAATACCTTTAATAAAAGCTTTAAGACTAAATAACAACATGCAAAACATTTCTTTTTCACAAATCTTTATTATTTGCACTAAAATACATTACACATTAATATTTTTATTATTGTACCAACATATAAGTCTTTGAAGATTTCTGAATGCGTAACCTTGTTCAGCTGGGGAAGAAGTATCAGAATGATACTTGCACAATCCTCCTTGAAATATACACAAATTCTTAAGGGATGGACAGTTTTCAGTTTGTAAATCAACAATGTTATCAATATTAAACAAATCTTTGATAATTTGGTATTTTCCTTTGCAGAAAAATGTACCACCTTGATAGTTCAAGTTCCTAACTGTCCTCCGGACACAGTATATTTCACATCCACAAGGAATATCATACATTAAGGCATGGAGATTGTCTTTAATCCAGCGCGATTCTTTGTTCTCTTTGAAATAATCGGGAACACTCACAAGCGCATAATACACAGTGTCCAAATTTGTAGAAGTCACACAAATCTCACGCAATATAAATTTTCTGTTATAAATAAATCCTTGTACATCAATAATGTATTGCACCATTTTCGCTGTTATTGGTCAAAACTCTCACAAAAATCCTGTGCTACCATAAGTAAGCTCTGCCGAGCGTATAGGATCTATAAGAGTTTTCACTAGTTCGATATTGTTTGAAATTTCACATAACACACTATAAAAAGCTTTGTATTCCGTCTGTACCTCGTGTGCCGTCAAAGGATCCGCAACATCCTCATGGTTAGTAATATAAAAATAAAAAATATGTTTTGTGTTATCAGAGTCCTGTAAATAATACTGGATTCTCTCGCACATCCACTTAACACATCGTTGGCATTTATTCAAGCAGCGTTCTCCTTGGCAAGTAAAATAACGTTCAGAGAGTAAATCTTCATCTTTACAGCATACGCACTCACACTCGTAGAAATGGTTAACAACACAATCGTGGGCTAGTTGGTTGCCTTGATTAGAATAACATCCCCAGCATATAATATACTTGCTAGGTGTATACCTCTTCAAAATCTCCAACACACAATCCTTATAGATATAATTGGAAAAACATGGACATGATGCAATTATTTGACTCATGTCCTAGTCGGTTACTTTGTTGGCGCTATTTCCAGTAACAGATCCTTCCACTCACAGGTACACAAATAAAAGCACCTGAAAAATAGAAACATAGTTGTAGTACTTGTTTACATTACACATGTTCATTTTTGTATTTACTTTTTCGTTTCTTTGTTTTCTGGATTTATATATTATTTAAAAAACTAGTGGAGAAATATACATTCCAGTGGTAAAATCTCTTGCGAGGTACTCACCGCAATGTGGTTAGCCTTGTTAGTGGAGCTTGAAGACGCCATCTTTCACTAATGGTCCCTTTAAGTCACACATACAAAATTAGAAGCACCTGAAAAATAGAAAAATAGTTGTAGTACTTCTTCACATTACGCATATTCTTTTTGGTTTGCATTGACGTTTTCTTCGTTTCAATATTTGCATTTACATATTATTTAAAAACACACTACATAATAAAAATCATTTACCTTAATTATAGTTTCTCTTGAGTTCTTTGTCTGAAACTCTCGGCCAATAATCACAACTTGATGTCTTCTCTGACACTATGCTTCACAAATACTTCTCAAATAGCTTCTGCTTGCTTTTACGCAGTTTTTATACCTCATAAGCAAAACTGACGCCTTCTCCAATTAGATGAAATAAAACCAACGCGTTTTCTAATTGGTTGAAATAAAACCGCCACATTTTGTGATTGGTTGAAATATTCTTAACATTAGTTCGTCCAAAAACCTAATAGTTATCATCCAAATGCATTAACAAATACACCCTGAAAATACTTTAAAATATTATACACACCTTAGAACTTTGTAATATCCTAATATAGAAATACAGAACCAAAAATAGCATAGTGGAAATCTGAAAACCGAAAACAATAATATAACTTTTAGTTAAAAATACTTTTTCTTTGGTTTTTAGAAAAAATAAAAAAAAATAAAACTTTAAAAATTAGTGAATGTGAGATACAAAACGCAATAAATAGAAAATTTAATACAAAGATTTAAAAAATATCTTTGTAAATCCAAATTGCAATAAGAAATGTTGCCTGAATAGTTAAAATTGTGTTATTAGAATAAAAAATTACACAAACTTGTGAAATAATAAACTAAAAATTGAAAAAATGTCTTTGTGAGTAAAATATAACAAACAAAATGTTGCCTGAATAGATGAAATTGTGTTATATGAGTAATAATAAGCCTAAACTTGTAAAATAGAAGGGTAGAACTTGACAAAATATACTTTTGCATCCAAAATATAATTGAAAACTTTCTTGAATAGACTAAGTCGTCTTACTTTGGTAAAATAAACTTAAAATTGAAAATCTCTCTCTCTCTCTCTGTCTGTGTGTGCCTGCGTGCGTGCGTGTGTGTGTGTGTATGTGTGTGTGTGTGTGTGTGTGTGTGTGTGTGTGTGTGTGTGTGTGTGTGTGTATGTGTGTGTGTGTATGTGTAAGTGTGTTTGTGTAAGTGTGTGTGTGAATTCAAAAGGTAATAGAAAACACGTTCAAATCGTGTTATTTGAGTAAATATTAGAATAAACTTGTGAAATAAACAGATAAAAGTTGAGAACACACACTTTGTGTGTCGAAAAGTCTTTCCTTAATAGTATAAATAGTGTTATTTAGGTAAAAATATGTATAAAATTGTAAAATAATAAGTTAAAAAGTTGTAAAAATATCTTTGTGAGTCCAAAATTTAATAAAAATCTTGCCTGAATAGTATAAATAGTGTTATTTTGGTAAGAAATTAACATAAAGATGTAAAATAATAAATTAAACAAAAAATGTCCCTGACATCCTTTGTTCTAGTGTTCTAGAAAACCTTGGCCTACTTAGACAGAAACATGTTCTAGCATGCAAGCGACGCACAGTTCCAAAAAATTGACCATTGCTGCGCATTCCCAGCCATCTTTTTTTGTCTGGTTCAATCCCTCCTCAGGCCTACGGCGTTGCATACCTTTCTCCTGTTCTTGCGTTCTGATTAACCTTGGAAAAACCGGTTCTGATTGGTCAATCGGGTTCTTTCTTTGTTCAGGCGTTCTGACGTCATTTGACCTAGATCGCACATCCCCCAAATTCCTTTCTCCTCTACCCTCACCGCAGAGTTCACAGTCTCCTGTCTAGCGTGTCGTACCATCGTCTTTCAAAACATAATAACATACATTATTACATACATAGTACACTATAGGCCTAACCATTTATTACCGTTACATATCGCGGGTTCGAGTACCTGGACCGTCCTCTTTCGTACCATTAACACCCTTCATAGCGTTTCATAAACCATAAAAACTTATTTTCAATATTATAAACATTAATATTATCGATTGATACATTACATACTTCGCAGTAATGAATATAAAACCATATGCATAGCGTTTAGTACCTCTAATTACCTTCTATATACATATTTTTCATAAAATAGATAATTATATATTCATAAAAGTTATAAACATGCAAATACATAAATGTAAATTATTCTAATAATATGCAAATTTATTCTAAATTATGCAAATGAGTTCTAAATACGTGCAAATAAATTCTAAGTACATGCAAATAAATTGTGAATATTAAATAGCGACAGACGTTAGCGTATTCTTCAACTACTAACGAATAATAATAATAATAAAAAAAGAATAGTTTTGCGGGTTAAGTGGTAGAGCAGCCACAGGCTGAACTTCTACCACGAAGGCTTCACCAACTTATTTGACAAAAACTGTGTTGATCTTTTAGTTTTTAATGCACATTGCTGTTCGTGCGATAAATTATACAATGCAGTCAATGGCCATTAAGAAGTGGTATATTTGAGTTTGATAAAGTTACGTTAGTCACAAGGTCTCTCACAAGTTCGCGTGTTTGTTCGTATTGAGTGATAGCGGTTCTGTGAAGCGATTTTTTTTATTGTATGATAATGGCAAGACGGTAATATCCTAGTGGTGCAAAAGAAATAATAGTCAATGCCAAGAGATATTTCTACCAGAAGAAATATGGGCGCATCTCACGACATACGCCAAGGTGTCAAATGCACGGCGGAGTGGTGAGAAGAAAGGTATACGACTTTTATTTTAATTATCCAGTTTAACAGAATCCATTATGAATAGCATTTTATACTCTTACCTTTCACTCATTATATTTATTGAAAATTTACTAGATTTGAGTCCTTCTGTCTCCCCAAATTAACTCACAACTCCTTGCTTATTACAACAGTTGCAGCTGTGAAACAGACCAAAATATAAAAGCAATATTTCAGATGGAATTTATAGCAACACGTTAAATGCTGAAACCACCACCACTACTGGATACAATGCTTAAGTGAATTTTGCGAGATAAACACAATTTACATGCGTTTTTGCTCGAAATATATTTTAAAATGTTAGTTGGCGTGAAGGCTTCAAATGTGCAATTTTTAAAATATAATTTTTATGCGTTGCTGTCGCTAATACGCACCTCGCTCTGTTTCCTTTGCTTACGAAATCGCTGTACACAGCAGGTGCGTTATTATTGTATACGGAGAAGACTGGATCTCTGAGATTGGCCGCACCCGGGCATACGTCATGCACCCATTTACCATATTAGGAGTGCGAAAGAATAATTAATATCTGGAACCATATTTGTGGTACACACGCCAAATTTCTGGAATTTGATCATATGTGTTATATAAACAGTTTTTTGCAATTTCATTGAATTTGTAATTATGCATTTCAAGTTTGCACGTTTCTCTAAAACGCCAATTTTTGAAGCATCTAATAAAAATATGCATTTGATTTTTTCTACAGAGGTACAGAAATAATAAAACTTGAAGTAAACAAAATCTTAAAATTATATGTACAGTCGATTATGAACTGTATGGTGTTAATTTTTCCGTTCGTGAAAATTGGAAGAAAAAGCTACACTTTTCAGTGATTTTTTTATTATAGTAAGATAACAAAGTTAAGATTAATTTTCAGATAACGCTTATTAAAAGGTAGATACTTCAAGCTTTCCAATGAGGTATATTTGATTTTACTCCTCCCACGGAGTACAATTTTACAAGCGCGTAAACAGAGGGCTCAATATTTTTGTCACGGATAGTAGATGAAATCAACCATCATTAACAATAAAAACAATTGGACACCAATGATTAGGGCTAGGAATTTTATGACCTAAAAATCCCTGCTCTTATGACCTCAAAAGTTTACAAAATATGCACTATAATTTGACGAATATACCCTTACAACTGAAGTGTTTCAAACATCAATATTTAAAATATGCTGAGATACTTTCACATTCCCTTTTTAGTTCACGTTATGAGCCCCGAGTTGCAATGCTCAATGAATACTATCTACAATTTTTCAAATAAAAATGATTGTTATCCAGCAGAGCCTTGTACTAAGAATAGCTTCTATCTACTTCGGCTGACACAAAAGGAGCATATTCATAGTAAACAATGTCATTCGGCTCAAGTTTTGAAGGCGCATAGGTAGCGTCGTTGTCTTGTAATAAAAGGGTCCCGGGTTCGATACCCCGTGGAGGCACATAATGGTTCGAATCCAAATGTAGGTCCAGTCCCGATTAGCCTTTCTGTGCATAAAGTGGACTTAAAACACCAAATCAATCAATCAATCAAGCTTTGTAGTAAAAAATTCAACAACTTGAGTTAACATGGGAGTAAGAAGGAATCCACTTCGAAAATGCCTATATATTCATTGAAAAACCGAAAATATGATGAATATAACCGAAAATCTGTCAAAATATGCTCTATCATGTAGAAATGTCCAAATATGCCCTTAAAAAGCATCTCAATGTAATTAGTTTCTTCATAATATGACTTTCAATATGTTTAGGGAACACATCACCCTTACGAAAAAAATATGCTGTCATGAAAATTCTAGCGCTACCAGTGATACTGAAGCAATGAATATTCAGACTTCACGAAAGCAGAATTTGACTCATATATAATCCCGTGTTCGTGGTGAATAAGTAAGTAAATTGAGCTTTAATTTATTTAGGCCATAACGGTAATTTACGGAAACATATGAATCTCTCTGTTATCTTCGCAACTTTTAATTTGCAGAGTGCCTGTACATAATTAGGTGTGTACATAATTAGGCGTGTACATAATTAGTGTTCCAAGCCGTTGGTGATGAGCGGCCGCTTTCAGAGTTCAAGGACGTTGGCAGCCTTGACGATGGTAAGAAATCTGCTCGTGAATCATTCATCCAAGGACGTTTAAAGAACAATAAGTTGCTTCCTTCAAAAAGTTTCTTATTTGGTTATCTTGTTGTAAAAGGGCACCGAAACGCACACAAGATGCGCGCTCATGTATGTAGATGAAGGTCTTTCTTCTCTCCACCAGTCATGAATGATTTCGTACCCAGCTGACAGTAAAGAGATCATGAAACGTTTTCTATTTGTGCCTGTAAACATGTGTGTGCTTCTTGATACCACATTACTGTGGCTGGACGTTGCACTGTTATATACGTATTTATACGATACGAAACCAGCGTTCGAAAATATACTAGGGATGGCCAAACGGATCCGGATCCGGATCCAAAAGTTCAAGATCTGGATCCGGATCCAAAAGTTCAAGATCTGGATCCGGATCCGAGTGTTTCGTATCTCAATCCCATTATAATATTACCACATCTTAAAAGGTATTATGATCTTCGATTACAAAGAATTTTTTCATTAGTTAGTCCTACAAGATTATTTTTTTTTTCAAATGTTGTTCCTATAATACATTGCTACGCATCGGCTAACACACTCGTGCACAAAAATAATCTTACTTGTTTAACATAAAATGTCAGAGGTGATTTTGTAAATGCCATTGAAACGAATATGTATTCATTCCAATGTATTGGAAATGAAAACACACATAAATGTGAGACATTCCATTCCAGTATGAAACCTTTAACACATTTAACAAGATAGAAAGTTATACAAAACTTATACAATTGTTCTACAGTTACAGTTTTAAAAATTAAAATAAAACATTATAATATATACAGTGTTATATAATTCCAAATCGCGCACGCGCGCGCACACATACAGTATATATATACATATGTTTATTATATATATATATATACATATATATATGTATATTAGCAGGTAACAATATGTTATAAACACATTCTTACTTTCCAAAGAAGCGCTCATGTGGGATGGCCAAACGGATCTGGATCCGAAAAATTTTAGGATCCTTGATCTGGCCATCCTTAAAATATACCCGAAGATATTAAACTCCAATAGCTGACTTCCGTGGCAGAGTGGTTAGCATAGCGTTCTGCGACGTCAGGGGTTCCGTGTTCGAATCCTGGCCTGGGCATGAATGTTCATTGTGAGTGTCCCCTCATCATTTAATCACTCATCCTCATCTTCACGATTAGCCAAAAGTGGCAGAAAGGCGAAGTAAAATAAACCAAGTAAGTCTTGAGGCTTTTCTGGCGATGAATGATGAAAAGATTCTCTTGGGCTATCTACCAGATGAGTTGTGGAAAATATTTCAAGCTTTCGAAAGCTAACGCCACTCTCATATTTAGGGTAGAGGTGAAAATAAAAAATAAATAAACCAATCACTTCTGCTGAGGCATGTGGGAGTGAAAACTTGACCCTCATTGATTGTTGTGCTACGAGTTATTATTATTGTTAACAATTACATATAGACAGATACCATTGGTATACTACAAATATATACCTCCAAATGACAAAAATTTCTGCGGAAAACAATTTTTGCTGTATAGTAACTAAGTAGTCTTGTACGCATAATTAAAGTAACTTCATGTAAATGTTTAATAAACATTTAAATGCAAATGCTACAATATTTTTAAAAAACTGCTAAAGAGATAGGTATGGAAGTTAGCAAAGAGAAAACTACGTAAATATATGCTTACAGGGCGAAACCAAGTGATAGGGAATAATCAAAATGTAATTATTGATAACATCTAATTTGAATCAGTTTCCAAATTCAAGTACTTAGTAGTAATATATAACAAATAAAAATTATATTAAAGAGGAAATAAAAAGCAGGCTTAATTCAGGAAACGCGTGTTTCTTTTCTCTTAATAAACTTTTACAGGGAGGTTATTTCAGTCGTTCACCGCCAGCGTGACGGCCGTTCGACGGACTCTTCATGCAACAGGTCCCGGCAAATTGCGTTCAGGAAGTCCGTAACAGAAACCGCTTGTTTTCTAATGTTTCCACTTTTCACAATTACAGTTACAATTACAATTGAAATAAGCACGTACCTTGTCGCAAGGATGCTGTGTGTGTGTGTGGAAAAGGTGTCCTCCCAAATACAAATATTTCTGGCACCTTATTTCTGACAGAAAATCTTAGATTAGACATCGTTACTTTATCGTCAGTTGTCAGAAAGGGAAGACAGCATCCCGGCGCATAAAGCAAACCGAAAGCGTAAAATGATATTTAAAAGTAATAATAATGATGATCACTAACCTCCTGTGTTATAAGAGATGTTGAAAATGACCTCCTTTAACAGCAATACAACACGTTTCTTAGGATCAAGAGATCCTGTCTATCGTAATTCCCTGACCACTTTTCTGCAAGAATTCGTTTTCACGTAATTATCGTACATAAAAACTCTCTGTTCAAGACTATATTTGTTTAACGACATAACTAATGAATGAATAACAATTAACACACAATAAAGCACTGGCCATGAGTAGCACATTACAATAACACAGTATAAGCAACACGTCTACTGATAAACGCAAACAGAAGTGAACATGAACGTACACTGACGTCTGGTAGCCGACAGTGTTGCTAACAATTTTTCGGCAATGTCCCTACAGACGTAGTCAAAATGTCCCTACAACTGACCAAATGTCCCTACGCCAAGTAAAGCGACTAAAAAAATTATCACCTCATGAGCATGCAAAACAGAAGATAAAATATACACATTTACTTACCAAATCTTTCTGCTCGGTGCTTCCACAATTAATGAAGGAGCGAATTTACATTTGCCTATCCTAACTTAACCTAACCGTACCTGGAAGCGGCCCCGGCGCCTACCCAGCGTCGAATAACATGGGTACCTGGGGGAAACCCTGGGGGGCAAAGGCGGTCAGGGGCGTGATGCTGATCACATCACCCCCACTCACGACCGGATCAAGAAAGTGTGGGGCGTTACCCTCACACCCCCTATACGCCTTCATGGCGTGGTGCTATGCACAGGGGAACACTTTACCTTTTTTGTACCTGAATGGTTCGTGGGGCTATCCGTCAATGGTTTGTTGGGCTACCCGTTTTTCGAGCCCAAATTTTAACTATGTTTGCCTTGCCTAACCTAACTTAACCTAACCTTACCGAGAATGCTCAGTGGGGCTATTCCTGAATGGTTTTGCGGTAATTGTGATTACGAACCGATAAAAAATATTTTTTTCGTAGCACTTTAACATCATCGAAGACGCCATTTTAGTATCCTGCAATTTTATGATTGATGTAATGTTGCCAAATTTACCTGTAATCAAATCAGTTCTTCTACATCGTGATTGTCGCTGTCACATGTAAGCACGTTCTTTGGGCAATATACTGAAATGAATAAGTTTATTAATTAGCCCTCCTGCACACTCCACCTAACAATCTGTATAACATTAACAACTTTTTTACTGTTCTCTTCCGCTATTCTTACACAATCCATGCTCTCCAAGTATGAAATCAACAGTGTGGCAACGCTGTAGACAGCGTAACTAATTGTAATTTGTTCATATCAACAAATATGGCTACCATACTTGTATACGGAGAATCATTGCGAGAATTGAAATGCTTATTTTACAACTTCTACACGTTAATTAACATTTTTTCCCCCTCACCCCAACATGTTAACTTGAGATAAATCATCACGAATAATTATTTCGTGAGTATAAGACGTAGCATAGAAATTACAGAAGGGTCCGGTATTGTAAATTCTTGCCTTAATGAATAATAGGGGTGTGCGGGACAGAATTTTTTGGGTCGGGACGGGATCGGGACGGTAATTTTTTTAAATCCCGACATTCGGGACTGAAAAATTTGCAATTTCCCGACCAAGTCGGAAAATTTTCGGGACGGGAAATGTTCGAAATTTCCCGAAGCACTGGAAATCTCGAATTTTACAAGTCATTTTCACTTTAAGTGATTGTTTTTGCATTTCTAGAATAAAAACTTACAATTTTCGATAAGTTCCAGAAACTTACAAGGCAGAAAACGTCGGGAATTAACGACTTTTTAAAGTAAAGGATCCCGCACACCCCTAATGAATAACGTTGAGTCGTTTACTGTTGATTATGTTATTTGAAGTCATACATGCTGCTGCTGTGCAGAGATAGATGTTGGTTGGTGATGCTGTACTTCCTGCAGTCTTTAACAATTCTGGTCCCATTTTATTTCCCTTTTTTGTTTTTGTATCACTGAACATTGAAAATATTCTTTCCGTTTCCGCTTTAGAATGTGGCAATGTTAGCACTATTTTCGCGAGAGTGGAAATGTTTTCAAAAAGGAACTTGCCTTGAAAGTTTTTGGTAACCGATAACATGTTCCAAAATTCTGATGGAGATTTGTTAGTTAGTTCTTTTTTCTCCTCTTCGCTAAAGTATCCAGATAAACTAATTCATAAAATGTCATTTACCAAGATTGAAAAAAGTACCTACGTTTTCCCTCATTTGGCAAAATCTGTCCCTACGTTCCTACGCGGGCGAAATTTAGTGAAAAGTCCCTATGCTTAGGGACATGTCCCTACGGTTGGCATCACTGCCGACACGTGCAGTATGAATCGCCCTCTTGCGGCTGACAACTCACCCAACTCCCGATAAGCTGCCGGCGCTGTCGCGACAACTGAGGATAAAGTAGCGATGACTAATCTAAGATTAGATGTCAGAAATAAGGTGTCAGAAATATTTGTATTTGGGAGGACACCTTTTCCAGCATCCTTGCGACAAGGTACGTGCTTATTTCAATTGTAATTGTAACTGTAATTGTGAAAAGTGGAAACATTAGAAAACAAGCTGTTTCTGTTACGGACTTCCTGAACGCAATTTGCCGGGACCTGTTGCATGAAGAGTCCGTCGAACGGCCGTCACGCTGGCGGTGAACGACTGAAATAACCTCCCTGTATATTCTCGTATAATATCTAAGAAAATAAAAGTTAAAATATACAAAATAGTAATTTTGCCTGTAGTATTATATGCAGTTCCGGATCTACAAGCCGCAAAACCCCGCAGTGCGGGGGCGGAGACAAGTAGGGTTTGTATATACGTATGTAAAAATAAAGGTAGGTACTCAGGGGTACAGAAACGAATGCAATATATACAGGTAAAAGTAAAGTTAAATTTCATATGGATTTCAAAGGTGTAAGGGTAATGTCTTACAGAAAATGCGACAATCTTTGCATGGCTGTTGGTTTCAACATGAGGTCGGGAACGATTTATTTTCTCAAGTATCTATGCATCGTTTTCTGACACCTGATACGAAAAAATCAGTGGATTCAGGCAGTAAAACGAAAAGACTGGGAACCATCACGAAGGATTCGGCACTTCATCGGCGGTAAATAAACCCAATGAAATATTTTACGTGCTTTAAAATTAACGCGAATATGTTGATGTAACAAATTTAAAAGATGTAACTGTTATTATGTCAGGCAAGATGTTAGCCATGGTAGAACCAGTCAGTGGCGTGCACAGGATTTTCGAAAGAGAGGGGTTTTGTATACTTTTTCTTAGTAGTCAGCCCTCATTTTGTCATATTTTCCTACCTTTGACGATCTTTTTTTTTAGGAATACTGGTCGAAAGGGGAGGGGGTTATAACCCCCATCAACCCCACCTTTGGACACGCCACTGGAATCAGTGGTGGAACTAAGCCATCTCCAAGACATAAAATTAGTGGTCTGTGTTTCAATAGACAATTTAAAAAGTTATCCATTTTACTTGTAAATCGAAGTATTTCAATCTTATCAATTAAACACACACACACATATATATACATACATACATCTGTGCATACATTCATAGATATGTGTACTTGGCACGTATCTAGAAATATATTTCGGGGGTTCCGCCGAACCAAGTGTCTGATGACGATGATGATGATAATAATAATATTTTTATTACATTATTATACGTTTTATTTATACGTATTATTTACATTAATAGGTAAAAAGACGGTATAAGAATAGAGATATAACTGCACATATTCATTATAGCTTACAAAACATGTAGTGTAGATTGCCAAAATTAAGGAAATTAATAAAGAATTGAATATTTATTGAATAAAAAAAAATAATTTTAGATCCATTTGACAAAAAGTAAAGTTCCTGACGAAACAGCTGGTAGGAGATGAACATTGTCTCGGAAAACATTATCTACAATTGTTCCATAAAACTTAATCCAAAAGTCAATTTCTTCGAGGTACCTTTGTTTCTCCATATTACTTAAAAATGTCAAGTGATCCAGTTTGTATCCGATCTTTTGCAAGAAAATAAGCTCCAAGGCAATCCGTAATCGTTTTGTTTATTTGGGAAACTTGGTCAAACCGGAAGTTAGTTTTTCGCCTGCGATAATCGAAATGTCTGGTGGATTATTTTTTGTTTATCCAGGAATAACTCCCATATGCGACTTTGTCAACATGAGATGAAGAATTACACAGAGACACACACACACACACACACACACATTATATACGGTGTGTGTGCATGTGTGTGTGTGTGTGTGTGTGTGTGTGTAAAGGTAGGTAGGTAGAGAAGGCCTTTGGTAACATTTTACGGGGTAGAGCAAGGTTTGTAGATCAGGCACTGATTATATGGATGTGAAACTTGGTCCCTTAAGTAGTTATGTACCCCCGTTGAAGTCGATAAATCAATTGATTGGAAAAGATCGATCAAAGATCAATTGATGATGTAGGTGTGTGGGCAAGCAAGTGTGGGGTTTTTGAGCGTTTTGATTGGTTGTTGGAAAAAAGTGGGCGGGGCTTAATGATATGGACTTCCTGTTGTGAATGAGGAGATTGATAAGCGGGGGGCGTTTTCGGAGGGTTTGATAAGTTTGGCGGGAAGTGTTTCCTGTTGTTAATGAGTGATTGATAAGTGTTTCCGGTCTGGAGTTGATTAAGGGGGGCGTTTTCGGGGTCTTTGATAAGTTTGGCGGGAATGTAGGTTTGGATGAATTTGCAATTTCAGGGAGTCACGTGACTGTTTGTGACGTCACAAATGGAAGTCACGTGACCATAATTGGAGTACGTGTTTCCGGTGTCTGAGGAAAGATGGCGTTGATGAGTTTGAAATTCTGGGAATCGTGATACGTGTTTCCGTTGTTTGATGAGAGATGGCGTCTAAACTGTACTAGGAGTTGAAGTAATAAAACCGTTTGTACATACAAGTAAATGTTATTATTGTATCGAAATAAATAGATGTAATATACTTACAAAATTCTCTCCCTCCACCAATGCAACACTGTACCAGTCGAGGCGTTACGGCAGAATGAAAAATCTGCAGTGATGGTCACAACACATGCATATCAGTTCTGTGTAGAGTTTGGTCATTAGCGGTACGGATGCAACGTCTTTGCTGATTATGCATGCCAGAGATAACCAACCACAACTTCCGCGTTGAGTCTGCGGCGGGGCTTGATGATATGGGTTTCCTGTTGTTAATGAGGAGCTTGATAAGTGTTTCCGGTCGGGAGTTGAATTATGGTTTTGGGGGGCGTTTTCGGGACTTTGATAAGATTGCGGGTTTCTGTCGGTTGGGGAATTGATAAGATGGTCTCCTGTTGTTAATGATGAGGTGACGGTTTTCTGGGAATGTTGATATGGGTTGAGGTTTCCTGTTGTTAATCAGGAGGTGACTACGGTTAGTTTTCTGGGAATGGTGATATGGGTTTCCGTTGGGGGGCGTAAATGACTGTTGAAGTTGATAAGAGTCGACGGTTGAGAAGATAAAGGAGTTGGAAAGGAAATATGTTGGGATGTTGAAGCGATATGGAGAGATTGTGGAACACGTGTTGGGACATGTCGGGTGTTTCTTGGAATGGGCATGTAGAAGTTCGTGGGAACGTTGATAAGGTATGACTGTGTGCAGGATACGTTAGTAGGCGGTGGAATGGAGAGCGGGCAAAAAGGAAAAAAAGTTTCCGAGAGGCAGCATGTGAATAGAATAAAAAAAGTTGTGTTCTCGGAGGAGGTGGAGATTCATAGTATACCGGGAAAAGAGGAGGACCGACGAGGCACGTGGGCGTTGGATGCCTTGCGCGAGAGAATGCGCAGAGAATATCAGGGAATTTGAGGAGGGGTAGGTAGGTATATAAAAGGTTTTGGCGTGTTTCACTTACACAGTTCGGCAGACTGTACGCTATCAGGTAGTAATCATCTGCGATTTTGCTGACACTTGTTCCTGGACACCTTTGCTGATATTTGTTCCTGGACGAGCTAGGTATAAAATCAGTATTCCGAGGTGAGTACTATAGGTTTCGTACGCCTATATGTGAGTAAAATGTAAATAGAACCAATGTTCGGAAATCCAAAATAGCGACCGGAAGTGGGGTTATCTTGGAAACGGTAAGACTTAGGAAAAATCTGTTTGCGGATTCATCACGTACGCCTACGAGTAAAATGTAAATAGAACCTATGCTCGGAAATCCAAAATGGCGACCGGAAGTGGGGTTATCTTGGAAACGGTAAGACTTAGCAAAAATCTGTTTGCGGATTCATCACGTACACCTATACGTGAGTAAAATGTAAATAGAACCTATGCTCGGAAATCCAAAATGGCGACCGGAAGTGGGGTTATTTTGGAAACGGTAAGACTTAGGAAAAATCTGTTTGCGGATTCATCACGTACGCCTATATGTGAGTAAAATGTAAATAGAACCTATGCTCGGAAATCCAAAATGGCGACCGGAAGTGGGGTTATGTTGGAAACGGTAAGATTTAGGAAAAATCTGTTTGCGGATTCATCACGTACGCCTATATGTGAGTAAAATGTAAATAGAACCTATGCTCGGAAATCCAAAATGGCGACCGGAATTGGGGTTATCTTGGAAACGGTAAGACTTAGCAAAAATCTGTTTGCGGATTCATCACGTACGCCTATATGTGAGTAAAATGTAAATAGAACCTATGCTCGGAAATCCAAAATGGCGACCGGAAGTGGGGTTATGTTGGAAACGGTAAGACTTAGGAAATATCTGTTTGCGGATTCATCACGTACGCCTATATGTGAGTAAAATGTAAATAGAACCTATGCTCGGAAATCCAAAATGGCGACCGGAAGTGGGGTTATGTTGGAAACGGTAAGACTTAGGAAAAATCTGTTTGCGGATTCATCACGTACGCCTATATGTGAGTAAAATGTAAATAGAACATATGCTCGGAAATCCAAAATGGCGACCGGAAGTGGGGTTATCTTGGAAACGGTAAGACTTAGCAAAAATCTGTTTGCGGATTCATCACGTACGCCTATATGTGAGTAAAATGTAAATAGAACCTATGCTCGGAAATCCAAAATGGCGACCGGAAGTGGGGTTATCTTGGAAACAGTAAGACTTAGGAAAAATCTGTTTGCGGATTCATCATGTACACCTATACGTGAGTAAAATGTAAATAGAACCTATGCTCGGAAATCCAAAATGGCGACCGGAAGTGGGGTTATGTTGGAAACGGTAAGACTTAGGAAAAATCTGTTTGCGGATTCATCACGTACGCCTATATGTGAGTAAAATGTAAATAGAACCTATGCTCGGAAATCCAAAATGGCGACCGGAAGTGGGGTTATCTTGGAAACGGTAAGACTTAGCAAAAATCTGTTTGCGGATTCATCACGTACGCCTATATGTGAGTAAAATGTAAATAGAACCTATGCTCGGAAATCCAAAATGGCGACCGGAAGTGGGGTTATCTTGGAAACAGTAAGACTTAGGAAAAATCTGTTTGCGGATTCATCATGTACACCTATACGTGAGTAAAATGTAAATAGAACCTATGCTCGGAAATCCAAAATGGCGACCGGAAGTGGGGTTATTTTGGAAACGGTAAGACTTAGGAAAAATCTGTTTGCGGATTCATCATGTACGCCTATATGTGAGTAAAATGTAAATAGAACCTATGCTCGGAAATCCAAAATGGCGACCGGAAGTGGGATTATCTTGGAAACGGTAAGACTTAGGAAAAATCTGTTTGCGGATTCATCACGTATGCCTATATGTGAGTAAAATGTAAATAGAACCTATGCTCGGAAATCCAAAATGGCGACCGGAAGTGGGGTTATCTTGGAAACGGTAAGACTTAGGAAAAATCTGTTTGCGGATTCATCACGTATGCCTATATGTGAGTAAAATGTGAATAGAACCTATGCTTATAATACTGACGTGTGCATAAATAACAGTTTTTCTTTTATTTTCAGATGGCATTGTTACCTTTTGATTTCGACCTTTTGTATGCTGACCTTAAGAACGAGAATCAGAAGGGAGAAAGAAGAAACCTATGGAATAAGAACCAGGCTAAACATGCGGAGAAACATATTGCGTGTTACGTCGACTTTTGCGAAGAAAACAACTTAGCGGAAGATCTGTTAAAAAATCTGGAAGAAGTGTGCAAAGATATGGAAGTGAGAATCGACAATCTGATAAAAATGTTTTCATGTATAATCGGGAAAAAACAAAAATCTGCGGTATTCGGGGATTTCGTCGAAAATATAAAACGTGGCAGTATGTACCTTCCCATCTATCTCTTCGAGTGTGCTTTGAATTGATGGAGTTATTTAAAGGTGTCAGACAGCAGAAAAAAGAGGAGAAAATGGGGGACGAGGAGAAAGGAATGGAGAAGAGAATGGTGGAGCTTTTGAAAAGAGAAAATTGAACAGCTAGAACTAACATTACTAATACACTAACACACTGTTCAATTTTCTGCGGTTGCATTCGAAGAGATAGATGGGAAGTTTATTGATTTGTTGCAATACAATTATTCACCTGTAGAGTTTCATTATGTGTAACAATTTCTGTGTATATATTTTGTAAACTGATGATCGGCACTATTGATTTGTTACAACACTGATATTATATAATTACTCACCTGTAGAGTTTCATTACGTGTAAAAATTTCTGTGTATATATTTTGTAAACTGATGATCGACACCAATAAAGATTGCGATGTGTAAATATGAACTTATTATTTGACAAAATGAAATTAATATAAGGTACTTACATCGTCCCCGTTCTCCATTCTGATCCTTCGTTAACAATTTCAAAGTGTGAAATGATCGTAGAGAAACATATGCAGCTGCCGCAAACACAGATTCCAGTATCATATCGTCTTTCAAGATAGTAAGTTGATTGCTGAATCTGGCTAATTGGTATATCCGGTAAACTCTGATTGCAGTATCATATCAAATCCGGTCTAGCTCAATTAGGAGCCGAGCTATTTTCTTATCTACGTCCTTCTTCCTTTGGCGATAGATAAACATTTCGGACGTTCCTTCGTTAAGAATTTATCTACATCCTGTGTTTACAGATAAACATGAAAACCGTTACATAGCGATATCTACGAGGAAAACATGTGGTGAAGGCGGTTAACCATTTCCGGGATAATTACATAGGGCCAGTAGAACCGTTAGGATCGGAGATAACTGTTGCGTCATGCTTGCGTATATAAAGAACGGCGTTTTCTCCACAAGACAGTCTTCGTGAAATAATCATTGTACGATCATGGACGTACAGTTATCCGCTGACGATCTGTTAGTGCTATATCGTGACGGATATTACACAACATCTGCACAATTACGGGAAGTGTTGGCGATTATTGCGCAGAAAATCATCGCGGGAGAAAGTATCTCTTTGGTCGAGGAGTATGACCACTTACTACGGACAGTGACAACATCCGCACCCGATCTTTCAGGAGGAGGATGGACAGATATTCCCGAAGAGTCCCCAGGCCCTCCGTCGACACCTGATTCTGTATCCCGAGTCACCAAGGAGGCGCAGGCATCCGACACAGGAACTAACGCTGCATCCAGATCACAGCCGGAGCCTTTGCCAGGACCGTCATGGAGACCGGACCCCCCAGCAGAACAGCCATCAAATGGGAAAGGTAAGAAAAGAAAACGTGCTTCAGTGTCTCGTGAACAGATAGGGAATATAACATTACACAACATTCAAGAACGTGAATATCCTAAATTCCGTTCCAAGGGACGACGTGTTGAATTCAGTTTCTCACACCCGCCAGAAAATGTCGATCCTCACACTTGGATTCGCGAAGGTGTTGAAAATCTTCTCACCTACGTTAAAAAAGACAGCAAGGATGAAGACAAAATAGGGTTAACTTTGTCTAACATATCTGACCCAACTGTGAAAGATATTTACATCGGGTGGCATAGATGTGATCAGTTGCATAGTGATATGGTGTGGAACATTATGTACAAAATACTACAAAGTGCAAAAACCTTCACTGCTACAGATCGCTTAATTTTACGAGCAGACCATGTCAATATACCTGTTGGAGGTGGGGGTAATCGAACATATTGTTTACCTAATTATATGTTAAGCACTCAAAAAAGAAGTATTGTCGGTGTGCCGAATAGAAAAAAACCACTCTGTTTAGCTGAAGCGCTGGTCATAGGGAAAGCCCATGCTGATAAAAACCCGTCCTATACTCAATATAGAAGAAACAGAAATCTTCTTAAACCTGTTTTCGAACTGATGCGAAAAGCAGATGTAGATCTGACAGACAATACGTGTACTGGAAGTGGAATTCCGGAACTGAGAAAATTTCAGCAAGTTCTCCCTGAATATAAGATTATTGTATACAACAATCTTCGTGATGTTAAAGATGTTTTGTTTGAAGGACTGGTTGAAAACGCTTCCAAATTTATATACCTTCTCTATGATAATACCAGACAGCATTATGATGTGATAGTGAACCGTGTTGGAGCATTTGCGGCAAAACAAGAATGTCGCGGGTGTAACGAACTCATATTTCAAAAAGCTCATAACCATCTGTGTAAACAATTGTGTTCTATGTGCCGTTCAACTCCACCGTGTGTACCTGAACAGGGGGTTCGCAGAATATGCCAGACATGTCACAGAATTTTCAAAAATGAAAACTGCTTCACGAATCACGTTTCTACACCATTCCGAAACGGTACAGTCTGTAGTGAAATACAACAATGTCCCCGATGTTTCAGAATTATTCTAACTCACAATACATATGAAAAAGTGCATAAATGTAACATGAAGTACTGTACTGTATGTAATTGTGTGAAGCCTATCAATCATTTCTGTCACATGGCTATACCGAAACCTAAATTGAATTCAAAATTTCTATATATATTTTACGATTTTGAATGTTATACAGATATTCCTTACTCTGAGAAAGAAAAAACTTTTCTGCATGTTCCGAATCTTATTGTAGTGCAGACAGCCTGTCACGCATGTTACAAAAAAGAGGATTTAACGGTTCCATGTTCTGTCTGTGGAACAAGAGAGTTTGTATTCTGGGATGATCCTGTAGACACATTTCTGTCCTATCTCGAATTGCAACATAAGTTTACCAACATAACCATCTGTGCACACAATGCACGAGGTTATGATTGCACATTTCTATTAAGGAGAATGTTGGAAAGAGAAATGAAACCTCGTGTCATCTTAGATGGAACCAAAATCATTAGTATGACATACCAAAATCTTCATTTTGTGGACAGTCTCAACTACGTTCAGACAAATCTTGCAGGATTTTCCAAACTTTTTGGTTTGCCTGTGCAGAAAGGATATTATCCGCATTTGTGGAACACCTACAAGAATAGAAATTACATAGGGCCGATGCCTCCTCCTTCTGCATACGGATATGAATATATGAAAACAGTTGAAGATCAACACCGTTTTATGTCTTGGTATGACATTGAATGCAATAAGAATATACCTTTCAACAACAAAAACCAACTTCTCCAATACTGCATCAAGGATGTTGTCTTGTTGAGACAAGGATGTCTGAAGTTAAGACAGAATTTTCTAGATATATGCAAAATAGATATTTTCAAGGATTGCATCACAATAGCATCTGCCTGTTCCCTGATTTACAGAGGGAAATTTATGCCGGCTAATACTATAGGGATAATTCCTAAAGGAGGTTACCATCATGCAGATCAGATGTCCAAGTTTGCATTGAAATGGTTAACCTACGTTGAAGAACAGAATCATGTAATACTTCTTCACGGTGGACGTACTCGTGAAAAATATGTCATAGGAGGACGTTACAGAGTGGACGGATATCACGAGGAGACGCAGACAGTGTATGAGGCGCTTGGATGCTACTGGCATGGTTGTCAACGCTGCATATCAATTAACAGGGATATGTATCCGAAAAATGACGATGAAGATGAAACCGATCAGGATGGTAGCAGTCAGAAACATAGTGACATGTTGAACACTGCAGCCTTCAGATACGAAACAACATGCCGTAAACTTGCTGCTTTACGTTCGGAAGGATACCATGTCGTCACAATGTGGGAATGCGATTTCAACAAAATATTGAAAGCAGATCCTGAACTCGATAGATATCTATCGACACATCCTATTGTTTGCTGTATTCCTTTAAATCCACGAGACGCCTTATATGGAGGAAGAGTTGAAAGTGTCAGGACTTACTACAAGATCAAAGAGAATGAGAAATTACAGTACAATGATTTCACAAGTTTGTACCCTTATGTGAACAAATATTGTGCTTATCCTGTCGGACATCCTACCATATTTCTAGGAAATTCTATTCCGTCAGTAAATGAGGTTCTGAACATGGAGGGCCTCATCAAATGTACTATTCTGCCGCCAAAAACTCTTTTACATCCTGTGTTGCCTACAAAAATGCATGGAAAACTCATGTTTGTATTGTGTAAGGAGTGTGCTATCAAATTGAAATGTGAAGGTACATGCCAGCATTCCGATGAACAACGCGCACTTTCGGGAACTTGGGTCATTGCCGAGGTACGTAAAGCCTGCAGTTTAGGTTACGAAGTGTTGTCAATGTCGGAAGTGTGGAAATATGAAACATCCATGTACAACCCTGTCACAAAAACTGGAGGACTTTTTGCAGGATATGTCAACACCTTCTTGAAAATAAAACAGGAAGCGAGCGGTTGGCCTTCATGGTGTCAGAACGATGAGGATAAGAAGAAGTATATACAGGAATATTTTGATAGGGAGGGTATTCTATTGGAAGAAAACAGTATAGAAGTTAATCCAGGAAAACGTACTCTGGCTAAACTCTGCCTTAATTCTTTATGGGGCAAATTCTGTCAACGGGACAATCTTTCCCAAACAACCATCATCAAGGAATCGAAAGATTTTCTCGATAAAATGACTGACCCCAATATAATGATCGGAGGAGTTGTGTTCATCAATCAGGATACTGTTTTAGTGAACTGGAAATATGTTGAAGAGGCTGTCAGTCTGAACAGGAAAGTAAATGTTCCTATTGCAGCCTTCACGACATGCCATGCTCGCCTCAAATTGTATGAACTTCTCGAAAAGTTGGGTGACAGAATATGTTATTGTGATACAGATTCTGTCATTTACATAGATAGCCCTGAAATGGAATATCACCCCCAGACAGGTGACGCATTAGGAGAACTCACCAATGAATTGACCGATTTCGGCCCCGATGCAGTTTGTGAACAGTTTGTTTCAACGGGACCGAAAAGTTACAGCATGAAAATAACTAAACCATTCTCCGAATCACGGTATATCTGTAAAGTGAAAGGGATTACATTGAATACCACCACATCGGAATTGGTTAATTTTGATACTATGTGCGACATGATAAATAATGAGAAACCTGAAGTTATAGTGGAAAATATTTTCAGAATTAGAAGAACAAAACAGTTCCAGGTTATCAGTACAAATGAAAGAAAGCTGTTTCAACCAGTATTGCTGAAACGACGATTCGACCATGAACATTTATCGTTTCCTTTCGGATACTGCACAGACTAAAATATGTATGTAGTGGTCCAGAGTTCGAACCCTTCTTCGGACAGCCAGTATATAAAATGTGTTTACAGACTGGCAGATCTTCATTTTTCTTCAGAACCTGTAAGACGTTTCTTCAGCATAAAACATGTTTCCTAAACTTTCCCATCCTTTCACCATGATGGTTTGCGGAGCATCAGGAAGTGGGAAAACTACCTTTGTGACAAACATAGTCAATTCCATCGTTCATCTCGTCGAAGGATCCGTGAAGAAAATCATATGGTGTTACGATCAGGAAAACAGTCTTCCGCAAAATCTTCGAGATGTGCAATATCATAAAGGTATCGTCGATTGGCAGTCGTGGAACGGAAAAACCCCCACTCTCATAATCCTGGACGATCTTATGATGGCTGCTCAGGGAGAAAAAGTCGCCGACCTTTTCACAAAAGGTAGCCATCACAAAAACATTTCGGTGGTGTTCATAACACAGAATCTTTTCCACCAAGGAAAAAATTGCAGGGACATTTCGTTGAACGTGAAGCACTTTGTTATTTTTAAAAATCCTCGAGATATGAACCAATTCACTGTTTTTGCAAGACAACTTCATCCTCATCGCATGAAGGAACTCGAAAAAGTATATATAGATGCTACCACGCAACCTTACAGTTATTTGTATATTGATCTCTCACAGTCAACACCGGATCCTTTACGTTATCAAACAGACGTTTTCAACCAGAATTACTCAACTGTATATCTTCCTCAGGAATGTTTAAAACATCGAGATGAGGAAAACGAGGAAGATACGTACCAACTCACGTTCTAACAGGAATAGGCATTCGACTTCTTTCAAGAAACATTCACCTTTCTTGCACGTGTTGAAAAATTCACCTACCAAAATCCGTAAATCATTATTGAAAAGTGCTCCGAAAAAGACGATACGTTTCATCAGCGAATGCTGCCTGAACGTTTTAAAAGGAAACTTGAAAATTAAACCATCCGCAAAACGCCGTCTGACACCTTACAAGTCGGTCATACGCAATCTTGTGAAACCGAAAGTGAACATCGAGAAACGCAGAAAGCTTCTTGTTCAGAAAGGAGGATTTCTACCATTACTTCTAGGCTCCTTGTTATCGGGTCTTCTCGGTACTCTCATTCCTCATTGAGAAATGACATCTTCTTACAAAAAAATGATCGTCCTTTCACCGGAACAGTTAGCACGTATTCGTGGTTCCGAATTGTCTGTGACTCAAAAATTATCCGTTCTAGATAAGAAGATGAATGATATTCTAAAAATGAAAAATATATCAGACGATCAAAAATGGCGTCTTTACAGAAAGGAACTGGACGAGTATTTATGGTTGAGTCGAAAATCCAAAGAACCATTACAGATTCCTATTGTGCAAGATAACGACGGTTCTTCTACTATTTCACCAGAATCGACATATTTTCCTCAGAATCTGGCAGAGACATTACCCCGTAATACACGCCATCAGTTACAGAATATCATCGATGAGTACCAATCCACGGCACAACATTTGATAGACGAACGTCAGGAAAAAACACTTCCGGATCCGAAAACATTGAACTTCTCATCGTCGCCAACGGAAAGCCCTGGACCGTCTCATCGACAGAAGAAGAAGAAGAAGAAAGTGACCGTCCGTGTTTCCAGGAAAACTACACCTTTTCTGAGAACACCTGACGCTTACAAACTGGTTCCTCTGAGAAAAAGCCGTAGACAGAGAGATCGGTCATGGGAGTCTCTAAGTTGAAACACGATAAAATTCTCACCAAAATATATTACGATCCCCGACACCATGCTTCATTCTCATCTGTAGATCGTCTGTGGAAAGCGGTACGGGATAAAAATATATCCCGCGATACGGTGAAAAAATGGTTGATGCATCAGGAAACCTACACTCTCCACAAACCTGCGAGAAAAAGGTTTCCTCGAAATCATTACAATGTATGGAACATAGACATGCTTTGGGAAGCCGATCTCAACGACATGACATCGATACAAAAACATAACGACGGATACAAATATCTTCTGACAGTGATCGACGTATTTTCAAAATATGCCTTTGCATTACCGCTAAAAAATAAAACAAGCAATTCGGTAACCGAAGCTTTCAAAACTATTTTCGAAGAAAACAGACGGAAACCTGTTACACTACAGACCGACCAAGGAACGGAATTTACAAATTCTACATTCCAGAAATTTTTAAAAAATGAACATGTACAGTTCTCGACAGCAACAAATTATCCTGTGAAAGCGAGTGTAGTGGAACGTTTCAACAGAACATTAAAAGAACGGATGTGGAAATATTTCACCTCAAAACAGACAAGACGTTATGTAGATATTTTACCGCAACTTCTCGAAGGTTACAATACAGCAATCCACAGTTCCATAGGAATGGCCCCTCGAGATGTCAACGAAACAAACGTTTACATTGTGTGGAAACGTCTCAACAAACCTGACAAACATGTTTCACAATCGTCTTCAGATCTTAATGTAGGTGATATTGTACGAATTTCTGTCGTCAAAGGACATTTTGAGAAAGGATACGAACAAACGTGGTCACGAGAACTTTTCAAAATCCATTCCCTTGTTCAGCGAACACCTGTACCTGTATACATATTAGACGACTTAAATGAAGAACCAGTAAAAGGTACATTTTACAAACATGAACTGCAGAAAGTTTATTCGGATCCTGACGAAGAGTATAAAATTGATAAAATTTTGAACACCCGGGGAAAAGGAAAAAAATTGGAATACCTGGTTCGTTGGCTCGGATATCCGCCTAGTTTCGATTCATGGATCAAGGCATCTTCCGTAAAACAGTTATCGGGAAAATAATTTCCAAAACATATTTATATCAAAATATAACGGTACTGCGATCCAGTGAGTCTTCTGTGTTCGGCGAGAATGGATGATAATTTCTACGTTTACCTCCTATCATCTGCATCGGAGGAATATTTTCCAGACAACACACTCACCCATTTCACCGTAAAACTTGCTAAACGAATCGATCTGTCTCCAGAATTGTGGGAAGTCGGATTGGCAGAACTACATTATTCAACTCTATACGACAATGTTTTGGAAACTGATTCTGGAATGTTAACTCTTCCTGTTCGGACATATGCAAGTGCTGAGGACCTAGTCTCTACCATCATCGAATCTCTCCCCGACGACCTGGAAATAAGGAGATCCGTTCTCGAGAAATTCTGGCATTTTTTGACGGAACCGCAATGGGGAACATTTGGATCTACTATCTGTACGGATAACACACTCTATATTAACGAACAACCATTTTATTTTCCTGCAACAACATATACGATAGAGGATCTGATTTATTTCCTGAAAACAGACCCTGCTAATGTAGCTGTTCCTACTCATCTCAGGTTTTTCTTCAAGCAGGCCGAGTACAAACATCTATCCGTGATAGGGGTTCCGAAGCCTGAACCTGACGATGCTCCAACAAATACCGTTACACCCATAGACGAAACTGATGACTATGCTAAATTTCGATATGACATATTGAAATCTATTTATTCTACGCACGCAATGTCCAATAGTGTTGTGGATAAAAACCCATACATATTTATTTACTCTGATCTGGTGAAACAACAATTGGTCGGGGGAGAAATGGTACGTCTCTTGCGTCTTACCCGAAAACAGTGTTCGGACACAAATACGTCTTGCACAGTACCCGTAGCCCATCAAACATTCGACCCGATTCATTACGTTCCTCTGGATAAAGCCTCTTTCGAAACAATAGAAATTGCGTTGTACGATAGAAAAGGAAATTTCTTACCTTTGAGAACTGGGTCCGTACCCACCATTGCTGTTTTACATTTTCGTAGAAAAGCAAAGTCCTTTTAAAAAACAGTAGACAACTATTTCTCTCAGTCTTTGTCGAAAAGCGAATGAATCACCATGAATTCGCAGACCGAATATTATAGTAACCAAATCCGTGGAGGAATTGGGCCCATCTACCGTTCAACTAGAAATCAAAAAGGGAGAGGATTGGGGTCACTTTTCGCAGGACTGTTTAGAATGGTGAAACCTCTACTCTGGAGCGGTGCAAAGACGATCGGAAGAGAAGCTTTAAAAACAGGAGCTAACATTATCACCGACATTGCAACAACCCAACAAACTCCGAAAACTATTGTTCGTCAACGGGTACGTGAAGCAGGTCAAAATCTTCAAAGTAAAGCACAACGGAAAATCGACTCTCTGGTAGGTTCTGGTATAAGAACCAAACCTGCAACAAGAATTGCTCAGTTGATGTTAAAACGTTCAGCCACCCGTATTGGAACATCTACGATCCGTAAAAAACAAGCATCCAAAAAACGAAGGAAAACATCTGCAAAATCTAGGAGAACACGTAAAAGAAAAATCAAACAGAAGGTCTCAGGGAAAGATATTTTTGGATAATGATGGAGGATAACATGTGCATGATCTCGCAGTTCGACCTCTTCCGGAAAAAACCTATTCAGCAAAATGTGGAGAAAACGTACACAGCCACCTACAAACCTATCGCTTCCATCGATAATCAGAATATAATTCAGTTTGTCATACCGGCGGCAGGAACTGATTTTCTCGATCTTTCATCTGCCTATCTTCGTCTGCAAACGCAAATGGTTAAACAGGATGGAAGTCCCATGAGTGCTTCCGAAACAGAAAATGCCCTCACAAAAAACTGCGGGGTCGTGAATTATCTTCTCCATTCACTCTTTTCCCAATGTACAGTGACTCTCAACTGCATTGCTGTAACAACCGCCGATAACAATTACGCATATAAAGCAATCTTCGAAGCAGCTATCAATTACGGAAGCGATGCCGCAAACACGCATCTCACGAATGCCCTGTGGTATTTGGACACACCTGAACATCAAGATCAAATCACTGCCGACAACACAGGTTTCACCACAAGAAAAAAATTTTTCCAGTATGTTCCGACGACCGGAAATCCTACGGAAGTGACAGCCGTGGTCGACCTTATGGGAAAACTTCACATAGATTTCTTCCACCAGTCTAAATACCTGCTCAACGGTGTTGAAGTACGCATAGATCTAGCTAGATCACGTGACGCTTTTTACATCTGGGGAGACCAGACATCACCTACAGTAAGAATAAAAATTTTAAAGGCTGTTCTCGAAATAAATCACATCATTCCTACTCCTACCACCAGTTTGGCCATAGACAGAGCACTCACTTACGCTCCTGCTCATTATCCGTTCACCAGAAGCGTTATCAAAGCTTATTCTTACGTCGCCGGAACGCAGCAGATTTCGATCGATAATGCTTTTCAAGGTCCTTTTCCGAATGTTGTTCTTTTTGCTATGGTATCCACCGCCAGCTTTCTCGGAGACAGTAAGAAAAATCCGTTCGACTTTAGAAGTTTTAACCTATCTTCTTTCCATCTTGTGAAAAATGGAGAACTCGTACCTTCCGAACCTTTACAAATCACCACAGGAGGAAACAGCGGATTGATAACACGTGCTTATCAAACTCTATTTTCCGGTACAGGCATTCACCACGCCAATTACGGACACCAGATCACACGGAAAATGTTCGAGAACGGATTCTTTTTCCTGATTTACGACATAACACCAGACTCTTCAGGAAACGACACGCACACCAGTCTCCAGGAACAAGGCATCATCGGAGCCGAGATGCAGTTTTCTCCTCAGCTGTCGGAAAATATAACATGCCTTTTGTATGCTGAATTTGAATCTGCAGTAGATATACCTAAAGATAGAAGTGTCATCCTCCATCAGTGAGACCGAATTTTCCATAAATATGTGTGCCTGTGTTTCTGACTCCCAGTGTTACCGAAATAGCTCTTATGTAAACATTATACTGCTTGTGATGGAAAAACCCACCAAAGTGATAACCCGTACTATTAAGCATAGTAGTGTTTCTTCGAAAGTGACAACTTCAAAACCTGTGAACATACAATTGTTTCCCGAACTATTTGACAACAGCCCAGGAAGCATAGAAATGACCAAAGACAGACACATTATTATACGTTATTGAAAACATAAGCAGCATGAACACGTCGCAGATCAGACAGATTCTATCTCGAAACTGTTCCACCAGAAACATTTTTTACGGTGTTTACCCGAGAGATCTTTTACCTCGGACGTTTCCTAAGCCGGCCTTGGTCATTGCAAACACTGACAAGTCCGACTCCCGGGGTACACACTGGGTGGCCTTCTATTTCGACAAAAACAATGTGGCCGAGTATTTCGATTCATACGGATTTCATCCTTTCTATCAAGAATTCGTAACTTTTCTGAATAGCCATTCCTCGGTCTGGACTTACAACAACATTCCCTTACAGGGGGTATTGGCTACAACATGCGGTCATTACTGTTGCGTGTATGCTTATTACAAAGCACGTCACGTTACAACCAAGGATTTCATCCACACATTTCCACCAGGTATCAGTAAAGATGGATATATCCTACACCATTTTCGTCAGATCTTCAAATGTTTACCACATTCCAAGTGTTCCAGAGGGGAACAAACGTGTTGTTCTATCCACACGATCCAGGCTCGCGTCATGAAGAAATCTAATTAAAATATGTGCTGCCGTATCTTTCTCTCAGTGCCATCGAGACAGTTCTAGTGAACACACCATGGAACCTACTGCGGCTTCTATAATGGAGAAACACGACAAACTTGTAACACGTATGACCCATAAGGATGATGTTTCCAAACGTAAACCTCGCAAACGTGTGCAACC
Source organism: Lepisma saccharinum (assembly GCF_977018435.1). Classification (NCBI taxonomy): domain Eukaryota; kingdom Metazoa; phylum Arthropoda; class Insecta; order Zygentoma; family Lepismatidae; genus Lepisma; species Lepisma saccharinum. The sequence continues at coordinate 25,516,936 of NC_139238.1, forward strand.
TATTAAATTAGAAACCGTTACTATCAAGAACGAGACGGTGGACGAGGGAATGGATGTGACTACGGACGGTGATTTCATAAAGAGACGTAGGGAAATTGGTTTTTCCACAGACAAAATCGAGTGTCCTAAACTACATGACGTAGATGCATGTTTAGATCTCTATCTTGCAAACACATATTTTCTGAACAAGGAAAAAAACAAGTACGTAGCCATAGGATTCGAAAAGGAATCCCCTTTCAATTTGGTGTGGGAGTTTTCGCAACAGGGGAGATCACCCGTACGCATCGATTCTAAACAGATTAGAGAACTGTGTGCTTTAAAATCTGACTTACTGAATTACGTCGACACTGGTCGACGATTCAATTATTTGGTTACTGGAAATATCACCGTTAGTGGTGTAAATTTTTTCGGGAAACGTTGCATCTCGATGTATCAACATCATTCACCGGATGCTTTCATTTTCACAGCCTCTGAACTACATTTATTTATGTGTAATCTTTTCAGACCTCTGCAAAAATTAATGAACGAACGTTATCATAAATTACAACCCGAAATGGAGGCTTTTGTATATTGTATAAAAAAGAATATGGTTTCAGAAAAAAAAGAAGTACCCGATGTATTGAACTATTTTTATGTACTTTGGTACAACGAACTGATGATTGAAATATATCTTCAGAACAATCTTGGACACACATTGATATTGTAAATAACTTACGTTATGTATCTGATGCTGTAAAGTATCCATTGTAAATCTATTCCATATTGTAAATGAACCATTGTTATTTTTATGTATTGTAATTCAGTCTTTGTTATTTTATGTATTGTAATATAACCCTTCAGGTATTGTAAACTTTCTATATCATCAATTGTAAATAAAACATTTGTGTTATTCTATATCCATACTATCAATTATAAATAAAACATTTGTATATTTTGAACATTTCTTTTATTTATTACAATAAAAAGTGTACATTTTCCAGACATTTTCAACTGCACAGGTTTTTTCACCTTTACCATGTTCTTTACATTTTAAACTTTCTGAACTGTTTTTGACACTGCTTAACTTTGGACATTCAAGTTCTTCGATATTGCATACAGTCATCTTACCCTCACCTTTTTTCCCCACTAATGTTTTCACCCATTCCATTTTCTCCGTACCTTTAACATAAACTTGCTGATTCATAAGCACTAAATACAGAAGATCTTCTAATTTCTCGTACGGTAGCCATCCATCATTCCAATCGAGACCATGTTTGTTGGTACGAAGCCAGTAATTCACTCGGCGATACTTTTCACTCAACAAGTGTAAACCATATGGAGGTTTCACTAAACAGTCAAATGCACTGTCGAAAGGAAATTTTAAAATTCCTACTTCTTTACACACAAATTCTCCTTCGACTCCTCGAAAACCTTGAATGTCCAAAAAACAGGCATCCATTTTGTTCAACAGGTGAACACTGTCAATGTATCATCAATACTGCCCCGACATACCGCACACTTGTCCAATTGAGAGGCACAGAGACCACAGGCTACAAAATGTCGACACGGAAGAATTACCACACTGCAAGCGTTTTCAAAACATATTTTACAGAGTAGCACAGAATCCACACTCTGATTATCGGATGTTTTTTCAGTAGTTTCCACACTGTCGCGATATTTGCAACTTTTCGAATCACTGTGTAACGCTGCAACACTCTGTATGTAACTACAGGTTGGTATTGCCTGGTGATGTTCTAGAATCGGGCAATCTTCGGATGTCCAATCACACACTCCGTACCCACAATGGAAGCATATTACCCTATCACCGAATCCTGAATAATAAAAACCTGCAGTGACTAATTCTTCAGCAGTCTGACGTAATCCTATTGGCCACTTTCTGTAAGTCTTGTATCTCGCATTCACCGACATATAATCGGTGGTAAAAGGACCGCCTGCTATCAGACGAGTATGGTAAGTATACACTCTCATATGTCGAACAAAAAAACTCGTCTGATACTGTAGGTGACGGCGTTGTAGGCTCGGTGCGAGTCCAGCAATCGTGGTGAGTAAACACTCTCATACGAGGTAAAAACGAATTAAATCGAGTTCTGTAGGTGACAGGGTCCTTGGCATCGGGTATGAAGGTTCAGCCAGAATATTCTCAAAATCAGATACTATAGGTGACGGGGTCCTCGGTATCGGCGATAAAGGTTCAGCCAGAATATCCTCAGGATCGTCGGGGAACAGCCGTCTGCGAAAATCGAAACCTTCGGGAGGAACCACAGGGAAACAAGGATGACCTTCTAAGTTAAGTAACAATGGACGATCACAGCCAGAACACCACACGGAATTTCTGTCTGCCAACAAAGAAAGCCACTCTTTCACTCTCTTCTTCAAAGCTTCGCCTAACTCTTCCTTCCTGCGACGTAGTTCGCAGATACACCCGTGACTCGGAAATCCTGTTCTCTCGTCACCTCTTCTTTTCCTCTCTTCTATCTCCTTCAAAGTCTCGCAGCGACGGTGAATTCTTTTTCCTGAGCCGTTGACCACGTGACATCCACACCAGGGAGATTCAGGTATCGCTACATACATAAACGGGAAATAACTCAGCAACCGATCCAGGGCCGTTCGATCGCTGTCCAGATCGCCGCAAGACCGAACAAGTTCCCAGAACTCTTCGTAGCTGATCTCGTAGAAATTCACACCATTATCAGACAAACGTGTACCACTTACATCCATCCTCACATGATACTAAGATCCTCCATCCTTTCTATTTATACCCTTTTCCCTCCTACGTCACCATTTCCGTTAAACAAACTTAAAACTACAAGGCCACGCCCAAAACATGTTCGGGCATGTTCTATTCAGACAGAAAAACGTTACACACATTTCCAGGAATATCAGACTCATCAACGGTCTCAAACGGGAAACGCCCCCCAAAAAATAGCCACCTATCTCATCAACACCGGAAACCCTTATCAAGTCCTCATTAACAACAGGAAACCCGCCAAACTTATCAAAGCCCACGAAAACACCCCCCGGAAACACTTATCAAGCTCCTCAGTAACAGGAAACCCATATCATTAAGCCCCGCCCACTTTTTCCCCAACAACCAATCAAAACGCTCAAAAACCCCACACTTGCTTGCCCACACACCTACATCATCAATTGATCTTTGATCGATCTTTTCCAATCAATTGATTTATCGACTTCAACGGGGGTACATAACTACTCCTTACATTAAATTAAGAGTGTTAGAAAATGAAATCCTTATAAAAATATTTGGACCTAAAATGGATGAGGAGACAGGTGACAAAAGTCAAATCAAATCAAGAAGAGAACAGATTAAAGAGAACAGAGTGGAGATGGTTGCATAGCCTAATTTAGAACTGCATAATTTGTAGCTATTCATGTCCAGATATTATTAGAATAATTACATCAAGAAAGCTTAGGTGGGCAGGCCATGTGTCACGAATGGAAGAGGAAAGAAGAGTTTACAAGATTCTTGTTGGGATACTTAATGGTAAGAGACCTGTAGGACGGAAAAGACGAAGATGGAGGGATAACGTTGAGATGAACCTAAAGGAAATCGGTAAGGATGGAAAAGATTGAATTGATCTTGCCCAGGATAGGAACAGATGGAAGGCTTGTGTTGCTAGTTCATATAAATGTTTATTCGTTATTTATAATGTTATTTTCGTACAAAATAAATATAGGCACTTACCATCCCAATCAATGTTGCCAACTCCACTATTGGAAACAACGTCGTGAAGAGAAGAAGACATCCGAATGTCACAAATAGGCCGCTTCCTTCTCTGACACAACCTTCCGCTGTCCCCGTCGCGTTGTGTCACAATAACCTTAATTTTCACCTGGTTGCGAGAGAAGAATTGCCCGTTTCCTGAACGGAGAAGATGCAAGCACGCGGAAACAGCTAAGTATAAGAGGAACAAGCATCTTCTGTCGCCGTCAGAACACTTCACACTCCAGCAACATGACTAGCAAGAAACTGGTGAGTAATTCTCAGATACATGATCTAGTGTCATAAATATATCGCATCAGGACGGGGCCTCTGAGATACTATCTACGGGCCTCACACCAGCTTCCGTGATGTCACAGGATTGGTCAAGCGTAGTCCATTTACAACATTTAACAAAGTGCATGACAATAGTATAATATTTAGTTTTCTGACTCAATCGTTCTTTCTTATACGTTCAGAACATTGCTTTCACCTCAAGAACATTTCAAATTTTATGTGGCATTAGAACATACGTAAATAATATTGATAAATTAAAATCCAATCTTTGCCGTTCTGTATAATGTACGTACCTTTATTTTTCAAATTACCAAGGGAAAAAGGGCGATATACATAAAATGTTATCCTACTTTAAAACTTATTATAAATTCGTAAAGAATTATCATCGTTATTATGCAATTACTATTGAATTTCTGTGGAATAAAGACTTACGGTCCAAGTTACGTATGCAAGATAATTTTGGAAACGTTTACCTAGAGAAGGTTGAGGAAAGAGCTTGGAAGATTGTTATTTCGTGTAAATTAAGTTTTCGAACTTTGTAAACTCAATTCCCGTGTGTAATTTGAATAAATTTTTAATTTTCTAGAAATCTTTTAAATATTTGGCTCCACAAGTTACCTTGTTTTGTTGTAGGCTACAATTTTTTAAAATCATTTTTCGTATTAAAAATCTTTACAATCGACATCATTTACGTGTTAAAGAATATAGTAGTTACAAGTTCGGTATCCATGTAATTAATATTACCGTTCAGCTATGGTCACAAATTCTTCAATGTACTTCACACTGGTCGAACACAGACTTTCATTTTACTAACATGCAATTAAATGTTGTATTACATACGAAAGTATAAATTTACTTGTAACTGATCAGGATATAACTATGTTTAATTTGCGATAATAATTATTATTCTTACTCTGAAATAAATACATCTACAGAACTCTTTTTCGAACAACTCGCTCATTCAAATACATGTATTTACCCAAAACACACGACTAATATTTTGACATCATCAGTCCTTTTAGCATCACAGGTTGAGGCCCGTAGGTATACGGAGTGTATCTTGGGAGGCCCCGATCAGAACAATGTTTTTTTTCCTTTACTTCTCTTCTCGCATATAAGCTACCCACCGTTGTTAAAAAGAACAGTTAAAACTGTTGCTAGTTTTGACTGAACTGACTGTTGGAGTAAAAATGGCCATTGGACATAATAAAAATATGAGTATCTTTCCTGTAATTCTCAGATACATGATCTAGTGCAGTGGTTCTTAATTTTTTTCTCTCATTGTATCCTTTAGTCTAAACTGAACGTCTAATGTAATCCCACCATAGGTTTTTTTTTTCCAAATAGTGGGTTTTGGGGATTTTTTCGCTGCCTGATTACTGGGGCGTTTTTGATATGCTGGAGGTGTGTGTCTGCAATAGAGTAAAATAGCATTCGGCCTGTATGTGGAAGTAAACAAGTAAACATTATAATCATACGTTTATTATTTTATTGGGTGTTCCTAGGTTTACAATCTTTATGGTTAGTTACAAGAATAAAAATGTGAAACACATGCATGCTAAGAAGTAGATATATAAGAAAAACTAATTTTCACATATTTTTTACAGAGTTATTGAAAAAAAGTAAAGAACAGAAATAAGTTTGTAAACAAACTGTGAAGCATAATTTTGGAGTTTTTATTATAAATCCTCAGAGTTTCTGGTGAGAGGGATGTTCCTGCATAGACTGACACAGTTTCTTGATGTCTGGTTGTGGACTTGAAACTTTCAAGCGGAGATTCGGCTCCAAATGTAGTCTATTTCGGTACTTGTTGTTAGGTGAAAAATTACTCTCCTAGCTGATTGCGTACCACCTTCAAGTAGTTCATGTACTCCTGGGGATACGCGTACCACAGTTTGAGAACCACTGATCTAGTGTTTTAAGCACGCAACATCAGGACTATGCTTTTCGCATTACATGTTTTATCGCATGCAAGCTATACGCATCGTTGTTAGGAAACGGTGAAAACTGTTGTTATTTTCTCTGAACATCGATTGGAGAAAAATTGGCTGCATAACGTGAACTCTATAATTTAAGAATTTTTGTCGACTGAAATCATATTTCTTTTCTTGTTCATTTACTTGGAAAGTAAGGGATGACCTTTTCCAAGACACCCAAATTTGAACCTCCTTTCCACTCAGTACACCCTGGACTGCATTTTGCAAACTGGTGAGGCTCTGGCGTTTGGACCCATGGCCAGTATGATCCTCAATGGGACTGTTGTGTGCTGCCCATAAGTGTTTGTGATTGTCCCTTCATCTATTTCATCTTATCCCCATTCATCCTCATCTTCGCAATTAGCCAAAAGTGGCAGAAACGCGAAGTAAAATAAATCAAATCAATGAATGAGCCAATTTTATGGGACTTACCTCTAGATTCAGATGACCATAAGATGTTATAATGTTGAATGGTGTTTCAGATTCTCTCCGTCGTCGCGGTGGCGCTGTTCGTCTTCGTCCGCGCAGAGGAACTGGAGGAAGACTCTAAGACTGAGGACAAGGGTAGTAGCCAGGACCTGGATGGAGCCGAGGGTGGACACGGATTGGTTGGTTACCATGGATTAGGTGAGAGAGCGATTAGAAAACAATTAATTTCTGTGTCCAAACCATCCTTCCGGTTACAATCCCCAAGACATATTAACTTTTCCCATTCTCTTCGGAATATCTCATTAGTGGGAAAGTAGAATTTATCTGTTTCAGGAAACTGTGGAGCAAGGACGCGCATAACGGTTGAATGGGCGAGGAAGTGAGTGGGTAGAGCAAAGCAGTGCACGCTGCAGCCGTGTTTTTGCACTCACTACCCCTCTCACGCGATCATTTGTCCTGCCCTCTCGAGTCATTGCCTGCGCAGACTTGTTTCCGTTTTATTTCTCCACAGATTCCCTGGAAAGGTGTGTTTTGTGCCAAGTATAAAACATATAAAACCATTTTTATGACACATGGACAATACAAGATATCGCCTAACAATCAGTGAATGATTATGACAATAGTTTCTTGCCCACTTCGATTTTTATAATTGTATTTCACTTCAGTCCCTTAATGTAGGGAAGATTGCAAACTTTTAATCCAATTTAATTGTTGAACATTATTTTATATTGATACTGTTATTTCTAAAACCTCTGTTTTTATAAATTTACAATAAATGCTACGTAAAGTTGGCAAAAGTTTCTTTGTTAATTTCTTGTAAAGTAAACTATGATAGATGACCATCACATATTAGTCATTTCCATGGACTGATGTAGCGAAATGAACTTACCAGACCAAATTTGACAACTCGTGCGTATAATTTAAATGCTATAAAACTATTATTGGATGGTAACAAGACATAGATTATAGTCACATTTTAAAGGTTAATTCTACATTTTCTCTTAGATGCTGTTTCATTACATTTATATTCTGTTCTGAGCAGCATGAAGTGTAACGATTTCACACATGTGGCAAATGATATGAATAAACTTAAATTTAATTGTTTAATTGTTCAGTAGTTTCCCAATATATAAATGAATATATATATATATATATATATATATATATATATATATATGAATGGTTTGATTTATCAAGGATAAATTTATGTAGTCACGGTGCCCCCCCACCAACCCCGAAATCGTGCTCCAGCAATTTTCATTTTGGCTTGCTATTATTACTGTGCTCATTTGTTATAGTGTTCATCATAAGGACTACTCAAAATATTATGCTATGTTCATAAATGATCGTACGTCCATGTTTATACACACACATATATTTGTTTTGATAGAACAACTTATAATGTTATTATTTTCATTCTCAGATTCCAAAAGGTATATATTGAAATAAACCCTCTCCAACCACATCAACCAACCTACGTTCCTGAAAATCAGTTAATAACTTTCTTCTGCTCATTGTTTCAATTACTTTATAAAGTATACGATTGAGGCAAAGAATTACAGATTTACTTCTTCTCCTTTTAATTAGGATACGCTCACGGTTACGGCTATCCTGCAACTAGCTACGTGCATCGCCACCAAACGCACCACGGCCACTTTCCAGTGGTACACCATGGCCACCACGGACTGATCGGCCACCACGGACTCCAGGGCCATGGATTTGGCGGCCTCTACGGTCTGGGCCATGGGTACGGACTGGGTCATGGATACGGACTGGGTCACGGGTACGGACTGGGTCATGGGTACGGTCTGGGCCATGGGTACGGTCTGGGTCACGGTTTGGCCTATGGTTACGGCATCCATCATGGTTACGGACATGGATTTGGTCTCCACCGTTGATGACAGCGCTCGTAAATGGAGAAATTATTGACGGCACAGGATGAAGCAAAACAAAAATGACAAAAAAAGTGCTTTTATGCTTCCATGCCAAGTTTCAATTATGTATTTATGAATTGAAGGAATTAAATGTATTTAAATTATTAGTTTATATGTTTCTCTTATAATTTTTGCATTATTATTATTATTATTATTATTATTAGTATTAGTATTAGTATGTAAATTCATGTTTTGTTTCTTATCCAGATAAATCCTACACCAACTAACTCTCTAGCCTTCTTAAACCCGAAGGTTTATGGATGCGGCAGCACCCTATCCTGGGCAAGATCAATCCAATCTTTTCCATCCTTACCGATTTCCTTTAGATCCATCTCAACGTTATCCCTCTTCGTCTTGGTCTTATTACAGGTTTCTTACCATCATGTTTCCAAACAAGAATCCTGCATATTCTTCTTTCTTCTTCGATTCGTACCACATGACGTGCCCATGTAAATCTTCTTGATTGAATCCTAATCAATGAGGTGTTAATATCCACTGACTAACAGAGATATTAACGTTGTAGATCGACTACAAATTTTATCGGTTAACCGAATTGTTTAATCGACCGATTAATTGAATTTTAATCGGTTTTAAACAGTGTGCATAACTTGAAGCAACACCAATTGATATAATTTAAAATTTTATTTTTATTAATATTCGTACAATGTAGCAATTTTTCCAATACTTCTATACATTATGAAGAACAATACACAAAATAATTTACCCGGTATGGGCTCGGATCACATTTTAAACTGTAGATTTAGTATATCTGTGCATAAAGTTAACTTAAAATATAATACAACCACAATTATTTAAGTTAAACTTTTCCACGTAACTGTTCGTAATTCATATTTGCAACTTTATAGTTCACAGATCAACATTGCTCTTATATCTGAAGAGCCAACAAACAAATTCCAACAATCAAATATATATATATATATATATAAAATATTTATTGGTTGTGGACAAAATCCATGCACCAGTAAACGACAATTTATCAATTGGTATTATATACATGTATGCACATAATATTTACTCACAATTATTCCTTTCATAATAATTATTTTCCAAATTTCATTACACTTTTACAGAATTATATTCGACTTATTAAGATATTTTGTAAGAATATAGATTACCGAGGATGAAGGTGATGTCCACTCCTGTACAATTCCTGTAAAAATGGTTCTCTGTAAGTTTCATAAAGTTTGCATTGAAATATAATGTGGTTCGGAGTTGCAGTATATTCATTGCACAAACAAACTGGTTACTTCACTAAATTCTTCTTGTAAAGGTGAGCTGCGGCGATAGTGTGATTTAACCTGCAGCGCATTATAGTTGTGAGGGAACTCCGGGAGAGTTGAATCTGTTTAAACCAACATTCCTTTGGAATTCTTTCTTGTATAGAATAGTAGGCCTTACCGCATTGAGTGCCAGTATTTGTCCACAAGCTTTGCTATTCAGTAAATAGTATTTTCTTTGTGTGTGATTCCAAAACCAATCAAACACTAAGATGCTGACCAAGGCAGATTTTATGGTAAAAAACACAATATAAACGTGACGTAAGCAACATTGTAGCAAGGTCTTCCTCAGACTTTGAACCAAATCAAAATGAAGTAAAACCATTATTTTCATTCGGTTCAGAGTTTGAGGAAGACCTTGCTACAAGGTTGAAACGTTACGTTTATGTTGTGCTATTTTACAATAAGTTCTGCCTTGGTCAGCATTTTAGTGTTTTATTAAACATGAAAACGCTTTACAGTGTTACCATTCAACAACCAGTAAAATGGTAACTGTAAACTGAGTTCTGACAGTTTCGTGTTCCTATAAGCAACTAATGTGAAGTAAGTAAGGTTCATCTCGACCAAATATAACATCTTAAATTCCAATGAGCGAAAGACAACACTTATTCAGAGGTGAGAAACGACACAGTGACACCATACTGAATACTGAGTTCCTTTCAGGCGGTGGAGATATGAAGAAGGCAAGCAGCACTAGTTCACTCTAATGACCTATCAATCATATCTGAAGAGTCTAGTCACCAAATAGCACACAGATTTTGCTTAACAAGCTTAACAGAACAATTACGTTTCCTCCACTTCAGTTTTCAGCACATATTTTACCCTTTTCATATCTTCAATAACTTTCTCTGCTTGTGTTCAATATCAAAGCTTTTGCGTCCATCTGTATAATGCTCGTTTTGTAGCATCTGTTTATTTAAAATCTTGACAATAGACAATGCAATAGTGGGGCCTTCCCGATGGCGTAGTGGTAACGTCGTCGCCTTGTCATCAAGGCGTCCCGGGATTGATATGGAGGCACATAATGTTTCGGATCCCACTTTGAACAGAACGTTCAGTCCCGATTAGCCTTTCTGTACATAAAGTGGACTTAAAAACAAACAAACTCTAACAATGTAATAGAACATATTAGATTGCCATTTAAAAAATATTATTGATTGTTTCATGTTGATAACATTGGTTTACATTTTGAGGAAAAAGTTCGGATGTTTTCAAATCAATGAATGTTTCTGGGAGTATTTTCAATACTGATCAGTAGAGCCCGGAAGTTCAGGCATTTATTTTCGTTAAAATAGGCAGGCAAAAAGGCATTTATAATGTAGTAAATAGGTACTAAAAATGAAAAAAAGGCAAAATAAACCGAAAAAAGGCACATTTAGAAGTCGCTTACTTTTATCTGTAATTTCTGGCAAAATGTTAAAATCTAAATTGGGAGCAGCATTTCAATTTTCTCCGTCTTGATTGCACATAACTACAAGGTGCTTTTTAAGTTCTCAACATTCATTGATAGTCGTCTGTCAGAGAGAATGTTTTTCATAATAGAAAATGATCTTTCTACTTCGACAGAAGTTATTGGAGCATACATATAACAAGCTAATGTAGCTGGACTCATTTCGGTAACAGCATTTTCACTTTTGGAATATCACAAATTGTTTTCAATTGTTTCAAGTCCTCATTTGCACTCACTACCCGTTAGCACTTTTCCGCAACAGCTCACCCCCTTTTCTCCTGGCACTTCCATCATCTGCTGCATAGATTCCTCGAAGATTTTCATGGATGCTATAATTGTAATTGTCTCTGGCAATGCACCATAATGTGCAAAAGTAAACTTGAATAGCACAGGAGTTTTTTCACTTCACGAATTGAAGCCGCTTCATTTTCTGGAAGAGCATCGATCACCTCACTGATTTTTTGAAGGTTGTTAGCATAATATATAGCTGCTGATATCCAGGTTCCCTATCTCGTCAAGACTGGTTGCTGAGGTAAACTAAGCTCAATCGCAACTTCCTGAAATTTTCGGGTTCGAGAGGGAGATTTCAGAAATATTTTCTTTGTGTTCGAAATCAACCTGTCCACTTCAGCAGTCAATCATGAATCATGCACAAGAAATGTTAACCGAAAGGCAATATCCTGACTCAGCATGAAATACTTTTTTCTCACACTTTTCTCCTTCAGCAAAGTTGAAACATGCGTGAGTTCAATATTACTTAAATAAGGCGAAAATTATTCACATAATAAACGGAAGAAAAATAAATGCCAACAACGCTTTTTGGGAGAAAAATAATTTATATACACATTTTTTTTTAAAAAAATATAAAATTTCATTGAAAAAGGCAAAAAAAGGCATTATAATTAAAAATAGGCAGTGGGGTCCCAAATAGGCAAAATAGGCAAAATGAAAAGGCTTCCAAAACATTCGAAACAACATAAGAAACGTATATCCGGAAAAATTTTATCAATATATGCAGTAGATAAAAAGAGGCATTTTGCCAAACTTCCGGGCTCTACTGATCAGAGAAATAACATCCATTTCTTTCCATCACATCAGGATTTTTCACAATTTTACAATCAAAATTCCCATATTCGCCATTACATCAAGGGAAATTTAGGTTCTTTCGAAACCAATAAGTGATTCTGGAAGTATTTTGAATGGTGATCACGGAAATGACATCAATTTCTACCCATCACATCAGGATTTTTCTCCACGTCACTAAGTTCAATCAACCCACTATATTATAACATTGAACATTGGGCATTTTGTGATGGAAAGTTTCATGGTGGATTTCGAAAATAAAACTACGTAATTACAGTCAAAATAATTTTCATGCTAATGTGATGTGAAGGTGGAAGGCGGATTAAATGCACACAATTTAACATGCATTTATGGTTCAAAATTGGATGATTTGTATTGTACAAAATCAATATTTTACCATCATCAAAACAGAGCCTTCTATTCAGGAAATAATGGAACTATACATTTTATTGTGAAATTGTGAAAAATCATGACGTGATGGGAAAAATGGATGTCATTTCCTTGATCAGCATTAAAAATACTTCCAGAATCACTTATTGATTAGGAAACAACCGAAATTTCTCTTCAATTGCGTTATCTAATAAACGTACTGTAATGGCGAATTTCTAATTTAAGTGTGAAATTGTGAATAATTCTGACGTGATGGGAAAAATGGATCTCATTTTTGGAATCAGTATGCTAAAATTATTTAGATACAACAGTCATCTGCGAGACATCCAAACCCACACCGACCAGTGAATTTGATCAATGCAGCAATTCCTGACACTCAGACAATATTTTCTCGGGCTACTTCTCCTCTCGTTTTCGCTTCCCTCTCTTCTTCTCCTCTCCTGTGCTTCTGTCTCCTATCCTCTCCTGTTCTCTCCTCTTGTCTCCACTCAAATCTTCTCCTCTCCTGTGCTTCTGTCTTCTATCCTCTCCTGATCTCTCCTCTTGTCTCCACCTCGCTCTTCTCTTCTCCTCTCTTGGGCTTCTGTCTCCTATCCTCTCCTGTTCTCTCCTCTTGTCTCCACCCCACTTTTCTCCCCTCCTGTGCTTCTGTCTCCTATCCTCTCCTGTTCTCTCCTCTTGTCTCCACTCAAATCTTCTCCTCTCCTGTGCTTCTGTCTTCTATCCTCTCCTGTTCTCTCCTCTTGTCTCCACTCCACTCTTCTCTTCTCCTTTCCTGTGCTTCTGTCTCCTATCCTCTCCTGTTCTCTCCTCTTGTCTCCACTCCACTCTTCTCCTCTCCTGCGCTTCTGTCTCCTATCCTCTCCTGTTCTCTCCTCTTGTCTCCACTCCTGTGCTCTGTCTCCTATCCTCTCCTCTTGTCTCCACCCCACTCTTCTCTTCTCCTTTCCTGTGCTTCTGTCTCCTATCCTCTCCTCTTCTCTCCTCTTGTCTCCACTCCATTCTTCTCCTCTTCTGTGCTTCTGTCTCCTATCCTCTCCTCTTCTCTCCTCTTGTCTGCACTCCACTCTTCTCCTCTTCTGTGCTTCTGTCTCCTATCCTCTCTTCTTGTCTCCACCCCACTCTTCTCTTATCCTCTCCTGTGCTTCTGTCTCCTATCCTCTCCTGTTCTCTCCTCTTGTCTCCACCCCACTCTTCTCTTTTCCTCTCCTCTGCTTCTGTCTCCTATCCTATCCTCTTGTCTCCACCCCACTCTTCTCCTCTCCTCTCCTGTGCTTCTGTCTCCTATCCTCTCCTGTTGTCTCCTCTTGTCTCCACTCCTCTGCTCTGTCTCCTATCCTCTCCTCTTTTCTCCACCCCACTCTTCTCTTCTCCTTTCCCGTGCTTCTGTCTCCTATCCTTTCCTCTTCTCTCCTCTTGTCTCCACTCCACTCTTCTCCTCTTCTGTGCTTCTGTCTCCTATCCTCTCTTCTTGTCTCCACCCCACTCTTCTCTTATCCTCTCCTGTGCATCTGTCTCCTATCCTCTCCTGTTCTCCCTCTTGCCTCCACTCCACTCTTCTCCTCTCCTGTGCTTCTGTCTCCTATCTTCTCTTCTTGTCTCCACCCCACTCTTCTCTTATCCTCTCCTGTGCTTCTGTCTCCTATCCTCTCCTGTTCTCTCCTCTTGTCTCCACCCCACTCTTCTCTTTTCCTCTCCTCTGCTTCTGTCTCCTATCCCATCCTCTTGTCTCCACCCCACTCTTCTCCTCTCCTCTCCTGTGCTTCTGTCTCCTATCCTCTCCCGCTGTCTCCTCTTGTCTCCACTCCTCTGCTCTGTCTCCTATCCTCTCCTCTTTTCTCCACCCCACTCTTCTCTTCTCCTTTCCCGTGCTTCTGTCTCCTATCCTTTCCTCTTCTCTCCTCTTGTCTCCACTCCACTCTTCTCCTCTTCTGTGCTTCTGTCTCCTATCCTCTCTTCTTGTCTCCACCCCACTCTTCTCTTATCCTCTCCTGTGCATCTGTCTCCTATCCTCTCCTGTTCTCCCTCTTGCCTCCACTCCACTCTTCTCCTCTCCTGTGCTTCTGTCTCCTATCTTCTCCTCTTGTCTCCACCCCACTCTTCTCTTATCCTCTCCTGTGCTTCTGTCTCCTATCCTCTCCTGTTCTCTCCTCTTGTCTCCACCCCACTCTTCTCTTTTCCTCTCCTCTGCTTCTGTCTCCTATCCTCTCCTCTTGTCTCCACCCCACTCTTCTCCTCTCCGCTCCTGTGCTTCTGTCTCCTATCCTCTCCTGTTGTCTCCTCTTGTCTCCACTCCTCTGCTCTGTCTCCTATCCTCTCCTCTTGTCTCCACCCCACTCTTCTCTTCTCCTTTCCCGTGCTTCTGTCTCCTATCCTCTCCTGTTCTCTCATCTTGTCTCCACTCCACTCTTCTCCTCTCCTGTGCTTCTGTCTCCTATCCTCTCCTGTTCTCTCCTCTTGTCTCCACTCCTGTGCTCTGTCTCCTATCCTCTCCTCTTGTCTCCACCCCACTCTTCTCTTCTCCTTTCCTGTGCTTCTGTCTCCTATCCTCTCCTCTTCTCTCCTCTTGTCTCCACTCCACTCTTCTCCTCTTCTGTGCTTCTGTCTCCTATCCTCTCCTCTTCTCTCCTCTTGTCTGCACTCCACTCTTCTCCTCTTCTGTGCTTCTGTCTCCTATCCTCTCTTCTTGTCTCCACCCCACTCTTCTCTTATCCTCTCCTGTGCTTCTGTCTCCTATCCTCTCCTGTTCTCTCCTCTTGCCTCCACTCCACTCTTCTCCTCTCCTGTGCTTCTGTCTCCTATCCTCTCCTCTTGTCTCCACCCCACTCTTCTCTTCTCCTCTCCTGTGCTTCTGTCTCCTATCCTCTCCTGTTCACTCGTCTTGTCTCCACTCCACTCTTCTTCTCTCCTGTGTTTCTGTCTCCTATTCTCTCCTGTTCTCTCCTCTTGTTTCCACTCCACTCTTCTCCTCTCCTGTGCCTCTGTCTCCTATCCTCTCCTGTTCTCTCCTCTTGTCTCCACCCCACTCTTCTCCTCTCCTGTGCTTCTGTCTCCTATCCTCTCCTGTTCTCTCCTCTTGTCTCCACCCCACTCTTCTCCTCTCCTGTGCTCCTGTCTCCTATCCTCTCTTGTTTTCTCCTCTTGTCTCCACCCCACTCTTCTCCTCTCCTGTGTTTCTGTCTCCTATCCTCTCCTGTTCTCTCCTCTTGTCTCCACTCCACTCTTCTCCCCTCCTGTGCTTCTGTCTTCTATCCTCTCCTGTTCTCTCCTCTTGTCTCCACCCCACTCTTCTCTTCTCCTCTCCTGTGCTGCTGTCTCCTATCATCTCCTCTTCTCTCCTCTTGTCTCCACCCCACTCTTCTCCTCTCCTGTGCTTCTGTCTCCTATCCTCTCCTGTTCTCTCCTCTTGTCTCCATCCCACTCTTCTCCTCTCCTGTGCTTCTGTCTCCTATCCTCTCCTGTTTTCTCCTCTTGTCTCCACTCCACTCTTCTCCTCTCCTGTTCTCTCGTCTCGTCTCCACTCCACTCTTCTTCTCTCCTGTGCTTTTGTCTCCTATCCTCTCCAGTTATCTCCTCTTGTCTCCACTCCACTCTTCTCCTCTCCTGTGCTTCTGTCTCCTATCCTCTCCTGTTCTCTCCTCTTGTCTCCACCCCACTCTTCTCTTTTCCTCTCCTCTGCTTCTGTCTCCTATCCTCTCCTGTTCTCTCCTCTTGTCTCCACCCCACTCTTCTCTTCCCCTCTCTTGTGCTCCTGTCTCGTATCCTCTCCTGTTCTCTCCTCTTGTCTCCACTCCACTCTTCTCCTCTCCTGTGCTTCTGTATCCCATCCTCTCCTCTTCTCTCCTCTTGTCTCCACTCCACTCTTCTCCTCTCCTGTGCTTCTGTCTTCTATCCTCTCCTGTTCTCTCCTCTTGTCTCCACCCCACTCTTCTCTTCACCTCTCTTGTGCTTCTGTCTCCTATCCTCTCCTCTTCTCTCCTCTTGTCTCCACCCCACTCTTCTCTTCACCTCTCTTGTGCTTCTGTCTCCTATCCTCTCCTGTTCTCTCCTCTTGTCTCCACTCCACTCTTCTCCTCTCTTGTGCTTCTGTCTCCTATCATCTCCTGTTCTCTCCTCTTGTCTCCACTCCACTCTTATAATCTCCTGTGCTTCTGTCTCCTATCCTCTCCTGTTCTCTCCTCTTGTCTCCACCCCACTCTTCTCTTTTCCTCTCCTCTGCTTCTGTCTCCTATCCTCTCCTGTTCTCTCCTCTTGTCTCCACCCCACTCTTCTCTTCCCCTCTCTTGTGCTCCTGTCTCCTATCCTCTCCTGTTCTCTCCTCTTGTCTCCACCCCACTTTTCTCTTCTCCTCTCCTGTGCTTCTGTCTCCTATCCTCTCCTGTTCACTCGTCTTGTCTCCACTCCACTCTTCTTCTCTCCTGTGCTTCTGTCTCCTATTCTCTCCTGTTCTCTCCTCTTGTTTCCACTCCGCTCTTCTCCTCTCCTGTGCCTCTGTCTCCTATCCTCTCCTGTTCTCTCCTCTTGTCTCCACCCCACTCTTCTCCTCTCCTGTGCTTCTGTCTCCTATCCTCTCCTGTTCTCTCCTCTTGTCTCCACTCCACTCTTCTCCTCGCCTGTGCTTCTGTCTCCTATCCTCTCCTGTTCTCTCCTCTTGTCTCCACCCCACTCTTCTCCTCTCCTGTGCTCCTGTCTCCTATCCTCTCTTGTTTTCTCCTCTTGTCTCCACCCCACTCTTCTCCTCTCCTGTGCTTCTGTCTCCTATCCTCTCCTGTTCTCTCCTCTTGTCTCCACCCCACTCTTCTCTTTTCCTCTCCTCTGCTTCTGGGTCCTATCCTCTCCTGTTCTCTCCTCTTGTCTCCACTCCACTCTTCTCCTCTCCTGTGCTTCTGTCTTCTATCCTCTCCTGTTCTCTCCTCTTGTCTCCACCCCACTCTTCTCTTCTCCTCTCCTGTGCTGCTGTCTCCTATCCTCTCATGTTCTCTCCTCTTGTCTCCACTCAAATCTTCTCCTCTCCTGTGCTTCTGTCTTCTATCCTCTCCTGTTCTCTCCTCTTGTCTCCACTCCACTCTTCTCTTCTCCTTTCCTGTGCTTCTGTCTCCTATCCTCTCCTGTTCTCTCCTCTTGTCTCCACTCCACTCTTCTCCTCTCCTGTGCTTCTGTCTCCTATCCTCTCCTGTTCTCTCCTCTTGTCTCCACTCCACTCTTATAATCTCCTGTGCTTCTGTCTCGTATCCTCTCCTGTTCTCTTCTCTTGTCTCCACCCCACTCTTCTTTTCTCCTCTCCCGTGCTTCTGTCTCCTATCCTCTCCTGTTCTCTCCTCTTGTGTCCACTCCACTCATCTCCTCTCCTGTGCTTCTGTCTTCTATCCTGTCCTGTTCTCTTCTCTTGTGTCCACTCCACTCTTCTCCTCTCCTGTGCTTCTGTCTTCTATCCTCTCCTGTTCTCTTCTCTTGTCTCCACCCCACTCTTCTCTTCTCCTCTCCCGTGCTTCTGTCTCCTATCCTCTCCTGTTCTCTCCTCTTGTATCCACTCCACTCTTCTCCTCTCCTGTGCTTCTGTCTCCTATCCTCTCCTGTTCTCTCCTCTTGTCTCCACTCCACTCTTCTCCTCTCCTATGCTTCTGTCTTCTATCCTCTCCTGTTCTCTCCTCTTGTCTCCACCCCACTCTTCTCTTCTCTTCTCCTCTCCTGTGCTGCTGTCTCCTATCATCTCCTCTTCTCTCCTCTTGTCTCCACCCCACTCTTCTCCTCTCCTGTGCTTCTGGGTCCTATCCTCTCCTGTTCTCTCCTCTTGTCTCCACCCCACTCTTCTCCTCTCCTGTGCTTCTGTCTCCTATCCTCTCCTCTTGTCTCCACACCACTCTTCTCTTCTCCTCTCCTGTGCTTCTGTCTCCTATCATCTCCTCTTCTCTCCTCTTGTCTTCACCCCACTCTTCTCTTCTCCTCTCTTGTGCTTCTGTCTCCTATGCTCTCCTCTTCTCTCCTCCTGTGTCCAACCCACTTTTCTCTTCTCCTCTCCTGTGCTTCTGGGTCCTATCCTCTCCTGTTCTCTCCTCTTGTCTCCACCCCACTACCGTTCTTCATATCTCTTCTCCTGTCTTCGATCCGCGACTGCACTGCACGCTTCTCCCCTCCTCTTCGCTCTTCTCTTTTCCTCTTTTACTCTATTTTCCCCTTCTCTCTTTTTGTCTCCTCCTCTCCTCTTATGTGATCTTGTCTTTTCTTCTCCTCTTTTCTGCCGCTTTCTTCTCTCTCCCTCGCATCTCCTTTCCTTTCCTCTAATATCTTCTCCTCTCCTCTTCTGTCTTCTCTTTGCTTCCCTCGTCTTCTCCTTCACTTCCTCCCTTCTCTTCTCCCCCTTTTCCTTTACTGTCCTCTCTTCTATTCATTTGTGTATCCAAATCAGTAGGGCTAGGACGTTGATGAAAAATCATCCTTTTCTCTAGGCCTTGAAGACAATGCATAACCTAATAGCGGTCTCTCTGCCTGCAACGAGAACCAGGAAATATTGTTTTTTTCTTTTTTGCATTTCCGACCTTTATTTGGCTTTTAAGTCATTTTTCAGTATCTTTTTTAGTTTTTGTTTTGCATCTTTAATCATTTTTTAGGTTTCTTTTTTTCCTCCTTCTCTGTTGTTTCGTGAATTTTATGTGCATTTGCTAACTTAACTTACATATTTAAATTTCCTAACGTGATCTTTTTAGCATGCCAATGCAAAAGCACAAAATTTTTTTAAACTCAAATCTTTGAGAATGGATTAAATGATTAATTGTGGTAAATGTTATTTTTCCTCCAGCAAACTTAAAATAGAATGTGTGAAGCCTACTTTGAGGTTTCCTTGCTGGCCACTATTATCGCTTTAATTTAAGGTTTTAAAGTAAAATTATAATAAAAATAAAATAAATAATATATAATAAAAATACCGTATATTAGTCACAACACAATATACAGCGACACGCAACTGCATTTTCGGATGCTGACCGACTACTATATCGTGCATGGCTCACTCTGAAAGGAGGTGAATGACATACAGAAACCTCTCGTGGTGTATTTTATCTAAACGTGAAGTAAAACTAAAGAATAGAATGGTTTTTACTTAAGCAGGCGTGTTTCGGCCTCGTGGGCCGTTTTTACAACCAACCCTTGTCAAAGATACAATAAATGAATAAAAACATAGAAAAAGAACACATTGATCATGATAGTACAATAAAGATAATATAAAGATTATACAATAATATAATGATACATTGAATTGATAAGTATAAAAGATAAGTAATAAGTCTTCAGTAGTTCATTTTTTTCCGGGGGGGGGGTTAGGTATGCATTGTGTGATGTGCAAGTGCAGGTGCAATTGTTTACATATGAAGATTAATGTAGTTGTTGTGACAATAGTAAGTTATTTAGTTGTTTCTTAAACCTTTGATGGCAAATAACGTTAGTCAATGGTGCAGGCAGTTTGTTCCATTCCCTTATCCCTGTAACAATGAAGGACTTGTTATAGATGGCGGTTTAATGTTTGGGTATTTTTAGATTGTGTTTCTTGCGGATATTATGTATGTTCGACCGAAGTTCTACGAGAGCAGATCTTAGCGAATAAGTATTTTTGGGCGCCACTCTTAAGTATTTTGTGCTTCAAGGTGAGTGTTAAGTATTTTCTTCTATTGTTACTGTTTAGACAAGAAAGTTTCTTTATGTATGGGGATACATGTTCTTTTCTTTTTAGGTTAAATATGAAACGTATACAACAGTTCTGAATTTTTTGAAGTTTATAGTTTAGGCCCTGGGAGATATTACTGTACACTGGAGCGCAATAGTCTTGTGTAGATAGAACGAGAGCTTGCATAAGGCGATCTTTAACATTAGCGTCCAGAGTATGTTTTAAATGATACAAAGATTTAAGTTTCCCCATACAGCTTTTCACAATACATTCTACTTGTGCCTCCCAATTTAAGTGTCTATCGAACACAATCCCCAAGTTCTTGCATGTATTCACTTCGCTTAGCGGTATACTGCCGAGAGTTGGACAAGAAGGTGCATTTTTGTGAAGTTTTTTAAGTGTACTATGAGTTCCTATGATCATGAAGCAGTATTTTGTTGGATTTAATTGAAGGGGATTCCTCCGCGACCAATTTGTTATAGCATCAAGGTCGAATTGGAGTTTGGTCATCGCATTATCGCAGTTTTCTGTATTACACTGAATATAGATTTGAGAATCGTCAGCATACTGATGGTAGCGGCAATTTTGGACAGCACGGTCGAAATCAGCTACGTAAATCATATATAGTAGTGGACCCAATATACTTCCTTGAGGGATGCCTTGTTGAACAGCTAACCATTTAGAGTACGTAACTTCCGGTTCCCGATATTTCACACGTTGTTTTCTGTTGCCTAAATATGAACGAAACCAATGATACCACAGTTTGCAGCCATGCGCACTGCTTTTCCCCGCCCACTCGCTTTCTCCTCTTCTCTACCGTAATGTGCGGCCTTGCACCACAGATTCGCGAGGCTGCGAGCAAATTGTGAGTTTTTATATTTACACATGTGTTAGTGCGCGTTCTTAAAACAGTATATTAGGTGTTACCTAACTGAACATGGTTGACTTAGCAGTTTACCAATAAATGTATTGAATATATATCTAATATTGCACTACATGTCAGGAATGTCCATTCAGACCAGGTAAACAAAACAAATTCGAAACACCATTTCACTCCCACAAAGTGCATTTATTTTTCAATTATTATATTACAAACTGATATATTTCAGAAGATGACAATCAAAAAGTTTCAAATATTTATGAATTACTTGAATTTTTAAGATGTATCCCAATTTCTATTATGATTATTTTCCTTTAACGAAACAATTTTGAATGGAAACTTTGTCGATGTAATAATGTTAGGCTGTTTTGTCTTCACTCTGAACACAACACAATTTATCACACAACAACATACGCAAACGATGTAAAACGAAATACAACAATAATGTGATTTTTGTTCATATCCGAAATAATATTTAAATAATAATACGTAAAAGGTTAATAACAGTTAATGTTTCATGTATTATTTCATAATGTTTCAAAAATATTTTGAAATGAATAAAAACATTTTGTTGAGAATGTGAAGATATATGGCAAAGGATAATTTGCACTCTCATGTTTCAGTAATTACTTTTATTTGATTTCAAAGTGTTCCCAGAGTTACATTTTTTGGTGATGTATAATCTAACTTCATTAATATAAACAATTTTAAATATTAAAAGACAATGTTTCATATTATGTGTATATGGGTTAACTCATAACGTTAATTCGATTATAACTATACTGTGTAATTATTCGCATTTTCCAGTACGTAATTTAATAAGCCAGATATATCTATCATTACTTTCAAAGTAAAAATTAAGAAAGTATACTCTTCTACGACTTTATACATATCAAGCATCAAATATTTTTTCTGCTATATTATCACAAGCTTGAATTAAGTAGAGTAATAAGGTATATTATTTTTGTACATATATTATTTAGAATAATACAAGTTAGGAATTTTTGTGGGGACATAAAGGAATAGAAAATAATATTTCACTTTGTATTACTGAAAGTCTTCTATGAAGACATTCCTTTTTTTGGGGGTGGAGTTCACGATTCCTTTGTCATTTCTCCATAGTTTATTGCCTTCAAAAGTAACGCTCTGGATGAATAGTTTCAAGCAGACATTAAAATTATTGCACACAGCTAAGACTTAAGGTTAATTCATTCAATATTTGTCAACTACAATCTTTTAACATCTTATCTTTAACATAGAAAAATAAAATCCATTAATTTTTAAATCACTCACTTTGTACTTTACTGTTACAGAAATTTTCTGACAATAATTCGAACAATTGTGCTGTGAAAGATACAAACTACACATTGATAAATATCAATAATGCTCAATGATCATGTAAGAATGCAGATTACATGTTTCGATTGTATTTGTATTTAAATATCACAGAAAGCTTTTAGAAATACTTAAGAAAATTATATATTATCAATACAGTGATTATTTTACTCAAATGAACTATCAAATTTAAATTATGTGCTGGAACTGAACTTTTAATAATGCAAATACAAACCACAACTTTCTTTCTTTCAAATCTAGCTGCATGTACACCGCTGAAGCTTAAAAATAAAATATTGCATTGATGTGCTTAGTGAATAGTGATTTCATTATCACTGCAGTAATTTATAAAGCAATAAGTTTGGCTTTGCCATGCTGATTACTTGTGAATGATATTCAGCTTTATTTTCTCATGGTTTAATGCCCATAAATAATTTTATTGCTGAGGTTTTAAGAAAACACACAAACATGTTTTTAAAAGTGTTGCAATATTGTAAAATGATAAAAAAAGTTTTCAAAATTGAAAATGGATGAAAAATAAACACAAATTTTTCAGTAATTTACGTTTATGGCAATACATAAATAACGATACAAGAAAACTGATTTAAAACAGAGGTAAAATGTAACGGATTGTATCCAGGGTTTTTGCAATAAACTTTACAGAGATTACTGGCTAAATGGAAGTACTAATTATGACTAAGAAAGTGAGTAACATAATCAAGTAAAAGATGCGTTTCTTCATTGTTACTTTTCCTATACTCTGCCTCAGAAATCTCGAGGAAGGCCGCGCATAACGGTAGAGAAGGAGAGAAAGTGAGTGGACTGAACTAATCCGGGCGCACTAGTGCAAAGGACTTGTATGTAACTGCAGTTGCGTTGCCCCTACCATGCCCCCTCCTCCCGCAACCTTTTCCTCTCAGGCGTTCGTTGGTCGAGCACCCTCGCACTACTTGTGCAGATAACTTGTTTTCGTTCGCTTCCTCCATAGATTCCCGAGACAGAGTATAGCGTTTCATTCTGTTATGTATTTATATTATTGATTCTTACTTTGCAGTGTCAATAAATCCAGGTCTCTAGAAGGAGAAAATAGTGCAACCAAAAGAAGGCAAGTGTAAAAAGGCAACAGACACGCAACTCTTCTTATGCTTATCCCGAGTATTGAAACAGGAACGCGGAAGGAGTTCTGACTGGTATGAGACGCTTGTTCCCGTCGCTTCCGTTGATGACAAAGTAGTCCCTCCCGTTGATACTCTGTTTGGCCCTGAAGTCAGCCCCGCTCTCCAAATCCGCCCCCATCCCGTACACCATGTGGGACTTGGGGTTGAAGAGCATGTCCTCTTTGGAGTACGGTGGCGGTCCCTTGCCATCCTTCCCTTTGCAGTAGTTGATGATTCTTATGGTGAGCTCCCCTAGGAAGGCTATCAGCGCCGAGGCAAAGCCGCCACAGACCACGACGTAAGTGGTGAACAGATCGGAGTTCCTTAGCTTCCGCTCTTTCTGTCCTAGATTTAGAGGACAGATGCTCGGGCCTGGTAACATCTCGTGTAGTTTGAACTCCACTATTCCTGCCTCCATGAGCGACCTCAGTCTGTAAAATGCAAAAGTATTATCGTTTTCTAAATTCTAAATAGGCATGGCATATACCAGGTGTCCCAAATAAAAGTACACCCAACCCGAATATATGCCTATTAGATTTGTGATAATAATTTCTAACAATCGTATTGTTTATTGGATGGTAGTAGCACGGTAGGGAATATTGTTAATGTAGTTTTGGTTATTTACAGGTGAGAACAGGTCAAGGAAGAAGAAGGTGTACCTACAATTAAGATGGTGTTATAGAAAATAATTTTCGTCGTCGGGTCGTATGTAAGGCATACCTCCTTTAAGGTTTGTCAAGAAAAAGTGTATTCCAATAACCCTCGAACAATTGACGAACTTAGGGTTAACATCACATCAGCAATTGCAAACATAACACAGCATCAGCTGCAGAACACATTCCAAAATATGCTTAAAAGAACGGACCTGTGCGCAGATGGGACGAGGCCACTTCCAACATCTCCTGTAGTGGCATATGTAGATTTACACTGCAATGCATTGTGGTACATTTCCTTACATGTTGCATTTGTGTATAATAATATAACAACCCGTGGCTCTACAACCCATGAGGGCCTTGGTCTATCTCCCGACTGCCAGTCTCCCTCCCACAATCCTACCTAGAGGCGTGGAGATCTTCAACCAGTAATGGACTGACGTGTGGTCAGCACGTCGAACCCCCAGCCTTTATAGGAGATATCCGTGACCGGATTACGCTACTCACTCGTAGCTTCTCAATTTCCTCACGATGCCACCGGTCCTATACACAGAAATTTCAAATGGAACATCCCCATTCGTTTTACATATTTGGATTCCGTGTTGAAGAAGAAAAAATTTTTGTTTGAAAAATTTTGTAAAAAAATTGCAACCTTCGAACATTTATAAACATTTGGTAGTTTCAGATTCATTTTGTTCCCTTTATGTAAAAACAGTTTTGGTTTCCGTTGAGAACATTGCATAAACGAATTTTATTCAAAAAATGTGTGCAAAGAATTCGGCAAAAGAAAATTGTTTGCAATTTATGTTTATGTGCAACAATAAATACTATTAATTTGTTCCAACTCTTTGGTTTCAAGGAACAATTTCATATGAACAACAAAATTAAGTATGTTACTACAAATTAGTTATCATTTGAGGTACACAAATAAATGTTTAAAGGTGCAAATGTTCAAAATGATGACCGTTCTCTTCAATGCATTTCAAAACACGGTGTCTGAAGCTCCACACTGTTCGTCCCAAAATGTCAGGAGTGATAGAGGCACAAGCATCAATAATTCGTGCCACATGTTTTCTGGCGTTGTTGGAACTTCGTGGTAACACTTTTCTTTAAGTAGTCCCCAAAGGCAGAAATCAGGCGACGTGAGATCGGGTGAACGAGCTGACAAAGAAACGTGTCCTCCACGTTCTATCCATCGACCAGGAAACTTTGTGTCCAACATGGCTCGAGCCTGAATGGAGTAGTGAGTAGTGTATGAAATTGTTTCTTGAAACCAAAGAGTTGGAACAAATTAATAGTATTTATTGTTACACAAAAACATAAATTGCAAACAATTTTCTTTTGCCGAATTCTTTGCACATTTTTTGAATAAAATTCGTTTATGCGATGTTCTCAACGGAAACCAAAACCGTTATTACATAAAGGGAAAAAAATGAATCTGAAACTACCAAATGTTTATAAATGTACGAAGTTTGCAATTTTTTTGCACAATTTTTCAAACAAAAAGTTGTTCTTTTTCAACACGGAATCGAAATATGTAAACGAATGAGGGTGTTCCATTTGAAATTTCGAATTTACCCCCCACCCCCCCTTAAGGGGTGGGTGGCGGCGACGAAATTTTTGCGGCATTGACTTATCCCCTCAATAGTATCAAACTTTTATTCTGTGCAATTTTTCGATTGGATGCATTCTGCATGCGATATTCCATACTATCATTATAAATGGACCAGCCGGTATACGTATAACGAATCCAAACCCACCCCACAATCAACAATATCTCAGAATGGATCAAAACATTACTGTTGAAAATATTTTGAAAGTTATATTAATATCACACATACACACACATTTTTTTAAAAAACTAGATCCGATACCGATACTTGAAAATTGAGCGGCTCGTGAGTAAAACTCGTTAACTCGCAAAAGCATGAAACCGAGAAAAACGCAGGTGAAAGTTCGTCCATTGCATTGTGGCTTATTGGTTACCCAGCTGGTCACACGTGTTTCTGGCTATGACCGACTACTGAAGGAACTTCTTTCACTATTGTACAGCAACCGGAGACCGTGCAACAACTGCATTTAATGTTGACTCCATTTTGAACGGCATGTTTGATATCAAGTTTTACTCCCGAGCGGCTCAATTGTAACAATTAAAAGTTATTAAAATATTTATTAATATTAGTGGGCGAGTATTTCCCATAAGCATCAATTTATCAGAGATTTGTTTTAAAAAAATTAAAATGAAAAAAAGGACACAACAATATAAAAATACATATTATGTAATCACAAAATATATTTCTTTACCACAATAGCCCCGTCTACTTCGCTGCATTTTCTGTCACTAGGTGTAGTGCAGGTGTACCTCGGTGTCAGGCTGGTGCAAGAATATGACGTTCAACCAAGCAGACGAATAGCGATGTTCAAGTTCAGAATATTTAACAAATGCCTGTGTACTGCTTTAAACGGTAATTTGATTAGTTTGCACGCGTCACGTGACCATACACTACACATTACACCGTTCCAGAACGTAGTGCAAACGGAGCAGACACCAAGAGCGCTACTTGACACCAAATCAATGAAGTAGACGAGTCGGTGTTGCACCATGTAACCAACTAGACACGTGAGTGCAGAGAAAGTAAAGAAGGGCAGTGAACTAGAGTTGAAGTGTGCTTGATTGTGTGTGCACAGTGGCTCAGGAATGGGTCTATATTAAACCCTAAATCTCTGGATCTGAATTAAACCCCTTGTATACCGTCAAATAATTTAACCAATACAAGATGTAGCTATAACAACATTAAGCCTTGTTTCCATTATATGAGAAACTCAATATGCTGACCAAGGCAGAAATTTATTTTATTATAAAACATAAACTAAACGTAACGTTTCAACCTTCTGGCAAGGTCTTCTTCAGACTCTGCACCAAGTACAAATGTAACAAGGTACAAAACAGAACGATATATACACAAACATTTCTCCCCTCCAGACTATTACAAAGACACAATGAACTGGAATGGGGGACTGAAGATAAACAAAGAATGGAAGAAGGTGTTAGAAAGAGTGGAAAGGACAAGAGAGAAAGAGGAGAGGAGAAGGGAGAAAAATGTTTAGCCTTTTAGGTGAAAGTACAGTTGACAAGAGAAAGCCACCTGCTATAATGTTCCAGAACAACTTTCTAATAGTCTGGAGGGGGAGTAATGTTTGTGTATATACATCGTCCTGTTTTGTACCTTGTTACATTTGTACTTGGTGCAGAGTCTGAAGAAGACCTTGGTAGAAGGTTGAAACATTACGTTTAGTTTATGTTTTATAATAAAATAAATTTCTGCCTTGGTCAGCATATTGACTTTTTCAAGATGTACCTGTTCAAGCTGTACTTCTCAACTTCTGTCTGCGTAAGGCTAGAAAACAGTTCCAAATAAGCCATACTATGTTTGAAATAATTGTAGGGAAAAGAAGTGCTCTACGTACAAAAGAATATAGAGGGACTTATTTAAGGGGTAAAAATATAGCAGGTAATCAATTGAAATTTAAAAACTAGATACAGTTCTTTGAAAGATTATTAACATAGTATTTTTGCAAAGCAAGGTTTCCGAAGTCACTTAATAAGTATAGACAAGGTTATAGTAGGAAATCTGAAGGTTAGTAGGTGCCGTGTATGTGAGTCTATTTCTTTACATCTTGTGATGAAGATATATCTTCACATTTACTTCTTCTCATGCGCTACCAATAAGTTCTTGCAGCTACTAGTGCTACTACTTACATCGGATTGAACAGCGGTGGTAGATCGCTGCCTTTCGGATAGGCGAACGCAAGCGGCTTGCTCATGAAAGGTTTTGGAGTCGCCACAAAGGTACATCTCTTCGTCTCTGTTATGTTGTTCCTGGTTTTATTTAGGTAGTCTCTCCACAGAAGGTCCTGGATGATCCGGTTCTCCCTAAAGAACACTCTTCCTGTGGACATAAATTAACATATTTACAGTTTCTTTCGAAGCAGCATGTTAACAAAAACATTCAATAAGAGTATGTCGATATTTCGTCCATTGAGAATGTGAAAGTTCCAACTCCAAATTGTAAACAAATCGAGATATTCTGGCGGTGGTCTCTTTAGGATGCAACTGTTTCATCTCTGCTATCGTCTGATATATTGAGAGTGTTTCTGGTTCGACTACAAAATTCGGAAGCAGCCACGAGAATGCAAACTCCAACAGCCAATGAAACCTTAACGACAATTTCCCTCAACCAACCACAAACCACTTGCAATCTAACATCAGTGGACTTCCGTTCTTACTTTTCTTGTTAATAGACAAACATTTTGGATAATAGTGAAGTCAAAGTAGTTGATTGATTGCATTCATTTATTTTACTTTGCTATTGAATGACAAATTTATAATGAAATTGTTTCATCTCCAATACAGAACAACTAATCTTATTTTTAAAATGTAGTGTTCTATCTGATAGATATAACACTTGTACTCTGAAATCAAAGATAGTGTTGGGTGCAATTGAATGAATAAAAATTTAAAAATAAAAATGAGAACGTTAAAATATAGACACTGTTAAGGTCTATATCCACCAAACAGCTTACCTTTCTTGAAAATTTCATACGTCATAAGGTCTGGATCAGATTTGTCTGAGAACATTCCGTATCTGGCCAAGGACACATTCAGGTAGTCAAATGCAGGCTCTGACTGGAAGAGACAGAATAGAAAGTTAATAACAAATTCGTAAATAATTCTGAAATAGGATACATCTAAAAATAATACATTCTCACTGATTAGCATAATGGTTATGCTTGTTAAGATATCGTCCGTAATGGAGGAGTTTGGAAAGAAGAAACGACAAAGTGAAATAGAGGGTAGACCTGAGGTCACTAGTTTGTATCTTATATTTTAAAGTAATTCCTTAAACAATAGATTTTTTGGTATGTATGTATGTGTATTTTTGTATTCACATAAATATATATAATTAATAGTGATTTTTTTATAACCTTGAAATACCAAGCAGCATGTGTGAATTTTTTGTTACTAATTAGGGCCGTACCACTGTACATCCTGAACGGTGCATGCTACGTTGAAAATTCAAGCACTTTAGATTGAAATTCACTTACTTCCACCAACTTTCCCCTCTTTTCATTTTTCGCTATGTGCACTAATATCGAAGTTGCCTATCAAACTGAACTTTTGAGTCACCTTTTTTTATAATAAAACGGGATTTAAACATCATATTCA
Organism: Lepisma saccharinum; assembly: GCF_977018435.1. NCBI lineage: Eukaryota > Metazoa > Arthropoda > Insecta > Zygentoma > Lepismatidae > Lepisma > Lepisma saccharinum. The sequence goes on from NC_139238.1 coordinate 25,546,420, forward strand.
TGTATGTTAATTCAAACAATATTGCATTTGATTTCTGTTAGATTTTTACTTTTGAATATTATGAATTTTTCTATGAAAATCTGTTATCATCCATCACCTAACCTATCATATCTTACCCTAACCTAAATCTATCATAACTCCGGATCCCATTGGCGTCCCATTTTTAAATTTTGCATAGCCTACTTATTGATTAGTAGTGTATGTATGACATGTAATTTTTTTGAAAAAAATTAAAAGACCCATTTTTGAGAAAATGTCTACGAAAGTTTTCTTAATACCACCTTCAATTGTTTGTTTTAACCTGGCATATACATGCTATATCTCGTGTGAAAAATCCCTTCAAGACCTTTCGAACGCATATTACAATCCAAAATTAACAAGATGTTCGAAAAAATGGTCAAAATCGCAGTTTGCAACACTGTAATTTCGGAAATACAAAAGATATGGATGTGCAAAGTTGCGTATTTTCTTACCTCAAGTGACCCTTCCAGTATGCCAAATTTGAAATGAATCAAAATATGTGAGGTTGAAAAGTACCCCTTCACTTGTTGATTTCAAATTGAATGCCCCAATGGTTTGATTTTTTTTAGATATACACAGCAAAGTAAATGCATTAGTTGAAACAAAAAATGCATAAGGTCTCCAGGTAAGACTAAATATTCACCTTCATCATCGAGAAAGATCCATGATGATGGTGCATCAAAGAACGCATCTGTTGATGCATTAAAGTACAGCTCGATATAGAGAGAAATACTCACTTGCATCCTATCATGTACTTTGACGTTACATACACGAAAGATTACAAAAATGCATCAAACTATAAATCTTATTCCTGGCAATAGTCAAAAAACACACTTGTGTGCGTCTATGGATGCGTTTCTGTTGCTTCAAATAGATTTGATTTAGTTTTCTATGTGTAGGAGGCTATATGCACAAACGAAACTTTTGGGAGGCAGGAGTTGATACTAAAACCAACATTTTTGAATAGCTACATCTTGAGTCAGTTAAATTATTTGAGGGTACACAATGGGTATAATTCAGATCCAGTGATTTAGGGGTACTATGTACCTCCTCCCCCCAAAACTGTGGGGATACAATGTACTTACTACCTCAGTATCACCCATTCCTGCACCAATGGACACACACAATCAAGCAAACTTGAACATAATGTGTGCACATGATGAGGAAAAACTATTCTTGGTTTCAAAGTAATGGTTTCAGCTATTAGCCTACTAACTATCGTAACAAAGCGTAAGGGTGTGCATTTTCTAGAAGCTTCAAAGCTTCAACCTGACCAAGGGTCATTCACTTATTTGTACCAGCCAGTTACTTCTCCTAGGTATGTAAAATATGCAAAGTCAAGTGCAAACAGACTTCCTGGAGTACAGGTAAACAGGCAGTAATTCTGCTAAGGGAATAGGAAGGGAATACTTGACGAATCGGCGTGCAGGAAGTCTCCACTGGCAACAGGGACAGAGGAGAATAGTAGAAGGATCAGCCTTTGGATTCTGGCAGAATAGTCAACAGCTCTTCGATTTTGGCTGCCAACAAAGTCAGTGTTGCTGACGCACACTGACAAGCCAGGCTTAGTACAGGTTTACACTTCGTTTTCAATTCGATCTTCACACTTCACGTTAGAGAGGTAATTATCCTAACTTCACATGTATGATTCAGGTTCGAAGGTTTTAAAATCCAAGTGTTAAATGTTTGCCTTTTCTAGTTGTTTATTGGTGTATCTTGTTTCTTTAGTCATTAGAACCTCTTCCTCTTCACCACCGAGTTCACTATGAGCAGCAAGTTGCTCTACCATCAATGAATGATGATTAGTGAGCTACATTTCCAATACGATCCCCCATACGTAAGGGTATGATACGCTATTGAAACGAGAAACGTGTCCCCTATCTTCGAGTTTAACAAGAACCTGTGCTGCACGTGACATCGCGTGAGCAACGCATAACCCCACGTGAAGTTGTGTACACAATCAATGAACGATGAGGTCTTGGCTGCTGTGGTATGGGGAGGGATTTCAGGAAAAGACTTATGTGAATTAAAATACCTACTGAATAAATAAAATGTGCGTGGGTGATGAGCCTTCAGTTCAAACCGATCCTTTAAAATTTGCTTCCGTTTTGCAAAGGGCCATTAGGGAAGATGGGCAACCTTCATTACCTCACAAAACAAATAAGAATGTGAAACGAAGATCGATAACAGATAACACTGTTATTCACATTAAGAACAATTTTCTTGCACTTTTGTTTCACAACACGCGAAACGTTCTGCTTATTAACATTATTTATTTGTTAGCAATTTCTGAAGTATACTCGTCACGTTTGCAAGTAGTTAGTTGTTTGAAGACGCAGATGGTTCTGCAAACAAAAGATGAATCATTCATTGACAGAGATAATCTGTTGCGTCCATCCTTTTTTCAAGCATTTGAAACCTTATTTGATCGATTGATCTGGTTTATTTTTCTTCGCTTTTCTGCCACTTTTGGCTAATTGCGAAGCCGAGGATGAGTGACGATGTGATGAAGGAACAGCTATGCCCAGGCCGGGATTCGAACCCGTAAACGCTGGCGTTGTAGCATGCTGTGCTAACCACTCCGCCACGGAGGTCGGCGAACCCTTATTAGCAGGGCTCGAAATGGGAATTTTCACGAAACGGAACGCCGTTTAGGTCCTTTCGATCCCTGCTTATTTGTATAACACTAGAGGAATAAAATAAAATAATATATAAGAGAATCGACAACCTCCCCAAACGCACGCACACGCGCACACACAGAGCGACAGAGAGTGAGAGAAAGACAGAGAGAGAGAGAGAGAGAGAGATACACAGAGAGAGAGAGATACACAGAGAGAGAGAGATACACAGAGAGAGAGAGATACACAGAGAGAGAGACAGACAGACAAGAGAGAGAGTGAGAGAAAGACAGAGAGAGAGAGTGAGAAAAAGACAGAGAGAGAGAGAGAGAGTGACAGACAGACAGAGAGTGAGAGAGACGACAGACAGACAAGAGAGAGAGAGGGAGAAAGAGAGAGAGAGAGAGAGAGACAGAGGGAGGGAGAGAGAGAGAGAGAGACGGACAGACAGATAGAGACAGAGAGAAAGAGAGAGAGAGAGACGGACAGACAGACAGAGACAGAGAGAGAGAGAGACAGACAGACAGAGAGAAAAAGAGTGACAGACAGACAGAGAGAGAGAGAGAAATTAAGTAAATTAAGTTTTAGGGAGATAGAGAGCTCTCTCACAGGCAAGATGTGGCAGGTTCCAAAAGGCGATGAAATTCGATCCCTCAGTCACAAGTGTTAGCCTACTAACAATAAAAAAGAATCAATTTTTTATTCTTTCCTACTTCATTTTATGGACACTCAATGCCACGGTTATTGGACAGAAGTGATCAATATCATACCACAAACACAGCACGACTATGGCGATCGATAAACCTAAAGTTAATGGCAGCACGCGCCTGACATCTGACGGGCATTTATGTAACTTGTCACTCTGAATGACATAAAAAAAGCTCGGAAAGAAACTTTGGCAAAATGTTGTGACAAGAGTGAGAAAAATAATGCTTTAAGGTTGTTGTTCGTGTTTTCAGACACATGGCGTAAGAAAGAATCTGAAAAGTTGTACCAGTACTTTGTAAAATAGAACGTTTCGTTCAATCACAAGACATGCTTCGCCTTGTACACCTGGTAATATCTTATTACGAGGGTAATGGAGGGTGTGTTTCAAGGTGACACTTGTGACGCCATAAATATGGAGGAACAAGTAAACTTTATTTCCCTTTATTCTCGGCGTAACATTCTTCTAGCGCATGGAGCAATAATAAAAGTGCCATAAACTTACGATTCTTGGATATATTTCGAAATATGCAGAAATATTCATGCACCTTGCACACTAACGGTTTTGTAATGTACAGAGAGAGAAATTGACAAGTGTAAAGCGTTGTTCGCCGAGAGAAAGTGGAGAATCGAAGGTTTGTGGCGTTGTGCCAATGCCTTGTGGTACCGGGCCAATGTACGCCCCCTTCCCACCTAATGAAAGATTAAATATATCTCTTCCGCGTCAAGTGAATTGTCCTAACTTTAACTGGGGTACGTTTAAGGACCGGTATCTTGAAATACATTACCGATTTCGCCCAAATGCAATACCAGTTCAGTGAATCAATTAGTGTCGGGTAAAAGTTTAAGAACACGCCGAAAATACGACCAACAGTGTTCTGCTCTTGTACTTTCTGTCAAAGAGTCAATATCGGCACTGCATATAACAGAGAATGACAAGAGAACGGTCTTGTTGCAGTATAATGTGTGGTGTATGCAGTGGCGGCTCGTGGTCTGGCTCTATGGGTGTGCACTTCAGTCACGCTTCCAGAAGTGTTATATCACCCCTGTGAAATACTCACACCCGTTTTTGCATACATAATGATGCTTAATATATTGGCAACCCAAATTTTGATCACCTGTCACTGAAAATGAGGCTATGACAGAGTTAAATTTCATAATTTTTTTAACACGGATTTTTTTACAAATTTAAAATATTTCGGAAATTATCCATCCAATCACGAGAAGAGCAATGTTATTGTGCAACATGTAATTCAGCATTCGATAACCTGACCCAATCACTCAAAATATAGAAATACCGATCTACAATATCAATACTATTGTCGATTTGCAAAATATTTTCTTAAAAACTTTCTCCCCCGCTCTGCTGATATTAATGAACAAGGAGAATAATAACATTGGCGTACACCAAAGAAGCCCATCCAACTATCCCATGGAGGAAATCAGTTGTAATCTATGTAGCTGTTGTTTATTTCTAATGACAGACTGATCATACCAAGCAAATCAAGCGAAATCAAGAGAATAATAAATGTTAAAGGAAATAACAGTACCCACTAAGTTCGCACTGCCCTGCTTCGTAATTGTACTTCAGAATTTTCCTTCCCTTCCGCCGTATCCATATATTACTGCAGTTGCTACAGGCTTTGTAGCTAACTTCCCTCCAAAAATTTAATAACGTTAAGTCTGCTTTCGCTATGTACAGTTTACCTATTCATCATAAAATCAAACACTTTGCACTGAAACAGGAACGACCTTTTGACAGCGTTAAACAATTTTGTAACGCAGTAACAGCCACACAATGCAAAACAGCTGACTATTTGATGCACGCTCCCTCCCCGCGGGTTGACAATTCGGCTACTGCGCCACAGAAACCATTTATTTTGGCCAAGATGCACGAAGCAAAGGCATGCTTAAAACACCCGTTTTGGTTTCAGTGGCTCTCCTCCCCTTCTTTCCTTTCCCTGTTATGCTCGGGACAATATACCATCGAAATTTCCCTTTTCTAAAAAAAAAAAATCCCTCAATTTGCGATGATGTATGGGTTGCATCGACTCCGTCACACGATCTCCAATGGAATTGGTTTGCAACACTTCATTTGCTCGCACACCGATCGCTGCGTTCCCGGCTTTCCTAAATGATGCAACCTCCCCTCACACGGCGCTCAAGCCAAAAGACCCAATCAGCGTCCTCCACGCGACTTCTGCAACAGCGTCATAGGGAGCGAAACTACCATTGTGTTCAGCCCTGATCGCGGCCTGGTCTACGCGAGTTGATATCACGGATCGTCGACTTCTCCACCATCTCTCTTGGAGGAGCGGCGTGGGAACACTTGCTGTTTCGAAGGAGATAGAGTTCAATAAATAAGTATAACAATAATGATTTGCATTACAGATTTATTTGGGTGTGCACGTGCGAATGTGCGATTAGGCATGATCACGTTGTGTGTGCAAACTAATAAAATGAACGCTTAATGCAGCAGACAGGCATTTGTTGAATCTTCTGAACTTGAACACCGCTTAACCCCGGTGTCAAGCTAGACGAATCTTCAGTCCCTGAAGATGAGAGAGACGTTAGCTTTCGAAAGCTCGGAAGCCTATCCGGAAATCACCTGGTTTGATACCTGAGAAAACACAATTTATTCATTGCGATTGTGTGACCAATTTATTCTGCAACCACATAGGTGTGTAATACAACAAGGCAAGCTCATAAAATGCCCGAGTGTTAAATTTCCTGAAGAATGAAGTGAGAATTGGACTTCTCATAAAAAAATAGTTAAAAGAAAAAAAACCGCCCTGGCAAGGATATTAATGTAAAATAATATTTATTGAATATCAAAAAAAGGATATTAGATCCAGATGACAGGAAATAAAATTCCTGGTAATATGTTATGCATATTATTATAAGTCGTAATCAATATTGCATCAATCTTCTTTGGTACTGACATTCAAAGTCTATGATCCCAATATAATCCAATAAGTTCGTCGGAAATTAATAACCATCTGTTAAACAACAAATATATTTTCATTACTTAATTTTAGCTATTTTATTATTTTAATTATTTAATTTTAGTACTTAGTAAGTCTTTCGGGGGGGGAGGGGTCCAGACCCCCAGGATCCCGCCGTAAATACGTCCTTGACAAGACTGGGGGATGTGAAAATACATTTTGTGGAAATACAAGTTCGTGCACGGCAGAAATAACACATAGTGGTACCACTTATTTGCTTAATGTCCTTCCATCTGAGGAGAAGTAGAGGTTGGTAGCTGATCGAGCGCATGGAATCAATCACTCATATGTGTCCCATTGATCCCTGTACGTATCCCACGGGTGCAATTGTATTTGCAATCGACAAATTGATGTTTATAAGAAAGGCGCCTGCACGCATTACAGAATTGCATGTTATGTCGTGGGGTAATAGCTCTTGGTGTCCCATGACAACCTTCTAGTATCGATTATCTGCTTCAAGGGCGAAATAGATAAAGCAGAAATACAGTGTTTGACCAGGATGGGGACACCTGTTCTGACACTTAATTCACGTATGCTTTCTATTTTCTAAATGTTTTTTTTAGAGGTGTACCCACACGAAGAAATATATTGATTGATTTGGTTCATTTTACTTCGCTTTTCTGCCACCTTCTGATAATTGCAAAGATGATGATATGATGAAATTGATGAAGGGACACTCACAAAACACCTAAGGCGCCGCCGGGATTCGAACCCGGAACGGTTGAAAATTCGACGACAGAGCCAGAGTTTTCTTTTTTCTTGGTCAAGCTGTAGGAATATTTTGGCTCAAATAGTTGCAGTTGTTATTGTAGTCGGGTGACTTGTCTCTGTTCACTCCACAACTCGTAAAGTAGCTACTGCATGTAGTACATCAATTTTGATGGTGTGTACTACTGCTGAGCTCATATAACTTTGAACTAGGGTTGTTAAAGGTTCATAAACCTTGTTTTCCGAATCAGTTTAAATAGGGTGCCAGTTCCGTATTGAAATGAGACAATAGGTGGGTTTCATGTGACGTCAGGATTCGCACCGCCGCCATGTTTGCGGCAAAGCTGTTTGTCGTCTGCAAGTAAATACCCACCACGCAGCGTTCGTTACACCTGCGCCAAGTGCACGTTTGTTGTTAGTACTGTGTAAATTGTTAGTAACATTGCATAAAAATGCAACGAAAAGGCCAACTCTAGTTCACCTGTGCTTATTGACTTGAACCAGCTACATGGAATCGGTTTGTTTTCGTATTTATTAGTGGTTCGGATTCTGCTTGAAATATTTACATCCAGTAAGTAACCTATTTTTCCCGCTCGGGATGGGAGAAAGTGGTCATAGACGACAGATTAACTGAAAATTCCAAGACTCGAGCCATTATCTTCTGTGTTTCCTTTTAACATTTGTTCAAGCGGAGTAATTTGAAATGTTGAGTTGTTCAAAAACAGTAATTTCACTCCTGGCTTTAACAATTTGGGATATTCAGGCTTCAGTGACGGAGTGGTTAGCACAACGCACTACGATGCTAGGGGTACCGGATTCGAATCTCGGCCTTGGCATGACTGATCTTAACGACTAGCCAAATATAGCAGAAAAACGAAGTAAAATAAACCAAATAAATCAATCAATTTGAGATACTTTGATATATCCTTAACATGTTTTAACCAAGCAATGCATTTTTCTGACAGTATGCAAAACATACTACCGGCACCTTTTCTCATGAATAGGATAACAACTAATAACAGTTTATGTTAATGAATGAAATATAAATAATCAAGTACAAACGTGCGATTATGAAGATGAATTTAATTTTGAATGCTATCATTTTTATCGTCAAACTTATCAACACCTTTCTAACAAATAAAACAATAACAAGAAAACGCTACTTGCAAGTAAGATAAAAAAGAACACCAGTTCAATCTATTTGCACTAAAAGTCACAGAGAAATTACCTGAAAATAAATGTTCACCACACCGCTCTGTACTGTTTGTTTTGTTCATTAATGTTGGCACGATTTATTCTCGCCATGTCGGCGTATTCTCAGGCCCGGATTTCCCAATAGGCCTCATAGGCTCGGGCCTAGAGCGACACTTTGGTAGGGGCGGCACGATTGTTTGTTTTAAATTTATAAGGAATACCTAATTCTCGGATTGCCTCTCTTTTTCTCCGGACACACGAATGGAATGACTTAATGTAGTTGTATTGTAAATATAAGTTAACGAAGATTATTTCTTAAGAGAGATAGGGTAACAGGGCTCGGAACTAGTTTACTAATTTGTTATTTTAATTACCGATGTTGTTGTTTCGAATGTACAGTATTGTGCTAAGCCGGGTCGGCGATTGCGGCAAGAACGTGGAGCCTGCCGCTTGCTTTTGAAAGACAACACCGGCTTGGCTGCGTTCCAGGAACGCCGTTCCTTGTTACTGCCGGCATTGGCCGCATACAAAAGCATGTGATTCGCCTTGAATTGTTGAGAATTAAACTGTCGGCGCAAGCATTATTAACGGGGTTTCGCATTGTACTATTCTACTGTTAGTTGCTCGAGAATATTATACAAGAAGTAGGTGGTGTGTCGCGTCTCGCGTGTGTCAGTGTCCGACGTGCGTTTGTTGGGGTACGTTTTAAACGTCATTACGCTCATTATAAGTGATCAAAGAGTAAGACTCAGTGGGTCACAATACCAAAAGAGAAAAGCGGAGAAAGATGAAAAGCAGGAAGCATTTCTGAAGAAGGTTCCGAAAATCAGTTCATTTTTATACAGAAATGTAATCAGGAAAGAAGTGAGGAAAGGGCCGTTGATGAGCCCAGTGTGTGTTCTGTCCTATCACTTAAATGAAGTAAAAATAAAAGTCTTCTCTGAAAAACAAGGTAAATGTTAAAATATAATTTATATAATTTATGTCACATCGCTTTCTTACAATTTCTGTATGGAACTATCATTTAATTAATACTGCATGCCGTTAATAGTAAAAATAGTAATACAGAAAATATATTTTTTTTATTCTTGATAAACGGTATTGGGGCGGCAGAGCTTGTTTGGCCTAGGGGCGGCAAAGAGGTAAATCCGGCCTTGCGTATTCTAATCAACAATCGGAAAATTCTGTGCCGTGAATTGCACCTTCTGTTCTTTCTTGGAAAATTCTAGGATAAACGTGAGTGCATGTTAGACCTAAACAACCTAATATTGCATAAAGTATACCATCCTAAACAAGGTTCAAATCTCTCGCCCGCCTGCTTGAATTCCGAATGTTTGCCAGAACCCGCCACAATCATGGCTGCTCGATCCCACAATGCAACAGTTTGTGACGTAGGTGAAACACACCTATACGCAACTTGGACCAAATTTAAATTGTGCGAGAAGAAAAGGTTCCGATCTTTAACAATACCAGGGTTGTTAAAGTTCCGGGATTTGTAAATAGCTTCAATTCCCATTCGGGAGATAAAATCAACAAGTGTAAATGGGTTGAAAATGTTTGAAAATTGCAATAATTAAAAAGTTGTTGAAAATATTGATTAATGTTAGTGGGTGGAGGGATACATTCCCGCTGGAGTAGTGGTAACGTCGTCGCCTTGTAATGAAAGGGTTCGTGGCAGGTGGAGGCAGTGGGTTCAGACCCACTATAAACTGTACGTTCAGTCCCAATTAGCCTTTATGTGCATAAAGAGGACTTAAAAACAAACTGAAACAAATATTAGTGAGCGGGTACACAGAAAAACGGATTAATTTTATCTTGTGGGATGTTATTTTTTTAAAGCTACAGCAGACGATTACTGCCAAAACAGTTTCCTTCTTCATAAAAAGTAGTTAAGAAATGTTCTCAAATATCTCACAACATTTATTGTGCTCTTCTTACAGAACATTAGTTTAAAAGTATGAAGCGCAATGGCGCCAATTTATGTAAGCCTGTGGAGCTCTAACCAGGCCTTAGGGCAGGAGCGTACAAACAAAAGGCTGCGTGCGCTTGTGGTTAAAAATGTATACCACGAGCGCACAAAATCCATGGCGATATTGCCACTGTTTTTGCCTAACCTAACCTAACCAGCGCCACATCCCAGTATTTTCATAGTTTTACGAGTACTTAAGTACTTACAAACAAAGTCATTCATTGTATTCATGAAAGTTTTGTTATAATAAACATGTGTAATACTTCTTGATATTTGATATTTTATGCAATGAAATGATCCTCTACACAGGCCAGCCATTACACAATCATAGATGTGGCACTGGATGTTGTGCGCTAGTGGACTGCACCCTCCAGCACATCTAATCATTTGCTTGTTATATTTTATTTTAGAATAAAAGTAACCGGGCTTAGGAAAACAATGTTTAATCACTATAAACTTAAATAATTCTCAAGAACTTAATTACTAACTGGGTTTCATCAAATAATTTCATAATAATTTGTTACACCTGCAATATGTTACTTTTCAGCGTCCTACATAATTTACACTATCCGTGGTCACATTGTTGTAAGGGAGGATAAGGGATTATATCTAGGATTAGGATTAAAACCTTCCAAAATAGGCAGGCAAAAAGGCACTAACAGTGACGAACATCGACATATTCTTCATCATTTTTCGACTTAGCTAATCAAAAAGAAGTTATCTTCGAAATGGCTAAAATGGGCAAAAAAAAAGGGCCACTATAAAATTCATATATTTCTCTCTGAAATGGCCTGAAACGGTTTTTAAACATAAAAGCCTACATTTTTATCGCCAAGGAACAAAGAAAAGGCGTTATAGGACAAATGCACAGCCTATTCATGATGTACAATTATTGCTTAAAATTATAATACAAATCTCCTAGTTCATCCCACCCATTTTTTCTCAAAAGTTGGTGCTACTGATGAATCGGCAAGTATAATTTAAGGTTCCTCAATGTGATCTGCTTTGTGACATGCAATAACCCCAAAAAGTGAAACTTTAGTTCTCGTAAGAACGAGAGTACTACAAGCAATTCTCACAAGTAGGAACGTGGGATACCAAGCTGACAAATCTACTTGTATTTTGTCCCGACGTCACATTTGATTTTGCATGGACAGTTTCAATACTACAGACTTCACTTTGATAGTTGAAGGAAGGACAACTTTACAACTTCTTCGTTAATGTAATAAACTTGTACAGTCGAGCTGCAGATTTTACAGCACGGGTTGTTTCCCGTGTGAAAATTAGGCACGAATTCCTCATCAATTTGACTGGAGAAATCAACCATTTTTTCCAAGCCATCCGGAATTCGCGCATATAAAAATTGTGCCAAAACTCAGCTCCGAGTATTCAGCTTGGGTCCTGACACAGAGTACCTTCGCAGTATGGATCTTAAGAGTTTGGTGAGTAGAGTAGATGCTCCCTAGGGGTGTCAGCGGGAAGAATATTCAAGGATCATGTTCTTAACAGGATTCTTCTTTTTATCAGATAGAGATGCGAATATAGTACACGTCGTATCGTTTGAGTAGACACACAATCAGTCGTTGTTTTTAAACTAAGAAATGTCATTGGTTTTGAAAGTTGCACAGTTTCAGCACTGTGCAAATTAAGCTTTGTGCTTTGGGTGGGATGCCCACTCAGTGACGTATTTATGATTATATTTTGGGATATAGCGTTTTGGGGGAGGTATGCACATTTTTATATCTGTTACCAGTCAGTAAACTAACGTACAGTGTGTCCCAAAGTAATGTTTACACACTTTGAACGTCAATAACAGGAACACTAATAACAGCAAGCACGAACTCTTTTTGGTGTCACGTACCTTAAATTTATCGATGTTCAAAATGACCACTATTGGCAGTAATAAGATTATGTGCAATCTGAACAGATCGATAAATAGCAGATACGGTTTCTGAAAGAAGTGAAGCGTAGGTTGTCTCAATTGCATGTTCCACGTCACTCAGTGCCTCTGGCCTTGTGGCGTACACATCATTCATCACAGTTCCCCACAGGGATCTGGATGGATATTCGACTCTTCTTACGTTTCTCGAAAGAAAAATTTCTCTCCCCTGCCATTTCGTGTACACTAATGACTACTGCTTGGTTGGCTGCGACGGGACTAAAAACAAAAGAAGGCCTATAAGCTCCCACACATGCTCAACATAGACATTTCAGCATCAAATGCAAAACGTCCAGTCAAGTCACCTTATATAATTTCTCTGTTATTAAAGTTCAAAGAGTGTAAACATTATTTTGAGACACTCTGAATTGCCTTGCGATTCTAAGTATCATAGAACATGATTTCCAACCTTGGTCATTAAATCTTGTGATTACATTTACAGGCAATTTAGAAACACTTACTATATTTACATTCCAAGAAAATCCAAACTCATACACAGAAACAGCTGTCGAACTAGTAACACGGATAACTTGATCGATTTGCCAAGTTCAAACTTAACGTCTATCAAACCTTAACTAACTGTACATGTACAGATATTTCATGGAATGTACGGATGAACGGTCCAGAACTAAGTCAGTACGCTAAATGTACGACTTGTCAAAATCGTCTTCAACAGTTTGCAACGCTGCCAGAGCGAAGTCCAGTCGTCCATTACGCAATTCAGTTTCTCTCACTGTTCATTGGTGGAGCAGTCTCGCGTCACTACTTGCGCAATGACTTGCTCTCGTTCGCCTGGTCTACAGTTAGCTGATACAGGGTATATGTAAAATATCAGCACTATGGCATGAAAACTTAAGTGGAAGACAGCCCACTTTTGTCTCGGCTCTGTGAGTTGCAGAATGGTGTTCTTCCTTAATCCGCAAGGCTGCATACTTTTTTGGCAGCGAAACCTTTGATGACTAGACCATTAATTGACACGAGTTATTTTTCAATTGTGTTTGTTACATATTTATGAAATGGTATACTGTATGCTATATTTCATTTTCTTTTATGGGTTAAAAACATCCCTGGCAGGGATAACACTAATTTTTTGGGGGGAAAGGGTGTCCCTGGCATCCCTCCGTTAATTCGCACACTGAGTTACTGTACAAACCTCACCCTGAAAGATTTGAAACTCAATTACAGTAAAACCTCGTTAATCCAGACCCCGATAAGCCGGACTTGACAGGCAAGAGAAAATAAAAAAAAGCAGAATCGCAAGGTTCAAAATGTGGCTAGAAGTCAATAATCGCATTCGTCGTGCGTACTGCATTGTATGTACAGTATTTCTTTACATTTTACTGTACTGTATAGTGTATTTAGGGCTATGCCCTTTAAATGCACCATAAAAAACGTGTTTTGTTGCTATAAACGGAGTTCAAATGCACTTTCTACTGTTCTTTTACGTTATTTCAGTTAATCCGGACTTTCATTAAACCGGTCAACTTATCCCCCCATTAGTCCGGATTAAAGAGGTTTTACTGTATATGTTTCGGTGCACTTGCTTTGCTTAATTTTACTTCGCTTCTTGTGCCACTTTTGGCTAATTTGCGAAGATAGGGATGATTGATATGATGAAATTGATGAACGGGCACTCGCAAACATCCATACCCAGACCGCGATTCGAACCCGGTACCTCTGGCGTCCTAGCGCGATGTGATAACCACTCCGTCACGGGGGCCGGCACACATGAAGTGAAATCGGTAATTCGCTTGCTCCAGAGATTCGCGGGACAGAGTTCTTAAAAATAAATATTATTTAATTTTCTTAAAACACTCATTAACAATAACTCTTAATTTCCATTAAAAGGTTGTCCTCGTTCTGGTGGCGCTGCTGGTGGCGGGGCAGGAGGAGAAGAAGCCGAACCCAGACCTCAACAAATCTGAAGCCGGAATTGGGTTGATTGGTGAGTGAAATCTTATTTCAGTCCATGTACAGTCGCCACCAAATAAAAACGGAACACCTGGATCCTGAAATACTGGCTTCCTTACAAGGCGTTATGCGTGCTGCCTAACTTAACGGCGATAGTGGATCTTTAATAGCAAATTTCCAGTGGCAACTTCTTCTACCGCCGCAGTTAGGCAACACACATAACGCCTTGCTGGGAAGCGAGTGTTTCAGGATTTAAGTATCGCGTTATTATTGTCCGTGACTGTACAAACCATGTCGTGAAATCTGTTTGCATGGCCATAGTCGTCTGCTGAGTAGCTTATGTGTTTATTAAGGTATTACGAGAACAAATTTAAGCCTATGATAAAGCGATACATACTCTTCCCGGGAGTAAGTGATTTCTCTATATCTTTTTCCCTTCCAGTATTTAAGAAATTTAAAATATTTTGTAGATGTTCACAAATAAATTAACATAGTTGAATTTGTTAGGAAAAGCATAGAAAATGGTGAATATATAGTATAGTTGCATCAGTGGTGTATACTGAGTATAATTTCTGGGCTATCTCACTATGTCACGTGGTCCTAGGCTATGAATAGCAATAAGTTTGCCAACTTAAAGGAAATCAGGTTGCCAACTCATAGGAAATCAGGTTGCCAACTCATACGAAATAAGGTTGCCAACTCACAAGAAGTCAGAATCCAGAATCACCATCATCATTTCACTGATATGAATAATTTTATTTACAATTTCTGATCGATTTTTCTCCTGTATTTTATTCTCTAGGCTTCAGGCTTTGCAGACAACCTAGGTAGCCTAGAATATACGCTCCTGAGTTGCATTTATTTATAAATTGATAAGGATTAATGTAAAAAAAACGAAATCATCTCTCTCTATCTCTATCTCTCTCGTTTGCTCGCTCGATGGCTCTCTTCATTTCTTTATTTTCTTTCTCACTTCCTTTATTTTTTCTCTCGCTTTCTCTAGTTTTCGTTTTCTCTTTCTCCTTTTTTCTTTCTCCCCATTTATATATTTCTCTCGCTCTTGCTCTCTCTCTATTCTTTTTTCTCCCCATTACTTCTTTCAATCTCTCTCTCGTTTTTCTTTCCTTCCTTCCTTCTTTCAATCTCTCTTTCTCTCTCTCTCTCTCTCTCTCTCTATCTCACACACATACACACACTTTCCTCCTTTCCTCTCTCGTCTTTCTTTCCTCCCTTCTTTGTCTTTTCCTCTCTCACACCTCTTTCACTTATCTATTTCCTTTCTCTTTCTGTCCTTGGGGAGAAAAAGAAGGGAGAGAGAAAGATAGATTCCCCTCTCTCCCTTCTTTCTCACTGTCCCTCTCTTTCTCAGGTTGGGATACGTCGGGAATTTTCCTTTAGGACAAACGTTGGTGTCACCAAATTGGTATTTTGCATTACGTCATGCGCTTGGGTTGTCGAGCAACAGATTGAGAATTTCTCAAGCAAACTTCCAGGATGCATGTGCTGCGTAGCTTGGAATGTTGGTTAAAAAGGGATGTGGAAGTATTACTATAATATGCGTCAGGATGTGTCGTAGTCTGCATGATTTGTATGGATAGGTAATTTCGCTACGTACGACACTCACAAAAACTCGAAGTGTTGCTGCAATACAGAAGATACTAATAAAATCAAAGCAATATGAGTTTTCTTTAATTCAGGAGACTTAGAATTGTTAGTTTTAACAAACACTTTACATGTATTATTATTAATTAGCATTCCCTTGTTGACACATGAGAGTACCACCTTCTGAAGATCTGTTTGTAACTTTAAAACATCCGAGTCACTTTTTATTCCCATAAAAACGTTTAGATCATCAGCATATAAGAGTTGGAAAGAGTTATAGTAGACTTCATGCACAGAAAAACACTACTGAATAATGGTGTAAATAAAGTAAATGTTTTTCAAAAAGTATTACAGACATTTTCATGGCTTAGTTCAATATTTTTTTATGTGGAATTTTGACACTGAGTTTCATCTTTACAGAGCAAAGATCATAGATTAAAGAGCTGATGCATCTCATTTCTCTTTCCAGGCTACTTCCCATTCCCCGGATTCCCGTTCATCAAGTTTGGGGTCCATCCAGGATACGGTATTCCCTACGGTATCGGCCCTTACGGTGGTGTTGGATTTTACGGTTAAATGAAGTCTCAATGTTCTTTCTTGTTTTTCTTAATAAGTTATTGTAATAAAAGAAATAAAGCATTGAGTGTAATGTAAAATAGTGACGTTTATTATTTTTTTTGTGGTAATTTTGTTGGATACAACCTTAATGTAACAGCGTAGATTTAACTGAAGAAAAGAGTCCTTGTGACAGTGATCATCACGCTCATACAATTCTACCAGAAATGTGGAACCTATTTAAGGAACAGTGGAGACAACAAGGGAGAGAGATTGTAGAAGGTGAATGTTTATTGATAGAATCATTGAACGAATGTTACGAAGTTGTTTACGCGTGCTAAAATTTCGGATCTCTAATTTGGGAAGGAAGAGAGAGAAGGACGGTTATTGAGAGGTCCTTATCGTTACTGCACGTTACTCTGAAATACTACGTACTACATACATGTACGTATATATATTTGCCGAAAGAGTACTGTGCTTGAAGTTTCTTCTTTTCTCTAATATACGTATTTTGAGTCCATTGCACATCTTTTGCTTGTAGGTTAGGTTAGGTTATCAGTAGGACTCGGAAGTTGAAGACCTATAAATTGCCAAAAAAAGGACCTTAAAACGGAAAAAAGGACGTATAAATGTGATCCAAATTAATTAATAACTTCAGTTTTAATTACATATTTAATGAATATGCACGGCACCTCCTTATCTGACTTGAGATCTTTTCAGGCGCGTGCTGTCTGGTCGTATACACCGTGCTGAAAGCTTCAAAACAAGGTAAAGTTGCGCCACTTACACCTTCCAGACAACTTACGGTTAAAGGACCTTGTACCGTACCTGCTTCAGTCGTCCAAAAATGTTTTTCTCTCGTTTCAGGGACGGTTCAAATATATTTATTTATTTTTTAATTTCTTTACTACAGAAAGGATTTTTAAGACGTGATGGTAATGATCTGATGATTCGAATTGAGAATGGGCAGTAACAACGTAGTCGAAAGAAGGTGAAGTTGCAAAAAAAGCCGTTAAGACCTATAAAGAAGGCTAAAAAAGGACCAATAAGCCAAAAAACGCCGAAAAAGGCAAAAAAGGACAAATAAAACCCACCTTTTTCTGGCCTACAATGACCCAAAATGAACATATATTATGTTGGGCCTCGTCTTCGGACACTAGGAAAAGAAAGGATATTTCCTCAACTTCCGAGCGCTAGTTATCAGTTACACAGCTGTGCGTAATGCCAACTATTTGTAACGCCAATCCATCCTCCCGGAGGCAATTAGTGGGACCTCCTCAGTTGGGAATACATTTCACTGAAATATCCAACTGGTATAGACAAGTTCCTCAAATAGCACTGCTTTTTTTAATTTCCGTAGTTCCTGAGTTGGGAAGTCCTGGATGTGTGTGTGTAGTCCGGCATAACTCTCGAACGCCTGGAGCAATTTCAACCAAACTTGGTATACATTCTCTCTGACAAACGACTATCAATGAATGTTGAGAACTTAAAAAACACCTTGTAGTTATGTGCAATCAAGACGGAGAAAATTGAAATGCTCTTCCCAATGTAGATTTTAACATTTTGCCAGAAATTATAGATAAAAGGAGGCGACTTCCAAATGTGCCTTTTTTTCGGTTTATTTTGCCTTTTTTTGATTTTTAGTGCCTATTATCCACATTATAAATGCCTTTTTGCCTGCCTATTTTAACGAAAATAAATGCCTGAACTTCCGGGCTCTACATATGACTTACAATCTGGAAAGAAATGGGGTAAGACCCCACCCCTGGCACCCCTGAGGGTGGGGGTGGGAAGGGTGTGACATGTAAAAATAATCGAAAACTACCGATATTAGTGTGGAGTCCATAGCTTTCGGGGTCGGTAAGATGAATAGTGACACTCCCAATGCCGTTCAATTTATTTATTGTTGCTCCTGGAGGTGAAAATAAGAATGTTGTTTATAATCAAGTTTTGAGTTAAATTAATATTATAGTGAATTTGTAAAAGATTTTACTTTATAGTAATTTGTATACTGTACTTATACTTTTAAATACCTGTAAGTAAAATTAGTTACATTTTACACTATAGTTAGAATTCATTATTTTCCTGTCTAATAGAGGATTGGGTTAAATAAATACCCGGGCAACGCCGGTTAATCAGCTAGTCAGAAATAAAACTCTCTGTATAGGATTTTATATTTCTCTTTAAGGAGAGAAAGGAAAAAAAATATAAAAGGAACTGTGACCTACATGTAGAGTTTTCTAAATAATTTGGAGTTTTTTTTTCTGATATTTAAGGATTTTTATTTTCCAAACTTGATAGACCACGTGGAATGTTGAGGGACCCCCTCCTTAACCACTACCCTGGGATCACGCATAGTAAATACTAGTGATTGTAATATGAGTTTGCAACTTGCTTTTGAGTTTCTCATTCATACCTGGAGATAAGAAAGTTCATTGAATTTCTATCTCTTGAAAGAACTGTCTTACACTGGTGGAACCGAACAGTTTGTAAGCAATGTTGAAGAGAGCTGATGTGTTGATTGGAAGCGAACAACTTCTGCAGACAATGGCGCTTTCCTTTCACCGTCACTGCCGCGATTCAAGGCATTCGAAGGAAACTCTCTATGGAAGAAGGCGGAGTGATTACAAACAGTGCTTCCGCTGTATAAAAGCGCCGTTGTAATTAATGCGCGTTTCCGTTATTGTGCATAGTTTTAATGAGTCAAGATCTACATCCACCACGCTTGTGCTGCAAGATTCTGGTGAGTGCGGTGTCTGTTCGTGCATTTATTACTTTGCATGTCTTGTGCTGCTAGGTTTTCATTATTCTGTTGCTGTTGTCTCACTGATTGCTTGTGCGTCTCGCGGTCTTGCTTCCAAAGGTTCTGGATTCAAGTCCCGACCATGGCGTTCTCTTTATTTATTCGCCGACCTCAGAGGCGGAGTGGTTAGCACAGCGCGCTACAACGCTAGGGTTCCCTGGTTCGATCTGGGAATGGGTGTTCTCTTGGAGTGTCCCTTCATTAATTTCGTCAGCCAAAAGCAGCAGAAAAGTGACGCTAAATAATAAAAAAGCAAATCTTTTTTTCCCATTTATTCTCTCTAACAACACTACAGTGATAAAGCTTCGAAAACTAAACTACCTGAATATTAATAATTCGAGGGTTCTGAGTACGAATATGACATGAAAATTGCCCCTTGGCTAAATTTTTTAAAGATTTAGAATTGTTTAATATGCTTAATTTGTTCACATAACAAAATCCACCCAAAAATCTGTGGATATTTTGTTATACGTGTGAAAATGTGCGTTTTTTCCCCTTGACGCTTTCTTTTTTATACACCCGAAAAACTTGGAAATAGTTGATCACACAAGCGCACACGCATATGTAGAAGACAGATCATAGATTCCTGATTGCATAATAGTAACGTCGTCTGCTCATAGCCATGGGGTCCTCGGTTCGACACCCGTGGAGGCACATGAAAATACGGATCACGAATTAAACAGAACGTTCAGTCTCGATTAGTCTATCTGTGCATAAAAATGGGCTTAAAACAAAAACTCAAACATAAAATTCAAAATGAAGAAAATTCAAGATTGAGATAGATGAGGTTAAATGAACAGACACACCAGCCTCTTTGTGAGTTGGAATTCTTGAAATCTGACGAATGAAATATGATGTTCCTTTTTCGTGCCAAAGAATGTTTAGTGTAGCACAAAGTCCTGCTTTAAACATTTGACATTTGAGACTCTAGATCAGTGTGGCCACAAAGAGAAAGCACAATTTCACTGTTTGAAGTTTCCCTTCCATTTCAGAAAATAAATTACTATCGCGATAACAAAACTTTACCAATTGTTACGTATTATTAAATTATTTTTAACATCTCAAAATCATAGTTTCGCAGAAGAATCAGAATTTATTAAATGTATGATAGAAAATAAAAAAATGAATAATGAATATTATTTGTAGAGTTTTCAGTGTTCGAAGTTAACCAACGACTTGGCTCGTTCAGTACTAATTACATAATAAATTCAAATCTTTTGTTTGGTTTTAAGTCCACTTTAAGCACAGGAAGGGTAATCGGGACTGGACCTACAGATTAAAGTGAGATCCGAACCACTTGAGCCTGGACCCCTTGATTACAAGGCCACGACAAATTCAAATCGTGAAAGGTATAAAGAACTGACTGACAACATACAAGTTAGAAAAAAATCACACATTTTTATACAAGCACAATATTAAAATTTAGTGATTTTCATTCAAAAAATATCTTTTGTAGGGATCATTTTTTGTAGGAATCAACTTGGGAACGACAACTGTAATAATAATCTATTTGTTCTTTTGCAGTATCTCTGTCGAGGGTACGGTTTCACCTTGCACAGCACGCCATTGTCGAGGAAAGCAAAATATGCCATAAATTTGCTATCCTTAAGTGTAAGAAACATTTTAAACTATCATAATGTAATTCCCTAGATGATGGATACTCTTTGTTTCACATTACATAATAATTCACATCACCTGATAATTAATTTGATCTCAAATTTACATTTCACGATTTAGAAATAAATTATTTAGAGTCGAATTACTTTCGGAACATCTCCAGCGGACTGCGCGAGTCTGTCCAGCGAGCCTAGTGGGCGTGTAGAACCTGAGTAAGGGGCTTAGTGATAGGTTTTGGCTTGAGATGACGTCAGCGGCTCGCTTGGTTAATTGGCTGCTTCGAGAGTTGTGACTCGTTCCGAAGCTTCAAATGCATAACTGCCAAAGATGTTACGGAAATAATCTCGCTTTCTAACTTGCGGTGGTCTAGTGTCGAATTCCGTTGAGGAGTGGTCAGAGTGCGCTACGATGCCAGTAGTCCCGGGTTCGAATCCTAGCTCAGACATAGATGTTTGTGCTCGCCTGTTCTAAATAGAAATATAATTGATACGAGTTTGATGTGTGGGGAAGGTTTAAGGTTTATTTCTATAGAAGAAATAAAAACCTTTAAATACGTACCGTCAGTGGCGGCGATTGGGTTCCAAAGCTTGGGGGGGGGGGGGGGCAAGAACAGTTTACTTTCCTTTGGCAGATAAGGTTTAGCATAGTGCGAGAACAAAAGTGGCGAACCAAATCGCCGCCCCTGCTTACCGTAAGGCACTTAGCGCCCCTTGATGGACCGTGACAACCAGGTTTAGGGGTCGGGATAAGGGACGCGCGCTGGTTCTATACACCATCCCGGGAATCTCTGGGCCAAGGCCGCGCATAACGGTAGAGAAGGGAAGAAAGTGAGTGTGCGGAGCGAAGCTGTACACGCTGCTACAAGCAGCTGGTAGCTGCAGTCGCTTTTCTCCCTGCACACAATTAAACAGCTTCAATAACGACTGGGTGCTGGTAGATATCATAAAAACAAGTAACTTCTCCTCATAAACATTACCTCGAAAATTCTCGCTATAAACGCTGAAAACCCATCCTGTATATTATATTAACCATATTATATTTTAATTTGCCAGCCCAAAACATAACAGCCTAGTTACGTCTCGATTTGCATGAAATTTTTTATTTTAATTTTGATTTTAAAATTTTGGGTGCGTCAGTTCATAGGCTACTTTGCACTCGTCACATTATACGGGGTCAAGCCCCTTACCGTTACAAATAACAACTCTAACGTTGCATAAGTAAAATCTTAAATTTTTCTGACTTCCGTTAAAAGCTGAGGCTGTAAATGGGCACTCAGCACACACAAGGACAAAACAAGACAACACACACAAAATTATGCTGGCCATCGTGCCAGTCGCCAGAGCCTCGTTCGTCTGTAAAATGCAGCCCAGGGTGTACTACGTGGAAGTGAGGTTGACAGTTGGGTGTACTACGTGGGAAATCACCCCTTACAATCCGATTTGCATGAAATGAACTCAAGCACGAATTTTATAGTAACAATGTGTTAAGTGATTAATTACGTAGGAACCTTTAAGTACTTGGATTAAAATTAACGAAGGAATCAGGGTTGTTAAAGGACCAGGAATCCATAAGAATCCATAAGAGGACCGGAATATTTTTCTCGCACAATTTAAATTCGGTCCAAGTTGCGTTTTGTTTAATTTAATACGGAACTTGGACCCTATTTAAACTGACCGTAATAAAAAGGTTCCTGGACCGAATTTAAATTGATCCGGAAAAAAGGTTCCTGGACCGAATTGAAATACTTTACAGATAAAAAGGTTCTTTACGGTCCAGAACCCATTTACGCTTGCCGATATTCTCTCCTGGACCGGAATTGAATTTATTTAAAATTCTTAGTAGGGCCTCCCCGATGGCGCAGTGGTAGTAGCGTAGTCGCCTTGTAATCAAGGGGTGCCGGGTTCGATACCCGTTCGAGGCACATAGTGCTTCGGATTCCACTTTAAACTGTAAGTCCAATCCCCATTAGCCTTTCTGTGCATAAAGTGGACTTAAATCAACCATTCATTCATTAAAATTCCTAGACATTTAACAACCCTGCCCTTAGTTAGTACTTGGTGTAAAATTAACGAAAGAATCGAGTGTAAAGTTATGTAATTTTCTTGCAGCTCTTCTCTGCGATCGTGGTGTCCGTTGTCTTCACGGTGTACGCACAAAGGACGACAGCCTGCGACCAACCAGGGCCAAGCGGCAGGAGGAAGCTCATCAGCGCTCTCACGGACTCTCTCAACCAAAGCGTGCACTACAACTTTTACCTGTACAGGCAGTACAGCGTCATCACCATGTGTTGCTTTACTTGGTTTCTCAAGTTCCTAACGAACCGATTGTGAATGAGAACAATGAGGGTTTCGAGGAAAAAAAATGTGAACAATAAAAATGTCTTCCTGAAGTGAAAGTGAATATATGTGCCTTTTCCTCATATAATTTCATGGTGATGAATTCACTTTGCGAGTTCGGTTCTGGCTTGA
This sequence comes from Lepisma saccharinum, assembly GCF_977018435.1. NCBI lineage: Eukaryota > Metazoa > Arthropoda > Insecta > Zygentoma > Lepismatidae > Lepisma > Lepisma saccharinum. Next base: position 25,569,535 of record NC_139238.1, read on the forward strand.
ATAAAAGGAATGACGTGCCTTTCTGTTTTTAATTCTTATTTATTTCCTTCTTGAAATGATCTCATATAGTGTATATATATATATTTACACACAAACACACACACACACATACGCATGCATATACATACATACAGGTACACACACAGAAATATGCATGCATATGCCAAACAGGTCAGGGTTCAAAGCATTGAGCTAATTAGAAAACTAAACCCTTCTAAAAATCTTTCAAATCCATATTTATGTACTTCTCCGTTCCTTTTCTAACTTTCTTTTCATCTATTCAACAGCCATATGGGACCTGCGATGTAAGGGGTAGCGTCGTCGCCTTGTAATCAAGAGGTCCCGGGTTTGATACCCGGTGAAGGCACATGGCACAGTGGTTCGGATCCCACTTTAAACCTTAGTGCCAGTACCGATTAGCCTTATTGTGCATAAAATGGACTTAAAACACCAACTAAAGGCACCCACATGTCAAGTTCACTTCCACGCAGTACACCCTGCACTGCATTTTGCAGACTAGCGAGGCTCTGGCGTCTGGACTCAAAGCCAGTATAGTACGTGGGGCTTGTGTCGTGTCCTATCATATCTTTTTGTGATTTCCCTTCATTTATTTCATCCTATCACAATTCATCCTCATCTTCGCAATTAACCAATAGTGGCAGAAACGCGAAGTAAAATAAATCAAATCATTCATTCATCCATATGGGATTTGTAAGGGTTAGAATCTCCCTAACACCACTAAGTTGAAAGCTTAATTACTGAATGAATATTTCAGGAGGATATAGCAAGTTCATTTGATACCACCACTACAGAGAATCATTTTTACACGTGGATTCGCATTTTCTACTTAGACTTCCTCAAAACTTTAATACTTTTGAATTAAGGCTTAGAATAGAAACAGGGTATTTTTATAGTTAAAGGTCCACGAATCAAGAAATTCTAATGGGCTCTATTGGGTTCCGCAACAGAACCGGAACCTTTTTTCAAGCACACCTTAAATTCGGTCCAAGTTGCGTATTGTTTCATTTCAATACGAAACTTGGACCGGATTGAAATTGATCAGGAAAAAAGGTTCCTGGACCGTATTTAAATTGATCCGGAAAATGGTTTTGGACCGAATTGAAATACTTTAAAGGGAAAAAGGTTCTATACGGTCCAGAATCAATTTACGCTTGCTGATTTTCTCACCTGGACCGAAATTGAATTTATTTAAAATTCCTGGACCTTCATCAACCTGAATAGAACTGAACCGTTTGAAATCGTAATGCAGTAATCCTAACTAAAACGAACAAATAAATTTCGTAAAACACGTATGTTTTGATTAAAATTTCCTTGAAGACATGTAGGTCTTGTAAACTGCATATTCAAAAATTATAACTATTCCATTTCTTTGAGGCTGTACTATGATTCAGAGAGGCGTCAATACTAAATTCTACACAAAGAAACAGAACAAGAAAATGAAACTAAATCTCGGACTGAATGAGAAAAGCGATGATACTAAGAAATTGTAGTGAGTAGTAATGCAAGACATAAAGTTTACGTTGCGTTATTGACAGTGGATGAGAAATAATGTGGTTTGTGTTTGTGTCACACTGACATTCTCCCATTTCTGTAAATATCTGTCTTGTTTTCACATTTTCCGGATTGGTTATAACCTATAAAAGAAACATTTGTATCGGTGGTTGCCATAGTAACCAAGTACACAGAAAGCTAAGAATCAAAACAACCTTCTTGGGAAGGTTACTTGTGAATTTCGCAATCTACATTGCATAGTTCAATCAACATTTGACTTAAACGTAGTCCAGCTGGTATTGTAACACATACATGACAGTTGGTAAAGAAGGAACCTGAAAATTGCTGAGAAAGAGTCAATGAATATAGAACAAACAGTTTTAACCCCTGTCTCTTACTGTAAATACCTCACCGCTAACCGCAGACACTAAGGGTTAACACACCACATCCGTGGTGGAATGGTTAACACAACGCGCTGCGACGCAAGGGGTCGCGGGTTCGAATTCTGGCTTCGGCATGAGTGTTATGTGTGTGCCCCTTGATCAACTTAGTCATATTGCCACTCATCCTCATCGTCGCAATTAGCCAAAAGTGGCAGAAAAGCGACGTAAAATAACCTAATTGAGTCAATGATTCAAAACTAATGGGCAAACACTTTTGTGTTCCGCGAGATTTTTTTCAGGGAGCAGCAAGCAAGCAGCTATTTCTTTCCAGGGCGGGGAGCAAAGGAGGCAATTTTTCCCCCCATAAAACACTGCTTTCGTTTAAAATTATCATGTCCCTGCAACACTGACTGAAATGACATTATTTGTGTGAAACACGTAATTTTCTGTTTACTTTAATTTTCCAGGCGGAGTCATGGTAGTCCTCTTCCCCCCTTTCGGACGTCCATGCGTGCAACAGAACACATGTATCCTTTGATAGCAACAAGGTGTACAATATAGAAACCGTGTTTCTACACAAGAATTACAACACACTTGCATAGTTTCATCCTAATGCTCGCGCGCACACACAAAAATAATTTCTTGTGAAATAAAAAACTCAATAATTTCTAATCCTGTAAGTAGAAAAATGTCCATATCTCCATGTAGCGTTCTTTTCAACGACCTCTGTGATGCAAGTTGTCTGAATTTTTAAAAATACTTCAGCCTTGATCTAAATTTTTGAGTAACTTGCAAGTATACATGGGATTAACTTCGCCACGAGTGGTATTTAAAAAAATCATGCGAGTGTTGGAGTGCTCATAAAGCGTTAAATGCGTGGTAAAGTGTCTTTATGAATACACTATGCTGTGAAAATGATGGTAAATAAGGAAATATTCCTCAAGTATGATCCCACGGTTATCATTGAGCCCTATCTGTGTGTATATAAACAAATAAGAACCTTGAAACAGCATTTGTGCATTGCGTATGCTAAGGTACAGGATGGCGCTTCAAAAATCAGTAAGTGCGACTATTCTTATATTAAGTAGAAAATAGTTCATCTCTTAGAGGAAACTAGTGCACTATCCGAGCTGGATCATTAAAGGCATTTCAAGATATTTGAGTTAGTACGTGGTAAATAGTTAACAAAGAATTTAATTGCTGTAGACAATTTTCACACCCGCCACTAAAAACAGCATGTCGCTAGTGAAGATTTCGAGTGTAATTTTGTTTTCTTTCGTTAGCCAAGCTTATAAGTCATGACAAAGATTTATGCAAAAATGCAGGTTTTTATTGAAAAGGCATATTTAGAATTATAGGCGAACGCTCGGGGGGTGCCAGTGGTGCTTGGGAACCCTCTAACGTGTCCTAACAATTTAAAATGCAGGAACTACCATTAAAATAAGGAAAATAATAACCGTATTTAAAAAAGCAATAAATTTTGTTTCATTTAAGATGCCCCTCTCTCGCTCTCGGGCCAATCCAAGCCAAATGTTCCAACACAAGAATTCAGCTGTTATTACTTGTAGAGATATAGTTTTGTATTGTATTAGAAATGTAATAGTTGGTTATTCTGTATCTGTACGAATATTAATTTTCAATTCTTTGCTTTCATTATTTAAGCAATATAAATATCGTCACAATGATAGGAATGTGACTATAATGATAAAATTTGATCTTGGTATACCTAATAGTTTCTGTGAAAGAGGAACATTCAGTTATGACAATTAGACTAACATTATCCACATAGACAATTGAAATTTTCCTTAATGCATCGTGAAAGAAATTTGTCTCCGTACGCCTATGTTGAAAAGTAATTATTTCTTAAATATTTTGACAAACATGTAGGTAAGTGGTTTCCTACAATTGTGTACATCTTATACATCTTATTCTCAAACATATCACTCTGACTACTTGGTCTATAATAGTTTCATTAATTGAAACGAGTTGAGAGTGTTCTTCACTTATTCTGACAAGGAGCATCTGTTATTCGATTTGTCCAGAAGAGTCTTTAAGTTTATTATTTTTTCCAACAATTCTGCAATTTAATAATCAAAGTTTACATACAAATGTACGATTCAAGCAAAAAATATTGATACTCATAGCTGCGTTTTGAATTTCTTTCAGATATTCATTGTTGCACTTGTGCTATCCCTCCTTGTGAGCTCCAAGGCAATAGGATATTTTGGTAAGTTTGAAATTTTTTAGCATAGATAGATAAAGTGATAAATAGGGCTCGAAAGTTGATGACATAAAAAATATCAAAAAATAACCTTTAGAATGATCTTAAAATTGTTAAAAAATGACCTAAAATGTTAAAAACGGTACCTAAAAATAATTTTTGCTCTAAAAATGAAACCTTGGTTTTTTCATGAATTACAAGAGAGTATTTGAATAATCCGATAAAAGCCGTTGTTTGTTGGTTTTTAACTACTGAATCAAAGGGGGAAAAAAGCAATTAAGTGCTAATGTCGTTTTCCTAATTTCTACTTCAAGGTTACATAAAACACACGGCCAGATTTTTCTGTATAAGTCATTCACCTTTTTTAAGAGCTGGCTTTGCACAATACAGTAATCGGTCAGCTAGAAATACAGTCTTGTTTCGCGCACATCGGATTATAATTTATTTATAATGTGACTAATTTTATTTCAAAACCACAGATTAAAGCGATGATAGGGACAAGCAATGGAACCTCATAGTAGGCTTCACACATCCTATTTTAAGTTTGCTGGAGGAAAAATATATTTGTCACAATTAATCCATTGCCAAACATTTCAGAACTTTTGCATTGGCCGTTTTTTCGATTAATGACGAACTTGTCAAAAAATACCATTTAATGAAATTTAAATATGCAAGTTATGCTAGCAAATTCATTTAAATTTCACGGAACAACAGGGGAGGAGAAAAATTAATCTTTAAAATGAAGATAAATGCAACAAAACGAAAAAAACACTGAAAAATGGCCTATAAGACAAAAGGGCCGAATAATGACAAAAAAAAACAATGCTTTCTGGTTCTAACTGAAGGGAAAAGTTTTAACTGCTATTAGGTTTAGAATTATATTCAAGGCTCAGGAAAAAAAATCATGACTTTCCAAGCGCTATTGATAAATATTCCTTCCACATCTCTTAAAATGAACCTATTAGGTATTATTTATTACTATTATAAAGCATATTTTTCAGCATTGTGACGTAAGTGGAATTTTATTATGTATTGTAGAGATTTCTGTATGATCCTAACTCTTGTACTCTTGTATATTGACCTTTGAATTTTTACTCTTGTACATTGTACTAGAAACTAGGCTCTCAGAATTATCTCATTAGCACTGAACATATTCAACATGAAATTCATCACTGAAAAATATAATTTGTAGTCTATTTTAAGCATTGAAGGTAGATTTAGACCTTACGTTTCAACAAATGCATTTTAATGGCTTGATACTGTAGCACTACGAGCGTGAAGTAATTTCAGTAGTAAAGAATTCAGATGCCTTTTTTTTTTTCATGTGAGAAATTTCAATTGCATAACTATCCAATATTACATCTGCTTGAAAATTTTTCAGGCATTTATTCCTTCATATCTCCACAATACATAAAAATATCCATACCGGAAAGTTTCACTTTTCACAAATTATACTCCGATCAAAGGATTTAGGGCGTGCTGTACCTCCTAGCTAAAAATGGAGGCGGTACAATGCACCCTTGTGTACCTCCCGTACCTAACAAGTTTGTAGAAAACAGTTTTACAAATTTCCTTCTTGTCAGTATCATTTTGCAGTATAAAATGCTTATGTTTTTGCACAATATTTAATAAAGATATTGTTTGTTTCAGGAGGAATAACAGGAGGAAGCTACACCTACCGCACGCAAGCTCATTTCCCGGGGTTGCCTGTGTTCGGTTACGGACTTGGCTACGGGTATGGGCTAGGAGGCTATGGCTATGGGGCAGGTGGTTTATATGGATAGAAATGGTTGCTGTGGCTTCTGTAAGCCTGAATAATTCACTCTGTATATTCATGTAATAAACACACAAGAACTGAAAGTAGTTTTCATTTTTAGTGTAGACTTTTTATCTATGTTTTCCGTTGTGACGCTGTTAATTTCTTTGGTACGGAACGTAAATGTTTTAATTTTGGGTGGTACAAAGTTCACCTCCCTATCCCCACTCGCCCTATTCCTCTCTCTATCGACGCCAGGAGGCTCTCTGATTCGAATCCCGGCATGCACATGGGTTTTCTTTACGAGTGTCCCTTCATCAATTTAATCACATCATCACTCATGCTCATCGTTGCGATTAGACAAAAGTATCAGAAAACCGAGGCGATATAACAAAATCAAATCTCTCTTTCTGTGCATAAATGAATTTTTGTGTATAATAGTACACATCCCTACACACCATCACCCACCCACATACACACACAGTGTATATACACACATATATGCATAGGCTAACTATATATAAAAATAAAGGCCATATGGCTCTTGAATTTTTACAATAAAATTTGTGTACGAATTTGCATGCCAATAAACATTATTCACAAAATAATTTGAAATAAAAAAGTTATGTATATTTCCAAGATAATTTTTAACATGTTTTAAAAACATGTACAGTTCGGGAACAGTTCTTACTTCCTCATAGCCCTATACTTTGCCAAGAGGGCAGATCAAGTGCGTTAACTACTACCACAATGAAATATAATAGGTTCAAGGTGTTACTGATTCTGTGAGATGGAGAATTAATGTAGACAAAATAAACTTTTTGCATTCAGCTACTAGAAACGAAATTCTTTGAATGGGAGCCACTTGCGTGTGCCAAATTATTTAAGGGGAAGAGGGGTACAATTGGGAAGAAAGGATTTAGTGGGACTGTACTATCTTCCCCAAATTTTAAGGTACAGTAGGACCTTGATAACTCGAACCTCAACATCTCGAATTCCTTGATAAGTCGAATTTTTTGTAATCTCCTTGAATTGTCCATAATACTCAATGCTAATTTTACCTCAACAACTCGAAAAGAACCTTGATATGACGAATTTTTGTACAGTTTATGCCGTTCGAGTTCAATAACTCGAAGGTAGACTATGGAAAACCTCTATGAGTCGAAGTTAAATTCTAATCACCTCTATAACTCGAAGTTTTAGTCGCACGGACCTCAATAAGTCGATGTGTAGGGAGCGTACGTACAATGTCAGGTGATCAACAATCGTGTCGGGACTTGGAACTCCCCACCCTGCCGTGTATGTAACCATCATTGTTAATGTGCTCAGTGTGCGTTGTACATGTATGTACATGTATGTACATTCAGTACTGTACCAAATATTTTACCAAATCAATGTTGTATACTTATGTACGTAGTGCATCTAAAGTTTTGTTCAATAAAATGTACAGCGTGTCCCGCTTATACGTATAATAAAAGAAAAAATCACAACTTTTTTATTTACCAATATTTTTTGTTCAAACTTTGTACAAACATGTAACAACTCAGAATCTTTTTTACAAATCAAGAAAACTAGTGCACTTCCACATGTGAACCGTTAGTGGCACGTCAAATGTCAAACCGGTTGTCAGCCTCAAGCCACACGTTTTCAAAGCATGTGCGGGGTAATGTTGCTTACTGCAACCACAATTCTTTCACGCAAGTCTTGCAAATCTCTAACCGGTGTACAGCAAACTTTGTCCTTAACACACCCCCACAACAAAAAATCACACACAGTGAGGTCTGGTGACCGTGGGGGTTATTCAATAAAATTCGAACCTCTTCCTATCCATTTTCCATTGAAATGCTCGTCCAGGAAGTCTCTAACGAGATTTGAGAAATAAACCGGTTTCGCGTAACTGCTTTTCCCATTTCTTTATTGAAATGTACGATGGAACTACTTCTCTAGCACCTAAACCATAACGTGCACGAAATAGTCTCTGTACAAGTGTCACAGACTTCACTTCAGACAACGTTAAAACACAAAACACCTTTTCTTGTGGTTACCACATGACGAATGGCTACTGAGAAACTGACATTCTGGCTACTGCGCGTGCGCAACTACCACTGAATGTGTTGCTAAAAAAAATCTGAGTCATTCTTTAAAATGAAACAACAATCACATCATTCTGACAGTTTGTTTAGAAGTTATGAATTTTTCTTTTATTATACGTATAAGCGGGACACGCTGTATTTCTATGTACGGTGGTTGCACTGTACAGTATACGTATTAACTTACAATGATGCTACATACGTTATAGGCATATGTAGTGCCGACGTTCAGAAGGGTTAGTAAAGTTTAGACCTCTATAACTCGAAGTCGGCGATTTTTGCCCTCAATAACTCGAACCTTGGTAAGTCAAAATCCTTGACACCTCGATTTTTTCCTTTCCCCCTCAAGTTCGATTTATCAAGGTTCCACTGTATAATGCACACTTGTACCCATTGTTCCTGCGTCACTGGTATGAATTAAATATATATCCATCTGAGAATGTATTGTAGTTTTTGCACATGATGCAGTAAGCAAGGTTTGATGTTGTTTTAAGTGCCCCTGTTTATGAAATTAGGCAAAGAATTTCCAAACAATACAACGCATCGAGTTAGTCTAGAAATGGTTCAAAGAAGCGAAGGAAATGTTTTATATTTATCGTCGCATTTCTATCTTTCCAAGTTAATAGTGACGCATGGTGGACAGGAAAAGTAGATAAAGTAGTATGGATTCCATACTATACCTAGATTCGAAACTAGAACCCATGGCTTTGCAGCAAGTGACGCTAAAAACTAAATTGCAGAGGCTACCAAGGAAGCGTTCTTTAGAGGTGGCTGTGGCATAATAAATACATGTAAATAATGATTTAACCGTAACATTCATGATGTTTTCTATAAGTAAATACTACATCAGTATTTTGATTGATTCATTTAATCTAATTTTCAATCAAATCCTACAAAATACCTACTTAGCAGTAAAATAAAATGATAATCTCATAACCATTAGCATTACATGAATTCATTAATAATAAAGCCTGATGTTGTATCCTTCCTTTCGTAACAGAAACTTTGCAATGTTGGCAGTCGTAACCAAAGGAAATATTGGCAAATGCTAAAGCCATTTACTAAACGAGCTTCTCAATTTGTTGGAAATAATTACCGGGATCCACAAATGCATAAAACGTATACACACTATGCTCACATATTTATTACATGAGAAAACTTATGTCTGCAATTAGAAAATTCCAATTAAATGGAAAGCGAGGAACATAGGATTTCCTCTTACGAAATTGCTGCTAACTTCATTAACATGTAGATGTATATAAACGGGTATAACAAGCATACTGTTATCAATCATCGTTCAGGTGTTGAATAAACATACAATAGCCATGGCTCTTCAGAAAACTGTAAGTATTATTAGAATGCTTCTTTCCCCACTTAAACTAGTAGTACCTAAAGAATAGATTTATTATTTGGTATATTTCAGTCTAGTTAGTGCAAGAAGTTTCATACCTAATTTAAACAATTATTCTTCATCCATGTATCGTATCAGTTTTTTCATAACTGGAAAATACATTAAAAATCTATTTGCACTAATTGTGTAATATGTACCACAGAATTTGCAACAACTATTCTTCCCTCAAGAAATTTAAAATTATATATATATATATATATATATATACACCTCTACTATATATATATATATATATATATATATATATATATATATATATATCTATATATATATATATATATATATATATATATATATATATATATATATATATATATATATCTATATATATCTATATATATATATATATATATATATATATATATATATATATATATATATATATATATATATATGATTTGGATTACAATTCTCTTACTTGCAATGTAACATTGTTCAGGATTTATATATTACACAGAATGGTACGAGTATACATAATTTTTATTGATTTTATTTATGGTCAGTATCGGCGATGGGGTGCCAAAACTTTATTTTCTCTTGGCTGAGAAGGTTTAGCATTAAGAGGCCATGGTCTAGGGGCAAAAGTGGAAAAAAGTGGGGAGAGGGGGAAACTGTTCCACACACCCGCCTAATCGCCGCCACTGTTCATGGTTAATATTTGTTTTAAAGTTTTCATTGTTAGGCACATTTTAGTCTCACATGGAAACATACGCTTCTCCAAAAAAATTGTAAGAGAGGTCCCACTATTTATTTAAAATTGAATAGTAGCACTTATAATAATAAATAATAAAAGCAAAATTGTTCTCATTACGGACTAACAGTATAATATTTTTAGTATCATAATTATGTCTATGGGGATACTGTTCTACTTACTACACCGCATGAGTGATACCATTAATACACTTAAATTCATAGTACTCTAAATTGTTTTTCACACCTCGTTCAAGACAAATCTATGAATGATTATGTTGATTGACCTCTGACACAAATTCTTGGATTGAGTGGTAGAATATAAAAACGAAATTTTGTCTGCTGCCCGCAGTTAACACTGAATTTCTTGCGCTAATCTTCTTTCTGTTGTGAAACCTTAATTTACTAAATCTTATTTCTGTTATCGACTATCAAAAAAATATTTCTTTTTCCTTTGGCTTTTTTATAATTAGAAATTAACTTGGGTGAGGGGGGGGGGGTTCGACTGGCCGGTTCGAGCATTGGATCTTCACTCACGGCATCGGCATGCAAAGAAATGTAATTGTAATAAAATTCAACGTTGGTTACTTTACGTCGCTGTCTACATCTTTAGGTCAATCGTGACCATAAAAAGGAATCAAGCACTCCCAAGTCAACACTCGAAACTACACTCTGTCTCGGGAATCTATGGAGCAATGGAACGAAAACAAGTCTCTGCGCAAGAGAAGGATCACAGTGAACGCGTGAGAGGGGAAGCGAGTGCATAGAAGGGGAAAACGCGGCTGCAGCTACCAGCCTTTTACGGCAGTGCGCATTACTTTGCTCCACTCGTTCGCTTTTTCTGCTGTTATGCGCGGCCTACATCCATACATTCCGGAAACAGGGTGTAGTATTTTTGCATGTAGTACCAGATGTATGACCATCACGCGTCTTAAGCATCAATATTTTTTCTTCGTTAATTTCACCTTGTTACGTTGGGGTGAACATGTAGAGCAATATTGCTGAATATTAATGAATCTTGCCTCATATTCCAAAAATAATTATGCTTCGTGGTTGTTTTCTTCCTACTATTAAAATGATTGCCGATTGGTAGCATTTTGCAGCACATGAAAACAACAGATTATTATCTTTAAGTACGGGTCAGAAAAAATCAATTTATTGAGTTATATTAAAAAAAAAAACATTCCAATGCTGACCAAGGCAAAATGTATTGCATAAAAAATATACACAGGATTTGAATGTTTTATTAACATGGAAACAAGGCTTAACAGTGTCACCATTGAAATATATTCGTAAAATAGGAACATTTACTTTTAGGATAGAGATTTTAAATTTTTCTATTACATAAATAGAGCTAAAATTACTATTATCTGTTATTTAATTTTAATTTCAGTTTGCTGCCATCCTCGTCGCTCTTGCTGTAGTTGCCAGCACACAAGCTGTTGGGCTTATTGGTAAGTTTCATTTGACGCCCAGTTGGCAAAACTACTTCAATTCATTGAGCTAAGCAGAGATTATAAGGAAGTTCTTGACTGTACATGAATTTACATATTTTCTGACATTTGCATTTCCTTGTAAATTGAATATACACAAGAAGAATTGTGAAAGTTTAAGTATGCATCATTACTGCTTCATGCTCGAAAAAAGTGCGAAAACAGAAGTTTCATATTCGAAAAGATGAAAATATGCTTTTGTTCTTTGCTTTTACGGAGATCGTGTGGAAAAGTAACAGGAATATATGAAATATTATGGTTGGTTGATTTGGTGTTTTCAAGTCCACTTTATGCACAGTAAGGCTAACAGGGACTGGACCTGCAGTTTAAAGTGGGATCCGAACCACTATGTGCCTCCACCGTAAAATATTATGTTAAAATATTGTATTTCAGATATGCTTCTATTGGTTTGTCTGATTTGAACATTGTTTTCAAGAAAATTTGGGACAGAAATGTTCGTAATATGATGTTTTTGAAGTTACATATATTTCTTTCTTTTACTTTTTGAATGGTTTCAGTACATCTTTTACTGTTTTAAGTGTATAATTATCAGGGTTCTAATTGCAAATATTATTTGAACAGATGCTAAGAGAAACCTTCTTTTATGTACTTAATGTAATACAAAGTAAACATAATAAAAAATTGGAAGCCAGAAGGTACTTTAGAGTCAGTAGATCTATTATGTACAGTACAAAATTCTTAACGTAAACCTTTTTAAACTATTTTCCAGGTGGCCTTACTGGCTCCAGCGTTGTCCACCGCAGCAACGTCCACTACCCACCAGTGATTGGTTCCGGACTTGGTTACGGATTGGGAGGATACGGACTTGGTTACGGCTATGGACTGGGTGGTTACGGACTTGGTTACGGCCTTGGAGGCTTCTACGGTTAAATAGTTCGGAATATTTTGAATGTCTGTTTGTAGCAAAATTTCTATCATACATATGATGAACAAATTGGCAAAATAAAGTTGCATGGTTTAAAACCTATTTCGCATTTTCTGTAATCCTCTACCGTAATAGACATGTTCTAACTTTTAATTTCAGCTCTTTGTGCCCGTAGCGTAGTAATAGTACCTTCAATTACTGACTCATGATTGAGAAAAGTGTATTAGAAAATATAAAATGCTGTTATCTTAACATTTTATATTGATGTCCATTTCTTTGCATCCATAATACCTGTAACTACAATCAGTAAACAAAATAGAATATAATAATAGTGTGTTTCATTTTACTTTGCATCAAAATTTGAGTTTGTACATAATCCAATGAACGTACGAGGAGAAAACTGTAGTGGATCTGAGAAGTTATGAAGTAACGAAGAAGAATCAATTTTTTTTTCTTTTGATGGTTTTCCAATATCGAAAATATGAGCCTCAATCAGAAATGAAAGGCGTAGTGGCAGCGCCCCCTTCTTGTAATCAAGGGATCCGGGTTCGATATCCGGTGGAGACACACACTGGTTCGGGTTCCACTTTAAACTGTAGATCCAGTCCCAATTAGACTTACTGTGCATGAAGTGGACTTAAAACACCAACTCAATCAATCAATCATCAGAAATTAAAAAGAACTCTAGGCATAATGGCATGGCGTACGTACTACACTGAACACTTAAATGATATTAATAACAAATCACATACGTTTATAATTTCAGGGGAATTAGTTCAGAAAGACACAATGTTGTAAATTTGTCTCTCAATTAGGTTTCCGTGCATCTGAAAATTACACATTTTGATCTGTTCCTGAAAACAGGGGCTGTTTTCGACAATTTTCTCAACATATTAATATTTGTTTCGTTGAAACATTTGGAAATTACAAAAAATGTTCGTCTGTGTTGGAAAGATCTGTGAGTGAATGGCTGCCTCAGTTATTCTCACGTACATGTAACGCTTAGAATAAGTTACGCAATTTGGAACAGGGGCATCAAAGTAGTGACAGGGGCTAATCGTTGATCTTACTGTTTCTAGCCTCATATTTGAGGCGGCTGGTGATTTTTTCGGCACACGCAAAAAGTGTTGCTGTGCTGCAGCTGATGTGGATGGAATGATTTCAAACATGACAAGTTGTCTGAAGCTATTGAGAGATGTCTCTTGTTTGGATGAACCATACAGGGCCAAGAGGAAACTTTCTCCAGCTTTTGTTGCACCTGGTACTGCCGATTGTCATCTTCCCTTAAGTCACTTCTATTCTGACATATTTGAATTGACTTTTTATTTTCTTGTCCGAATAAACAGTATCACATCACTGGCAACACGAAGGAATAAAAATATGGTTTTTAAGCTGAGAAAAGATATTTTGCAAGTCTGCTGAACTATAAATGTGTTTGGTATTTTACTTTCCGAGGTTTAAAAAAAAAATCACTGTGTTCTGAGAGTTAAGGGCTGAGCACCACAAGCAAATCGACACCGGTACCAACAATTACAACCTTAGAACCACTAATACTTGAAACTGTCAAAATATTTATGAAGTTGGATTGAAATTAATGGAAGAGATTTTCTTGAAGTGACATTGGAAAAAAGTGAAAGAGTTCGACTATTGTCTGTCTGCATCTAATTCCAATATAAAAGTGAATGGTGTCAATGTACCCGTCGACTCAAAATTTAGTTTCAAGATAATATTTTTTTTACAAATATAAAGAAGACGTAAAATCCTAAGGAACAGTCTGAATATAACTTCCTAGATATCAAGAAAATGATGTAAGCACCATACAACTGAATGATATAATCCAAAGTTGCCTAATTATCGTGGAATTATGGTATTTCCATTCTCAGTTAAGTAAAATTAATATCAAGAGTTTGCCAGGTAACCAAAATCCATCTATTCTCATACAATGTCACAAACTTGACCGCCTGTTACATACATGAGTGGAACAATTTTACAACATTAAATAACTGTAAACAGGAATTTGTTAATTCTGCTAAGTTATATTTATTTGTTAGTCCTTTAGTAGTTTGTAAAATAATTCAAAATGTATGTTGTTTTGTACAATTCACAGAAGAAGAAGAAATGTATGTGAAATGCAACTTCTATTTTTTTCACATGTATGATCATAATAAAGAAGCAATTTAAGCAGTTAAACATGCAATGTAATCTATTCTATAATATTATTTACTGCTAATAACATTCTAATTTATATGATAAAATAGATTTAATCTCAATTCTTCATTTGTGAGACAGATCACCATTATTTGTGTCGGTATGTGAAGCTATGTTTGTCACATACGTGACTGTGGAATGACCCTTAAGCATGCCACTGTCGATAAACATTGTCGGAAGCTTTCCTAGATTTCCTCCCCCAATTTTTCTATTGTAATAACTGAGGATCTGCATCAGTACATTTGAGCACAGAATCCTTCCACAAATGTTTTCGGAAGTTCATATGAAAAGATCCTACTTGTACTTGTACCTTTCGTACTTTATGTCACTCTTTCTATGTAGCATAATCACGAGGATAAAGATGGATGGTGATTAAATGGAATTTCTACATATCGTTCATTACAAGGCGACAACGTTACCGACTACGCTAACAGATTCACACTTGGAACCTTGAACAATCAATTCCTTGATTTAATTTGAGCTAGATTTGTTGCAGAACGAGATAATTATTAAGATGCCTGCTTCAAGGGCAAAAGTAATTGTTGAAGAATGAAAATGTAATGGAGCCATGTAGATAATGCTCGGCTCATGAAAGATATGTTCATGAGGAAATAACAAGTTCGTTAGATATTATTTTAGCATTTCCTCTTTTTAGTTTGGTGGTGATTGCGACCTCATGAATTAAAGTCAGAATCTCCAGTTTTCATCTCAGTAGTAACAATTAAAATATAATATATAAATGTATGAAAGAAAGTTTACTGTAGTTTGTATATTTTGTTATTTAGCGTCGCATTTCTTTTACTTTTGGCTAATCACAACGATGAGAATGAATGCCGATATGAAGAATTGGGTGAAGGGACACTCGTAAAGAACACCTATTTCCAGGCCGGGATTCGAACCAACGAATCCTGACGTCGTAGGGAGCTATGATATCCACATTTCAAGTAAATATTGAAAATGTTGAAATAAAGCAATCTACCTCAGAATTTGTGTGGTCGTACACATTTCAAAGTGTAATCCAGTGTATATTACCCTCTGTGTAATATAACTATTATATTCTCATTACTTTAAAAAAAAAAACAATCAATTTTGAAGCAGTAATGCGCATTTTTTCTAGTTAGTTTCTCACATAAATTAGTTACGAAATTACATATATTATATTTTTCATTGTACTTTTCTCCTAGAGTATCAGCATATTAGATAAGTACTCAGATTATACTTGTAATGTCTATAAGTTCAAAATTTGGACCGTATTATTATGAAAGAGACAAAATTAATAATTCAAGTGAAACCGTAATGTAACAATCACAAACTAAGCCACTGTGCATAAGGCTAAATAAATATAAAAATTAGGTTGTTTTCCCCTGATATAAACATCTAACCCCATATTTTAGTTCCTGGAACTAAACTGTAGCACTAGCAATTGTACTAGTATACAGAGTGCAACATTCAACACTAAATATATTGCTTTAAAAACCACAATTTTAATTCACGCATTAGAGATAATCTGTTTCGCATATATAATTGTTTACATTTAAATCATCAAGTCGATTATTACAAGGCAAAATATCATCGCCATTAATTTTTCTTCCGAGAGAAATTATTTATAAAAAAATAAGTAGTCAATTAGTTAAAGTGCAAGGAAGTAGAAAGTTAACGCGAGGGGATATCCTGAGTTTCAATAATGTAGAAAATGAGTGTAGAGTGTGTATATATAAGACAGTTCGATCTGTTGAATGTATCAAACATTGCTATCTCCTTAGTAATTCCATCGATATAACATGGCTCGTCAAAACATCGTAAGTAATTAATATGAACATTTTAAAATTAAATTCTATCTTGTTAGGAAGTATGCTAGAAACATAAATCGTCATTGGATATACAATATAAAATTTTAATGTTTTTCTTATTATTGGCTATTGGCATTAAAATAAAAATAATTAAACCTCAAGTAATATTGAATTGTTATGTTGAAATTAACATAAATTCTACACAAAAAGCGTCTTCGTTGACTTAAGAGACGGCAGAAGAGAGGCATATTTTTCCCATTTGTAATATGTTACTATTGTGACTATTAATAACTTGTATTGTAAAATCGTTGACAACTAATAATCTCAATCAATATAAATATTTCATTTTTTTATTATGCTGCGCACAACAGACGTTTTCCCTTTTACAGTGCACACTGAATTGCTGCATTTGAAAATTTATAGAAAATTATACAAAAAAAAATACAAAAAAAATGTTTTTATGTACTTAATGTTTAATGAATTTAAAAAAAAGGATATTTACAGCCAATTGTAAGTAAAACTGAGAAAATATGTCCAAGTATCCGCTTCTCTAGCCAGTCATTATTATACAAGATACACATTCTTCGCAGGGGAGCAATTTTTGTAAATTTTGTACGGGTGCAGGGAATCGAAAAGAGTTATTTTCTTGGTCGCAATTTCAGATGGAGACATAAAAAACTATTTTTGAAATAAGAGAGGAAGAATCCATTTGTTCAGAAATTGAAAAAAAAAAAAAAATCTGTTGTGCCGTTCTTCTGTTGCATTTTCGAAACCAGATAACCATTTCGAATTAGAGATATATCTAAAGCTTAGTTATAATTTGTGATAATTGACAATGCTTATTCTTGTATAACTCTTCAATTATAAGCATAATACGGATAAAGTATGTTGTATGCATAAAATAACATTTGTATCTGATAGTACACTTCTGGCTTGTAATGTGGCCAATGGAAGTCAATAGGGTCATTACAAAAATCAAGTGTCCATGACTGCATACAATCACTACAGTATCGATATATACTTTCGACATAGTACATATAATTATTTTGTACATGCACGTATAGTGTGAATACTGTTTACCATTATAAACATATATCTTTCCTTTCTATTTCAGTTTGCCGCTATCCTTGCTACTCTCGCCCTAGTTAGCAGCACATATGCCGTTGGACTTATCGGTAAGTTCGGATTTAAAATTTTAAATAAGAAGTAATGAAAACACTCCTGCATTTAAATCAAGGAAGACAAAAATACATATAATAACAGTTGCCATCTATTTATTATCACACGAAGTAAATATCTGTAGGTGATAGTTTCTTAATATAAATTATCCCGAAATTTTGATTGGGTATTTCCAGTTTAACATTTCAAAATTTTCAAGTGGAGATTTTCAGTAACTACTGTTGAAGCATTGTGTTTGATTTGATTTTTATTTAGTGTCGCTTTTCTGCCACTTTTGGCTTCATGAGATGAGAAAATTGATGAAGGGGCACTCACAAAGAATACCCATGCCGGGATTCGAACCCAGAACCTCTGACGTCGTAACAAACTGTGCTAACAACTCTTCAACATTCGGATGTTTCAACTATTATGTAAATTATATATGTAATTCTCCCCAAGCGCTAAATACGTATTAGTAACCAGATGGTGCAATCCACTGTCGTCTCCCTTCAAATACTACCCTTCAACAGAAAACTACAATGCATCAAATTTTGCATCACTAAAGTGCATTTCGGCCTTTGCCAAGAATCAGGTTTACAGAATGCATTTTTGTATATCGTTCGTAAAGGTAACGCCGAAATGCATCATATGATGCAAGTGAGTATTTCTGTCTATGCCGAGCTGTACATTAATGCATCAAATGATGGACTTTTCTGGATCTCTCTTCATCATGCACTTGAACATTGATCTGAGTTGCAGATTTTATGCATTTTTTTTGTTTCAACAGATACATTTTCTTTTCTCTGTGTGGTTATTTCAACTCTACCCACACACATCCACGTAGTTTAGCGATATATGTTTCTAAGGGAAAACTACGAAAGTATAGCATGCATTGTGTACGACCAAAAATCACAATATCTTTGCTATTTTTTTTATTTTTTTTAGGTGGCCTTACTGGATCCAGTGTTGTCCACCGCAGCAACGTCCACTACCCACCAGTGATTGGTTCCGGACTTGGTTACGGATTGGGAGGATACGGACTTGGTTACGGCTATGGACTGGGTGGTTACGGACTTGGGGGCTTCTATGGTTAAGAATACCCAACGTCTTCCGATTTCTAAATATTTCTATTTGTTGTTCTCGAAATGCTAACAAGCATTAATAAATTGGCAATATAGTAATGTGATGTTGATATTTTTTATGAACTTTCCTCCTCCATGTATTATAAACATGTAGAACGAAGTATAGTTTATAGTGCACACAATTGAAATGTATCAAATCAAGATCGATGCACTTTTCGAACATCAATTGACATAATTTTGGTTTCTTTGAAATGATCGTGTCTGATCTCAATTTATGTAATTTTAGTGCATTACACAAAACAGCAGCTGCCATTAGTACCCTTTTATGCATTTCTGTGTGTATTTTCATGTACCAAAAGTGCATCATTAGCATTTTATGTACTTTGATGTGTTACTGGAGTCAACATATTTATGTTAATTTACACATTTTGAGTATCTTTGTAGTAAGGTAATAATAATTAAACTAACTTTCTGAAATTGAAATTTAAAGAGAGTGATAATATTTGTATAAATGAGAATTTACACTCACAAAATAGAAGTAATCTGTGTTTCTCAATATGTTGATAATTCGCGAATTTACTACAATTATACTTTTAGTTCAAGCTAATAATTTAGAAAATACTTTGAAAAGGGAATAAAATACTGCCACAGTGAGAGCATCACAAAAAATATCAACCATTATGGTTTTTCTTTTGGAAAATTGATTCATTTTTAAAGCTTTGGGTACGTTCTAATCTTTCTATGGTATGTTTATAATACCTTTATTACTATTTAAAAAGTCAGCACAGAGATAACTAAACACAAGCTTGCAGGAGGAAAACAAGTGGTAGGTAATAATCAAAACTTAATGCATAGCCGCAGTAACGAAGGACATATGTTTGGAACAGGATTTATGGTGAGAAACGAACAGAAGAATGCCATAATAAACTTCGAACCTATCAATGAAAGACTTTGTTCATTAAGAATCAGAGGATTTTTTCAATATCTTTCTAATCAATGCACATGCACCAATAGAAGATGAAGAACAAGAACCGAAAGAGGTATTTTATAGCAAATTAGAAGACAGTGCACCTGCAAATGATGTAAAGATTGTGTTGGGAGACTAACGCCAAGGTGGGACAAGAAGTGATAATCAGAACAAATATAGGAATGCATATCTTATATCCCGTAAGTAACAGTAATGGAATAAAGTTAATTGATTTTACAGTCAGTTAAAATATGATCGTGTGCAGCTCAAAGTTCTTGCACAAAAACAAGCACAAGATGACATGGATGTCACCGGACGGAAGTACACATAATTAAAAAGGCCATGTGCTTATTGATAGAAGACATGAGTCAGATGTGTTCGACGTAGGAAGTTGCAGCGGGGCCGATTATGACTCGGATCATTTCTTGGTCAGAATGAAGTACAAACAAAGGATTTTATTAAGGAAGGAGAGAAATAGAAGGATGCAAGTGAATTTTGACGTAAGTAAGCTGAAAAATAACAGAAATATTGGAAGAAAATATAAAGAGGAGATAGGAAGAAAGATAGAAGAATATTCGAACACAGGAGAAACATCAGTCGAAGAAGAATGGAATGAAGTTGTAACAAATACAGAAGAAGACGTTGTTGGATACGAATGGAAATAAATTAGAAATGTATGGTATGGTGAAGAATGTCAGACAGTGACTAAAGAAGAAACGAGGCAAGACGAAAAATGCTAGTTAGAAGAACACGAAATTTAGTGGAAAACTTTATGGAGAAAAGAAGAGAAGCCAAGAAAGTGTATCAAAAAAGAAGAGAATTTATGAAAAGAAACAAATACAAGAAATAGAAAAGCTTGGAAAGAATAAGGAGACTATAAAGATGTACAAAAAACTAGAGAAATAAATAAAGGTTATCAACCACGACTTCCATTGTGCAAAACAAAAACAATCCTCTCTTGTTCTCAAGGAGAATACTCGGGTAGTTCGGAATATTTTATACTTGAGCTAAATATAAACAACCAGAAAATCCTCCTCAGCGGAGTGTATCGATCCTCAAAAACAGTTTTTGAAAATTTTGAAAAGGAAATATCCAAATTTTTACCATTACACGAACATTGTGTTATATTATTCGATCTAAACTTCGACCTCCCGAGCTCCAAACCGGAAGTACGGAATTACAAAGACACCATATCGTCTCTCAACCTGTCAGCCTGCCCGTTAAAAGCTACACATCGTTCTCAACAAAGCGAAACTCTTATTGACCACACATTAACAAATAACCCACTAAAAATTCTAAATTTCGGACAATTCCCAGTCCCAGGCATATCGAAGCACGATCTTATTTTTATGTCCTATTCTCTTAAAACATATCAATACAAACCAAAAGTAATCTCTCTCAGAGATTTTAAACGACTTGACATTCAAACCCTGAATATCGAAGCAGAAAATATGCTATGGCACCTGGTCGCTTCTTTTCAAACGGTGGATGAGAAAGTGAACTTCCTAAACCACCTCATCCTACAGATTTACGACAAGCACGCGCCCGTGAAAAGAAAGAGAGTTGCGAGACCTCCCAGCCTGTGGATTACCCCCAAGATCCAGCAGCTGATGTCCCGCAGGGATGCAGCATACAGGCAATATAAGTCCACACTCAAATCAAACCTGCAGTCAGTGCGTGATTATTTCGAAGAATACCGCATTCTTCGGAATCGGTGCACGCAGGAAATACGAAAGAGAAAGTTTTCCTTTGCCGGACAACTCTTAAACTATAGATCGCAACCGAAATCGCGGTGGAACAAACTTAAAATGTTCGGTGTTGAGAAAAAACGTGATAGAAATGAAATAATTGGCATTTCTGCTGAAGAACTAAATGGTCATTTTCAGAACTCATCAGACATCAATCCTAAAATTAAGAAACGTACGATCGACTCCATAAGTGTTCACAAAAGCAAAAACAAAAATAGTTTTGATTTCTCTTTTGTAACTCATGCTAAGGTCGAAACTGCAATTAATAAAATGAAATCCGATTCAACCGGAGCAGATGAAATTTCTATAAACATGTTAAAATGTATCGCTTCCCACATCTCACACGCAATTGCAGACGTTTTCAACACATCTCTGTATACTGTCACATTCCCAAACATTTGTAAACTCGCTCACATACGCTCCCTGGCTAAAATCACCAACCCAGTAAGCCCTCAAGATTTTCGACCGATCAGTATTCTCCCCACTTTGTCAAAAGTATTTGAACACATCGTGCAAATTTTTAATTATGTACAATCTAAAAATATGTTAAACCCCTTCCAGTCCGGTTTTGGCCCACAACACAGCACCAGCACAGCACTCATTAAAGTGGTGGATGACGTAAGGTCAGCGATGGATAAGAGATATCTGACAATGCTGGTTCTCCTCGATTACAGCAAAGCCTTCCAAACCTTCGACAACGATATCCTGCCGGCAAAATTGACATCTTATTTCAACTTCTCCCAACCCGCTGTTGACTGGACTCGATCATTCTTAGCAGCCAGACAGCAATGCACATTCGTTTTTGAAAATAAGTCGTCATGGCTGCCGCTAAATTGCGGTGTTTCCCAAGGAAGCGTTTTGTCACAGCTACTGTTCTCCATGTACATAAATGATATATCGGATACATTTCAATCAACGAATTACCATCTGTACGCTGATGACGTCCAATTTTACTTATCGTTCCCTAAAACAAACATCAATATGGCCATCAAAGCCCTAAACGCTGATATTATGAACGTCTGCAAGTGGTCTCAGGCAAACGGTCTACGAGTAAATGCTGAGAAAACTAAATGTATTTTAATTGGCTCACGGCACCTCATATCCACAACAGCGAAGTCCTCCATCCCGGACATTCTTGTAGACGGAAAACCCATTTCACTATCACTTTCGGTCAAAGACCTGGGAATTGTTGTGGACGAAAACCTCACCTGGAGTGACCATGTGAAGGCCATATGCAAAAAATCTTACGCAGCATTACACTCTTTGTACCGCCTAAAAAACATCTTACCACAAGAGGTAAAGAAATAGACTACTGCGACTTGACGCATGTTGACCTCAACGGTGAACTAGCAAGACGTCTACAGCGAATACAAAATGCATGTGTACGTTTTATATATAACATCAAACATCTTGACCACCTTACCCCGGCTTTCAAAGATCTAGGCTGGTTCGACCTTTCAACACGCCGTCGCTTCCACGCTCTTACAGCGCTCTACAAAATAGTGCATTCAAGAGAACCCCCCTACCTACTTTCACGATTTCAACCCCTAAGCGCAGCACACACCTTTGCTACCCGTTCATGAAACAACTCCCTGCTCACCATCCCCTCCCAAAAGACAGCGTTTTACGGAAATTCCTTCACTGTCACTGCCACCAGAGCGTGGAACGACCTCCCCAGTGACATAAGAGACTCTTCTTCTCTCGGCAATTTCAAATCAAAATTAAGAAAGCATCTTCTGGAGGCAACTTACCAGTACTGAAAACAAGGAAAGAAAATAAAATGAAACCTTTCTTGATCTAAATTTGTAGGACAAACACCGACCGACTTTTCTGTATTTTAAGTATTTGTGTTATGTGTGTGTTCATGCTGTACGTGCATTTTTTACGTTTCTTAAAACATATATGTGTATTTTTGTGGTTTTTTTTCATTTTTGTGTTTTTTTCTCTTTTTGTGTTTTTTTTATTTTTCTTTGGTATTTTGATGTTTTATATTTTGCAAACTGTTAGATATTTCAACTAAATTTGTAAATAGTGAAGAAGAGATTGTTAAGTGTAAGAAAAGGCTTGTGCCTTAACTTCGCCATCCAAAAGAAGAAGTAAATAAATAAATAAAGGGGGGAATTAGTGTGAGCAGTAGAAGGAATTCTAAAGCGTTGGGCAGAATATTATAAAGAACTGCTGAATACACCAACGGTACAAGAGAGAGAAGATATGGAGGAAAGAGTAACTTTTACGGACCAGAAAAACAAATACCAGAACCTAGCTACGAGGAAGTCCAGGAAGCAATAAAATAAATGAAGAATAATAGAACAACAGGAGAAGATAAAATTAAAGCAGAACTTTTAAAGTAAGGAAGAGAGAGGATAGTAAGAAAACTATATGAATTGATTCAGAAATCTGTGAAAGGAAAGAAATTGACAATGGGTACTTTTTGCCCCATTCAAAAATCAAATGATAAAGTTGATTGTAGAAACTACAGAGGAATTTCACTGCTAAGTGTACCATACAAAGTTATGTCAAGAATATTAGCTGAGAGAATAACACCACAGATAAGCCTTTCAGTGAATGAAATTTCTCTCCTTACCCCGATTGATTGATTTACTTTATTTTACTTCGCCTTTTTGTGCCACTTTTGGCTAATTTGCGAAGATGGGGATGAGTGATGATGTGATGAAATTGATGAATGGACACTCACAAACATCCATGCCCAGGCCAGGATTCGAACCCGGGACCCCTAACCACTCTGCCACGAGGGCCGGCCCTTAACCCCGATTTTAATCTATTGAGAAGACTGCACACACATTTCCTACTCGTCGCGAAAATGCTCAAAGTTTTATAATAGTGTAACTTCTATGTTCAGGAAATAAGGTTTAAACGAGAATTGCTGGAAAACAGAAGTCCGCGAAATATGATCATTGGGCAGCTCACAATTTAAATATAATTTGGAATTATCCTGTATGTGAAGTAGATGTTTTGCGAAACCGTTGAAAAACTTTACCAGTTTTTTAGTCAAAGTGGAAAACGGTTGGAACTCTTGGTTTTAGGTATACTTAAGCAGGTCCGTAGTAGACAATTAATTTATGTATTCAATTGTGGTAACCAAATGCTATGAATGGTCGACACGAGATCTCGCCGCTGAATAATCTGGGTTCGAATCCTGGCTTGTATATGTTGTTATCGTGTATCCTTTCAGCTACTTCCTTTATTCGTCATTTATCCACAAAATCGGAATTTATTAACTGATTTGGTTCATTTTTCTTCCACTTTTGGCTAAGCGCGAAGATAAGGAAGCGTGATGATTGTATGAAATTGACGAAGGGACTCACAAAGAACACTCATGCCCAGGTCTGTTTTCAAACCCTGAACACTTGACATCTAGCGTGCAGTACTAACCACTCCGCCAAAACGCGATTAAACTACTGAGGTAGAAAAAATAAAATAATAACAAGAAAATAACAAATTACATAACACACATTCATAACATACACATACGTTTATCTAACCTTACCCACAGTCACGCGCAAACAAATTGTTTAGTGACACTCACACTAGGCCTTGCCTCTTTCTTATTTGATCAATTAGGCAGGCTATTATTTAAAGCTAATTAATGATTTTGAGAAAACTAAACGATGCACAGCTAAAGGCCAAACGTTCTTACCCGTTTTAATTAACTGCAAAGGAAGTAATTCATTCTATAACTCTATAAACCGCTAAGAAACAATTAAGACGGCGGAATATTTGTTGCAGGAATTTTAAATATATTTCCCATGAAGTAGAAAGTAAAGGAATCAGAACATCCTATTAAGGAAAGTTTTAGGCAATGTCCGGGTTTTATGTATATATAAAGCGAAATCAATTTGTTATAGCTACAACTAGGCTACTTAGCAAGTTCTGATTACACACACACAACAAAATCATGGCATTCCAGAAGATTGTGAGTATTACATATGTGCCCTAAGTAATCCTAAAATTCAAGACTAAATTGTAAATCAAGAAATTTAGCGAAGTTGGCTTAAGTATGGATAGACCACAACTTTGAATACTCTATTAATTAATTAATTGGCAAATCAATGATTTTCTGGGTGAATGTGCATGTATATATATACATATACTCGCGTTACGAGCATGTATAATGAGGATTTTATAACTATTATGCTTCAAAACTTCGCAAAGTGCTTATCCAAATGGATGACAACCATTGTGTAAATAAGCAACTCTCTGTTTATCTCATGCGTGAGGAATAATTTGTTCCTACACTTTAATTCAAACTTTATTTAGTTCATAAAAATAACATTAACTTTGTGATGTCTCAGATTACATATATATTCCATGTTCAAACCCAATTTCTTTGTATTAAATTGCTTATCAAAGTATTCTGAAGGCAACTGAGAGGTGCTAATATTAAGTGAAATGTAATCCAGTATACAGTATGTTTCAGTGGAACGTCATGCCAGAAAAAAATAAAATATTAATCACATCTGAAATTGTGAACAATTTCTAAAAATATGCATCAATACTCGTAAAGCGTAAAAGAAAGTAATTAGTTTTTATTGACTATATCGTGTAGGTTTTTCTATGGGGATATTCTCTCAAATTAATTTGTCAATTTTAACTGATATTGTTCACAATAAGAAAATTCAGTGAGCTCAGTAAAATTAAATGATCTTTGTGCCCTATGAATATGATTTTCAAGTTGGAAAAGAAAGGTTTAAAATTAAAGTTACAAATTTGTGACAACTAACTTTCTTAACTTGAAGGAGACAAAACTTATGGTTTTCTAATGTTTTCAATCATTAAAAATACGTTATATTGCTTATACATTCATAAGAGTTTCTCAGCATCATTTTATTCAGAATAATAATATATACACAACCTATTTCGTTCCAGCTTGTCGCCGCCCTTGTTGTTTTAGCCCTAACTGCCACTATCCAAGCTGTTGATCTATATGGTAAGTCTATAGATACAGAGTCATTTACTCAAGAATACTTTTGGTTTTAAAGTTGGGCTGTTCGTTGAACTGTAATGAACACGCATTAAAATTATTGCTTTTCAATCTAATGACCCAGGATTTGATTCCTGCTTGAGACAAATTTGGATCATACATAGAATCGTACGTTCATTTGGTATATCTCTGCATAGAATTGGCATAAAATTAAGCCGGAAACGACAAGGAGATTACAATATGTTCCGATATTAAGTTTGTGATATTTTGCAGTCGTATAAAAGTAAATGTTCTCTTGATAGAGATCTTTGGAAAACGAAGCATTGAAATGCAATAAAGATTTTATCTTCAATCTCTACAAAGTATTACATGCTTTATAATTTATGTCTGTACCCTTCCATGGCAGGTGGCCTTACTGGCTCCAGCGTTGTCCACCGCAGCAACGTCCACTACCCAGCAGTGATTGGTTCCGGACTTGGTTACGGATTGGGAGGATACGGACTTGGTTACGGCTATGGATTGGGTGGTTACGGACTTGGTTCTGGACTTGGAGGCTTATACGGTTAAAAGTTTGAAGTACTGAAAATATTTGATTATTAATGTTTGAAAATGTCATTCAACGTAAGCAAATAAAATGATGTAGGAGTGTATTTATCTATCATTGAATTAACAATATCTAAATATCTGCAAGGAACTATTTATACGAGGGAAAATCAAATGTAAATCCTAATTTGCTTCGTTTCTTATGTACTGGATTTCTGCATGCTTGGTTGCACAAGTATTTTTTTTGGCATTTGAGCACAGAGCTATTGCAGCTCTACAAAGTTTGAGTTAGTGCATGTATATCACAAGAAGAATAAAATATTTCAACTATGAGCTACTGCAGAAGTCTCATTCAAGCAGTTGCAAAACGAAAATAAAACTTGGTATAGCTAATTTCATAGAAACGGGGCAATCTTGACACACGGAAGTCAAATACACACTCTTTATTTTATCATATATGAGGAAAAGCTGACGATAAATACCAGAGATTAAAAAAAAAAACAATAGAATGTTTTTAACTTTGTGAAATTTAACCTCATCTTTCTACCAGTCTTTCCCCTCAATTTGTCTTTAGGAACAAAATTCCAAGCACTGACTACGGATGGAAATTACTTTTGCATTCCCGTATAACTGCATAAGTGTCTCTGGTTGATTGTAAACGATTTCAATCCAATTTGCGCCATAAGAAATTCATTAAGGTGAACAGGTTCAATGACGTGATCAGAGAGAAAGTAAACCCTGAATCGTTACGCCAATGGTTACGCCCAGTACTTTTACAGGAGATTTTAAAGTTAATGTCATATTACCAAACGTCCCAGTCTGTTTTGTAAGTATTGTGATCATATTATTTCTGGTTGACAGATAAGTCATGAAAACGCTTGGATGGTTTACCTGTCAAATTGCAATACTTTACATACCTATAGTCTACAGGTTTCGAGTCTAACAGAATTAGGAAAACAAATACGAATTTGTTTTGTGCAGGGCAAAGATGCAGACTTTTCGTAATTAGGTTTTCTTGAATCAAAGATCATGCAGCAATGATTGACCAATTGCAACAATGACTACACAACGAAGCTCATTGCAAGAGCATGCTTCAATATTTCCTGTGTAAATTTTTACTTTTGAAACAGAATAGGAAAAAAATAAGAGTAACTCAAATTTTAAATTTAGTCAAATGCATATAGAAAAACAGTTCTGAATTTTGAAGAGGAGAGGAAGAACATACAACCTTGGTGACAATGAATTTCGACCAGAAAGGAATACTTGATTAAATGCACAGAGGCATAGGCGGTGGAATGGGTGACCCGCAGAAGTGACGCATGTGTGTAAGAGGAGGCGTGTGAGCAGGCAAGAATCGTGATCCCAGCATGTTGCACCCAAGGTCACGTAAAGAACGAAAACGGGGGACTATACGCGTGACATTGAACTTCGACCAGGCACCAGGCCCATACGGTAAATTCCAGATAGTGGCGCATTCGACGGAAGCTTGACGTCACTGACACAATAAGGGAGTCCGCCGTATATAAGCGCGTGCTGTGCACCGAGGAACCGCAGTGCATCATCACCATGGCCAGGGGCAAACCTATTGACAACACCGTGAGGAGAAGAGTGGTGCAGTTACAACGGGATGGACTCAGTGAACGGGAAATAGGGCGCCAACTGAACTTACCCAAGTCAACCGTTCACTGCATCATCAAACACCACCAAAATACGGGTACTTCAGAGCCAGGTAAGGCCCCCCGGTCGAAAACGCCTGCTGAGCGTGCGTGACGTACGGATATTAGGCGCTATATCCAGACCAACAATCATGTTTCTGTGGCCGAATTACGACTGTGGACTCGAGAACGCTTTCACATTGAAGTGTCAACCAGAACCATTCGCCGTTACCTACAGCGATGCGGTTACCGAGTGTACAAGGCGAAACGTAAACCCTTCCTTTCCATGTTGAACAAAGGCAATCGACTACGGTGGGCACGAATGTACCAGGGATGGATATTTCGGCAGTGGAACAGGGTTTTGTGGACGGACGAATCCATTTTCAATGTTGTGTACGGGAAAATACGGAAAACAGTCATTTGTCGGAAGGAGGAACAGAATGAAGCAAAATGTTATGCACGTCGGGTACAGAAACCTGCGTCAGTGATGGTATGGGGATGCATGACGGCATCTGGGGTTGGCCCACTACCCGTCTGTGAGGGCATTGTGAATGCACACACCTATACACTCATACTGGAGCGGCATCTTTCCACAGTGCGAAGGCACCTGTTCCACACGCGACATCTCATCTTTCAACACGACAATGCCAGGCCTCATACAGCACGGCTGACAAGAGAATGGTTGACTTGCCATCACGTGCGAACTCTGCCATGGCCACCATCGAGTCCCGACCTCTCGTCCATTGAGAATGTGTGGCGTGTTCTTAAGCGACGTGTGCAACAGAGGTGACCCACGACAGTGGCTGCTCTTATCGCCTGCCTGCAGGAGGAATGGCACCGCATCGATGTGGAATACCTTGATCGACTCGTCCGCAGCATGCCCCGATGCATTGCCACAGTTATTCGCCCACGGGGCGGCGTCACACAATGGTAAACAGGATCCCCTCTAACAGTGGTCGAACTTCAATGTCACGTGTAGATGGACGAAAATGTTTTATTTTGTGTGGACACCATACATTGCTGCGTTGCAACGGAAATTTATGTTTTCCTTTGTTCCATGTAGCCTGCTGAATAAAATGTGTTCAGCATATGCATGTGTTCTCCTTCTTTCACAACGCACTCCTATATTTGTGACTGGTCGTACTTCATTGTCACTAAGGTTGTACATTAGTCGGGTAGCCTACTACATTAAATTGTAGGCGAACTCATGGCGTCGCGAGGGAGGGTCAAACCAATCGAATCCCTCTGGGTATGGACATCGTTCATTACAAATTTGAAAGAACAGTAAAAAACTTATTATAACTTTGTTAGTCGTTAACATAAATAAAGAATGTGAATTTGATTTGATTTGCTTTATTTTACTTCGACTTTTGTGCCACTTTTGACTAATTTGCGAAGATGGGGATGAGTGATGATTTGACGAAATGGATGAATGGACACACAAACATCCATGCCCAGGCCAGGATTCGAACCCGGGACCCCTGGCGTCGTAGCGCGATGTGCTAACTACACCGCCACGGGGACCGGTATTAGTTAATTAGAAATCTAGCAAAATAACCAAAGGGTAAAATGCAAAACTTGCAAAAACTAATAAAATAGATAAATGGTTCTATGAGTTTTGAAATTTTTTAAAAAATGCGAGAGGTCTTAAAATGTGAACTTCATGATTAGAATTTCCCTCCAACTTCTAAAAGTTTCCTTGAAGGAATTATATAAAATAACATAACTTCACAAATCAACATATTAACGGTATGAAAAATATAGAAAAGCAGTTCATTTATGTAGTTCATCGAGTAGAAGCTTCTCCAAGGATATAATAATAATGGTAATAATTCTAATAAAGTTCCAATAAATAATAGTTTATTTTAAATAGTTCGTAATATTTTTTGATGATTCTTATTTACGATTATCGTTGTTTGTACCGTTCAATTTAAAATTAACCCTATAAAAATTCCTGGCGGATTCCTGTTCGAACGTATGCCAGGCATATGGAATGTCGTTGGCAACAAACTTTAACGAATTAGGAAATTTGGGAGCAAGTTCCGAAAAGCTTCTATTGGCTGCATTAGCGTTTATTTCAATGCCGTCCACAGAAGGCATTTCTAAAAGGAAATAATCTCGAATGAAGGAAAATGTGGCAAATACTTGTGTACGTCATTTTAAACATTCATGTTCTGAATAGCAAAATATATTTTGTAGCTAAAGATATATTTGTTTCAACGTAACGGTAGTAATTCACATGTTATCTGCACCTCGTTCAGTGGGATGCATAAGCATTACCTAGCCAATTGTCCATCACCATGTTTATTCTCTTTGCCTTATGCAATGAGATTATCCGGAATTGAAACAACATGTCAAACAAGCTGCTAAAAACCTTTCCATCATTATACATAAAAAAATCTAGCCCTAAAACCAACGCAGGATTCAAGAGAAAATTTAATGAAGAACACTCATGGACAATTTGCCGAGCAATACTAGTGCATCCCACTGTACGTGCTATATATTCAGACGGAGGAGTGTGGAAGAATAGATTTTAACTATCATCTCAATAGCTCCCATTGATAGAGATGTTGAACCATTGCATAAGTTTTTTTCGTCAGTTTGGCAATGGAAAGGGGTTGTTCAGACATTCATGCTAGAGCAAACCGAAAAATAATTTCAGGCAATTAAATTAATACCATTGTTCGTTCACTGAACGTTCCGCTCATCCATACTTTCAGCAATGTACACAAGCTGTTTCCACTACTTTTCTTCCCATTCATTTTCTAACACCACTCCGAATTTATCACTCTTTCTTACCTTATCACACCGCAGTAGTGTTAATTCATCCGTGTATTTATTGAACTATCAACGCATTATTACACATTACACGTTACTAGCTAAACTTCATTTAGTCTGTCCTCTCTTCACTAATCTATCCTGTCAGCTATTCATTAACTTGATTTCCGTCTTATCAGTACATCGAATCATAAAAAGTCGACCGTTTGAAGTGGCATGCCAACCAATCAAGCATAAAGTCTTGTCTATTGTCCACATTGTCGGCGTATCTATAACACACTAGCTCGTACCCTCCCTGGTATACCTAACGCATTCTACTATATGCGATCAAAAGTTAAGGGTTTAGAATGGGGCCTTATGGGATTTTACTTTTGGGGTCACCATTCCTAAAAATACTGTATTTGTTGAAACAAAGGTCGTTAATATTCGAAGAGAAAATAATGAATATCCCGTGATCGTAAGGAACGTAAGGTTTTGAATGTCTAGCGTTTCTATTACAATCTAGATCATCTTACCAAGACGTGTTCGGTATTTTTTTTGGGGGGGGGGCGAATATAACAGCATGCTGGCTGTTGCCACCCGCTACAAATATCTGTTGAGAAAAGGAAAGGAGGGCGACAAGCAATGTTTACCAATGGTCTTCCATGGGTGTCAAGAAGTATGTGTCAGTGTGAGCGTATGAGTGTGTGGCTGTGTGTGCACGCTTTCTCCTTTTCAGTGATTCTTGAAACTGGAACAAGGCACTGGACGGTTTCGCTCTTTTAAAATCAGAATTTAGTAGCATTCTAAGTATGAAAATCTTAGTTCATATCAATTGCTTTTAAAATTACTGTTTCTTAGCTTCATTCATTTGCTGTGGTCATTCCGCTCTTGTATTAAATAGTAATGGTAACTTTTGTTTCGGTGGGTACTGCAGCAGACGTTCAATGCACGATGGAACGTTCTTCTGCTGCGCACCAGGCTGCAACACTGTCGCCACAAGACCCACGATGTACTCTTAACTGAGAACCACCAATAGATTTCGGCATTCCAAGGGTGCGGTTCCTTTAGGGTGAAAAAAGTAAGTGAAACATTAGGAAAAGCCAAGTTTCATTCAGGAAACTACCGAAGGGGGATACGGATACATTTGGAGCCCAAATGACAAAATATTAGGCCTTTGTGAAAATTTTAGAGATGGGGGGTGTGGAGAAAATTTGGAGAGGTGTTAGGGGAGTGTTAGGGGTATGTGGATATATCACTGTCTCGTATAAAGAATTACTTTAATAAGTTCATCTCGACGACATACTTATAAAAGGTTATTGCTGAAAGAGAAAAAGCTCAAAATATCTACAGAATACTTATAAAGTAATAGTACCAACACTAATATTTACTGTGAAATTACTGAGTGTATATTTACTTGGAGGATGATTCAATAAAATATTCTTGTGTTTAAAAGGCTTTATTGTTCAAACGAAATTTCATCTGTCCAATAGCCATCCTGGTCTGGGCAAAGGTGAAGAAACAATTGAATGATTTATCCGTAGAAACCACCAAGTCCGTAACCCAGCCCGTATCCTCCAATACCTCCATAACCTAGTCCGTAGCCGACCAATGGGAATCCTGGATAATGGAAATTGGTGCGCTGGACATAGCTCCCTCCAGTAAGTCCGCCTGGAATGACAGAAAGAGGGTCAGAAGTTAATTTCCGAATTGTAGTTTTATACTTGTGACGATTTAATAATAACTTCGATACTACCACTACTATAGTAGCTTCCTTATCTACATTTATATATAATTGTTTTAAATTGAAACCAATAGCTAAATACAGTACAAAGTGAAACTATGAAAATATGCAAGTCTTACAAAAATGAAGAAAGTAACAATATTTTTCTTCAAAAGCTTCGGATTCTTCTCGAATATTTTTTAATTACAAAAAAAATATTCCCCCCATAAATATTGATAAATATACAATGTAATTGCAATATTTATATATTAAAAAAACTCACCAATGAGCCCAATAGCTTGAGCACTGCCAATAATGGCAAAAGCAACAAGAACAACAGCAACGAACTGAAAGAATCAAGAATATATACATTAATGGTGCATATTATGCAAGCGATCTTGTATCTTGTCATATGTTAGCTTAAACATTTTATGATAAGGCTATAGAATATTTTTTGTTTAAACATTTTATAATATAGAATATTCTGGTTACTATGTTTTATGATGTAGAATACTTTTATTTAAAAAATATGATATAGAAATTTTGTGATACAGAATATTTTAGTTCAAACTAACGATATAGAATATTGTGGTGTAAAATTTTATGAAATGGAATATGTTGGATCAAAAATTTTGTACTATTGAATAACGCCAGTTGAAACTTTATGATATGGAACATTTTTGTCTATTTTTTTTTTATATGGAATATTGTGGTTTAAAACTTTTGTGGTATTGAATATTTTGGTTTAAAACTTTATGCTATGGAATATTTCGGTTCGAAAATTTTGATATAGAATATTTTACTTTGAAAACTTAATGATGTAGAATATTTTATTTTGAAAATATTATGGTATAGAATATTTTCGTTTGAAAATTTGGCAATCTGGATTATTATTTTCGTTTGAAAATTCTATAAGATGGAATATTTTGGTTTGGAAATTTTATGACGTAATATTTTGGCTCAAGAAGCTTATAAAACTCAATTTTGAAAACAATGTTAACGAAATTAATTTATAAAAGTACGAAGAATTTATCTTTCTCAAGATATTTCTATTCCCCTCTTGGAGAAAACAAAGATCTCACAACTCTATAGTGCTAATGTATTTTGCTGCGTACATCCATTTACAAATTCGATGATAAAAATAATTTCAGCTACAATTTTCCACTTAGAGCGCTGAATAACTAACTACATGCTACGTTTGGAAATAAACATCTCCTCCTAAACTCTATTTTTTTAACTAAATAGTATGAATTATAGTATATATAGCCCTATGCACATGTGTTTTCTTTATTAACTGATAATGCAATAGCGAATGTTAATTTCTAGGTTTTTGATACTGATACATTGCGTAAGTTTTATCTATGTTCACGTTAAAGTTAACATTACTTAATTTCACGTATATGTTAATCTACTATATAAGTATGATTCAGGTACTTACCACGTTAATGGAGGCCATATTTTGAATGCTTCAGCTTCTTATTTCTGCAGATGAAAGAACTGATGATGGAATTACCTTCACTGACTTATATACGATAATTTCCACGGATATCCTTGAAGAAAACTTATCTTTCATCGAAAGTTTCTGCAGTGAAATCGACCGCATTTTAATCGAGTTCGGCTATGGCTGTTTCGCCATCGATTACAGAAACCGCAGGTCCATAACTAATACAGTCCACATTTCTTCACCTTATGTAATTTATTTTAATATCAGTTCCAGATGTAATCGCATTGTAAGACACGAAGCAATAGCACATTTTCTCTCTCTCACATTCGTTCATCTCACAATGCAAAATTATAACAATGGTGTGTGCCTTTGTGGTTTGGAGCCCTCTTTGAGTAAACCCTTATATGTTCTATTTACTTGAACAAGTGTAGCTACTTATTAGTATCTATTTAAGAGCTGAACTTTCGGAAAATTGCCGTAGGGAAATTCCAAATTTACACGATTTTGATTGATTGATTGATCTTATTTTACTTCGCTTTTCTGCTACTTTTGGCTAACAGAAAAGATGAGGAAGAATTGTGATACGATGAGATAAATGAAGGGACAATCACACACATATAGGCGGCCTTCCGTTGGTGCAGTGGTAGCGTCGTCGCCTTGTAATCAAGGGGTCCTGGGTTTGATTCCAGATGGAGGCGCATAGTGGTTCGGATCCCACATTAAACTGTAGGTCCAGTCCCGATTAGCCTTACTGTGCATAAATCAACTCAACTCAATCAACTCAACAAACATATAGGGACGACACAACACGAGCCCCACAGAGGATTATACTGACTGAGTCCAGACGCCATAGCCTCGCTAGTCTGCAAGTGCAAGTGCAGTGCAGGGTGTACTTACTACAAAGGCGCCGACTCCGTAGGGCTTGGGGTAGATGTGGGGCAGAGCCCCTCCCAAATAATTTTGCTTAAGAGAATCTAATGTATTATTTTGCTTCACTTGTAAAATTTACTCTGAATTGTGCAACATGAACTTAACTTTAAATACACATTTGAAATGTTCTAGACCAACAACTTTGGGGGGCTGAGACCGCTAAACCATCAACTTTGGGGGGGGGGGAGCTATGACCAGAGACAGCAAAATACATGACTTATTACCATATACTAAGTATATAATTATGAGTATTGTTAAAATTTTTACTAAAAAGAGTTTCAAAAGATGATGTGCATGAACTAGGAGAGTGGATGGGACGTTCGGGCTACAAATGGCTCTAACATGACACTCAGAACGAGATCATTGATATATTAGGGAGATCTCTTTTGCGCTCCGTGGTAGCAGATATTAAAAGTCAGGAATATTTTGCTATTATGGTTGACGAAACTTGTGCCATATCCATCCGTGAACAATTGACATTTTGCATTCGAACTGTAAATGAAAAAAATGTTAATATTTTTGAGGAATTCATGGTCTTTTACGAGATTCCGAACACTGCGGCCAAAACTTAAAAAAGGGAGGGAGGGAGTCATTCATTAATTTATTTCAGTGATCATAGCCCCAGCTATAATTTTCACAAGTCGACGCCCCTGACTGGTTGACAATTGGGTCTCTTTGTAAAGGGTCACCTTTTACATCCCTAACTCTGTTTTATTGTGACAAATATGATGTTTTTATTACTTCATATCTAGAACTTCATGTATATTAGAACTGACCAGTGCCCTCCACAATGGAACAGAGCTAACGTTCCTCACCTGGTGGAGGCACATAGTGGTTCGGATCTCACTTTAAACTGTAGGTCCAGTCCCAATTAGACAATATATGCAAAAAAGTATATTTTAAAACAAAACTCAAGAACTGGCCAGTGCCCGTACATTGAGAAAAGAGCTAAAAAAAATCGCAACATATGATATGTGGTGGTGGGTAGAGGAGTCAACTTGTTATTTTGTAACACCATTAAAATGTTATTTTCCATTCAAAAATTTCACAAAAATGTTTTTGTCCGCTGGTAATGGAGTAGACAAGAAGAGATCTGGTACGTCATATCTTCCGTGTTTCTCTGTCCAATTCCTTAGTTGCAAAAATATGTACTCGCCGGTTTAAAAAGTGTTTAAAAATTGCTGGTCGTCACATTGAGCTGTAACTTTCAAGAACACATACAGATGTGTGGTCGTATTCAGAGGGAGACAAGGGATTTCCTTGCCCTCCTTCTCCCCTTCACACACGAGTAGTGAAAGGTTTAATTAGGTTCAATCTGCTTTTTGTGTAGAAAGTAAAATAAATGATATTCCCTTTTCAAATAATTCCATATATGAATTCACACAATTTCGAAATAAATTATATATAATACCTAGGTATATTCCTTGCTCTCCCTGGGAAAGTGTTTGGTCTTCGGAAAGAAGATATGTTTGTACCATGGAAAAAAATGTCTGGATACACACACGGGCGAACTCAGAATGTATTGTATGTACGTATATTGTATGTATGGGGGGAAGGGGATTATATGTAGAATGTTTATCATTCCAAATCAACTAGAAATTATATGTTACAAAATATACATTCAACGGGCGTTGTAAATAAACCAGTGATAAATACTTGAACTTGATTCGCACATGATTCCATTTCTCTCCATAGTCATACGAATGAAAATAAGCGGAAATTTCTACAAATATCCAGATTCTGAATTGCATAAGGTCACTGGATATGTAACAAAAGGAAGTGAAACTAAAATTAGAAACTCCACATCCTGTTCTCGTCTCGAAGCAATAGAGGAAGGCTTGTTTCTCCACCTTGGAATGCCCAGCCAGTGAATTTCATTTTCTTGTGTGAGGCTTCACTTAACACCGGCTGGAGTTCTGGAGTTGCACGGCCTCGCAGGATGTCTTCCAAGGCACTGGTGAGTAAAGTGTTTAGAAATTGTGGGACTATACCTTAAAGCAACATTGCCACAAACAAATGATCATTGTCTTGCAGTAAATTAATAGCTAGGAACACTATTGAATCATTCATTAATATGTCTCTGCGCTCAGGTTTTTCACTTCGACCTCAGGGCTTTTTCTGACCTCCGTGGCGTAGTGGTTAGCACAGCGTGCTACTACGCTAGGAGCCTCGGGTTCGAACCTGGGCATGTGTGTTCTTCGTGAGTGTTCCTTCATTAATTTCATCATATCATCAGTCATCCTCGTTGTCGCGATTAGCCAAAAGTGGCAGAAAGGCGAAGTAAAATTAACCAACTCAACTAAAGGATTTCCTAGCTTGAGCTTTCATGCCAGCGCAGGATCCACTTAGTTGAATATTATCTATCACCTGGTATGCTATCTTTTTCTTCCCCGGGTTCTTTCCCTATTAGCCTATTTCCAGCGTCTTTACTTTCTAGCTATTGTTCCAGCCAACCTATTTTTCTTGTTCACTTCCAGCATTGCTCTTCTTCCACCAACTCTTTCCAACACAGTTACGCGTGCATTTCTTACTTCGTCTGACCATTTCACACTCTCCATTCTTCGCCATAGCCACATTTCTAAAGCTTCTAGTCGATTTCCCCCACTTCTTGGTAGCTGAAGTTTCTGAGCCATACACAGTAGTCCCTTTCTTAGTTCTTTGTGCAAAGGTTCACAAAAATAACTTTTTCATAAGTTAAAGCCCTTTTCTGTCCTTTGCTTTTTTCACTTTTGTCTTCCTGACAGCAGTCACCACTTACTGACTTATGGCCGAAAATCATTTAAGCATTGGGATTTTATCAAGGAATTTCGAAAGATTAGAGCATAGTTGGAACACTGTAGTTAAAGTTCTCGGCTGTTATTTAAGAGATGTTGCCACTGAGTTGTTTGCACTAAAAAAAGCTTTACTAAAAAGTGAGATAGATATTTTGCCCACGTTCTTAAACCTTAACCACAGATAGAGATATAGTATAAGCAGATCTTCATCTAAGGCAGGAAAACTGGTGCACTGACCTTCTGCTGAGAATCCCCGTTTGCAAGAAGTTATGTAATAATCCGCTAAGAGGCGCTGAGAGCACCACTCGCTCTTTTGCTTCCACTTCTTCTACGAAGCAGAATAAGAGATGACGCTATTGAATTTCACCGCTGTCTAGGTCAAAAACTGAGCCTTATCTTTATCTGTGCCTTAATCTTACACATCTATAATTGGGGCAATTGTTCGTTCAGGTAGTTTTGTCTCTTTGGAGCACAGTAAAGCAGTAAAGCGACTCTGGATTCGACTCCTCGTGCCCTGTCTACAATTTTCAGAGCTCTTGGTGAATTGAAGGAAAAGTATGTGGAATATTGTCATTGTGAAACATGTAACAAATATTGATGTTACGTCGTCAACATTACACTTGCCACTTTCGAACATAATCTACAAGTTCCAAGTTAATTCTTTGTAGAAATAAAGACACGGTAAATATACTGTTTTTTTTTCTGAAAAAATATTCTAATGCATTTTCAGCCAGTAACACTACATTCCTTCACTAAAAATCTTCAAAGTTTTCTTTCAGTTCACTTATGCTCACACAGATAGCAGATTTGACCTATAGTATAAAGGGGGATCCAAACCCTGTACAATTCCCATCCACCGCGGATCGAACCCGTACAACGCACGATTTCAAGGCGATAGCGTTAATCAGTATGCTATCAGGAAGGCACTTCTCTATTTAAATTTGTGTAATTAGCAAGATAGCTCGAG
This sequence comes from Lepisma saccharinum, assembly GCF_977018435.1. NCBI lineage: Eukaryota > Metazoa > Arthropoda > Insecta > Zygentoma > Lepismatidae > Lepisma > Lepisma saccharinum. The sequence goes on from NC_139238.1 coordinate 25,608,665, forward strand.
TGTGTAATTATTATTCCGTTAGTTCTGGAAATACCCCCAAACACATACAAGTGCAACAGAGTAAGAAATATCCAAGTATACAAATCAGGAGTGCCATAGAGTGTGACATAAAGTGTTCGCAAATTTTATACTTATTTATAAGTCTGCAGATTTCCAACATATTTTGAGTAACCATTCTCCTTCCAGTAGATAAACATTTTATTAACTAAAAGTAAAAAAAAAAGAAGTAAAGTGTTCCCCTGTGCATAGCACCACGCCATCAAGGCGTATAGGGGGTGTGGGGGTAACTGTGTATCAAAATTGTGAACTACCTTTCATAGTTCAGTAGGTTTTGTGCATTTAGACACTCACACATACACACACAAATATATATATTGTATGTGTGTGTGTGCCCGGGTTCGATACCCGGTGAAGAACATAGTAGTTCGAATCCCATTTGAAACTACAGGTCCAGTCCCGATTAACCTTTATGTGCAAAAAGTGGACGTACAAGCAAACTAAAAACTTCTCTCTCTCTCTCGCTATATATATGTGACTTGAATTTTAAAGTCCAATTCATGCACAGAAAAGCAATTGGGACTGGACCTACAGTTCAAAGTGGGATAAGAACCACTACGTGCTTCCATCTACCCGGCAACGTCGATATTACTACGCCATCTGGGAGAACACTATATTTGCGTACGTGTGTGTGTGTGTGTGTGTGTATTTGGCTCGGCTAGAGATCAATGTAAACAGTAAATATATGTAAGCCTAAACAATGTAAGACAAAACAGGGTTCAGTAAGAAGCTCTCATATTGTTCGCAAAATTTTACATAATAGTACATGTGGCTTTTGAAGCGAATTAGCTTGAGTTATCTGATGGCCACATAAAAACAAGAAGATAAAGAAATTGTATTTGTCGTTTGTTATTTATACGTTGTCATGGAGACAATGCGAAAAACATGTAAATGGGTTTCCAATAATAAAGTTCTCTTATATTTTTGAACCTAAGTGTTTTCTAGGTGAAGTCTAAGTTATATAAAGGCTACAGTATCATCATCACATGTTCTTGATTACGAAAAAGTAGAATGAAATTAGTTTGCTTTGTAGTGATTCACGTGAAATTTCACAGTTGATTTTTTTTTAATTTCAGATGTTGCTGATAGGAATTCTAATTTCCATCGCACTCATCCCGTCCATGGACAACAAAAGCGTCCACATGCAGACAGTACATATAATGGCTCATGGTGCGTTCGATCACATATTTTTCGATGCTAAACGTCACAAGGTGCGACTATAGATAGTTACATAAAGTCGCGAGTATGTTGCAACTAACCATAGAAACAGATTTTCTTTAATCTATCAATTTCAGCCCAAAAGTATTTCATAATAAGAAACAGACCCTCACACCAACAAATACGTGCATAGTTTGTTTTCCTAGGAAGGTGAGCAAAGGGGGCCACGCCCCCTAAAGGAAAATTATTGATTTAGGTATTTTGCTTCGCTTTTCTGTCTGGCTAATCGCAGAGATGAGGATGAAAGGTGAGGAAATGGATGAAGGTTAAATCACAAACATATAGGGACGACACATTGTGAGCCTCAAAGAGGATTTACTGGCTGTGTGTTCAGACGGCAGAGCCTCGCTAGATTGCAAAATGCAGTGCAGGGTATACTATACCCTGTCCCGGGCATCCCTGGAGCAAGGCCGAGCATAACGTCAAAGAAGGGGAGGAAATCGAATTGGAAGAGCGAAGCAGTAATCGCTGCTGCGAAGGTTTAAATCTGCAGTCACCCCTCCCTTCACGCAATTCCGTCCCCTCTCGCGTGTTCATTGGTGGAGCCGTCTCGCGTCACTACTTGTGCAGAGACGTTTTTTTCGTTCGGCTGCTCCAGAGATAGCTGGGACAGGGTATATGTGGAAGATAAGTTGATTGATTGATTGATTTGCTTTATTTTACTTCGCTTTTTGTGCCACTTTTGGCTAATTTGCGAAGATCCGGATGAATGATGATGTGATGAAATTGATGAATGGACACTCACAAACATCCATTCCCAGGCCGGGATTCGAACCGGAAAATGAATGTTCCTGAATCTGAATATTTGAGACATATACTTTCATTTGAGTCAGAGGAACACTTGTTAATTATTCCACACAGAAAACTGAACACGTCAAATCTATTTGACACATTGTTGATTCATTGGTTTAGTTTATTTTATTTCGCTTTTCCACTATTGGCCAATCGCGAAGTTGATGAGTGATGATGTGATGAAATTGACAAAGATACACTCACAAAGAATACACAAGTCCATGCCGGGATTCGAACCCGGGTAGCGCATTGTGCATTTATTATTCTGTGTATACAAAGGGCTTTGCACGAACATAATAACTTCAAGCTATAGGAGTGGCAACACTATAAGGGGATGAAAAGTACTTTACTTGCCAGTCCATGTATAATAATAATAATAATAATAATAATAATAATAATAAAACATGCTCACATTTATGAAGACAGCTTACATTTTGTGTAGTAATGTGAAAGCATACAGGAACCAACAGACTTTCACATGCCAATATTTCAATAGGAAACAAATAGGTGATGGCAAATCATTAAGCGTAACCGTACAAGAAACAATGTATTTCTGCATGAATTTTTATTATTCGAAAAGAAGTAAGAGTTTTCATTAATACTTATGACATAAAGGATTATTGAAGTGAACATTTGTTCAGTTAAATTAATGATAATATTAAATATTATAGTTTGATATGAGCAACTGTATTGCATTCTGAATTGAGATGAATTTGAAGTTTAACTCAGCTTCACAGTTTCAAAGATTTCAATTGTACAAAATTTCGAAAAGATTGCATTTTATTAATGATGTAACAGAAATATTTCTTATGGTTCAATATGATGTGCATATAATAGAAACCGAAAACACCATTGACAGTATTTTTCGGCTCAAAAAACGCAAAGGTTTGTTGGAAAGGTGCGGATTACAGTCTAAATATTTTCAGAGAAATTTTATGACAGAATGCAATTATGAAGCGATTCTCTTGCGATATCAACAAGGTCAGTTTCGGTTAGGCTTTAAAATTTTCTAGAGCTAACGTCAGTCATCTTCAGGATATAAAGCGTTTCAATCCCTGAAGATGGGAGTGATAATAGTGACATTAGCTCTCAATAACGATGTTGAGAGTGACGTTAATTCTAAATACAGAAGTTTAGAGTGACATTAGCTCTCAATCCCCAAAGATGAGAGTAACTTTAGCTCTCAATCCCCAAAGATGAGAGTAACGTTAGCTCTAAATATCCGAAGAGAAGAGTGACATTAGCTCTCAATCTCCGAAGTTGAGAGTGACATTAGCTCTAAATCCGTGAAGATATGAGTGACGTTTGCTCTCAATCTAAGAAGATGAGAGTGACGTTAGCTCTCAAACTAAGAAGATGAGAGTGGCGTTAGCTCTCAATCTCCGAAGATGAGAGTGACATTAGCTCTAAATCCGTGAAGATATGAGTGACGTTTGCTCTCAATCTAAGAAGATGAGAGTGACGTTAGCTCTCAATCTAAGAAGATGAGAGTGACGTTAGCTCTCAATCCCCAAAGATGAGAGTGACGTTAGCTCTCAATCCCCAAAGATGAGAGTGACATTAGCTCTCAATCCCGATGTTGAGAGTGACGTTAATTCTCAATACAGAAGATTACAGTGAGGTTAGCTCTCAATCAGAAGATGAGAATGACTAACTTTCAATCGGCGAAGATGAGAGTGACCTTTGCTCCCAATCTCTGAAGATGAGAGTGACGTTAACTCTTAATCTCCGAAAATCAAAGTGACGTTAGATCTCACTTCCTGAAGATGAGAGTAACGTTAGCTCTAAATCCCCGAAGAGAAGAGTGACATTAGCTCTCAATCTCCGAAGTTGAGAGTGACATTAGCTCTAAATCCGTGAAAATATGAGTGACGTTTGCTCTCAATCTAAGAAGATGAGAGTGACGTTAGTTCTCAAACTAAGAAGATGAGAGTGGCGTTAGCTCTCAATCTCCGAAGATGAGAGTGAAGTTAGCTCTCCATCTCCGAAGATGATAGTGACGTTAGCTCTCAATCTCCGAAGATGAGAGTAACATTAGCTCCCGATCCCCAAAGATGAGAGCAACATTAGCTCTCAATCCCCGAGACTGAGAGTGACGTTAGCTCTTAATCCCCGAGGTTGATAGTGACGTTAGCTCTCGAAATCTTGCAATTCTATCCGGAACTTCTCTAATTTATATCATGAGAGCATCATTTCATCATTCCTCGCTAGGAAAGCTAGTATTAATGCAATTACATTTCACCCTCTCTGTTGCAGATGGCTGAAACGACTTCTTGGGCCCTTCGAGGAAGGCCTGGTTTCACAGCCCACTCTATGGTGACGTACCATCTGACGCAAAGATATTCCGACGCCTTGGACTCAGCGACACTCGACGTCCTGATGGCGCTCCTAGCTACGATTGCTTTGGCCACTGTGAATTTTGACTTCACAGTGAGGTACAGCAGGTACTTCTGTTCCTAGTAATTACGGAGCTTGTGTAAAGTTACAAATAAAGTATTTTCTTTTTTTCAATCGTGTTTCTTTACTAGATGCGAAGTAAAGTTTAAGTTCGAATTACTTTTAACTCAATAGTTATTGTGCATTGTTCAGTTGCTGAAAGCTTTTTCTGCATACCAACGATTATCAGAATTGGATGTACAGTCACGATGAAAATTTGCTAATCAAAATCCACCAATCGCCGTAGAGTTATGCAACAAATGCAACACATAGAAAAGAAGCGAATATTTCAGGATCTAGGTGTCCCATTTTTTAATGCCGGTGAGTGTACGAGGACTCAAGAACTGCTGACAAGGGACTCGGAATAACTTGTGAGAATATAGCGTACGGACGTTGAATAAACCAACAAAAATGACCGAGCGTGCAGTGAACATTTCTATCTCAGGTAAGTATAATTATCACGTATTTCTCTGTATGTTGGAATGTAAGTGGATCATATTGACATGTTCAAACTTGTTAGTGAGGATTTAATTTTTTACATCAAAGAGTCAGTAACACTTACTTCATAAGGCAAATAATGGAAACAGTGTTCGTTTTACGATGAACATAATGTAAATTACAGTCTTTCAAGAACAATAGAATAAGATTAATAATAATGCAGTAAATAATAGGAGCCTCCCCGATGGCGTAGTGGTAACGTCGTCGCATTGTAATCAAGGGATCGCGGTTTCGATACCCGATGGAGGCACATAGTGGTTCGGATCCCACTTTAAACTGTAGGTCCAGTCCCGATTAGCCTTACTGTTCATAAGGTGGACTTAAAACACCAAATCAATCAATCAAATCAATCGAACAACTAAAACGACTGATAAATTAGCACTAATGAAAAAGCTCTTCAATCATAATTCAGACGTACTTACTTTCTGAATCTTTGCAAATCAGGTCGGGAACATGGCGTCCAGTGATTTGACCAGGGTTGTTAAAGGTTCAGGAACATATAAATTTTTACGGGTTCTATTGGGTTCCGCAACAGAACCGGGACCTTCTTTTCTTGCAGAATTTAAATTCGGTCCACGTTGCGTATTGTTTCACTTCAATACGGAACTTGGAACGGATTTAAATTGATCCAGAAAAAAGGTCCCTTGACCGAATTGAAATATTTTACAGATAAAAAAGTTTATTTTCGGTCCAGAACTCATTTACGCTTGCTGATTTTCTCTCCTGGACCGGAATTGAATTTATTTAAAATTCCTGGACCTTTAAGAACCGTGGCTGTGACATCAAAAGTCAAGCTCAAACAAAAACAAAAAAAGAAAGGAAAATTTTTCTTTTTCCCAATCCCCTGAATTAAAACTTTCGAGATTACAAGATAGAGCCTATGAATTGGGTCAACATGCAACACTTTTATGGATAAACGCTATTTACCAATAGTTTCGTTGAGCAAGTTATAAACCCACCTGCGTATCAGAATCTTCTTGCGTACACAGCTTTCAATTCAATGCGCATGTAAACATGAATTGTACTTGGGAAACCATATTTGAATTGGATTATAAAGTTGTCCGAGGTTGGAGGCAGGCGTCGTGTGAAGGAACCGCAACTTGTTTTCCCTTTCATGCGAGAGAAAGAATAGCTTACAGTTTCAAAATTCCCCTTTTTACTTCTTCAGTGCCAGTTTCATAATATTTTCGTCACTTCATCCACACTCATTATAAAGCACTGGTTCTGTCGCTGTTCAGTTAGTTTTCAACAGTCTTTGATGAGACCATGGTTCTCAAAGGGATAACGGTGAGTTCCAGCTCCAAATATATTGTAAGTTTAAGTGTTGGCAAAAGAAAGGTCATCCTACATTTGAATGTCAGGTATGTAAATAGTAAACATGACAGTGTTTTCTGTTGCTGTTCTACATTGTCCTAAACACTGATGTCGTTTCAAGTTACAAAAAACAATAAACTTATTATGTTCATAGTTAGTAACAGAAGTGAGGGCTCCGGTACCCCTTTCTGCACACTCCATTTCAGGCACATTTCAAATATTTTCGTGAAAATATTTGGTTCCTCATAACAAACAGTGTTTGCAAATAGCGCGGAAGTTAATTTTTTAGATCTACGTGCTACGAAACTTACGTTTTTTTAAAAATTAAAATTCCTTGCGTAACGTCAAAAAGGTTTTTCAGAGCTTCTATGATGGCGGATGATGGATTCATGTCACAGGCGCAAGTCTGAAGATTTCGGATCATGAATTCATGTCACAGGAGCACGTCTGATTTTTTTTCTTTTTCTTCTTATGATTGATTGACTTGTGCAATAGGAACATTTGCGATTGCGATATGTTATTTGTGTGATATATTGGCGGATTGGACATTTCAGACATTGGATTTCTTTTATGCGACTTCAGAAATTGGAATTAATTATTTCTTCTTGGCAACTGCAGGCCGTAAAGGGGAGCGTTGTATTTTCTAAATGACTTGTGGGATGGGATAATTTGCGACTTCTTATTATTACGATGGGAAGGGAGTGGAGGGTGGTATTCTGTGGAAAAGGACAACAAGGGCTTTCAACGTAGCAGTTACTTCATTTTTGGACTTACAAATTTAACTTCGACCCGCAATTCAGTGCCTGGCCTTGGTAAAAAGAGGTAAGTTACCTTCTTAGGTTTAACTTTAGCCTTCATTTTTGGTATTTTCATGTGTCAATGCCGAAAACAGTGAGAAATAGTGTTGGGGGCAGGTGACTCCGGCCAATTTCTAGCATCCCTTTAAAAGGGACCCTATAGATAAAGGCGGGGCCGCGGTAGCGGTAGGAGGCGGTAAGTCAATTACCCCAGGGTCGGAGCCTGGAATCGGTGGGAAATTTGGACACAACAATTTCAAACGACAAAATCTCAACTTTAAACGGCTGTACAGTCGTAAACACTTCTTTCCGCGCTCCATTTTCTTAATTCACAATTAGGATCACATAATCTTCAAAAAGAAAAAAAAAATGAAAATTCGAGGGTGTAGAATAGGGTACCCAACCCGAAATGAGTTGATTAGGACTGTATCAGAATATCCAAACTAAGCAGTGATGACGATTAGATGAGTGTGGGGAAGGCAGTTGCCCCCCACATTTTGCCACTTTTGCCCCCGCACTAAGGTAAACCTTATCTACCAAAAGTAAAGTAGACTATTCCTTGCCACCCTAGTTCTTGGAACAAGATCGCCGCCACAGAAAATAAGAGCTCAAAGAATTAGTGCGAAATGCAGGAGCGAGGTTAGAGTTTGTTTTTTAAAATCTACTTTATGCACCGAAAGGCTAATCGGGATTAGATCTACAGTTTAAAGTGGGATCCAAATCACTGTGTTCCTCTACCGGGTATCGAAACCGGGACCTCTTGATTACAAGGCGACAAGGTTACCACTATGCCATTGGGGAGGCCAAAGAGGCAAGTAAGATTTCCATGTTTTTTTTGGATTCTACGATTTAATCTATACAATAGCTACATACGCGTATGGTTCTATGAGTTTTACAAGTTCGGAAAATTAGATATTTATGTGCGAGATTGCAAAACATAACTTAAATTATTGAAATTCTCCCCTAGCTTCTAAAGCTTTACTCGAACGAAGCATTTAAAAGTTAATAACAAAATAGCATAACCATGAATATATTAACAGTAAAAGTTTAAGCCAATTAAGAAAAACAGCTCACTGGGTATTCATTCACCAATCCAGTGTATCGAGTAGAAGAACCAACCAACGGTGAAATCTTGTATACCCTGTCCCGCTTATATCTGGAGCAAGCGAGACGATAACAAGTCTCTGCGCAAGTAGTGACGCGAGACGGCTCCACCAATGAACACGTGAAAGGTGATGGGATTTCGTGGAGGAGGAAACGACTGCAGTTACCAGCCAATATTAAAGTATTAATAATATTAAAATGTTTATAGTAGTAGGTCATTGCAAAATATTAAACAATGTCAAGCTACGACAACTACGCACATGAATTCTTTATGTATGGTTCTTTTTCATTTCAGTTTCCTATCCTCCTTTTGTCGCTTCTTGTTCTCGCAGTCCTTGGAGAAGAGAAAAGGGTGGAACAAGAGAAGAAGGATGACCTGCAGTTATCAGAGAACGGTCTTGGATTTTTAGGTTTCACTGGCGCTGTTGGTAAGCAGATGAATTCGTGCGTTCGCTTTACTAATGATTGATTGAAATTAAAATTACAGGCGCGTCAGAACTTAGGCCATTTACACCCGTCACATTGTAGGGGGCCAATTCCTTACCATTAAGATCACCTCACCACAAATGAGAACAAAATACAGGACAACACACAACCCTACAAGGGATTGTACTCGTATTAGGTCCACACGTCAGAGCTTCGTTGCCCTGCAGACATACGGTTTACCGGAATACACTACTTGGAAGTGAGGTTGACATTTGAGTGTATTCACTCATTGTCACCCCTTACTTCCCGCTTTACCATTGTGAAGTAGCAGTGTTGCAGATGTTTGTGAGCGCACACACACATAATAAGACGTGCGCACGCGCGTGTTGTTATATTTATAAGTACAGACCGGAGTTTGAATCATGCTTGTGCATACGTATACCGAGTGGGGCACCTAAAAGTACCACAGCGAATAGTTCTGAAAAGCGAAGGTTTACGGCAGTCTTACGTCACCGATGTAAAAGTGGTCAAGCGGCCCAGTGGACAGAGCATGTCTGGGCCGCGTCCGAATCGGCAGCAGATGTCACCTAGAGCACCGTTCCATCCGGGGACTCAGCCAACCTCCGTTGTCCGAATTCGCGGCAGACGTGGAGTCGAAGGGGAGAGCAGAGAGGAGCGACAGATGCACGCTTGAACTCGCTGTGACCCTGCGCTTGGCAGCCATATTCTAACTTTCACTTTGTACAGACAACATTTACTGATTAGACGATGTAAAGCTCAGTGATACTTTAACATTTTATAGATAATACTGAATGTAGAAAAATTGTAAATGATGAAATAACATGTTACATTTTTAATATGAGTAGTAAATGGTGGAAATCATGGTGATGTTTGTTTGGCGTCTGCCTTCTGCTTCCGTTCGGTGCGCCTGCGCCCCAGAGCGCGGTGGGTGAAGTTCGGGCTGACACCTGGCGGGAAAGGTGACAACCGTACTACAAGGGGACATGTAGATTCGGACGACTTGGACGTGACTTCGACGGCACGCGAGAGCAACGGGAGAGAACGGGACGGAGCGCTTGCCAATCCGAACATCTTGAAGTCCGCCATCTTGGATTCAGCTCATGTTCTTGAAATAGAAAGGGGGTCATGTGATACACGATTTCAGGCTAGAATTGACTCAGAAACAACAGAAGTTGTTTTCTACATAACTTCAATCTGAAGAAAATTAGTATTGACCGAAGTAGGATTGGCAACAATGTAATGGCAGGTTGTTATCCTTGTTCCAGGTGAACCAGTATGTCACAAACTCGTCAAGATCGCATAGAAATGGTGCTGCTGAGTGGTGGCCTCAGGGTGAGTGTGGGCGTCCGCAATGCCCAGCATCCAGATTTGCCAAAGACATCACAAGAAGATGTGGACCAAATTCAGGGAGACCACCTCGAATAAGAGACGAGAAGTGCGGTTTTCGCACAAACGACAAGCAGAATGCGGGTCACAAAAGTATCATACGTATTCGGGGTGCCGACAATTATCGGAAAATCAAATGTCCCGAACGAAGGAACGTGTTTTGAAATGGAACGGGCCTGCGTTACCTGATGCATGTACAAATAAGGACGGAGATACGGATTGACATTGTAATAATGTTGAACAAAGTTCACTTGACCGCCAGTACTGCTATGACGGATGCGGGATCGCTGCCACGGCAGTCCTGCTAACATAGCTACCACGTGGCCATTTCCGAAACAAGATCCTTAGAGACCAGTGCTAGTTGATAGACGTCTACAATACGTAGATTGTCAGCATCCTTTATTTCAGATGGCAATGTGCAATGTACAAATAATCATGACACAAGATACGGGTACTCTACACGACAAGCATGCTTGTGATATGAACGACAAGTTGCTTCTTTCGAAGGGTATGTTCAAAATGGTGGCCATCAGCTGCAATACAGGCATGCAGTCTAACACGCAGAGATCGTTGCACACGCTGTATCATGTCTCGTGTATTTCCTGTACATGCTGCACCAATGCGGTGTTTGTTTCATGTCTGCCGGTGTGGTCGTATATCCCTGTAGACAACCTCTTTCAGTGTTCCCCAGAGGAAAAAATCCAAAGGTGGCAAGTCAGGGGAGCGAGACGGCCACAGAACATGTCCTCCTCGTCCAATCAAACGATGTGGAAACATATTCTGCACACAATCCTTATTGCGATTTGAACTATGAGCTGGGCACCCATCATCTTGATACCACATGATTCTCCTAGTCTGCAACGGAATGTCCTCTAACATTGGTGGAAGTTCATGTGATAGAAAGTTGACATACTTGTGAGCACGACTCACCTGTCTGCACTACCACGGTCCACGGTTGTTTCGGAAATGGCCACGAGGTATGTTAACAGGACTGCCGTGGCAACGAGCCCGCATCCGTCATAGCAGTACTGGCGGTCAAGTGGGGCAGTCTGAACTTTGATTTGTTCAACATTATTACAATGTCAATCCGTATCTCCGACCTTAATTTGTACATGCATCAGGTAACGCAGGCCAATTCCATTTCAAAACATGTCCCTTCGATCGGAACATTTGACTTTCCGATAATTGTCGGCACCCCGAATACGTATGATCTGCTTGTCGTTTGTGCGAAAACCGCGTATCAATGGCACTTCTTGTCTCTTATTCGAGGTGGTCCCCCTGAATTTGGTCCACATCTTCTTGTGATGTCTTTGGCAAATCTGGATGCTGGGCAATTGCGGACGCCCACACTCACCCTGAGGCCACCACTCAGCAGCACCATTTCTATGCGATCTTGACGAGTTTGTGACATACTGGTTCACCTGGAACAAGGATAACACCCTGCCATTGCATTGTTGCCAATCCTACTTCGGTCAATACTAATTTTCTTCAGAATGAAGTTATGTAGAAAAAAAACATATGTTGTTTCTGAGTCAATTCTAGCCTGAAATCGTGTATCACATGACCCCCTTCCCATTTTAAGAATATGAGCTGAATCCAAGATGGCGGATTTCAAGATTGCGACTAGAGACCAGACATGCTTTGTCCACTGGGCCTCTTAACCACATTTACATCGGTTACGTCAGAACTGCCGTAAACCTTCTCGTTTCAGAACTATTCGCTGTGGTACTTTTAGGGGCCCCTCCCGGTATAGTCTTTATGAAAGCTATGGAATGTTTAATTTTATACGAGGGTAAGTTAAATGAAAACCCTAAAAGTGCGTCAAAAACAATAGGACAGATTGTAGAGAAGCTCATGTTTACATGAAGTATCAACTGTTATTTACGAAACAACTCTAAGGCTGCAACACTGATCAAGTAAGCTTCGAAATGTCATTTTCCTCATTCTTTTAAGAGTAGCGCCCCCTTGTCCTATATGTACCGCTGTGGAACAGTAGTTTCTTGTCCTCCGGAAACCAAAATTTCCAGAATCTCATTGGCAAACGCAACTTCAATATCTGTATGCATGCTTACCAAACTCGCAAGTTCACGAATGGCGGAGGAAGTTCGACAATGTCCTCAGTTCGCAGGTGGATGGTTCGAATCCTGGCCTGGGCACGCATGTTCTTTGTGGGTGTGTCCTAATCAGTTTCATCCCTCATCATCATCGTAGCGATTTGCCAAGAGAAACAGAAAAGCGACGCTAAATCCAAACAAATTAAATCTTTTTGGTCGATAGATAATGTTTGGGAACTTCACAATATCGATTTTCCTCGACATTACGTTTCATGAAGAAATATGGGCCGGATCAGATCGGAAGGGGGTTCCCCTAAACGCTGATTGCACAAACAAAAGTTCATACGTTGACTCAATATGCCCACGAGGAGGAACACTTTCCTAAATATATCGATTCTGAAGACATACCAGCTAATCAAAGTTTAAGCACAGGTACAGGAGACTCTTCTCTATCTCTAACGTCACAGAAACGCCCTTGTTCATTCTCCATAAAGCCTTGATTACTGAGTACAATCACGGATGTGTTTGCGTAAATATTCGAAAAGCAGTGCTTATGGAATTTCAAGATAACACCAAGTATTGACCGAGGTACGAAGTTAATTGTTGAGCAAATGCGTGAGGCGTTTGTGTGTGTGTGTGTATATATATATCAGGGCATACGAGAACAGCAACAGTTTATCCGTTGCCAGGCAACCGTGTTTGTTGATATTGGGTAATTTACACGCATCGATAACCGAACACATGGGTAATACATATGGATACGTGAGCGTGACGCAAACACGACTACAAGATTGGTTTGGAAATAGAGAGAAAGGTTTTGTAATAAATCATCAATATTGGACTGACACATGCTTGTGTGTGTGTGTGTGTGTGTGTGTGTGTTGGGGGAACTGTTGGAAGAAAATAACAGACCGTAACGTCAGAAGATAAATCATGCAGCCTCAAAGTTTGAGCAGGGAAAAGGGCCTGTTACGTATTATTGGAAATACAGTATAACCTCGTCAATCCGGACTAATGTCGGGGATAAGTTGACCGGTTTAACGAAAGTCCGGATTAACTGAAATAACCTAAAGAACAGTAGAAGTGCATTAAAACTCTGTTTATAGCAACACAACAAGTTTATTATGGTGTATTTAAAGGGCATAGGCCTAAATACACTATACAGTACAGTACAAAGTCTGCGGGAAACAGAATTTCATCAGTGGTTGACTGCCTTTTCTTTGGGAAGTTCTCTTGTTGACTTCTAGCCACATTTAAAACCTTGCATTCTGCTTTTTCTTTGGCCATTTGCCTGTCCGGATTAAGCGAAGTCCGGCTTATCGAGGTTCGAATTAACGAGGTTTTACTGTACCTTAGTTCAGAACTGGCCTCGAATCTACCTACTCCACCTGCATCAAAATTCCTCATCAACTGGTATCGTCTAGGGAATGTGTGGAACAAAGCCGCGCATAACGATAGAGAATGGGAGAAAGCGAGTGGGTTGAGCAAAGAAGTGCGTCGTGGTGTAAACGGTTCGTACTACTTGCGCCGAAACTTGTTTTCGTTCCCGCGCTCCAGAGATTCCCGAGACAGGGTGTAAACAGTAAGGTTCCTAATTTTTATTCGAGGTCCAGCCTCTAAATTTCATGCATACCTCGCAGAAGAAACACACATTAATCTTTATAATTCTCAACAATTTGAATTTGGCGCACTGTCATCTTCAACACCTCTTACCTTTCAATAGTCTTCGTGTATATAATTCATGGCAGCAGTTCACAATATTACTCGTCCTACACTCGAGTGCAACCATGGACGTCCGCAGGATTTTTTCCATGGAGGGGCAAGCAAGGTAATTTTTTTCCGGGGGGGCAAAGGACCCATATTTTCCTCCAAAATAGTGATGCCCTTTCAAAAAACACTATTTCAGTCTGAAATTATCATGTTTCTTCAACGAATTTATAATAATTAACATAAATTACTGTGATTGAAATGCAACTATGTGTGAAATATACATGGGCGTCCGGAAGGGGGGCAAGGGGGGGGGGGGCGTGCCCCCCCCCTGGAAATTGAAAGTCAACCAAAAAATATGTATTTCACACATATAATTTCATTTTAGCATCAATAATCTGTGTTAATTATTGCATGAACACCATAAATTCAAATTAAAGCAATGTTTTTATGGAACAACACTATTTTTGGTGAAAATTTGCCTTCGTTTGCCCCCCCCTGGAAAAAATACCTTCCTTGCCCCTCCCTGGAAAAAATCCTGCGGACGTCCATGGAAATATATAATTTTTAGGTACACATTCATTTTCGAGGAGGGGCCGCCCCCCCCCCTTCCGGACGCCCATGAGTGCAACCTATCTTGACAGTTACGTCGTAACAACCTTGCAAACCTACAGGGTTCATGCTTTCACTGTCTGCTCTCGGAAGAAAGAAAAACAAGGGAATGAAATTCAATAGATTAAGATAGAAGGGAAGGAATTTCAAAATGTCGCAATGCGAGGATTCTTGTAGAATATAATAACGTATAATAAATAACCATTAACATGAGCACGATACATAAACATAATACAAGTGTACGGAACTCATTTGGATTCAGATAATGAATATGGGATGGCAACGCGCCTTCGAACGGCAAGTTCGCGAGACTTGAGCACAAAAATATAGTTCCTTACCTGAAGCACGTTGCATCGTATACAGCACATAGAACTGTATTACAGATGTTAGATTCTGAAAAACCTGTTGAAGTGAAGAATATCCGGTACGATTGTTTTGCTGCAAGTCAAAGCTAAAACAATTATGTGTAGGTTCGTTGACCCGAACCTTGGAGCTGATTGCAGTTCGAAGTGAGGGTAAGGGCGAGTCTATATTTGTCTGCTGGTTATCACGCGTCCTCAGCGAGCGAGATCCGGGCAGATGTTTGGCTTGCGTGTTACTTTAAATCTCATTGTAAAGGAAAAAAAAATTGAATAGTCATGTGGGGAAAAAAAAGTGTAAATATATTAGTATTTTCGACGTACTTGTGATGAAACTGCGAGTTCAATGTAACAAAAACGTTTAGGGTCAATAGGAAAAACGAAATTTAAAATATTAAAATTCCAAGCCCATCTGAAACAAAAATCCTACCAACACTAGTGATTATAGTGGCTAATTGCGTTCAAATCTGTAATACTGGACAGGAATCAGAGTAACGTAGAATATTACTGTTATTATACATAATATTATTTAATAAAGTCGTAAGTAAACACATTTGTAAATAGTTATAAATGATAGAGTAGACACAACCTCTTGATTCGAACGATGCTTGGACAACTCAAAGTGTTAAAGTCAGGTTAAAATATTAGTATTGTTTTCAGTAAAAATTAAATTAATTTTGAGTTTGTAGGTTACTCTGATTTATTTTTTAATAAATTTTTAATGAAAAGAAATCTTACAAGTTATTTCGTTACAATTCTTGAAAAAGAAAACGCGTATTTCAATCTGTATTACTCGATTATTTAATATTTGTTTTTCCTAGTAAAACTACAAAGAAATAGTCTCTTAGACGTACAGAAAAATACACGAAAATTGTTGTCATTCGAAAAATGTTTAGTAATTTAGAGCATGTGATCACTTTTTTTCAGAATTTTACTGCACATACTACATACACTACAAACAACGAAAATGAACATGAAATAGTCTTCAAAATAGGAATTGAAACTTTTCATATTTTGTGTATACACATGGTCTCCTTTGTATTTCAGGCTACAGAGGTTACGGACTGAGGTACCGCATTCCTGGCTATGGTGGGAAAAGCTATGCCATTATCAACCATCTTGCATATTACGGCTTACCCGTTTTCGATGAATTCGGCTATGGATTTTACGCCTGATACACATACAGAGGACCTGCAGGAACTCATAACCAAATTGTAACGAATATTTATTTAAATAAAGAAAATAATCCTCTTACTTGTAAGTTATTATTGATGCATTTAATTTTAAATCGGTTGCATAAAACCTTTACACATTTTATCGAAATCACTTTTCTAATCAGTATATATAATTACAATTTCGAGAAAATGGTTAAATACGGTAAGTGTTATCCATTTCGTCCCAGAGACACATAATTTCTAGATTAAATTAAGAATACACAACTTTCAACGTGCCTCTTTCACAATCAAGTGTTCATATGTCCTGGGTTGTTTTTTCTCCAAACATAAAGCCATCATATTCTCATGATCTTCACTTAATCTTCTAGATTCGAATTCCCAGTAAAATAAAGAAGTTCATTGCTTGCTTACTCACTATTGCCATACAGCACAAATTTCCTGGTGACACATATTTGATATCAATATCTGGTACAGATCTATAAATACCATGAATATCTACTGGACAGTCATATGTCCAGTTTTATGTCTATTTCTGGATATAAGATACACTTTTGTACAATCGGAGACACGTGTGTAATTCTGGATATCCAATGTACACTCTCCTCACTTAGTACTCTGGCAGTTTCTTTCTTTATACAGCATATTCGCAGATGATACAATTCAATCTACAAGTGTATCAATATGTATAAAACACACCGTATTATTAACTTCGCTGACCCTGTAAAAGCAAGAACGATTACCAGCAGACAAACATGTTGACGTAAAATGGGGATTGTCACTGTCACTTCTGACCTTCGGGGAAAACTGCACAATCCTTACGTCCCACAAACGACAAGAGACATGCCACTTTGGTATAATGGGGTGCACAAGTGTTGTTCGGCAAATTGTCCATGAGCATTTTCATAAATATTTCTCTTGTGTCCTGAGTATTTTAACAAATAGATTTTTTAAATATACTGGTGTAGAGAGCCTATCAACAGCTTGTTTGGATTCTTTTTTACATTTCAAGCTCTTATTGCGCAAAACTAAGAGAATAAACATAGCGATGGACAATTTGCTTGGTAATACTTGTCCATCCCATTGTAAAACATATTGTATTTATTGACTGATTGATTGGTTTGCTTTATTTTACTACGCTTTTTGTGCCTCGTTTGGCTAATTTGCGAAGATGGGGATGAGGGATGATTTGATGAAATTGATGAATGGACACTCACAAACATCCATGCCCAGGCCAGGATTCAAACCCGGGACCCCTGGCGTCGTAGCGCGATGTGCTAACCACTTCGGCACGGGGGCCGGCATATTGTATTTATTTCTGTAGGTTCGTTTCCAAATGTCACAAGTTGTTTGCTAGTCTGAAAGCTCGGTAACACTTCACGAGTTTCGTTTCAGAAGCTGTAAGTATGTAGTTTTGTACAGAATTTCCAGATAATAAGAAAATCGGCAAAATGTGGATATCTACATATCTTTACTGACGACATTTTGGACGTCATATATATTCCTGTTGTACACCTTGACATCTCAGGGTAGAAGTGTACGTACAACATGGTTGTATGTGAAAATGTTCGACAACAGGCTCTCCCCGATGGCGCAGTGGTAGCGTCGTTGCTTTGTAATCAAGGGGTTCCGGCATAAAGTAGATTTAAAACACCAAATCAATCAATCAATCAATCAAGGTGTCCGGGTTTGATACCCGGTGGAGGAACATAGTGGATCGGATCCCACTTAAAACTGTAGGTTCAGTCCCGATTAGCCTTACTGTGCATAAAGTGGACTTAAAATACCAACTCAATCAATGTACGACAAGCGATGGTGTTTTCTGAATCCATAATCTATATCCTGTCCCAGCTAACTGTAGAGCAGGAGGAGGAGGAGGAGGAGGAGGAGGAGGAGGAGGAGGAAAATAGAGTGGTGAAAGCACAGTGTTGCCAACCGTACGGTCCTGAACGTACATGTACGGAAATTTCATGGCATGTACGGACGAACTGTCCAGACCTTAGTCCGTACGCTAAATGCACGGCTTGTCAAAATTTGCTCGTGCAGTTTTATCCCTAATATTTCACTAAGAGATTCTTAAACCAATCGTACGGACCTGGAGACAAAAATACGGTCCGTTTGCCATGTGGAATGTATTATCCTTTTCAAAAGTTTGCAACGCTTACGGAGAAATCGGGTAACTCCCGTCATCCATTACACAATCCCGTTTCTCTCACTGTTCATTGGTGGAGCCGTCTCTCGTCCTAACTTGAGCACAGACTTGTTCTCGTTCGTCTGGTCTACAGTTAGTTGGTACGGAGTTTAGACTACAGTATCTCTATGGCACGTGTAAGTACCTAGGTTATGGAAGTAGAAGACCATAAATTAGCGTGTGATAAACATGCGTAAGTAGTTAGAGACGCCCATTTTGCTCGTTGTCGGTGGCTTCAATGAAACAACGTTGCCATGCCAACGGAAGCAAAGTTGCCAACTCCAATTTTTTTTTTTATTATTATTTATTTTACTCTAGTCTTTGAGATTCGTAGATTTCCAAGCTTGCCTAGCTCAGTGTTTCTCAACAGTTGCGTCGCGCCCTACGGTAAAATATACTGCGTCACGAGAGGTTCTCCTGAAGTTTGAGACTTGTAGCCCGCGCTGGCAACTTCCTTTCGTTTGACGTTTTCCAGCAAAAGTGGAAATCCTTTCTCGTCAGTGCTGGTGAGAAATCAGAGCCGCTGAGAGGGGACTGTCACGAATTGCAACCGTCTTGCAATTCTCGAGTTAAGGCCGCAAGGGTCAAGCGACTTGCTCGTCTTGAAATGGAAATATTCTGATAAATTTGAGTTTTTCTGTCTGAAATTGAAACTTCCAATAAAAATCAGGACTTACTAAATTAATTTAATGATATTGGCCAAAGGGCTCCAAAATATTCCATTAGATCCTGTTGTTGTCAACTTACTTAAACCAAATGTTACATTTGTAAACAAACCTATACATAATCTATCCAATATTCTCTATGAATATGCCATAAATTATTAATTAATATTAAATTTGAAGGGTACATATTAATTAATGTATAAAATTAAAAAAAATAGAAAGCTATTTAGGGGGGAAAATGTTGGGATCCGGGCATGGACTTCTAGAAAACGAATTTACCTGACCACGGATTCACGAAGTTTGAGAATCAATAATAGTGTGAAATAAATTTGGATAAGTTCACAATCTTCATTTATTATACCGGGTGGCCAGAATTAAAGTTACCCAACTCAGAGCCCTCTGTAGCCTGTTTGAGTCATCGTAGAACTCTGAAATTTGGTGAATCCACTATGCAGACCATGAGGAAGACGATGGCGATAAAAAAAATAGTTAAATTTTTCGCCACAAGTTTGAAATGTGGCGCTGTACTTCCATGATGGGTTGTAATAATGACGTAAACTGTTCCAATTGGATATGGATATGCCTTTACCTTTCAATCTTGCAAGAAACGAGAGATTATTTTCTCGCAACTTCCAGTCACTAACAAATGTCTTTCTAATTAATAACTCAGCTACATCACTTAACGTGAGTGCTGAACAAAAGTTCGGAAGTGATCACCATGCCATTAAATACGAAAGAACGTGCATTGCTGGTGAAGTCGTTTTATCAGAACGGTAGAAATAGCGGCAATGCGAGGTTATCGTCATGCGAAAGGACTTCATTATTACAGCGCCACATTTCAACCTGGCGGCGGAAAATTGGACTATTTTTTGTCGCCATCCTCTTCCCCATGGTCTGTATAGTGGATTCACGAAATTTCAGAGTTCTACGATGCCTCAAACAGGTTGCAGAGGGCTCTGATTTGGGTAACTTTAATTCTGGCCACCCGGTATAACGTTGCATAACTAATTCTTCTCTTCACATTAGGCCTCCAAGATGGTGTAAAGAAAAGGAGGAAGGAAGAGAGACATAAGAACAAAATAAGAAAAAGAGAAAGAGATTCTGAGTAAATGGAGAAGATGGATTCAAAAAGAGAAAGAAGAAGGACTGACAAAGAAAAGGAGATATAGGAAAGAAAACAGCCAGAAGGGAGAAAGAGAGACAGAAGAACAAAATAAGAAAGAGAGAAAGAGATTCTGAAGGAAAGGGAGAAGAGAGATTCAAAGACAGAGAAAGAAGAGGAACCGACAAAGAAAAGGAGATATAGGAAAGGAAACAGCCAGGAGGGAGAAAGAGAGACAGAAGAACAAAATAAGAAAGAGAAAAAGAGAAAGAGATTCTGAGTAAATGGAGAAGATAGATTCAAAAACAGAGAAAGAAGATGAACTGACAAAGAAAAGGAGAGATAGGAAAGAAAACAGCCAGGAGGGAGAAAGAGAGACAGAAGAACAAAATTAGAAAGAGGGAAAGAGGGTCTGAAGTAAAGGGAGAAGAGAGATTCAAAACAGAGAAAGAAGAGGAACCGACAAAGAAGAGGATAAATAGGAAAGAAAACAGCCAGGAGGGAGAAAGAGAGACAGAAGTACAAAATAAGAAAGAGAAAGAGAGAAAGAGATTCAGGTAAGGAGTAGAAGAAGAAACATAAATACAAAAACAGGGGAAGAAAAGAAGAAGGAACAAAGAAAAAGCGAGAGGAGGAAAGAAAGAGTTAGTAAAAATAAAGACAGAGAAACCGATTAAAAAAGGAATATAGAGAGAAAGAAAAAGAACGAAACAAAGAAATAGGAAAGAGGACTGTAAGAAGAAAAGATTCATAAGAATCCTCATATTCTTAGTATCCATGATCACCGAAGTAAAGTTCGCCTGGAGTATATTTCATCAAATTTGAAAATATATTTAATACTTATTGCCGGCCAAGGGCGTTCCCAGAGGAGGAGTTTTGGGAACTCAGTCCCCTGAAATATCTTTGAAACTAATACTAAAGTGTGAAGCAGTTTGGAGCAGTTGTGTCTAGTCTATACAAGAGAAAAAATTTAATTGGAAAATGAGATCCGATGCAAGCTCATGAAAGTTTTTGATATATGAGATTGTAGTCATGGTGATTACGCGTTTAGAGTAATTATTCTCCACACGGTGTGTTTTATTCAGAAATGTGTTATATGATAAATGAGTAGAATCCTTTTAAATATTGCATTCTTATTTTTGTTTCCAAAAATGGCAATTTAATTATTCTACAATTCATTCCTGGCAGTTTTATTGAGTTGATATTGTAATTTCGTGTTAGGGTCTACTCTTTTCGTAAGAATAACTTTTAAAGGCTTCCCTGATGGCGTAGTGGTAACGTAATCAAAGGATTCCGGTTTCGATAACAGGTGGAAGAACTTAAACGCACTGGCATGAAAATAGGCGGCTGGGCAGAATTGCGCTGGGAAAAGCAAAGCGAGACAAAAGTCGCTGTTTCCCGCGCACTATGTGGCAACGTCAACCGGGCTGCGTTGCCTAGTTCCAGCGTCAGGCCGACCTCTCTCCGGGGCACTTTTGTGTCATCCCTGACCTTTCGAGCAAATACTGTCAGTTTGTATCACATGGATTACAAAGACCAAATCTACGAGATCTTTCATTCTCTTAAACCTCCGAACAGACGGGGTTGTGCTCTGATCGTGGCAACAGCGCCAACTTCTGCCACCCGCCCAATTTCATGGCCGTGCGTTTAGTGGTTCGGATCCCTCTTTAAGCTGTAGGTCCAGTCCCAATTAGCCTATCTGTGCATAAAAGTGAACTTAAAACAAATCTGAAAACTCAAAAAAATTTTGAATAACCAAAATCATATTTCTGATTGTATAAGAGTAGACAGAAAATAATTGAACTTACTGTTCCATAAGATAATAAGTATATATTGCAAAATCATGTAGCAATTTAGGCTAAGCGATTGATGCTATTTTTATTATCATTATATAGGTATAAAATAAATCCGTGCGTGCAATAAACATGTTTTTTAACAGTAACAATAAGAGTATTTAATAAGTAAAGACTATTATTTTTCGTAATAAATACCGTAAATATGGCTCTGTAACATCGTCAAGGTTTCTTATTGTGGGGAAGTGGAAGTATGGGACCAGTGTGTAAAGTTACGGGTGACAGAGTGGGAAGTATTCGGGGGGGGGGGGTTGAAGTACCGTAACTAAAGCTTTAATAAGTTACTGATAATACCACAGATAAATACATTTATCTGTGATTATAATTCATGTAGAAATGAAGCCTCCACAATGGAAAGCGAGTTGTTCAAGCCTAAATTAAGCCTTATTACTGGGGCTCTGAAGTTGAAGACCTATAAATTGCCAAAAAAACCTATAAATAGAACTAAAAATGTGAAAAAAGGACCTAAAAACGAAAAAAGGACGTATAAATGTGATCCAAATTAATTAATAACTTCAGTTTTAATTACATATTTAATTAATAAAAAGTACAAAATTCTGGTGGTATGGAACACACAGTGCGAAAAAACTATATGAATGAAATGCATCTTCTTTCAGACATTATATAACTTCCCCGCCCCTTCCCACTGAGCGGTACATCCTTATCTGACTTGAGTTGAGATCCTTACAGGCGCGTTCTGTCTGGTCATACACACCATGCTGAAAGCTTCAAAACAAGAGAAAGTTGCCACTTACAGCGCGACCTTCCAGGCAAGTTACCGTTAAAGGACCTTGTACCGTACCTGCATCAGTCGTCCAAAAATATATTTTTTTAATTTCTTTTTATTTCTTTACTACAGAAAGGATATTTAAGAGGTGATGAACTGATGATGATTCGAATTGAGAATGAGCAGTAAAAACGTAGTCGAAAGAAGGTGAAGTTGCAAAAAAAAGCCGTTAAGACCTAAAAAAGACTAGAAAAGCACCAATATGCCAAAAAAAGCCGAAAAAGGCAAAAAAGGACAAATAAAACCCACCTTTTCTGGCCTACAATGACCCAAAATGAACATATATTATGTTGGGACTCGTCTTCGGATACTAAAAAAAAAAAGGATTCTTGGAATAATTATATTATTTTGCGAATATATGGGCAATGTTATTGTGGCGGGCGTGGCATTCAGACAAATTTACATTCATCTTGTAATTATTTTCTTAGCACCTTCAAATATGTAACTCTTATCAATTCATGTATCCATTTACTGATTTACTTAATTTCAGAATATTCCTACTCCCATCTCAATTTTCAGCTACTTTACTCGACATTTAGATGATTTTAGTTTCTAAATACTTTTTGCCTGTGTCGGGTGTACAAATTTTGTGACGGGTGTGACACCATGTACAATATTTATTTATGGAACAATGCAAAGGCTACGGAAACTATCACAAATAGATTCTTCAAATCAGGTTTCAGAGCTGAAGAGCATGCGGAACAGTTTGCGCCAGGCTATTCCCTCCGAGTCAGTGCTGCCAACTTATCTCTTTTGGCGCCATATCGTCTGTGAACTGGAGTGCCCGCCCCTCATGCCCCACTAGGATTCCATCACTGGCCCCGGCCCAAATAAACAAACTTTTGTCATGAGTATACATTTTGCACGTGACGTAATATTGTTATATTACCTTCCCAACTACTTTTTTTTATAGCGCCGTGGAGATGACATAATATTTTTATCCGGGAATCCTTCATTTTCGATTTCATACTACCATCGGGTCGATTGGGTGATGCCGCCGGAATACTTAGATAAATTGTCATTAAAGTTAACGGTAATAGCAGCGCCGACATCCCTTGGACACCTAAGTTTACCCTATGAGGCACTTTATACAGCCTTCGCAACTCTAGCTCCGAAAGTCAGTTTTAACCCAATTTAATGTGAAATTTCTCTCTTTTACGTGCACCAGGTTTGGCAACACTGCCAGGATGGCTGTAGGAGGCAAGGAGAAATGCATTATCTGATTTGGATAAATTCACTCTCTTGCAGAAACCCAATTTTTCTTTTAATACCATTGCTCATTCCGACAATGTAAATGCACACATGGTGCGTAACTGTAACTCCTTACCATAACATATAGAAACAATAAATGAGGCAATTAGAACGAAATTAGAATTGATTTAGTATTCTTATGGTTGTATTACTGTATCAAAATGAAACTAAATTAAGTGGAGACACCATACATAAAATCCCACATATATAGAGTGGCCCACATAATAGCAGCCCGGCGTGGTAATACCGGTTACCGGCCAAAAGAAAGTTAGGAAAAAGTAGGATAATGTGAACACGGGCTTACCTGCATGTTACCTGAGATGCTGAAAGTGGCCCCCGTTAACGCCAGACACTTCTGCGAACGTTGGTAATGTTTTGCTGCAGTTTAGCCAGGGTATGCATACACCTCCTGCTTTAAGCATCCCCAGAGATAAAAATCACAGGGCGACAATTGCTGTAAATGAGAGGGCCACAACCCCTTGCTTACTGTGCGCTCTTCTGTAAACAGTTCATGCACCAATGCCAGGGATTCGTTCGAAGTGTGGCCCCATCTTGTTGGAAGTAGGAGTATAGTCTTTCCTTCTGGTGTCAGTTCGTTGGAAGAAGCCACGATAAACTGCACTATTCACTGTTGATTCAAAGAACACTGGACCAACTATACGTGTTCCTGAAACTGCACACCAAACACCAATTTTTTGGTCATGAAGGGGTGTTTTGTGCAGGATATGTGGATTCTCAGCAGACTACAGAAGGTCGTTTCATGTCCATGGTAACAAAGTTAGAACCCACCTGACCTTAAGAAAAACCATGACGCCACGAACGGTGGTGCCCCACGTGATACCCCTGTCTTGCAGCAATGGCCCTGCAGCGGAGTTTCCATTGGAGGAGACTGCGTCGAAGAACACATTGGTCCAAAAGATCATATTCCTCCTGACAAGCTTTCCAAAGACCCTCAATTGTGCGGGGTCGTCTGCTTCCCAAGGCTCGTTTCAACAACGGAAACCCACAAAAATCCATGGAAGAGGCATCGGGGGATTTCACAGGGATGTCTGTAAAGGGGATTGCATGAATGCCCGTTTCACGTGCCATCCGATCCATGTATGCCTGCGTGGACTTTGCCGTATGACTGGAAGCCTTGTCCTGGTGGATGACAACACGAGATGTGTCGCTGCCATAGAGAGAAGTAATTTCATGTCTGTAAAGTGGCTCCAAAATATTCGTCTGGTAATAGGCTGCATTTATTTTAGCCTTTTTTACCACTCTGCGCGGTGGAAGTTTGCTGTTATGGCAGTAACCACCAACAACCATGAACCTGCGTGGAAAACTTTCAGCACATTCACGTACCCACTCAGATCGACCTCTTGCATCACGTGGACGATAGTAGATGGCCCTTTTTTACCACATCCCGACAGATACACCCATGCTTCATCCAGGGACACCACATACTTCCAGCGGTCCTCTGCCAGATGTCGTTCGTAGTGCTTCCGACTGTTGGTCTTCCTCTCCTGGACATGTGAGGCACGCAACTTATGAACTTGAGCCTTGTGCTTCGTAACAAGTTGTAAATCTTGGGCTATGATGCGATTTACAGTTGCAGGGAAACATTGCACTGCCTGTGCAATCACTCTTTGCGTTGCAGGGTTTTCACATCGCACCAAGGATCTCACTTTCCGCACAACATCGGAGGAACGCTTGGGCTTATGATATGTCCGAGGCCCACTTTGACTGGTTCCAGCAACAGGTACAGTGCAAGTTTTATGGCGATTCAATACTGCATTGATGCCCTTCTTTGACACATGGAATGCTTTCATGTGGCACTGTTTAATTATCTGGCTATAACTATAACCAACGTCGGAAAGGGCACAGATGTACCCCTCCCAAAATACTGGAATTTTTGGTGCCATATAAACACTCACTCACACACCAACTATCGTTTTTGCAAGTCAACACACAGTAGTTTCGTCCTACTGGCTCTGGCTGCTCTCTGCTATGCCTACGTGCTGCTCCTTGGTGATCGAAATCGTTACCATCAACGTGAAACAACCTTCTGTAGTACCGCGTATTCTGCGCATTCACGTAACCCGATAAATGGAACCACGCTTCGTCGGACTAGAGTACAGCAGAGGGTCCAAACGTCCATCTGCAATCATTGTCAGTAACCAATTACAGTACGCAACCCGTTTAGCTGTGTCCGGCTCCTTCAGTTCCTTGACACATGTTACTCGGTATGGCTCCAGTATCAGAGACTGCAGCCAGCACACGCTGACACGTTGTTCGTGACACACCGACTTGCTGGGATAGTTTTCGGTAGACTATTTCGGACTTTGTGTTATCCGCTGCTGAATACATACAATTATTAGCTCATCTCTGGTATTACCCGGCCGGACTATTTTTATGTGGGCCATTTGGTACTATAAAAACCTTATTATTTAAAGTGCCGCGGAAGTTAGGGCGTCTGACTACCATGCGAGAGATCCGGGTACGATCCCCGGCGGGGGAGAACCGGGATTTCTTCCACCTGTTCAAGCGGCTCCGGCGCCCACCCAGCGTCGTACAAAGTGGGTACGCGGAGGAAACTCTGGCGGCCAGGAGCGTGGTGCTGATCACATCACACCCGTCCCCCTTCGGCTGTGATTAAGAAAGTGTGTGGCCCTATATGTCTTCATGGCGTGGTGCAAAGCACAGGGGAGCACTTTACTTTACTTTTTACGTTGTTATTCAAAAGCCATGACACTACTGTTTGTAACTGTATAGTTTTCCCTTTTATTTCATACATAATTAATAGAACTTTGAATAAAAAAAAAATTAACCTTGTTTGTCACATGAAATGGCTGATATAGAAATTTACTAAATATAGGGACATTGATGTTACATGTTAAATTGTACAACCCATATTCGATGAATATCTACAATTTCATTGTCGAACAAAAACAGATGGTTATTGGAGGATATTCTGTTAAATATTTAATTTCAATAGCTGTGTTAACAAGCAAAACATGAACAAATTAAAAGTTACTATACTAAAAACATCATATTCGTTACTAACTCAAATGGCTTGGTATGAATGTACGTGATCAAGAATTTCTAACAATGGCTGTTTATTGAGAATATGACGTATATGTGCGAAAAAAAAATAATTACTTCGTTGAATCGAAATTTTGAAGTCTCTCAGAATATAAGATAACATATCGGAGAAGAACAATGTATCGCTATTCCGAGATTCAGCCCAATAACGTGTAGGTCAAGATGTTAAGTTTCTCGAAGCTATTGTCACTCTGCTTTATCGTAGCTCGTGGCAAAGTATATCAGATGCAATGCACGTACACAAAAGATTTCAGGCCATTTCTTAAACAGATAAAATCGACGAGCTTACAAATTAATTTAAAATCCAATTCTTTTTAAAATAATCATAATTGAAGTTCCCCTACTCAGAGTACTCTGAAGCCCACTCGAAGCATCGGATTGGGGTGAAACGTAGTCTAGAGGTTATGGAGGCATTGGGAAAGCGAATGCTGCCGAAAAAATAGTTGAAAATTTCACCACCAGACGGAAATGTGGCGTTTAGAATTAATTCACCTACTCAGAGCCGTTTGCAGCCCGTTTGAAGCAAGATATTACGGTGAAACTTGGTATAGAGGCTACGGAGACTATGGGGAAGCGAATGCTAAAGAAAAAAATAGTTCAGATGGAATTGTGATTAGACGTAATTTTGATGGAGTGATACTGACAGAGGAATATCTGTTATTGTGGAATCGGACTTCGACTACGAGATGGCGATGCTCTACAAGCAAACAACATTAATTAGATCAAGTCAAATATACCAATTACGTCTAACCGAAATTAATACATCACTCTTTTCTTTATAAATATGACTGTTAATAAACAGTAGTGCTTCTCTTTAAAATTATCGACACAGAATTTCTGGAAAATGTTCCGCTTTCTTACATGAACATTAGCCCCGTTTATTTCGCTGCACTTTTTGACTCTATTTGCACTTAGACTGAACACACACTAAGGTCCGCTTCAGACGAAAGCATTTTGCCTTATCATTTATCTTAACATTTGTGCCATGACCAGTGTAAAGTGAAACATATTATGGCATTTCAGATACCATGGAATATTTAATGGCATTTCTCAAAGATAGAAGCGCGCCTCTTTTCCGTAGCATAACCAATCAGAAGCGAGCTGTAATGGCGGCCGAGTGAGATGTAAGCAACGTCTCACTTCACATTTTTACAAGCCGATAACTATTCAACCGACAGGAATAACGTTTCCCTATAAAAAGGTGTTTGGTACAAATCAATGGCACTGCCTAAATACATACTTTATATTTTATAACGTATACAGAACACATGTTGACTAATATGTTGGTTGTTTCAGTCGTAAACGTCGTGCACTTAATTATAGATGGTGTAACTCGGTGTGCCTTTCGTGCTGTATAGCCTATATTATACATCACAATCGCAAAAGGTAACCGGAATGTAACATGAAATGCTTCCATGTAAAGTACTGCCTGCAGCAAGTTCTTTGGGAGCATTTACATTAACATTTTTGCTAGCATAAATGGCTAAGAAAATGCTCCCATCTAAAGCGAGTCTAACGCCGCACCCAGAAGCATGTAGGCACAGCTGTAATCCCACGGGTTACTCACCTGACACACCGACAGCAGCGAGCACACCCCTGGAAGTGGCTGTGTGGCTGACACACCACTTCCAAGACCAAACGAAGTAATATGTAAACTTCAGTGACGTAGCGTTATAGTACGCCGGGCGTTCCCAGATTTAAAATTTCAAAAATGCGTAAATGATGTGAATATAAAGTAAAACGTGACTAATTTCATGTATGTTTGACCTTCATGGCATTATAATAGCTATTTTTCGCCATCCACTTGAAACGCTCCACTAACAACACTGGTTCTAGCATCTTATTTCAATGCCTTTCCTGCCTGGACGCCGAGCAGGTTTGGCGTAAAGGACTCTATATTCCTTGCTGCCTTTCTGGAGAGAAAGCTTGGATCTCTACAGCACGCGCATAAATGCTCTCTCGTACGCCAGCGTTCAGCCTGTGGCTGCTCTACCACTTAACCCGCAAAACTATTATTATTATTATTATATCGTTAGTATTTAACTGTTTAATATTGTGTCAACGGAAATGATTAGCATTCATTTGAAAACTCTTAACATCGAATGGTCTCTGGACAAAATTATTTTCAAATGTTTATGAACATTCTCAAGATGTATTATAATAAACAGTGGTCTGAATTACTAATCGGCCCTGTTACGTCAGTTGAGTGTACGATAGTTGGATCATCCACGCACCTCCGTGTCAAAGTGTTTTGCACAGCGCGCCAACACGACAGAGGCCCTTGATTCGAATCCCGGCGTGAGCACGGGTGTTCTTTGTGAGTGTCCATTCTTCAATATCATCACTCATATTCGTAATCGCGATTAACCAAAAGTGGTAGAAAAGCGACGTAGAATAAACCAAATCAATCAGTAGTTGGATCATCCACAACAATGACGTCTACTGTTGTGCAGAGGCGCTCGTGATTCAGGTAGGTTTTTAATGACTTGCGTCATGCAGAAAGATATACAAAAAGGTATAGAACACCAGAGTTCAAAACATCTGTGGCATAGTGAGGCATCTAATTTTCTAGCTAAAACATGCATGGATGATGTTTTATTGAAAACCCAGCTGACTTCAGGCAAATAAACAATACATGTGGCGACTAATACCATAAGTAAATTATTAAGCATGAAATGGCCGACCCTTCCTTCGGACTTGGCGTTCCCACCCGAAATGTCCATGCTACGCCACTGGTAAACTTCAAGCGACAGTAGCAGAACTGAAAAGAAACTCCGTTCAGCAACTCGCCATGCCAAGGAAAAGAGGAAAAGTCAATGAAGCAATAGGTGTCCGCAGGATTTTTCCAGGAAGGGGCAAGCAAGGTGATTTTTTTCCAGAGGGGGGCAAAAGAGGCATATTTCCTCCCATAATAGCGATACCGTCTCAAAAAAAACACTGCTTCAGTCTGAAATTATCAGGTCCCTTCCAACGCCCTTATAATAATTAACATAAATTACGTTGACTGAAATGAAATTATGTGTGAAATATATAGTTTTTAGGCGAACATTCATTTTCCAGGTGGAGGGAATGGCCCTCCTTTGCCCCCTTCCGGACGTCCATGCAATGAAACGCCACTCAAAGAAAAAATCACCAATAAAAAGAGTCAATCAGTAATGAGATCTAACGTCATTTCTAGATTTGCACACATGAACATCCGAAATTTATCTTTCAAAAATGAAATACGTGTTGCTAAAAACATAAAATATATTTGTTAAAAAACTAGATAAAAAAAATTAAAAATGTAATTTGTAAAGAGAAAAGTTATCGTTCTCCTGCGGTGGACTCGAACTCGCAGACCCGACTTACCTTAAGTCCACCTGCTGTAACCAACTTTTTTTTTTTTTTATTAAAAAGTAAAGCCCCCTAAGCGGAAGCTTCCCCCATCACATTCACTAATATCATTTCATTCACATTTCTATTTCAGGACTTTTTCAGGACAGACAATCACAAATACTCATGCCTTACCTGGGACTCGAACCCAGAACCCCTGGCGTTGTAGCGCGCTCTGCTAACCACTTCGCCACGGAGGTCGACACCACTTCGCCACGGAGGTCGACAACCAACTGAGCTACCCAGGACAACTAACAAAGAAAGCTTAAATGTTATTGTTAAAGTGACACATGGTATTTGCACATGGAAAACATTGTGGGGCCATTTTGGCATTTCAATTCCCGTGTTATACAGCAGTTCCCCTTTGGAAATAACATGCGAAAACTTTTCTTTTCACTACATCAAAGCATAAATGCAAAGATTCAGTTTCCAGTGCTAAGAAATCTTTCTCAAAATTGGTGCAATACCGAGACAACAGCAAGCAAGCATCTTAAACAATGCACCTTAACATTAACAATGATTCAAGCCTTCTCGGATAGATGGCACTACATTAGCTCCTGCAAATAAGACATTAAAATATGTTGACAACTAGCAATGGAATTACGTTAAGAAAACTTTAGAGCGACAAAATTGAAAGTATATAATGTACATTAAAGATAAATTTATTACTACTGTACAAAATCAAGTGTTTTTACAAACTTTTAGAGAGCTTCAGGAAGTTTCGGAGTATTTTTGAAAAACTAAATATGCTGACCAAGGCAGTAATTTATTTTATTAAAAACATAAACTAAACGTAACGTTTCAACCTTCTAGCAAGATCTTCTTCAGACTCTGTATCAAGTACAAAAGTAACAAGATACAAAAACAGGGTATTTTATATATACACAAACATTACTCCCTCCAGACTATTTAGAAAGTTGTTTGGAACTTTCTAGCAGGTGACTTTGGTTTGGAATAAGGAGTATGGGGAAGACCACAGAAAAGATATGCAAAGTGCTTAGGAAAGCGGGAATTAAAACTTACAGGAAGGGAGGGAGAAGCATCTTAGGAATAGCGAGGAATGCAAACAAGAAAAAGGAAAACAGAGAAGAGGAAGAGGAAGGGATTATCTACGAAGTGAAATGTAAAGAATGTCAGAGTGTGTACATAGGAGAAACGAAAAAAAGGCTGAAAGACAGGTTCAAACAACATAGGGATGATGTACGACTTAAGAGAGAGAGAGAAATGCAATATTTAAACACACGAGAGAAACAGGCCATGACATAGAGTGGGATGAGGCTAAGTAGATAGGAAGGGAGAAGAGAATGCTAGTGAGAAAATGGAAGGAAGCCAAGGAAATAGAGAAGAAAGGTGAAGAAGACACAATGAACTGGAATGGGGGACTGAAGTTAAACAAAGAATGGAAGAAGATGTTAGAAAGAGTGGAAAGGACAAGAGAGAAAGAGGAGAGGAGAAGGAAGAAAAAATGAAGGGAAAAGAGCGTGAGATTAAAAGTCCAACCACATTCTATATGGAAGTAATTGGGTTTAGCCTTTTAGGTGAAAGTAAAGTTGGCAAGTGAAAGTCACCTGCTAGAAAGTTCCAAACAACTTTCTAAATAGTCTGGAGGGAGTAATGTTTGTGTATATATAAAATACCCTGTTTTTGTATCTGGTTACTTTTGTACTTGATACAGAGTCTGAAGAAGACCTTGCTAGAAGGTTGAAACGTTACGTTTAGTTTATGTTTTTAATAAAATAAATTACTGCCTTGGTCAGCATATTTAGTTTTTCATAATCATGGAAACAAGGCTTAATAGTATTTTTGAGAAGAGGCTGTGTACAACTATGACAATACTAAAATTGCAACACTTTAGAGTTTTACCAAGGAATAAAAGAGACGTCACTCTACAAGGAAAAATATGACAAGTCGAAAATCAAGTCAGTCAGTAGTTTGCAGTGTGCAGAAATTCTGAATGCAAATTACTCTCACACTTTAAACGTGTATAATGTTATATAGAGCTACTAACACTTACAACAAACGCAGCGGAACTTTTGTAGTCATATAATTCAAGGTCCGTTAACTTGTTTGCCGCCTGCTTTGGAAGGTCTGTTCATAACCCCCTTTTGAGCAAGCCGAGGTGGTTGTAAAACTGTGACGTCATATTTTTTGGCCATCCTTAGTGTGAAGGCAAGATGTGGTAGGAAAAATGTTCTGAGTAAGTGTGTGTGTAACCTCGAGAACAAAAATCTTGACCAGTCTTATCATTTGTTTGTTCAATACAAAACGAAAAATTGTAAAAGCAAAACAACTGAAAGTACTTCGTGTTTTGTCAATATTGTCGATATTTGAACCGCAGGATCCAAAAAATTAAAATAACAAATACCATAAAGTAAAAGCAATGGATCCAGAGCTGCTCTTTTTTAAATTCTTTCCAACACTAAACGTGGGTAAATTTGTGTTTTTGCTTACTTATATATTTTTCTATGCTCTATTACATTCCTGTATTCTGTGTAAGTTGTGTTGCGATGCTCTCAATATGTGTTTTTTTCTATTAAAAACAAGACCGTTGTATACTTTACAGTGCTGAAAATAGCAGACACTCGGAGAAGTTTCATCTTGATGACGTCACAGAAAGTTATGACCAGACCTTCAAGAGCGGGGGAAACTAGCGGTCTACGGACCTTGATAAAATTCATAGTATTCGTGAAGTGGAGAATAGTTTTCATGTGCATTAGTATAACATGTTTCAGTGCTCTCTGGAGCAAGCGAACGAAAACAAGTATCTGCGCATATATTGAGGCGAGACGGCTCCACTCTCTTTCCTCCCCTTCTCTGACGCTATGCTCGGTTTAGCTCCAGAGATTGTTGGGACAGGGTATAGGCATAGGTAGTCTGAGTCTATGAGTGTGAACCTCAGTCTTGCATCCAGAAGAAACACTCTAACCACTCACACCTGTGTTCATTCGTTTATCTGCACCTTTCAGCTAATCAAGAAGATGAGGATGAATGATAAGACGAAGTGATAAAAGGAGAAGCGCAACACCCATGAACAGCAAACAACACAAATCCCACAGTGGCTTATACTGGATGCCAGCCCAGACGCCGGAGCCTCGTTAGCTGGAACATTGCAGTTACCGGTGTGTGCTGCGTGAAAGTGAGATTGACATCTCCACTCAATAGGTCACCCCTTACACCCCACACACCAGTTTATACGTACTACAAACATGTTTATTTTCTGACTTATCAGCGACTTTGTCACTTTCGAGAATAGAGGAGAGGAGTTTCGCTTGATCACTTACTCTTGGAACAAAAACTTTATGTATTATTTCATCTGCTATGATGAAAGTATAGTCTGATTAATGATCTATGGTTTAATTACTTCGAAATATTGAGTGACTGATTGATTTGATTTCTATAAGTTTATTTTTCTGCCACTTTTGGCTAATGACGATGATGAGGATGAGTGATGATATGATGAAATTGATGAAGGGAAGCTTACAAGGAACACCCATGCTCAGGTGGAGGTACAAACCAGGAAATCCTTCGGAATAGACTGCAATGCCTTATTCGTAATATACTTAGACCAGACGTTGAGATACTCTTCCAGATTGTTGATGCTCAGATGAATAACATAGTAATGATATCCCAAATGCGTACAAAAGTATTTCATAAAATGTCCATTGCAGATCCACTTGTGCAGCCATTGAACGGACACATGGCATTTTCTGCTAACTTTGACCTTGAATAATTTAACAATTACAAGACAAATGAAACTAAAAATTTTCATAGTTACTAAGTTCCATGCATAGTTCCAACTCGCCAAATTTCATGAAAATCGGAGATGGTGAGGTTGAAAATTGCACATATCTGTGTTGATTTGGCATGGAATGACGCCATTAAATTATAGAGATAGAAAAACAGAAAATTCAAATTCATGCACTTCAAAATAATAAAAAACAATTTGTTTGCGCTTAACAAAAATTCCCCTTCTACTGGTGACGTTTCGGCACTTCACACGGTGTGTTTAAAATATAAAATCAAAGTACTTACCGTCACGACGTGCTCCATTGGCCCTCCCTTCCTCACCAGCCACGTCATTCTCTTCCTGGCCACGTCCTTGGCCGTGTCAATGGGCAAGGTGAACTGCGAAAGAGTGAGGAAGGCGGTCAGGTTGGCTGTGTAGAAGGAGGTGAGGATTGTGATGAAAATCCACCAAGTAGCGAACAGGAGCCTTGAGGAGTCTGTGGAAGAGACAAATTATGTAAACCTAGTAATACAGGGTGTCCGAAAAGTCACGCAACCGAAATTTTGAACGTACGTAATTTTTCTACAAAAACCGACACGAATCTTGCATTGGGTATTAACTCTTATCAATGTGGATTGAAACATTAAACAACGAAATGATTCTCTACGTGAACTTTCAGTTTGGAGAAAATTTTACTAAGGTGGAAAACGTTTTTGTACGAAGAAAAGAAAACATATAAATTACAGATACGGAACCATTTTGTAACATTTTATTTATGTGTATCGATGGTATCTGTAAAAATCACAGGAGGCAACTGTCCCCTTGCCTCTCTGCGTACACCAATACATGGAGGTCGCTGAAAGAGGTTTCATCCAATCATCTCCTTACGCAATTATACTGTAGAAGAAAATACGAAAAAAATATAAAACCAGAACTTTACGATATTGCAAAAATTCAGCAGTAGATAATAATGTACAGAGTGCTAGAGACAAGTCTACAGAATGTCCAAGAAGTTCGTGTACCCCTAGATTGCATTTAACATGTTCCGACTGTGTTGAAAATTGGGCGGAATTATTTAATTTTCAATACTCACATGACAATTGGTAGGTAACTAAGTCAACATGTTGATTACAAGCCAAAGGAAGTTCATGACTTTAAGTGCTTAATATTATTAGATAGTTTATGCATGCAGGAATCGCCATAATTGATTTTGTTCTTTCTTATATTGTTGTTGTCGTCGTGCTAAATTGTTCATATTGATTTTGTTCGCTCGCGAGTTTGTTATGTTACTAAATAAATATGCCTATATCTAGGGGTAATATGTACTATGTAGTAGAATCTAGGCGTAATATGTACTATGTAGTAGAATCTAGGGGTAATATATACTATGTAGTAGAATATAGGGGTAATATGTACTATGTAGTAGAATCTAGGGGTACAGGAACTTTTTTGACACCCTGTAGACGCTGAGTCTCTTACCTGTTATGGGGTTGAGGGTTGATCCTTGCTTCAGAAGAGCTCCGTACACAAACCAAATGCAGGATGAGAGGGGGAAGATCCTGGTAAGCCTGACACTTCCCTTGCACAGCTTCACTCTCACGAGGATGATGAAGTATACCACAGGGCCCATGAGAATCAAGAACAGCAGTATCAGATACCACACCTTTGGAATAGAGAAACAAATTCATTGCATACCATAAGTTTGTACTCGAGTACAGGTCCCTTGCCCAGATGAGGGGCCATGCCCCCCTCCCCTCGAACTATGAAATATTCAAATATGAACCTATAAAAAGCTACGAAAATAACATCGATAATTTTTCAAAGTTGTAAAAACTTGAATTTTGTCCTTGCATAAAGGAATGTGTTTGCTGTGTAGAGAGTCAGACTCCAGAAGTCGGCACTCGGCAGTGTGCAATAGTTGGAAATTTTAGCTACATAACCATTGATATAAGGAGACCGAACGTCCCCATTTAATCGGGACATTTGATCGCTGTCCCGACTTTGATCGAACTGCAATTGTGATGCAAAAAGTCCCATTTTTTAAAACTCACAGTTTGACATGTTCTTTATCTTCATAATCATTGTTAACACGTATAAATTAATTTATAAATATATATTTTTAAACATTTAAAGATTATCATGGTCTTTCAGTGGTCCCGGTATAAGAAAAGAAAGTCCGCCTCCTGTGGAGGAGTGGTGAAACACTCCACGCTACGAAACCAGGGGCCCCGGGTTCGAATCCCGGCCTGGACATGGATGTTCACTGTGTGTCCCTTCGTCAATATCATCATATCATCACTCATCCTCATTCAAAATTTGTAAAATACTGTTCAATGTGTTAATCATGTACAAAATACTTGTTTGTAACTGCATATAGCTATGTTTATATAAACCCAATAATAACATTAACGACTAAAGCATAAAAGTGTATAAAACAAATTTCTTTTTCTAAAAGCAAGTAGTAATAATCGGTGTCCCGACAGAACGTACCAGCGAGAAAACGTACCACTCAGCTAAACACCTATCTTCAAAATATTTACTCCACGACAAAAAGTATCACTTCAAGGAAGACGCTTCAACTTAAAATCAAAAGAGAATAAAGTGGTTAGTGGCCCGTCGAGTGATCACGTTTGTGGAGTCCCGAATGATGCTCAGTTAGATGTGAAGAAGCGTATGGAAGAGGAGAAGAAAAGGGTTCGAGAGGAAGACACGCCAATTACCAAGATTTACAACGATACTCTAAGCAACCTACACGACAAAGGTTAGGTTAGGTTAGGTTAGAACTGACATAACTAAAACAAAAATCGGAAAAAAGACGAAAAGATAAAACAAAAGAAAAAAATGTGGACGACAGTTTAACCACAGCTGATTTTAAACACGCCAAAATAGCTATATATGCATTATATAGTAATTATGCCAGTCCAAAGCGTGGATAAAGTGTGATGGAAATCAGCAAAAAGCATCAAGTGGTACGTTTTGTCTCATCGCAAATATTTCTAGACTCATCAGAAGACCCTTCGCAGGTAGCCGGTCAGGTGGTAGGCACGTTTTGTCGGTGGTACGTTCGGTCGCATATTCGTAAAAATCGTATGTGTTCATCGATATTTAATCAGTCTTGTTTGAACTTGTTTTATTTTAAGTGCACTTTATGCACAGCTAATCGGGACTGGACCTACAGTTTAAACTGGGATCCGAACCACTATGCAGACTACCGAGGCTCTGGTGACTGGACCTATGGCCAGTATATTTATGTGTGAGACTTTTTGTGTGGACCACATGTGTTTGTGATTGTCCCTTCATCTATTTCATTTTAATACCATTCATCCTCATCAGAGGGCTGCACAGCGGCCAGAATCGCTTACTAGGCCCGCCTGGCTGGTCGGGCGGGCGAGTAAAACTATATACCTGGGTTTTGACCCGTCAAGCATCGAAAGCCCACGGGTACCTGGAAGGACTTGCAAAACGAAGCTCGCTTATCTTCAGCGAACGCTCATTCCGGTTTTGCACCGTCTCCAGATACATGAGTCACGCAGTCACCGTTGCCAACTTTTAGATTCTAAACTGGTCTAGGAGCACTTAAAATGTTCATCACTTTTATCAATTTGAAATAGCAGACATTTATTCCTCGGTAGAAAACATTTGTACCACTCAAACCCAGTGGGTTCCAAAACTAACGGGCCAAGGTGCAAAAGTGGGGGAGGGGGGCAAGGACAGTTTAATTTCCCTTCATACATGATGAAGGCCTCCCCCATGGCGCAGTGGTAGCGTCATTGCCTTGTAATCAAGGCGTCCCGGGTTCGATACCCGGTGGAAGCACAAGTGGTTCGGATCCCACTTTAAACTGTAGGTCCAGTCCCGATTAGCGTAACTGTGCATAAAGTGGACTTAAAACACCAACTCAAACCTTCATACATGAGGTTAGCGTGGTGCAAAAGTTTCAAAAAGTCGGGGGGAGGGTCAACTGCACTTTCTCGGCCCCGCCCCTAATTACCGCCACTGCTGACACCTGTAAAGGAGTACGAACTAAGTTTCGCAAAAAGTGCCATCGTAAATATTTTGAAACTTTGTGTGACTGGTGGTTGTTCTATATTATACTTTTTTGGGGGGGGTGCTCCCCTATGGCGCAGTGGTAGTGTCGTCGCCTTGTAATCAAGTAGTACCGGGTTCGATACCCGGTGGAAGCACATGGTGGTTCGGATCCCACTTTAAGCTATAGTCCAGTCCCGATTAGCCTTATTGTGCATAAATTGACCAAATAAATGAATCAGTCAATCAAACAGATTTTCTCTCTGGTGTAATTTTGCCAATTCAATATCCGAATTAGTTGCTCAAGATCCCCCCCCCCCTTGAACACTAAGGCACGATGGTCCATAAAATGGAACATGAAATCAGAATTTGCATTGTAAAAGGTTTTTGAATATTGTCATCTCTTTCAACAAATCGTCGTTCGCTCATGTTGTTGTAACACCAGTTAGCCTTGTTTCCATGATATGAAAAACTCAATATGCTGACCAACGCAGAAATTTATTTTATTTTAAAACATAAACTAAACGTAACGTTTCACCCTTCTAGCAAGGTTTTCTTCAGACTCTGTACCCAGTACAAAAAAAAAGTTGTTGATAGTTATGTAGTTCTACAGACCGCATTGATATTAATACGATGCAAAATATAATTATTGTTAACTTGTATCTTCAAAGGAGTGCAAATAGCAGGCAATGCTACTTACACATTCCAACAAACGAACAACGTAAAAATGAAACCGAGATTAGATTTACGATTTCAAGACCAGAAAAGTGACATAAAATGAACAAGACCCACAAACCAATCTGAAGACCTTCGAAACAAATTTGGAAAATGTGTGGTAGTTGGTTTGACATAATAATGAAACTAATTTGAGAAGTTACAAAAAACTTAGGTACATTGGCGTAGCAACATATCGCGAGGCCCTGGGCGAGATTAGAATGCAAGGCTCCATCCGTTCTTCAAGTTTGGAATATCAATGTGAATCGATATACAGTCATCAAGGAAACGTCAGGAAATTATTATATTTATATAATAGCCTATAATAATAATTAATTTCTGACGAAAATTATATGTAATAGTACGCGACAGAGAAATTTACACTTGGCAGAGCTACATTAACACACTGCTGGAATTTTCATTAACCAAGGCAGTAGTAATAGTACGTTTTTAAGATGTTCTTTAGACAGTAAGACAACTGAAATATCCTTAAATAAGAACCTTTAAATATAACCTATATATTATTTAAAGAATCGTTCTTTGTTTCCTCATTTCAAAATTTGTAGGATGTAAATGTAACAAACCGTGGCTTAAGTAGAAAATATCGATGGACGCACATAAAATGTCTGTGCTTGATAGAGCGGGGGGAAGGGGCTGCGGTAAACCACAATCCTGTCTAGGGGACTAAAGTATCTACCTTCAAGGTCTTCGACACAATCGGTTTCAACATCAACAAATCTTAAAACGACAGTCATTTGCACCATAAGTGTGAAATCTTTGAGGTAATCAATTAATACAGCTAATTTGACTTTTTTAATTAGCAATTTTGCCTTTCTTGCACATTAATTGTACCAGTTTACTTTGAATTTTAGGGCTTAGATGATAATAATAATTGTGAATCTCATTTTGTTTTTACGTCTTAATGTTCTTGTAATATTAAATATTTGACGCAGTGGTGTAACAAAATCGTAAAGTACGCGTCCGCAAGAAACAAATTTGGGTCCCTCAAGTACAATCAGATTCTTCCAGGAAATGTATGTAATTACTTAGAATGGCTGGTTGTGGCTACACTTACATTAATAATTATACAAATCGATGCTCTACCTCTGAATTTTCACAACATATCTTTCTTTGACATTTATGTATTCAAAAGAAGAAAATACAAATACTTACTTATCCCCTTCCCCGCCCCTCTTAACAGCTGGGTGGATAAAAATAATGTTTTTTTTTATTATTTTTTTTATTTTTTTTATCTAAATCGATCTTTTCTTTGGCATCGTACACATAGACATATTTTTCAAATAGAAAGGCTTTTTCTCATAAACGGCCCTGTAAAATATTTGAACAGTTTGATTAAAGCAAATAACAAATTACATGTAAATATGCATTTCTCTGTTTCTGGAACTGAACATAATGAACGTAATATGAAAATGTTTGTTAATGAAACTATTATAATTTCAGTAACGTTTCTTACAGTGCAAATATAAATTCTGGATGTACTTTATACTTTAACTTAAAATAATATTTACAGTCTTTGTAGCCGAATTTTGAGGTTTTAATGATAGTTATTGAATTTTAAATCAAGGGAAATTTAGCTGTTTTTTTTCAGATGACATATTACATTTATTTTCGTATGAGCTTCACCCCATCAGGACATATATTTTGTTTCCTTTATTTCCTTTCTTAGAGCATAATAAACACCATTAAATGAATACGAGATTAATATACTTTCACAAAAAGTGATTCTGATATCTACAAATTTCTTGTGTACATTATTCTGTAATTTTATTTAAAGTGATTTCAATAAGTGATTTTTTAAAATAGAATTCCCCAATTTAAATTTTGATTTAAATCAAACCACCTTGCTTAACAGAAAGCTGGCTTCTGGACAGCGAATGACACTTTTACATTAGATCTTGCCCTTTCTCGTTCAAGAGTGAGATTACTGAGTCCGGTAAATTTGGACTGCATCATACCATTCGACACTACCTTCCAGAAGTTTTTGCTAAGTTTCAATTTTGAGAAAGATAGTTCTTTCTTCGTGGTTGTTACTTGAAGAGTAGGAAACAAACAGAAGGCGGTACAGGATACAGAGAACACTGGAAGCTAGTGTAGAGCTATCAAGGAGTAGAAACTTTGCCAAACCACTTGATTTCAGATTTAATCACATTCCTAAAACGTAAAACTTTATCAGGATATTCTGAAGATAAATCATCCTCGTGCCCGCTACAGAGGGCAATAGCCGCATCTGAAGTTGTAGGAACGAAGGAAGAACTGCTAATATTATCCATACCCTTCTTCAGTTTAAAACACCGGAAGCATTTAAATGCCCCATACTTTGCTCCGTGGCAGTTTGAGGTGCTTTATCATTAACATATTAAAATCGGGTAGGCTATGCAAGGTCACGACACAGAAGAAAAGCCTAGACAAAGCGCTTTCTATTCAAGAAAATAGTAATTCGATAAAATTGTCCAAGCAATTTTTGCGTTAATGTTTCACATGAGAAATGAGAATTGTTTTGACATTTTGGGGCCCCTTAGGCTTAGAGCTCCCGCCCGCCTCTGATTTGACGTATTCATGCAAATTATAACGTTAAACTAGAATATAAAGCCAGATAAAAAAATGTTTTAATTTTATTGCCCACAAAAATTAGCCTTTTCTTTCTCACTTCCATTTATTACGTTTTTCGTATCAACCTCATGGGAGGCGAGGCCCCTACATGCGCGAGGCCCAGGGTGGTCGCCCACTTCACCCATCCCTTGCTACGCCAATGGTTATACAACCTCAAGGCACCTGCGCCTAGCAGAAATTCAAATATTTCCATGCGTAGTGAAATATAATGGCCGTTGGCAACACTGACAGGAGTGCTCGCTTCTACTTGCAAGAACTACATCGAGTCTCACGGGTCTTGTTAAGACCCGGGTAATAGAAAAGCTTGGCAGGCATCGATGCCTGTGCACAACTGTGACGTGAAGCTCGCTTGCGCGATGTCGAACACCTGGGCTTGACGTGCGTGTTGCATATTATTGTAGGCGCGCCTCCTCGCAGACGGGTTTGTTCCGGGTCTTGTGCAGGTCTCTAATCCTCATATTCGCAATTAGCCAAAAGTGGCAAAAACGCGAAGTAAATAAATCAATTCATTCATTCACTCACTCCACAGAGTATCGAACCCGGGACCCCTTGATTACAAGGCGTTGTAGTTGGCAAGTGGATTTTATTAAGGGTAATAATATGATGAGTATTATTATGAGAGGAAAGAAGACTTCACAGGATTCTTGTTGGGAAACCTGATGGTAAGAGACCTGTAGGAAGGCCAAGACAAAGATGGAGGGATAAGTTGAGATGGACCTAAAGGAAATCGGTAGGGATGGAAAAGAGTATATAGATCTTGCTCAGGATAGGGACAGCTGGAAGGCCTGTGTTGCTGCAGCCATGAACCTTCGGGTTTAAGAAGGATAGAGAGTTAGTTAGTAGTAATAATAATAGGAGCATCAGTTCATTACGCCGAAAAG
Organism: Lepisma saccharinum; assembly: GCF_977018435.1. Classification (NCBI taxonomy): domain Eukaryota; kingdom Metazoa; phylum Arthropoda; class Insecta; order Zygentoma; family Lepismatidae; genus Lepisma; species Lepisma saccharinum. The sequence continues at coordinate 25,650,902 of NC_139238.1, forward strand.
CCGGGAATTAATCAAAAGTCTTTTTTTATAAAAGTGTTTAAAGCTCTTATATAAAAGTGTTCTACAAAGACAAAAACCAAGAAACCTGAACAATATTACCCAAGAGGAAACATTTGATTCTGCTTTTTGGTTCACTTGAATACTTTCACATAAAGTATGTATAAATTGACAGCCTTTTATGTTAACAAAAGAGGCGAGGCGAAAAGAAATAGAGGACAGCGCCTCAATTCATTCGCATTGACTTAATAGCAGAGGACGGTATTTTGAAGTTCTCGTCTGAAAGAGAAAATGAAGAAATGACGACAATTACCCTGTCAAGAGGCTTGAAACATGCGACCATTTTCATTATCGGTAAAAAGAAAACTGCTTGGAACCAATAAGAAATTGTCAGATCGATATGAGTTCATCGTCATTAAAGTGACACAAATGTCTCCTTTGTTCATTTTTTTATTGGAGTGATGTTATCTGCTGTCCTGCTTGAATTGAACTTATTCATGTCCTATTTTCTGTGCAGACGTAATGCCATTGTGAACAAAACAAAACTTCTGCATATAGCCAAAAGTATTTTGTATACGAAATGAGACCAAAGTTAGGGATAAGCATACCTAAGGCTTGGAAAAGAGAATATTGAACTTGGTTAAGGTGACAGGTACCGAAGGTGGGTAAAAACCCAAAGGTATTTTATGAAGGTATCCTGTACCTACATGGTCGTGAGGTCTAAGGCGTCAGGCTTCGGTTGATTTGCTTTATTTTACTTCGCTTTTTTGTGCCACTTTTGGCTAATTTGCGAAGATGGGGATGATGAAATTGATGAACACTCACAAGTATCCATGCCCAGGTCTGGATTTCAACCCGAGACCCCTGGTGCGGTAACGCGATGTGCTAACCACTGGGGCCGGCTGTTAGGCTTTGGGCTTAGGCTACAGGACACATACGGGTTCGAGTCTCCTAGGGGGAACCATAGCAACTTTTCTCCTGAGATTTTTCGAAAGAAGTAAATGACTGTTTTAAAATGAGAGGAAAACGTTGAATTGTACATGTTTATAAAAACTTGTAAAAGAGATATTGAAAATAGTCATAAAATATAAAAGAAATAAAAATGCATAAGATTGTGCAAATTATACTTTAAAAATTGAAACATGTGTGACTTATTTGAAAATGGAATACACACACGCATACTGATGCTATCTCTGCCGAATTTTACAAACCATATACATATAATTCAATAATATGTTTATGAGCGCACAAAGTTATAAATATTGGTTAACCTTTGTAAACTTGCTCATAAAAATACATTTTAAAATGTTGGTATAAAAATAGAGCATGGTGTACGTGACCAGATTCAGAGTACTGAATTTCTCGCTTAGTATCTACACTCACAATATAACCAAAAACAAATGAGTTCAGCAGTTTTGTAAATTTTCAAAGCCTTTCCTCACCTCAGCTTGGAAAGGTGCCAGCAGCCCAGAACCTGTTGCAGAATCTAGAGGTCTCTTCATCAAGATGGCAAACCTATCCTCTCCAATATTCACCGAATAGTCAAGCACGTCATGGTAGTCATCGTAGACGGGCACAAAGGCTGCGGCGAAATCAACCTCCTGGAAGCAGAGGAGAGAAATTAGCATTCAAAATTATTTGTGATTTCTTGAAATTCATTAAAAATACATTTGTAGTATACGTACATAGGCTATACGCGTACGTAGGATAGTAATCTGCATAAAGAAGTTTGGGTACAGAAGTGTTTATAAATCATTGTCAATTGACTGTTCGGGATCTTTCACTAAACACACAGCCACGAAAATAGGCGGCTGGGCAGAATTGCGCTGTTGCCACATGTGGGAAAAGCAAAGGGAGAGCGGGACAAAAGTCGCTGGTTCCCGCGCACTGTGTGGCAACGTCAACCGAGCTGCGTTGCCTAGTTCCAGCGTCAGGCCGACCTCTCTCCAGGGCACTTTTGTGTCATCCCTGACCCTTCGAGCAAATACTGTCAGTTTCTATCACATGGATTACAAAGACCAAATCTATCTTTCGTTCTCTTCGTAACGAACTGCTGCTCGTTGGGACCTTACCAATAATCCTAACCATTATGCTTGGGTGATGTAGCTTTGTCATTCATTCATCCTCACTGGTGAGCACTCGCCCTTGGCAGATAACTTGATGGTAATGGGCGAGAGGTTACTTTTCACACTTGAAATGGCACAACACTAGGAATTTGGGTTTGTATCTTCCAGTTTATATCAACGTGGTTAGATAAGGATATTATATGTCTATTCGATGATGAAGAGTTCCTCGGAGAAGACTCTTTGAGTTGCGCTATGCAGCTCGCTCAAACTCCCCGATCTTTCTCGTTCCTCGATCCAAAGCAAAAGACCCCACGTCGCCCGTTACACTCTAACTTATCCTTTCTTCCACCACCTGGTTATTGCTCCCTAATACTAGTTGATCAGCAACTTACTTTCAATCAACCAGGAAGATTGATTTGATACGAGGGTCACTATTTATATTTTGAGCCTAACAATGAAAAAACAGGAATTTGGCATTGAAAACTGCTTTATTGTTTTTCGAAGTATTCTCCTTTATGGTCAATACACTTTTGCATTCGTTCGAACCATTTGTCAAAGCAGTTTTTCCAATCTTCTTGAGACACCTCCATAATATGGTTTTTGAACGCATCAACGGCGTCTTCCGCCGACGAAAATCGTAGTCCACGCAATTTATTCTTGACATTCGGGAACAAGAAGAAGTCATTGGGTGCCAAATCAGGACTGTACGGCGGATGACCTATCAATTCGATTTTTTGACTGTTCATAAAGTCGGTTGTTAGACGAGATGTGTGACAGCTGGCATTGTCTTGATGAAGAATGATCCGACGGCGTTTGTTTGTTTTCCGTATTTGACCGAAGACCTCTGGCAAACAAATTGTTGTGTACCATTCACAGTTGACCGTTCTACGTTCCTCTAAAGGCACAGTTGCTACATGACCAATTTTCCCGAAAAAACAGGCGACCATTTGTTTCGATGTGCTTCGAGCGCGAACAACTTTTGTTGGATTGGGTTCATCTTGCAACACCCTACAGTCGACTGCTGTTTACGTTCCGGCTCATATGCATATATCCATGATTCGTCACTTGTTACAATCTTATATACGTCTTTTGGGATCCAACGAGAACATACCTTTCTCACAGCTAAATGATCATGTAATATTTTATATATGCTGGTGGAACTAATGCCTATGGTTGCCTCAATCTCACAGTATGTCACATGACGATCTTGCAGTATTAGGTTTTGCACAGCATCAATGTTTTCTTGAACAACAACTGATTTTGGACGACCTTCGCGAATCTCGTCGGTGAGCGAATGGCGGCCACGATTAAATTCGTTATACCAGCGTTTCACAGTGGCAAAGGATGGGGCTTCATCGCCAAATGTGGAAGTAAGTTGATCGATGCACTCTTGTCTTGATAATCCACGTCGAAAATCGTAAAAAATCATCGCACGAAAATGTTCACGAGTTAATTCCATTTTATTGTTGTCGCGCAATCTCCAAGGCAACATAAACAACACAAATCAAGCTATTGACAAAACATTTGAAGTACGTTATGGTCAATAATGCCAGACGATTCCGTGCAAACGTCAAATCGTGCCTAACTTCAATCAGTGTTGCCAAGGCTCAAAATATAAATAGTGACCCTCGTACTGACTTAGCATTCTTTGAATGCTTGAGAGAGTAACGGCCGACGAAGGAGGTTATTGCTTTTGGCTTGCTACTTTTCTCTAATCAGGGGAACCTGTTACGTCTTAAACCTCCGAAAACACGGGGTTGTGCTCCCACGTGGGAACAGCGCGAGCTTCTGCCACCCGCCTAATTTCATGGCCGTGCGTTTACATGGGATTGCATTCCCTCCTTGCTGGTTGAACTCGTGCAAGAGGAAAGGGTGCACACATAGATACAGGAAACTAAACGGGCTGTTCTTTACTTTACACATACTTCAAATCTCTTTATGAAAGAGCATTTACCATTTATGTAAACTTCTTGCCCGTGAAATGTATCCACGCTTCCCTTCTTTTCGTACGTAAATCCAAGAAGAACGGTACAAGGACAAATCTTATTTGAGAAGCAATGAATGATAGATAGATTGACCGTCACCAAATCGATTGAACAACACACGAACAAAAAGGAATAGAAGAAAGAAAACTTGTCTAACCTTCGGTTCATTGTAAGTCGCGCACACAAAGGTACAGTGCGCCTTTGTTTACCGAGTAATGAATTATAAATCGATATCAGTCAGATCGATGTATGAGTGTGCAACAGAGAACAGAGTTCAACCAAGAAATATAATTGTTGTTTCTTTCAGGCCAATGCCGGAAAATGAGATCAAGGTCTGGCCTAATAAGGCAGGCAGCAAATCGTAACAATCCAAGGACATGAAAACTTTTCAAGCATACGTATGTTTATTCACATAAATTATGCGTGTGTCATTGTTCCCCTTCGTTCGCATTTATAGTTTCTACTATCCGTGACAAAAATATTGAGCCTTCGGTTTACGAGCTTGTAAAATTGAACGCCGTGGGAGGAAAAAAATCAAATATACCTCATTGGAAAGCTTCACGTATCTACTTTTTAATAAGCGTTATTTGAAAATTAATCTTAACTTTGTTTTCTTACTATAATGAAAAATTCACTGAAAAGTGTAGTTTTTCTTCCAATTTTCACGAACAGGGAACTTAACACCATACAGTTCATAATCTATTGTACATGTAATCTTGAGACTTTGTCTACTTGAAGTTTGATTATTTTTGGACATCTGTAGAAAAATCAAATGCTTATTTTTACTAGATACTTAAAAAATTAACATTTTAGGGAAACGTGCAAACTTGAAATGCATAATTACAAATTCAATGAAATTGCAAAAAAACTGTTGATATCGCATTTGATCAAATTCCAGAAGTTCGGGGTGTGTACCTCAAATATGGTTCCAGATATTAATTATTCTTTCGCACTCCTAATATGGTAAACGGGCGCATGACGTATGGCGGGGTGCAGCCAATGTGAGACTCCGCAGGCTCAAGGCGACTTCCACAGTGTTGCCGCTTTGCTGCACTTCGCTGCGAGAATCGCGCAAGTGCGTTCCGTCGAGCCGAATCAAAGTATTGTCGCAACATAAAATAATGAATGAAATATTTTTCATATTGCAAATGGAGTACTGCTGTACTGCAGTTTTTTTCTCCATTTTTTTCCAGCTTTTATCTTCATATGAACGTTGTCTCCTTCGAAACCCGGCGAAGGTACATAGTGGTTCGGATCCCACTTTAAACTGTAAGTCCAGTCCCGATTAGCCTACCTGTGCATAAAGTAGACATAAAGAGAGAAAACAACAACTCAACTCTGTTTTACATGAACATCATTTTCCCAGTATTATTTTATATCGCACATTTAAACAGATATATTGAGTGCAAAGATGTTCGATGAGGACGATTTGAATGAAGTCTATGAGAGATCCAGTCTTCTTTGTATACAATAAAAACGCACCTGCTGTGTACAGCGATTTCACAACAAAGGGAAACAGAGAGAGGTGCATACTAGCGATAGCAAAGCATAAAAATTATATTTAAAAAATTGTGCATTTGAAGCCTTCACGCCAACTAACATTTTAAAATATATTTCGAGCAAAAACGCATGTAAATTGTGTTTATCTCGCAAAATTCACTTAAGCATTGTATCCAGTAGTGGTGGTGGTCTCAGCATTTAACGTGTTGCTATACATTCCATCTGAAATATAGCTTTTATATTTTGGTCTGTTTCACAGCTGCAACTCTTGTAATAAGCAAGGAGTTGTGGGTTCATTAAGAGAGACAAAAGGACTAAAAACATTAATAAATTTTCAAAAAATATAATGAGTGAAAGGTAAAACTATAAAATGCTTTTCATAATGGATTCTGTTGAACTGGATAATTAAAATAAAAGTCGTGTATCTTTCTTCTCACCACACCTTGGAAAAACTCACCCAATAAAATATTGGGTCGATGCAATTTTCTGTTGTTCCCATTCTCTTTACATACATTTTTCACTGTGCTGACGTAACCCCCAAACACTCCGCCGTGCACTTGACATCTTGGCTTATGTCGTGAGATGCGACCATTTGTTTCTGCTGGTCGAAATATCTCTTGGCACTGACTATCATTTCTTTTGCACCACTATAATATTACCGTCTTGCCATTTTCATGCAACAAAAAAATCACTTCACAGAACCGCCATCACTCAATACTGTGCGTACGAACAATTGATTCATTGATTGATTTGGTGTTTTAAGTCCACTTTATGCACAGTAAGGCTAATCGGGACTGTACCTAAAGTTTGAAGTGGGATCCGAACCACTATGTGCCTCTACCGGGTATCGAACCTAGGACCCCTTGATTACAATGCAACGACGGCGTACGAACAAAGACGCGAATTTGTGAGAGACCGACTGCCTGGATAGAATGCACGTAAGGATTATTATGTCTATGTGGGAGTTCAGGGAATAATTCATGGCAGGAATGTATACACAGAAGTGACAAAAGAAAATTTCCGCATCTCTACAATGCTTTCTTTTGCGCAACACATCGTTTCGGTTCATTTCCCGTGTCAAACCCAAAGCTGCTTGGACGCGGAGTTTAAAGGGCAAGCGGCAACGCTTGGCAACAAAGCTCACTCGTTCTAAGAGCGTTGTTAGCAACGATGTGAATTGCGCGGGAACCTGTTGCCAAGAAAAAGAATTCTCTCTGTTGTTTTCAATTTACATAGTGTGCAAGAATGAGATATGAAAATTTGATTTTTATTCCACGGCCATCATTTTGATATGCATTTCATGACCATTGGGCTTACCATTACCGAGATTGCATTAATCTTTAATTGTGGCTGTTCTGCAGCTGATAGTACCATTATATTTGGCTGAGATGTTTCCACATAACCAAGCTTTAACCACAAAAAAATCATATTTTTAAGATGGTTTTACACGAAGCTACACACACACTTGAATTCGACTTTTGTAAAAAAACGCACGCGAAAACTTCACTTTTACGAACATTTTTGTCTGAATATGAAACAGACAGAGTTAAAATCACTTTGTCTTGCTTTTGTCTAAAAGCAGACACTTGTAGCTTTCCAATAAAGTTTATTTGACGTTTTTCCTCCCACGGAGTACAATTTTACAAGCAAACAAATCGAGGGCTCAATATTTTTGTCACGGATAGTAGGCGCTGTAAGCACGTGAAATGAAGACTTTATCTATATTCTACAAAGCATTTCGTAGATATAAACTTCACTGTTGTGCTCTGAACACATCTCTGTTCTTTAGACTCAACAGCCATATGACTAGAGCCCTGACTAGAGCCCAGGTTTGTATGTAATTATATATTCTATTCCTTTCTAGATACATACCTTGAACAGGAATAACTGTCATGATTTAGCATAAGTTTTATGTTATATATTTTCCAGGATATTACATATTTTACATATTTGCTGAATTACTTCACATAAACAACATATTTAAGTATTTTTTCTATCTCGATTCTTTTCCCTATATTTTCGATATCTGAAACATGGTGAAAAAAATTTGTAGCTCATGTGATGTCATATTTTCTAATCAATGAGATGCGTAGTGCTTACGGTCACCTGCCAAGTCGAATGACAGGCTGAAGACAAAAAAAAGACAGGAACTGTTATTTATCGAAAGATGCTGGAGTTTCTCCTCCCCACCCCCTTTCTGGTTATACATGTATATTTTCGTTTCACTTTTAGGATTAGGTAATGCACTTACGTAGAAACTTCGCATCGGTGGACAAGAAATTTACTTTGTGTACGTAGGGAGTACACAATATATTCAGTTGTACAAAAAGTATAAAAGTAGCTATGTATTTTCATTCAATGTTCTTTCTGTAGATGCTTTTTTTTTACAATTTGTTTCGAACGTTGCAAAGAGCTCTACTATATATTTACATATTCTACAATAATTTGCAATGTGAAATGTAATTAATGGTTGACAAAATTTGCTTCTTAAATATGTGCACGTTGCTGTGCTTTTTGAGTTTATAAATTTGACAAATTTTAATTCGAACAACTTATGTCCTTAAAATTATGTTGAATATGTTCAAATAAAATAAATATCTAGCAGAAGTCTTGAAATTGCTTGGATATTCGATTATTAATAATATTACATATCCTTTGATACTACATATTTAGCTACATATCCTTTTGGTAATACATATTTAGGTAGAGTCACTCGGGGGAATACGCCCAACTTTTTTTTGGCGGTTTATAGCTTCGCTAAATGAAGAGTGTCGCAATGAAAAGGATGTCAAATGAAAGCTACATGTTTTGTTATTGTTACCTATAAGTTTTATTAATGTAAGTCTTATAGCAAAAGAACCAGAGAGAAATAAACTGATGAACGTCAATTTGGGCAATAGCCCCTATTAATGTTTACGTTTGTGAGAAATTGCATTGCACTTTGGACACATGGACGTGAATTTGATACATATTTCATGCAGCCACATACTACAACGAATACACTGGATCCAGTCACATTGTGGTCCTTTCTTATAATGCCATTATGAAATACCCATGGGCATATTGCACTTAATTTATGTGGGCATACCACCCCACAGCTACAAGCAGAAAATTGAATCACTGGGTTGGCAACTCTGAGCACCATGCGGCAGTTTCACTCTGCAGATATGTTTCCCTTACTCTTGATCTTTACACCAAATATAATTCAGTTTCTTTCTCTCTTGGAAATACTCTCGGCCAATTCAAATCAAAATTAACAAATCATCTTCTGGAGTCAACTTACCAATACTGAAAACAGGGAAATAAAATTAAACCTTCGTGTAAACTGGTAGGACCAACACCCACCGACTTTTTCTGTAATTTGACTATGTTTGTTGCGTGTGTGTTTATGTTTTACGTGTATTTTTTTTACTTACTGTTAGTGTGTATGTATTTTTGTCTTTATTTTTTATGTTTTTTGCGTCTTTCTCTTTTATTTTTTCTTGTGTTTTTCTTTTTTTGGTATCTTAATGTTCTTAGTTTTTATATATTTCATTTCTTGGTATCTTAATGTTTTTAGTTTTTATATATTTCCTTTCTTGGTATCTTAATGTTTTTAGTTTTTATATATTTCATTTCTTGGTATCTTAATATTTTTAGTTCTTATATATTTCAATTTTTGGTATCTTAATGTTTTTAGTTTTTATATATTTAACATAGAGTTAGCTATAAAAATAAATTTATAAAATGCAACGTAGAGATGGTTAAGTGGAAGAAAAGGCTTGTGCCTTAACTTCGCCATCCAGAACAAGAAATAAATAAATAAATATTGCACACTGTTAATACAGCAACGTCCAAATAATTATTACCTCAAAAATTGTCTTCTTACCTCATGAAATTAACCGTGAATGGCTTCAGATTCTTCTCACAAGTTCCAAACCTGCTGCCTCGTCTCACCACGGACGGCGCTTTCAAACAAAAGTCGCAGAGTTGCCATAACATTAATGTTGCGCGAGATACGAGGGGGTGGGCATTTAACCCCGATGGGCATATTCCCCTGAGTGACTCTACATATTTTATCAATTATTGTTACATTTTGTACTTTGATATTACATAAAAATCCGGAGTCTAGATTGTTCTTGATTAAAACATTTAAAACATGTTTAAAACAAAAACTGTTTTATTGGTTTATTTAAAAATAAAGCAAATTTTGCCACCCTGGAGATTCAGGATGCAAGTCAAGTAAAGGTGAAAAAATCACATGTGAGCACTTACTTTTCTCGTCAGCATCCCGATAATTCCAGACTTCCTGTCTCCGATTATGTCCAGCTCCGGAGTCTTGATCTTGTAGTTAAAGCCGAACTTCTTCTGCAAGAGTTCCAGGAATTGAAACGCCACCCCTTCGCCGACCAGCTTCCCATCCTTCTCTGTTACCACGCTTAGCGGCCAATCATTCTGTAGAGGAGAGAACATACAAAATCACACTTATAGCACACATTCAAGCACACACAGAAACAATAGATTGTGCTTACTGCGTGAAATATTTTGTTTTTAATTTTGATATGTACAACTACATTTTGTCTCGGGAATCCTTGTAGCAAGGTCGCGCATAACAGCAGAGAAGGGGAGAAAGTGAGCGGGCGGAGCAAAATTGCTGCGAACAACTGGTAGATGCAGCCTACTGTTGCGTTTAACTGTTAGCTGAAAGGATGGTGCAGCAAACTAATGTTACTTAACTGCTTTGGGGCCGGGCTACGAAACGAACGCAGGTTCGAGTCTTCTGGGGGAAGAAGCGAGGAAAGTGAGGGTCTACGAATGAGTAGCGTAACCCGCATGGAAACCTACAACAACGACTGGGGATTCGTCGTGCTGACCACACGTCACCCCATAACTGGTTGGGTGACATATATACAACACATATTATTTCAATACATTACATTACAGAAAAGATGTACATTGCGAGCGAAGCGAGCAAGAACATTTTTAGATCCAATTCTTGCAATTGAAAACAATATTGATTTAATAGGGCCCAAATAAATTAAATTTCACTGGACGCCATGGTATTCTCTCTTTTTCAAAGTTTTTTTTTCATTTAGGTCGCTCGGCATCCATGGCCGACTCCTGCCGCCCAGAAGCTACGGCTCTAAATTTGAGGAGACTGAGGAAAGATGGTATTGCGAGCGAAGCGAACAAGATAATTTTACGAAATGTAATTTTATTTGCATATAATTTGAAATCAAGGGGGGTGAATGCTCCTCTGTGCCCCCCTGCAGGTGTCCTTGGCCGTCAATGTTTGGCCCCCTTTGCCCCCCTAGAATTGACTTCCGTTGAAGGTTGAAGGGGGGCAATGCCCCCCTGTGGTTGCGCCGCGTTTCTCCGCGTCTCAGTGGTCGTCAAGGGCTGTTGCGCTACCGGTTAGCTGCAATGAGAATCCCGTACAGTACAACGATAAATAAGCCCTTTTAGGGACGGATCGCATGTTGGCCGATCTGTAATCGATTCTTCGGGTTTGCACGAGCCATAATGACCACACCCTCCCACTTTCGACCAAGTTAGATGCTGCTACCAGTTACAAAGGTGATGTTGGCTCTACCTTAAGTAATCAACACTCAATAATGGCATTAATCATTCTGATGGAAGATGTTTATGAAGTAAGATCTGTAAATAGGTAGTTTCTGCATTTCAACATCCACGCCCGTCTATTCTCTGAGTCCTCGACCATTATGCCTATGCGTGACCAACAATGGCACTCCGTTCACCCACATTCAAACTAACACAAGCATGCGACAGTTGTCTCATGGTAATTGCCTTCTCCCTTCGGAGTGTTTCTCGCTCACGCAACAATTAAGAGGAAATTTCTGCTAAATGACGGTTGACAACCTATTTGCCTTTCCCTGTGCATTTTCTTTACCTCGTTAGTCGTTAATATCTTGTGACTTCAGATGAAATAGTAATCTTTTAGAGTGAGTAACCATTCTCCTGTTTTCCCATCATAATAAATTACAAATACATTTCCTATTCAAGTCTAGCAAAAATATAAAGATCATTAAGCTTAGAAACTGGTGCAAACATTAGGCTAATATAACTGAGTTTGAGCATTATGCACAGATACGCTAATCGGGACTGGGCCTACAGTTTAATGTGGGATTCCAGCCAATGTGTGTCTCGACTGGGTATCGAACTGGGGACCCTTGATTGCAAGGCGATGACGTAACCGCTACGCCATCGTGGAGGCCCTTTAATACGTATAAATTAATGTAAACATTTTAACAAAGCTGAAGAAATGACAAACTATAAAGCTCACAGTATATAATCCCTCTCATTAATTAAATGTTTAGATTATGTTTTTTCACATCGTCCAATACGCACTACTTCATAAAATGTAATATTGAACCACCTGGTCACTTGATAGTGACACGATTTATGTAAAAAAAAAACATTCCTTTGAAAAAACATTGATTTCTGATTATTATAGTAAATAATACACTACTCACACAAAAGTTTGGAATATTGTTATATTAGCCACAAAAGTTCGGAATACTGTTATATTAGCCACAAAAGTTTGGAATATTGTTATATTAGCCACAAAAGTTTGGAATATTGTTATATTAGCCACAAAAGTTTGGAATACTGTTATATTAGCCACTAAAGTTTGGAATACTGTTATATTAGCCACTAAAGTTTAGAATACTGTTATATTAGCCACAATAGTTTGGAATACTATTATATAGCCACAAAAGTTCGGAATATTGTTATATTAGCCACAAAAGTTTGGAATATTGTTATATTAGCCACAAAAGTTTGGAATACTGTTATATTAGCCACAAAAGTTTGGAATATCGTTATATTAGCCACAAAAGTTTGGAATACTGTTATATTAGTCAGAAGAGTTTGGAATATTGTTATATTAGCCACAAAAGTTCGGAATACTGTTATATTAACCAGAAAAGTTCGGAATACTGTTATATTAGTCACAAAAGTTCGGAATACTTTTATATTAGCCACAAACGTTTGGAATATTGTTATATTAGCCACAAAAGTTCGGAATACTGTTATATTAACCAGAAAAGTTCGGAATACTGTTATATTAGCCACAAAAGTTTGGAATATTGTTATATTAGCCACAAAAGTTTGGAATATTGTTATATTAGCCACAAAACTTCGGAATACTGTTATATTAGCCACAAATGTTTGGAATACTGTTATATTAGCCACAAAAGTTTGGAATATTGTTATATTAGCCACAAAAGTTTGGAATATTGTTATATTAGCCACAAAAGTTTGGAATATTGTTACAGTATATTAGGTACAACAAGTGTGGAACATCGTTTTATTAGGCAATAGGTGATAGGCACTGTGGCATTTGTCGGCGAAAACACAATAACATCCAGCAGACAGATGTATATCAAGTGTTGTTGCATTCCAAGGCTGTGCCTATTACCTATTGCCTAATATAACAATATTCCAAACTTTTTGTGAGGAGTGTATCATATGGTTTTGGGGAGAGTAAGACATCTCAAATGAAACGAAAGAGCTTATTTTTCTTGAAACAAGGATAATATTTTCATTATTATAATATAGTTTCTAAATTTAATATATTCACAGGACACATTACGCACCACTGGGAATAAGAGAAAAGACATGGCAGAGGAAAATGAAACTGGGAGAGGAGTATGACAAGAATGCTGCCTGTCACCTACATCATTCAATGTCTTCTTCTCTAGTAAACAATACTGCACGGTACTGTTCCTCTAACATTTACTTTACCTCAGCTTCCGACACACTCAAACCCCTCCGAAGATTGAATTGAACTCAAACGAGAGTGCCACTTTATGTGAATAGAGGTGTACAGTCTTAGAAAAAAATACCTGGGCCACGGGACGTAGAATTTCGTAACGTCTTAAAGCCTGTTGTTTATGCAACCCAAATAACAAAATATTCGCTTAAGTTTGCCTGGTGATTCTGAGTTCTCGGGAAGGACATGACTCGTGCCCCAGCCACAACAAACAGCTGGGTGCTACGATGCCTCCAGAAGAAAATTTCAGGAACTGGTTTCTTGACAAGAGCTACTCGTAAGGAAATACTATTCTATCAAGTGATATTAGAGTCATTGTCAAGAAGGTTCGCTGAAATGATGGTTCTCATCACAGACCACATGCCACACGTTAATTGTTTAAGTCCAGTTCATGCACTGGACCTACAGATTAAAATGGGATTCGAACCAAATGCCTCTCTATTTGGTATTGAATTCGGAAGCCTTTCATTACATGGCGAAGACGTTACCACTACGAAATCAGAGAGGCAATGGAACCCCTTGAGAAAGAGATAAGCGAAAATTGCTACGTGACAAACCATATTTGCCCGTAAATTTTAAAAATAAGACAATATTTTGTACTGACAGTTTCGAACCGTGGGAGAGGCATATATTTTTTTGTACCATCGTCCATTTCACGAGTTTATAATTCTTCCTCACCGACACGAGTAACGCGAGTGGTAGAAGAAAAGCGAAGTAAAATAACTGAAACAGAAATAAAAGGAAAAAGCGAAATAAATTTTATTCATAATATTCTGCAGTCACTTGAGTTGTATTCACGGGATGCTATCTTTAATGAAAGCCGTGGTCTCTTCCTTGTCTTTTTCGCTTTCTTTGTGCTCTTGCTTCCCCCGTCACGATTGGTCTAAAACTAATTAATGCGACGTTAATTAAACAATCCCAACAACGAAACAATGCACAATCAACTGCACAAAACAACATTCCAAATGTTTTCGAATCGGAAAACAATTGAGATGCTGTAAAATGACTTAAGATGCAGTAATAAAGTGGGAATTCGGTACCGTATAGAATTAAATCGGTAGAGATGTTCGATTTGATTGGATGTTTGTTATTTAGAATTGCTATTCTTTCACTTTTGGCAAATAGCGACGATGAAGATGAGTGATGCTATGATGAAATTGATGAAGGGACACTTACCAAGGACACCCACGCCCAAGTCGAGATTCTAACCAGGGACCCATGGCATCGTAGCGCGCTGTGCTAACCACTTCTCCATGGAGTGGACATTATAGCATATTTTGTGTGCTCAATTGGGATCAATCAATGGAATGAATAGGCATATTATATGATTAATAAATTCATACCATAATACCATGTCATATTATTCGGCACGAAGTAACATCAGAGACATTCAATCTTGCATGTTTGCCTTTCAACTAATTCTTTGAATTCAGGTTAATCACAACAATAAGATAAATTATGAAGAAAATGATAGTGAATGTGGGATATTGACAGTTATTACGAATTACCTGACAGAAACAACATTAAGCAGGCTCGGTGGTCAAGCTCATTAAGTGATTGACATTCGATATCGTCGCCAAAGTTCCCGGGTTTGAGTACCGTCCTTGTCGGGGGTGTTTCACTATTTCGTCATCAATTTCATGTAATGGTCACTCGTCCTTATCGTCGCGATCATCGAACAGGGAATAAAAATTATAAAAATAAATACGATGGAAGAGTACTTATTTCATCTCTCACGAAATCTCGTAAAAAACCGGAATATATAAAATACATGTATATTCATTCACATACATTTTCGATTTCTATATTTAATTAATCGAGACCGAGAACGGAAGAGCAATTTTCAGTTCGACAAACCGAGAGACGGAGAAACTGTCAAGTCTCGTTTCTTCTTGGCATCTCCGTAATCGAGTTGTTCTGTTTGTCATTGGCTTTGTATTGGCAATTATTGTCATAATTCTTCCCCTGCAGGTAAACCATAACGATGAATTATGATGAAATGAAGCAGATAAAAGGGCAATAACAAGAAAGTCATGCCTGTTCGGGACTCCAACCCAGAACCTTATGTAACGAGATTTGAAATTCTGGAGAAGGCGTCCGTGTTTCGCTTGGTTTTCTCTTTCCTCTACTTCTCTTATATTATCATACATGTATAATAAAAATGGATCTCATACGATATGTTGCGATTCATAATTGTGCTGATTAGATGCTACAGATGTGAACTCCAACCTGCAATATATTATTCCCTTTTGTTTCGTATCTGGTTGAACATGAAATTTTCTTACACTGTGACAATTTCTTTCTTAGTTTTGGTTTGGTGCACAGATATGCTAATCTGGACTCGACCTTCAGTTTAAAGTGGGATACTAACCACTATGTGCATCCATCGTGTATCAAACCCGGGATCCACTGATTACAAGGCGAGGACGTTATCACTACGCCATCGAGGAGGCCCCATGACAAAATGTTATTCACTCGATCTCTACCATAATTTATTTCAGCATTTACATTTTCGTTTTCTTCTTCTTTTTTCCTTTTGTTAACTACTCTTATACAACTCTTTTTGCGTCTTCGAATTTCTTCTTGTTTCAGGAAAAAATAATACATGCAGGCTGTATAAAAATCCCCCGTTCAAATAGATAAAACGTTCACTCTCGAGAACTAATTTACATGTTTATCACTAACGTAACCATTAGAAAGCTATTGAAATGTTAACTGATATAACTGCAGATGAAACAATACTTACAGCCACTAACGAAATATCTATTCTTGTGTAGCCTCACAGACAACAAGTATCTGGTGAGTCATTCACTCTTGCTGACTACGGGCGAAGGTCACTGAACTAAAGGGTGGTGGCAAGCAAGCAGGCTTCTGCTCTATCAAAGACGAGGTCACGTGTTCCAGTATTCAATGGCGTACGAAATAAGGAGGAACACAGCTATCTGACGTATGTTTTGGTCCCGTCATTGCACTAGAACACTTTATCGTCGTGGCCTTGAAGTTCCCTCAGGGCACTCCTACGTAAAGGCTTCTCAGCTAGAAGGATATCTTCCCCATTGAGTGGAGGAAAAGTGGTTGCGTATAGAGGTCCTTCAACTTTCGTATTCTTTTTCATTTCAGAACCCGTGCTGTATCGTCGACTTAATCCAATCTATCCGATGTAGGTTTTAGGTTCTGTTTCTGTTCGGTTATTTCACGTTGTCTTCCTGCTTATGTTATTCGCGACGAAGGCTCTGGATTCGATAATCTGGACAATAACGGGATTGTGTTGGTTGCTTGATTTGGTGTCTTAAGTCCACTTTATGTCCTGTTAGGCTAATCGTGAATGGACCTACAGTTTAAAGGGGGATCCGAACCACTATGTTCCTCCACCGAGTATCGAAACCCGGGATCCCTTAATTACAAGGCGCCCACGATCCCACTGCGCCATCGGGGATTGTGTTCGAAACGAATGAATCAAATTTGAGTGATATGATATGCAACCATTGGAAGACTATTGAAAGAAAAGCTATGGGAACCTGCCCTATACGTCTTCATGGCGTAGCGCTAAGCACAGGTGAGAACTTTACCTTTTTTTTTTTGCATAAAGTGGACTTACAACAAAATTTAAAATTGCGATAAAGAATATGATAAGGTATTAAAGAATTGGGTCTAACACATTTTTTTATTGTTTACCAATGACATTGTTAACTAATATTCTTAGTTTCAGTTTCAAGATGAAATCGGCTACGAAATAAAAGGAGTGGGTTCATATTTCTGTTACGAAATTCCACTTTTGTAGTAGACCTGTGCCACACTAAGATGTGACATAATAAACAAATCTGAGACACTTTCAAAGTATTAAATTGCTATCTACGTATTTGGGAACAATCTTTCAATATAATACTTTTTTTGGACGCGTCAAATCATAGTATTTAATTCCTGTTTTAGCAGCTTTAAGAAACCTGATTTGGGGGGGGGGGTTACAAATGCCCTTTCTGCTCCCGTCAAGTTACGCCTATGACAAACAGGAATTCAAAGTAAAAGACTGTCCCGACTAAATCGGGAGACACGTCTGATAGATTTACAATTGGGAAAATCATAATTAAGCGTGTAGTTGAAAACAACCTATTTTCATATATTGCACGCAGATCTACTTTTTCTGCAATGTGGATCAAGAACTGGGGACGTGGAGAAGCACAACACCACTCCACGTAACCAATAGTCACGTGACCCTCTTTGCTTTCCTGTCATGTTGACCTTCGCGTGGAACACATTTCTCGGTGTTAAGACAGGCAAAATCACCCGATCATCGAAGGGTGCAATATGTGTTGCCTACCCTCCTGCATTACTTGCTCCTATTAAAGCCTTATGGGGAAGAACTTTTTTCCATGACTGTACATTGAGTTTCTGACTTCGTTGAAATTCTCTCACTTCAGTCTCTGGGACATTCGGCGAAACGGGAGTAACCCGAAAAACTACACAGGAAGTCGAACTATTGTCGCTCTTGCAGAATTCAGGTGGTCTGTACCTAGTGCACCTTCTTTTCCATGTATAAATGAGTATGAACAATGGCGGCGATTAGTGGGGTGCGAGGGGGTGGGGCAGTTGCCCTCCACTTTTCGCCACTTTTGCCCTCACACTAAGCTAAATCTTATCTAGAAAGGGAAATTTACTGTATTACCCCCAGTTTTGGCACTTGCCCCCCCCCCGGTTATGAGACCCAATCGCCACAACTGAGTATGAATATAAAATTATACAAAATTTCCATCAAATGATTATTTAACCTACATAAGCTAACCTTACATCTTGGCTGTTCCACCCCACTGACTCATGGCCACTTTGATCGAAGAGTTTTTTATTGTGCAAGTTATCTTGTGTTCGCATGTTACGGTTGCGTTTTGGCGGTCTATCAGATCTTCTTTGTTTGAGAATGGCGGCAACCTGTCAGCCTTCTAGGTATTCATGTGTTTGAGGAACAAAAATCAATTGTTCTTTGTCAAAGACAACTTCTTGAACATCCTTCTCATGAAAGGCATTCATTCGTAGAACACGATCCACAATATTTTTTTTTCCAAATCAAACATGTATTTCAAATAAAGGAAGTAACCAATGAGATGCATTTTAGAGGAAGCGGAAATGTGACTGTGACGTCAAGGTGAATATTGTTTTGGTTGTATCTGTATATGAAATTAAGAAACGGGCCCATTGGCGTGTTTAGCTGGAGGAGGTCATGTCTCTCCCAGATAAGATGACTAAGTTTATGAAAAGTGATAATATCACTAAATATCGATGAAGAAACATGTTTTAGAAACATGAAACTGAATTTTTGTAATAACTAATTCATTTTAGTAATGTATATCCCATGCTGTTAAAGAACAAAGTTTTATAAGAAAGGTTAATAATGGACACTGAAGCATGCTTCCGCTGAACCATCCCCGACAACGTAGTGATAACGCTGTGGACTTGTAATCTAGAGGACTTGGGTTCGATCTCCGGTGCATAGTACAATGGTTCGGATTCCACTTTGAACTGTAGGCCTAGTCCAGATTAGCCTTCTGAGCATGGAGTAGACTTTAATTGAACTTTGACTTTTCTTACAAAAAATTACATTGGTGGAGATAAATTGGTATATACTAGAAGCAGGTCCTTAGCCAGAATTTTATTTTTGGGGCCTCATCCTTATCAGCAGCTACCATCTAAAGGCGAAAAGGAATGGGGAAGAAGCCCTGAACATGAATTTCTCAGTATATTACAACTTATCATACAAGATGTTTAATCCTGCTAATGAAGTAAAATTAATTACCACTGTACACTATTTGAATTAGATATTTGTAGGATTTCGGGGGGAGGGCTTCAACCCCCGGAGCCCTCGCTCTCTCTACGTACCTGTACCCCTCTCCAGAGAAGCTAAGTGGAAGAACAAAGTTTTATGCATTGCATTTCTTCGATATTTTGTTTCACGAGAGCAGTATTTACAAATTAGGCGTGTTCAGTTGACACGTCCTTTCCCATTGCACTAATATTTATTGTTATTAATTATCTTTTCTCTTGTACAAATGTTTATTGTTCTTTAATCTTAATTTCTGTAATTTACCTATCACTGATAATGTCAGGATAGTGACTAACCTGTATATACTTATCTTGTAAGGGTTGTTACCATGGCAATTACGGGTGTGATTTGTCTTGACTTTGAAGTTCGGGCTCGGTTTTTGAATAAAGTGATCAAGTTGAATTAGAAGAAGTTTAATTTCTTTGAGTGACATGGATTATATGTTAGGCATATAAGTATTTAGTTTGCTATGAAGTAAAATAGACTTCCTTTTTCTTAGTGCAAACATAACTTTGATTTTATTTGACGAACTAACGGAGAGATATTACCCCATACCCTGAGAGGCATCAGGCGAATGCTTTCGAGTCTTTTATGTGAACGTATTATTTGCTCTTTTAGTTAAATCGTGTTCTTTTGACTTAAAAGAACGTGTCACAGTAGAACGAAACAAATTTTTTCGGACTTCAGAAATCGTGGAGAGCTGGAATAAATGATTGTGAAGCCATAGAAAATATGAGGCATTACGTCACTTTGCGCGACAAGGACATTATACATGCATGCTATTGCGCCATGGCAACAGAATGTTTATATTTGTGTATATCACGGTGTCGATAAAACGAATCGTTATGTCTTCCACTACGAGGTTAGTGATAGGTAATGAAGAAGTGAGGCCCAGCAATATTCCAAAACATTACATTATCCGGCAAAGTAAAGTAACAGTCGTCCTTCAGATCATAGGCATGCGGAAGAGGGTTGCTTGGGCACCGTCTAATGTGTCCTCAAGAAATACAAAATGTAGAAACTACCATTAAAACAATGAAAACAATGTTTTAAAAAAGTATGCTATTTCGTTTCCTTGAGGCAAAACTCTCTCTCCCCTAAACAATATGGTATTGTTTACTATATAATGATCAGTAGGACTAGGAGTTTTATGACCTAAATATCACCAAAATATGCAAAATAAAATATGCTCTTATGACCTAAAATTGTACAAAATATGCACTATAATTTCAAAAATATACCCTTATAACTGGACTGTTTCAAACATCAATATCTATATGCTCAGATATTTTCACATTCGTACTATTTTTTGTTCACTTTATGGGCCCTACGTTGCAATCCACGATGAATACTTTCTGTAAATTTTCAAATGAAAATTAATAGATTTTGCTGCAGTAAAAAGAAAAAAAAACACCTCGAGTGAACCTGGGAGTATGAATGAATCCACTTCGAATGTGACTGCATATTTCTTGAAAAAGCTACAATATGCTGAATATAACCGAAAATCCATCAAAATATGCTCTACCACACAGAAATGGCTAAATATGCCAAAATATGCCCTTAAGAAGCACCTTAATTTAATTAGTTTCTTCATAATATGAATTTCCATATATATTTATGGAGCACATCGCCCTTACAAAAATAAATATGCTAAGCCATGAAAATCCTACCCCTAATGATCAGTAATCGCGTACCAAAGTCGATGTTTTTCACTTATAAATTGCACAGTGTACTAACTATCTAGTCACCGGGTACAATATTATATTTTATGAAGTAATGCGCATTAGAAAACTTGAAAAAACTGAACGTACATATGTATTTATTTAATGAGAGGGATTCAGCTCATATTACCTGTAGAGATATGGCTTTGCATGGTATTGGATTTGTTCCAGTTGGTTATTCTGTACCAATATTGACTTTCAATTGTTTACTTTCCTTATTTAAATAATACAAATATTGTCACAATGATAGGAAAACATATCATTTCTGTGAAAAATGAACGTGAAGTAATGACAAATGGGCCAACATTGTCCAGATAGGCAGTTGTCAACGCCAAAGAAATTAGCCTGCACACGCTTATGCTTCAGATGCATTAACTTCACTTGATCAGAACATTTACAGTACAGAATCTCTAATAATTTCCATGCACGCTGACGCTGAAGTTTCTTGACAATTTATTTTTGAAGTGCCGTTTCTATGATGTTTATATGATCTTAATTTGTTTTCCTCTACAACTGTCGCTCGAGGAGTTTATACAGTTATGTTCATTCCTAATAGATCCACATGCAAACCATTGTTTGCGAGATTTTCAAATAGAGGAACCTACAGGGCATCTCATTTCAGGAACCCTTTTATTTTGAGATATACGTTTTTCTCCGACCAATATTGCCTCTTGTACTTGCGTTGGAATTTCATAATGATTTGTGTTTATACACATCTGACAGATTTTACACATTTTGCATTTGTGCTGCCACCTGTAATGCTTAATGGAAACTAATTCACACACTGAATAAATTACGCTATTTGTGGAACTTTCCTGAATGAACTCAAAGTTATACCAGGGCATTATCTCATAATTTTCTACTTGATTTTGGATGGATCCCCCCTCCCCAACGGGTGTCCAAGGAAAGTTTTCTGAAGCCGACTTAATTGCCTGGTGTAAATGTGCGTTATTCTAACGAGGTTCCCTGAAACGGACAATCTCTCTCTCTCTCTCTCTCTCTCTCTCTCTCTCTCTCTCTCTCTCTCTCTCTCTCTCTCTGGAGGATCAGTTCTAGCCTTAAAAAGTTGAAATGCATTCAAAAATAAATTAAAATGTTCTCGAATAAATGAAGTTCCTCTTCCCTTTACACTATTTAGTTGACACAAGTGTTTCAATTCCCCGCTGGCGCAGTGGTAGCGTCATCGCCTTGTAACCAAGGGGTCCCGGGTTCGATACTCGATGGAGGCACCTAGTGGTTCGGATCCCACTTTAAACTGTAGGTCCAGTCCCGATTAGCCTTACTGTGCATAAAGTGGACTTGAAACACCAACTCAATCAACCAACAAGTGTTTCAAGAGATTACTAGGGAAGGGAGGCCTCTCATAAGGACAACGATGCCGTGTGTAAACCCAAGTGAACAATCATTACACTAACATTAATCTTTCATTTTCACATTGCCTCAGTTAAATATTTCGTGAGCCTCTAGTGTGGCCGCGGTAGCTCAGTCGGTAACGCGTCTGACTACCATGCTCAAGGTCCCGGGTTCGATCCCCGGCCGGTTCAAATCCGGGAACTTTTCTAACGATGGAAGCGGCCCCGGCGCCCACCCAGCGTCGAATAACATGAGTACCTGGGGGAAACCCTGGGGGGGAAAGGCGGTCAGGGGAGTGATGCTGATCACATCACCCCCACTCACGACCGGATCAAGAAAGTGTGGGGCGTTACCCCCACACCCCCTATGCGCCTTCATGGCGTGGTGCTATGCACAGGAGAACACTTTTTACTTCTTTTCTTACCTGATGGCGTAGTGAAAACGTCGTCGCCTTGTAATCAAGGGGTCCCTGGTTCGATACCCGGTGGAGGAGGCACATAGTGGTTCGGATCCCACTTTAAACTATAGGTCCAGTCCCGATTAGCCTGTCTGTGCCCAAAGTGGACTTAAAGCAAATTCAACCCACGCCTAGAGGGCGATCCAGGGGTCCGCTGCCCCTTAAAAACTTAAGCTTGGTCTGAACGTAATGTCTTGTCGTCAATCTTGCATGGTAAGGTAAGTTTGACATATAAGACTGGCGCAAAACACGCGGTTACACTATTCATTCTTTCTGTCAATCTTTTCTTCAGTCGTTCCAAAGACGCTATGGATGAAGGAAGCACTATTGATAAATATGGGGCATTCCATTTGAAAGTGGCCCTGAACATCAATTTTTAAAATTAAATGCAATTCTGTAACTTTATCCTATCTTGTGAGTGAAAAATTCAAAATTGTCATTTTCATAAACATTCAAGTGTTACACATAATTAAATTAGAAGTTAGTAGTATTGTGAGATTATTTTAACTCTTCTATTTACCTTTGTTTTCTATTGTGTCCCACCCGTGACACAAAGAAACAATTAATTTCTCTTTTAGCTGCTACATTTCCCGTTTAACTCCACTAGAATATTCAAAGGCCCATTACCTTCTCTCTCTCTGTCATAAGTAATTGATGATGACAATTCACAGGAATTAAAATACATTTCGTATTAAGTGAAGAGGCAGTGTTTTGTTTGTCCCACACGTGACACAAAATTGTTCACTTATAGCTACATATTTCATTGCTCAGAAACTGAGAAAAATGTTGGATAACTATCAATAGAATAGTTACTTTAATATCAAAATTGTAGCCCGCGGGTTCCAGCTGTGACAATTTAATGCCCCATATAATTTTAGTGTGTGCAGTGAGATTGAAAAAGGAAAAATTCAAATCGCTCACGGTGGTCTGGAAAGTGGTTTCATAAGGGGGTAAATTCTTACATTTCAATTTGCTCCGTGAATTACGGCAGGAACATGAGGATTGGCGAATTATTTACGTATGGATATGGGCAACCACTGCAAATTATTAACCCTTTTGGTACTAATTTACCGCTACTACTGCCGGATCAAAAATTTTAGATACTCTAGTTTCGACTCGAATGAAAAATTAACCAGTTGACTTACATAAAAACTAATTACATCAAAATTTAGCTTATTCAATTCTGCGTTAATCTATGCTAACCAATTTTTTTTTCGAGTATACCTTGGATTTTTCATCGTCGTGAGAACCAAACCCATAAGCACCGACTCGTAGTGAGTTACAGCCCGCAGTTTCCACTGTTCAACGGACAGTGCTGTGTTGCCACGCCCCACGTACATCTGTTGAATAAAAATCTGTATAAAATCGGTTTCGCAATGTGAATTGACAATGATAATGTATTTTAAAAACAGATGCAAAGAGCTTCAAAACAAGACTAATATTGTATTTGTAGGACTACCCAATCCTAAGAAAAAGTTGTTTCACAAAATTGATAAGAATGGGATTTTAAGCAATTTAAAAAAAATCTGAAAATTAAGTCTTTTTATTAAGTTTTGTATCTTGTTCACTTTCTACCTACACCATACTAAACTCAACGTAGAATCGATCAGATAAATTTTGATGTAACTCGTTTTTATGTAGGTTACTGGTTAGTTTTTAATTCGAGTCCAAACTTGAGTATCTAATCTACTATATTTCATAATCCGACAGCAGTCCGTTTGGAATCGGCATGTCATGCAGAAGTCGGCACAAGTTGAACGAAGTCCGAAATGTCACCCTTACTACTGCATAACTTTACAATACCAGAGTTTGTAGTTTAAGGTACGTACCAAGCCTGGTGAAGACGGAAGCGACTGGTTTCTAGAGACACATTTGATCAAACCGCGCGAACAGCGAACTCTGTTCAGGTAGTAAGGAGATACGGGGGAGGAAAACTCACCCCGCCATCTTCAGTTCTTATACGCAAGTATCAGGTTTGTGCTTAACCTTGGAGCCTCCAAGACTGATACCAAGTGAGCGAGTTC
The DNA here is from genome assembly GCF_977018435.1 of Lepisma saccharinum. Taxonomy (NCBI): domain Eukaryota; kingdom Metazoa; phylum Arthropoda; class Insecta; order Zygentoma; family Lepismatidae; genus Lepisma; species Lepisma saccharinum. The sequence continues at coordinate 25,675,591 of NC_139238.1, forward strand.
TTCCGCAAGTAGCACTGTTGCCAATTTAGCACTTTTGGAACCAGATCTGGCCCTTTTGCATACTCGTTGGCACTTAAAATTTCGAAATGCTCCAAGCAGCTTCTTTGTTCCACGAAGGTAAATTTAGCTCCAAATCTAGTCCTTTCAGTATTAAATAGTCAATTAAAAAGTATTTTTCCAAGACAAATTCCTTTTTCTTCCTCTTCACAACAATCGTGATTACGGCAACAAAGCCACTCCAATTTATTTACAAACACCAGTAGTTGGGATCTGAGATAAAGTCAATCACTATTTAATATTCGCAATTAATTTGTATGTACTTATAACTAATTTGCACGGGTTTTAATTAATTCGCATGTACTTAGAATTCATTTGCATGTACTTAGAATACTTTACATTTATGTATTTGCATGTTTATAACTTTTATGAATATATAATTATTTATTTTATGAAAAATATGTATATAGAAGGTAATTAGAGGTACTAAACGCTATGCATATGTTTTTATATTCATTACTGCAAAGTATGTAATGTATAAAATGTTAATATTAATGTTTATAGTATTGAAAATAAGTTTTCTATGGTTTATGAACCGCTATGAACGGCGGTAATGGGTGTAGGTACAGGTCCAATTACGATTGGGGACGGTCCCGGTACTCGAACCCGCGATATGTAACGGTAATAAATGGTTTTAGTGTACAATGCATATAATAATGTATGTTATTATGGTATGAAAGACGATGGTACGACACGCTAGACAGAATACTGTCTCCGAATCTCGACTCCGCTCTGATGCCAGACAGAGAGAATGAATTAATATTCCGCGCAGGTAGAGGAGAAAGGAATTTGGGGAGTGTGCGTTCAAGGTCAAATGACGTCAGAACGTCAGAACAAAGAAGGAACCCGATTGACCAATCAGAGAACGCGTCGGTAGATTTTCAGAACCGGTTTTTTTTTCAAGGTTAACGAGTACGCAAGAACAGAGGAAAGGTATGCAATACTGTAGGGCAGGGGAGGGATTGAACCAGACAACAACAAAGGATGTCTGGAATGCGCAGCAAGGGTCAAATTTTTTGAAACTGTGCGTCGCTTGCATGCTAGAACAGGTTTCGGTCTAAGTAGGCCAAGGTTACCGAGAACACAAGAAAAAAGGATTTTTGGATACCCAATTAGATTGGAGCGAGAACTTTAAATTGAACAAGGAGAACGAAGCGTAAGGGTTTATTATTTGTACTATGAAGAAGGGAGAGCTCTCAGGGACTGGGCCTACAGTTTTCACTATTTGCTTTTATCACGGGGTATCGAACCTAGGACCTTTTCATTATTGATTTAGGTAGTAAATTTATGTTACTGTGTGCTATTTAACATATTATTGAGTTTATTTTTTACCAAACTTTGACTTTATGTCAAACATTTTCACAGCTTATTCTTATTTTTACCAAAATAACACAATTTCATTTGTTCAGGAAAGACTTTTAGTTACATTTTCGACACACAAAGTGTGTGTTCTCAACTTTTACATGTTTATTTCACAAATTTATACCTATTTTTACCAAAATAACACTATTTATACTATTCAGGCAACATTTTTTATTAAATTTTGGATTCACAAAGACATTTTTTCAACTTTTAATTTATTATTTTACAACTTTATGTTAATTTTTACCAAAATAACACTATTTATACTATTCAGGCAACATTTTTTATTAAATTTTGGATTCACAAAGACATTTTTTTCAACTTTTAACTTATTATTTTACAATTTTATGTTAATTTTTTATCAAAATAACACTATTTATACTATTCAGGCAACATTTTTTATTAAATTTTGGATTCACAAAGACATTTTTTACCTAACTTTGACTTTATGTCAAACATTTTCACAGCTTATTCTTATTTTTACCAAAATAACACAATTTCATTTGTTCAGGAAAGACTTTTAGTTACATTTTCGACACACAAAGTGTGTGTTCTCAACTTTTATATGTTTATTTCACAAATTTATACCTATTTTTACCAAAATAACACTATTTATACTATTCAGGAAATACTTTTAGTTATATTTTGTATTTACAAAGAGATTTTTTCAACTTTTAATTTATTATTTACAAGTTTATGCCTATTTTTTTGCTCAAATAACACAATTCTATCTGTTCAGGAAAGACTTTTAGTTATATTTTCGACACACAAAGTGTGAGTTTTCAATATTTATCTGTTTATTTCACAAGTTTAGCCTAATATTTACTCAAATAACACGATTTGAACGTGTTTTTTATTACATTTTGTACACACACACACACACAGAGAGAGAGAGAGAGAGAGAGAGAGAGAGAGAGAGAGAGAGAGAGAAAGAGAGAGAGATTTTTTTCCAAGTTTAGGTTTCTTTCCACTCAAATAACACAAATTAGATTACGTTTAAATTAAATTTTGTACACATGAAGTGTGTTTCGTCAAGTTTTACCCTTTTATTTTACAAGTTTAGGCTTAATATTACTCAAATAACACAATTTAATCCAGTCAGGAAGGATTTGTTATTATATTTTGGATGCACAAAGAGATGTTTTCAACTTTTTTACTGATTTTTGCAGGGTATGTATTATTTTTTTATTTATTTTGTTTTGTATCATATATACATTTACAAATCTTTAACTTAGAGTTTAGTATTTATTTAAATCTTTTCAAAAACACTAAAGAAAAAGTACTTTTAGCTAAAATGTAAGCCACAGAATATATTATTATTATTACTATTATTATTATTATTATTAAATTAAATTAAATTATTAAATTAAATTAAATCTCTTAAAGCCGAAGTGATTGTATTGAAAGAACAGAATGAAGTACTAATGAAAACAGAAGAAAAAAAGATTCTACAAAACACTTATGCACACGTAATTCAAACGAATCTTCCGAAAGAAAAACAAAACACAATCGGAATGTCCCGCAGTACTCCTTGTTTACCTTTATCTACAGTAGCTCACAAAACTCACACAGATAAGGGATCTGATAAGTTTCTGGGTCAATGAGTGCATTCGATAGAAAACAACCAGGTTTTAAATGCATCTGGTTCCAAAAACACTCATCAAGCTTCGACCTTGCAAAATGTAAACAAACAGGTGAACGACGTGAAGAAATCAGTGCAAGGTCAGAATCCATCTACTAGGTTAGCAGTGCAACGCAAAGTTTTTCCTCAGAGAGCTCTATTTGTGACTCGACTTCATCCTGAAGTTTCAAATTCTGACCTTCAGCAATATATTGCTGAAACTTCTTCCGTAAAGAAAATGGTATGTACAAGGCTGAAAACTAAATATGATTCTTACTCTTCTTTTCATGTAGCTGTTTCCCAGGATGACTATGATGTACTATTCGATGAAAATATCTGGCCTAAAGGGGTATTAGTAACAAGGTTTTATGGCGAATTGAAAAATGACAATATAGTTGCCAACAAAAACAAAAGTGTATCTGATACAAATAGTAACAGTAAGTCTGGAGAAAACTCAACTTCAAAAAACTAAGTTTGTCTTTCCTTAGTAATAATATGATTAAATGTTTTTATCAGAATGTTAGAGGAATTAACACCAAATTTGAAACATTAGTAAGCAATATAAATATTGAAAATTATGACATAATTTTTCTTACAGAAAGTTGGTGTAAACAAGATAGAGATTATTTTATAGATTTAGATCCAATGTACAGGGTGATAAGAAAAGATAGAAATCTGGATTTAAACAAACAGAAATCTGGTGGTGGTGGTTGTCTTTTATTTATTAAAAACAAGGTTCAGTTTGTGATCTTGGAATCACCTTTTACAGAATTGGATGTAATTTGGGTAAAATTAATGTCAAATAATTCTGATCCAACCATAATAGGATTGCATTACTTGCCACCTGATTTAAACTGTGACTTGTTTGCAAACTACTTTGATTGGGTAGTTCTAGAGATGTTAATGAAACACAATAAAATAATTTTAGTTGGAGATTTTAATGCTGGTGGAATTGACTGGGCTACTGGAAATTTGTATTGCTCTAATTATTATGTTAAAAGAAAGGCTGAAAAAATTGTTGAAATCGCAACACTTTCAAATCTAATTCAGCACAATGTATCGTATGACCCTTCACTGCCTTTTAATGTTTTAGATCTTCTACTTACTAACATTTCCACTTGTAACATTAGTTTTAATGAACATCCTTTATCTAAAATTGATAAGTTTCATCCACCGTTTTCATTTTATTTTGAATTGGATAGGTCTAAAAAAGACAATATAGATACAAGGGAAAATAATATTTATAGATATCTTAATTTCGCCAGAGGTGATTATGTGAATGTTTATAATGAATTGTTGCATTTACCATATATGGTTGAAATATCTAATGATGTACAACAATCTGTTATGGAACTGACTAGAAATGTGTATGCAATATTAAAAAACAATATTCCTTCAAAAGTTAAAAGAACAAACAATCAACTGCCTTGGATGACAAGGAAACTAAAGAGAATGACCAATAAAAAGAGAAGGTATCATGATAAATTTAAAATTACAAGTAAGTGTGTATATTACAGTACTTATTCCCAATTAAGGAAAGATGTTAAAAAGGAATATTCTAATGTAAAGGAGCAATACTACTCCTCCTTAGAAAACGATGTTAATGGTGACAAGAATGCTTTTTGGTTTCACTTTAATAGAAAGAAGAGAGAAAATACTATCACTGAAATTATTTATGATAATGATGTACTGTTCAATGAATATGATATTGCTAATGCTTTTAGTGAGCTTTTTCACAAATCTTTCTCAAAAAGAAGTCATGTAAATTTTAAAAATATTAATCTTCATTCATACACCAACTTAATTGATGTACCTGTTATCTTGGAAAAGGATGTAAGTGATACAATTAACAAACTAAAAGGCAGGTCTTCAATAGGTCCTGATGGCATACCTAATTTTATTTTGAAAGCAAACAAAGATGTTTTGTACCATTGTTAACTAAAATTTACAACATGTCACTTACTTCTGGAATATTTCCAGATATCTGGAAAAATGTGTTTATTGTACCTGTAACTAAAAACAAAGATGGGAAAGCCAATGATCTTAATAATTATAGACCAATTACTATATTAAATTCCATGGCAAAGGTTTTTGAACACATAATTGCTGACTATTTGTCTTTTTCTTTTAAACAATATATTGATGGAAATCAGCATGGATTTTTTAGAAAAAGGTCTACTATCACAAATTTATTGGTTTTAATAGACTGTCTTAAATCTAACATTAGGAAGCAATCCCAGACCGATATTTTATTTATTGACTTGGCTAAAGCCTTTGATAGTGTCAGCCATCAGCTATTAATTTACAAACTCGACCAAATGGGATTATCACCACGATTTCTGAAATGGTTTTCCAACTTTTTAGTAAATAGAAGTTTCTCTGTTAAGATTGGTGAAACAAATTCTTCTAAAAAAGAAATACTTTGTGGAGTACCTCAAGAGTCGCCACTCGGCCCAATTCTGTTCGCTGTTTTTATCAATGATGTTACATTATGTTTTAAATCTAGTACATGTTTATTATATGCAGATGATATAAAAATTTTTAAGAGTATTTTAACAAATAATGATGTCGCTCAACTTCAGGCTGATCTCGATAGAATGACATATTGGTGCAAGATTAATGAAATGGAAATTAACTTGAAAAAGTGTAAAGTTTTAAGATGTACTAAGAAAGTTCATTATATAGTCTCCAACTATTTTATTTATGAAAATAAAATCCAAGTGTGCGACAGTCATAAAGACTTAGGAATAGTAATAGACTCCTCTCTCATATTTGATGAGCACATTTCAGAAATTTGCAAAAGAGCAAAGAGAATGCTTGGTTATATATTTTTCTCATGGAAAGTTTTTAAAAAGGAAGATACCTTAATATTCCTGTATAAAACGATAGTTCGTCCTATTCTTGAATATGCAAATGAATTATGGTTTCTGACTGCAACCAGTCACCTTCAAAAAGTTGAATCAGTTCAAAAACTTTTTATCAGGTTATTATGCACAAAGTTTAAAAAAAATTACTATGACCAACATTACTCTGAATGGTTATCACAGTTGAATATGTTTTCCTTAGAAGAAAGAAGAAAAATGAAAAGGTTAAATTTTGTAGAGAAGATATTAAATTTCCAAGTTGACAGTGAATACTTTTTGAATAATATAGCTTATAAAATTCCCAGATATTCACATAGGTATATCTCAATTCTCACATGCCTAAACAAGGCAAGAGGTTTAGTAGCAGATCTTGTTGAAACCTACAATTTGAATTTATGTTGATGTATAAAATTGTAGGATCTACTGTTTTATTTTATAATTATGTATTCAATTTTTTAATTTTGTATAACATAGTGGTTGTCTAATCGTTATCATCACTTCAATAAATATGATCATTATTATTATTAGAACAATACACAGTTAATTGCACAATATTATATGACAATAAACAATTATTAGTATCAGAGATATAATAGATCTCATTGAAAACTGTAACTTGAAGTGTAAATATGCTAACTTGTTATGTTATGTTATTCTGCAGCTTATGTATTTTATTCGTGTAACTTTGTACTTTTGTATTTGACTTAGTGCTGTATTAGGTTTCATACTGTGCTCAACACTTAAAATAAACTATTATTATTATTATTATTATTAGGGTTTACTGATTTCCACTATGCTATTTTTGGTTCTGTATTTCTGTATGTATTTATTTAGGTCAGGTTATGCCTGCTACGTAGGAAAGTTTGTTTATTTTAGAGTTTGCTGAGTATTTTGTTACTTTCATACTAGGTAAAGTTTCCTAAATATATCAGGTAGGGCTCCATCCATATACTTTTGTTTTTGCTGTTTGGAGATGATGCGATCAGCATCACTCTCCATCTGCTTTTTATTTTATGTACCCAATATTATTTTGAGGCTTAGTGAATTCTAGAGCCTATTTATGCAGGAGAGAGGGCTTGAAAATTTTGATCTCAGATAACCCACAACTATTTGTCAGAGTATTTTAAAGGATATTTTATATTTATTATGTGCCACTAGAATATCAAACCTTGCTTAATTTTTATGTCTGTAACGCTGTTATTGTATTTCTAGCTAAGCCTTACTGGATAAAGTACACGAAATGTTTATCATTTCGACTATTTACCTTTATACGAGGCCAAATTTTTTAGTGTAACGAAAATTATTGTGTGTCTATAAAGACTGAAATTCCTTTACCGATGGGTCCATAACTGGACGCTTTCCAACATTGTTCCTTTTTTTTTTTTAAAAAAAAATATAACCATATATCAATATATTGACAATTCACAGGACAAGTCGAAGTTCACAGACGACTGACTATATGGACCATAGGTCCACTTGCTAAACTTTTTTCTATGTTAGAAGAATAATTTAGCCTTATAGCCTTTTTCAAGGTATTTTTGAAGCATTACTGTTTTTTTGGGTGCATCAACACTTGGGTTATTTCCATTTGGTTTATTATACGAGGCTACAATCACTATCTGAACACTGAAATCCTCTGATTGAAACTAAAAGCTTAGGCTGTAACTAGGGACTTAGTATGTATATCGACAATTTATAGGACAACACGAACTTTACAAACGATTATAGGTGACGTAGGACCACACGCCAGAGCTTTGTTAACCTGCCAAAAGCACTTACAGCTAATATTACGAGGAAATGAGGTTGATTTTTACGGTTTCAGAAGAATGCTACTTTGTATACACCCAATATTTGCTTTTTCAAGTAACTACATGTACCAGAAGTACTTACAGGCCAACTCTAACTAGACTTCGACTTATTCTATAACAGGTGCTAAATTTATAAAGAACTATGATTGTGTATATTTCTGAGGAAGTACGCAAAAGCAGATTACCCGATTAAAGTATCTGAAAAACATATTTTTCTATGTAAGTATATTTTTATTGACTGGATTATTTAACAGATCAAACAGGAAGACTGCAAAATTCATTAAATGTAGTTCTATAGTATAGGTGGTTTCAGAGATATAAAAAAAACAAATATAAGATTTCGCTTTTTTTTGCTTCTGAGGCTAATCGCGACGCTAAGGGTAAATGGCGAGGAAATGTAACGGAGGAGAAACAGTCCCAAAAGATATGGGCTGCATGTAAGTTAATACCACAGAGATATTACAGTAGGTGTAGGTTCTACCACCAGAACATTTCTATCATAATAATACTGGTTATGCTGTACTGTTAGCTAAAGATGCTGATATTTGAGAAACCTAAAAGCTTATTTGCAAAATTTTAGATAAATAATAATCTGTTAGAATGTAAACATATTTTATATCCATTCTGCACAAGATCTGATGACAAAATTTAAAAATTTTAATCGCCCAGACAAGGACTCGAACCCTGGACAGATATGTTAAAAGGCTAACGCTATACCAACTAAGCTATCTGGGCACAAAGTATTATTTTTTGAAAAGCTAGTTATGTTAAGAAATATATTGAAACACTTGAGAACACTTTCGGTCTGGTTCGACAGAGAAGGAGACAACATTTCCAAATTTTTACAGACTGAGTGTATTTTTCCACTATAGAGGCCTTCACTATATGTAATTCGAAACGCTAAAGTTCAGCTAGCTTCCAAAATTGAGGTAAAGATTGTGTTTGGCGAGATTAACAAGTTACACTTATATCCAGTTACGGACAAATAAAGCTAAAACTCTCAGATTTACTGTACTAGCCAAGTTTTAGTATCATTTTCCTTCACTATAGTACAAATACCAAAGAAATAGGTATATTTCATTTATATTTTGACAAAATGTACTAGTATTTAATTCACAAAGTTAGATAAAAAGCAGTATTTTTTAAAAATATTGTTACTGCCTTCAAATTTTATGTTATTTAGCCACTAACAACTGGTTTACACTGTTTGACATCCTTTAAATAGGAAAAGAAGGAATTATTTGTTTAGTATTTTTACTACTTTATATTTATTTAAGAAAACAATTCTACAGTTTAACTTAATTTTTAACAAATTGTTACTAATTTATATATCAAAGTTATGTTATTTAGAGTTGTATGAAGACGTATAACGTTAATATTTGTACTTATCAGTGCAACTAACAATTACATTTTACACACAAAAGATAATGTATACAGTTAAATCACTTGAATCAGAGAATAATATTTTACAGTAATTGATTCATTCAGCACTAGTCAGTACTTTTATGCATCAGAAAGTTTTCTTAATTTTCTATTACGCATGCTATTTTGGGCTATTCTTAAAATGTATTTCTAAGGCAAACTGGTTTAATTTTCTGCTTATAATGCAAAGTTGACATAGTTCTCGCACAATGCATTGTACATTTGCTATATTCACTACTTACAATCCAAATATTATGTTTATTGAATGTATAACTAACTAACTCTCTAGCCTTCATAAACCCGAAGGTTTATGGCTGCAGCAACACATGCCTTTCATCTGTCCCGGTCCTGAGCAAGATCTATATACTCCTTTCCATCCCTACCAGTTTCCTTTAGGTCCATCTCTACATTATCCCTCCATTTTTGTTCTGGTCTTTCTATTGGTCTTTTACCATCAGGTTTACCAAGAAGAATCCTGCTATCTCTTCTTTCCTCTCCCATTTGTACAACATGATCTACACACCTAAGTCTTTTTAATTTAATCATTCTAATAATATCTGGACATGAATACAAATTATGTACTTCTAAATTATGTAACCTTCTCCACTCATCTGTCTCCTCATCTGTTTTAGGCCCAAATATTTTCCTAAGGATCTTATTTTCAAATACTCTCAATTTATGTTTCTAGCTTATACTGTAGTTATTATATCTTTTTCTATCAGCTTATTTTGAAATTAATATTATTAGGTATAGTCTTTGATTTATAACTATATTGCTATTTTATCAATTTATCTAAGAGTACAGGCAGACAAACACATGTGTACACACTTTTATGTAAATAGATATGCCTTTTTTCAATATTTTAGTATGAAGATTGCACTTTAGCTATTTAAGCAAGGGTAGGAAAGGTAGGATTTCTGAGGATTTGTTGCAGGATTTTGTTGTCCAAGTATAGATGAGAACTGAGCTGGGAGACTGTTTTGAACCTTTTCATGAGAGTTTGCATGTGAACTGTATGCAAATTGAGCACTATTGACTGTGCATGCTTCTAAGTTTTGCTGTTATTTTACATCAACTCTGTGAGACTGTAGACATTTTTCCCATTTCAAGTAGTTTTTATTGATTGTATTTGTATATGGTTTGGGGACTTAGCAGTTTTATGTTATGAGGCAGTTTGTTGTAGAATATTTTTACCGGATTGTTTTGAGATATTGAGTGTCTGCTGTTTTACTTGTTGTGTTGTGTATTTGACTATATTTTGTCCAAGTTCGTAATATTTAGAATAATTGTTATTGACTTGTAGATGTAGGGAGTAATAATCCTTTGCAAGATGCTCTATACTTTAGTCTGAACATTATTCTTAGTGTTCACTTTTGAAGCCTTAGTATTCTGGTAGTATTATTAATGTAGAGGTAAATTAGGCTGAAATGTAGGCATTTTTCTGATAAATTATACTCACTTAGTTGTTTCAGCAGGTAGAAGTTGCATGATGGTTTACTGCTGATGATGTTAATTTGCTCTTCTTATGTACTACGTATGATGTAGCTTACTTGAGTAATTGGAATTTTCTACTGAAAAAAGGATTGCTTGTCTATTTTATTCCTATGTTGTTGAGTTTGTCCATAAGCAAGCCATGTTTTTACTCTATCCTATGCCTTGGAAGAATCTAGATATATTGTGTTTGCAGTTTTATGTTTCTCTAAGGTTTCAGCTATGTAGTTTTAAACTGTGCTATGGGTGTGACTATTGATTTCTCTTTCTGGATGCCATGTTGGTTTCTGTGTATTACTCTTGCTGCTTGAATTTGACTTAGGTTGTTTGCTTTCTTTCTTACATTTTATTTGTTTATTTCTTCAGTATTTTTTATTTTTTTAATATTATTTTACTAAAAAAATCAAAGTACATTTTTAAAGTCAAAGTGTGTTAAAATTCAATTTTTCAAAGTTAAAGTTTTAAAAATACAATTTTCTAAAATTAAAAGTTATAATAGTATATTTTTGTTAGTAGAAGTTTTTATACTAGGGCAAATTATTTTGTTGTTAATGTAAAATTTGTTAGTTAATGTAAAATTAAAGTAATTAAAAATCAATTTTTTCAAAGTTAAAGTTTTAAAAATACAATTTTCTAAAATTAAAAGTTATAATAGTACATTTTTGTTAGAAGAAGTTTTTATACTAGAGTAAATTCTTTTGTTGTTAAAGTAAAATATGTTAGTTAATGTAAAATTATAGTAACTAAAATTCAAAATAAAACAAATAAAGATGTAAGAAAAAAGCAAACAACCTAAGTCAAATTCAAGCAGCAAGAGTAATACACAGAAACCAACATGGCATCCAGAAAGAGAAATCAATAGTCACACCCATAGCACAGTTTAAAACTACATAGCTGAAACCTTAGAGAAACATAAAACTGCAAACACAATATATCTAGATTCTTCCAAGGCATAGGATAGAGTAAAAACATGGCTTGCTTATGGACAAACTCAACAACATAGGAATAAAATAGACAAGCAATCCTTTTTTCAGTAGAAAATTCCAATTACTCAAGTAAGCTACATCATACGTAGTACATAAGAAGAGCAAATTAACATCATCAGCAGTAAACCATCATGCAACTTCTACCTGCTGAAACAACTAAGTGAGTATAATTTATCAGAAAAATGCCTACATTTCAGCCTAATTTACCTCTACATTAATAATACTACCAGAATACTAAGGCTTCAAAAGTGAACACTAAGAATAATGTTCAGACTAAAGTATAGAGCATCTTGCAAAGGATTATTACTCCCTACATCTACAAGTCAATAACAATTATTCTAAATATTACGAACTTGGACAAAATATAGTCAAATACACAACACAACAAGTAAAACAGCAGACACTCAATATCTCAAAACAATCCGGTAAAAATATTCTACAACAAACTGCCTCATAACATAAAACTGCTAAGTCCCCAAACCATATACAAATACAATCAATAAAAACTACTTGAAATGGGAAAAATGTCTACAGTCTCACAGAGTTGATGTAAAATAACAGCAAAACTTAGAAGCATGCACAGTCAATAGTGCTCAATTTGCATACAGTTCACATGCAAACTCTCATGAAAAGGTTCAAAACAGTCTCCCAGCTCAGTTCTCATCTATACTTGGACAACAAAATCCTGCAACAAATCCTCAGAAATCCTACCTTTCCTACCCTTGCTTAAATAGCTAAAGTGCAATCTTCATACTAAAATATTGAAAAAAGGCATATCTATTTACATAAAAGTGTGTACACATGTGTTTGTCTGCGTGTACTCTTAGATAAATTGAAAAAAAGCAATATAGTTATAAATCAAAGACTATACCTAATAATATTAATTTCAAAATAAGCTGATAGAAAAAGATATAATAACTACAGTATAAGCTAGAAACATAAATTGAGAGTATTTGAAAATAAGATCCTTAGGAAAATATTTGGGCCTAAAACAGATGACGAGGCAGATCAGTGGAGAAGATTACATAATTTAGAAGTACATAATGTGTATTCATGTCCAGATATTATTAGAATAATTATATCAAGAGGACTTAGATGTGTAGATCATGTGGTACAAATGGGAGAGGAAAAAAAAGTATGCAGGATTTCTGTTGGGAAACCTGATGGTAAAAGACCAATAGGATGACCAAAACAAAGATGGAGGGATAATGTAGAGATGGACCTAAAGAAAATTGGTAGGGAAGGAAAGGAGTATATAGATCTTGCTCAGGACCGGGACAGATGAAAGGCATGTGTTGCTGCAGCCATGAACATTCGGGTTTAAGAAGGCTAGAGAGTTAGTTAGTTACACATTAAATAAGCATAATATTTGGATTGTAAGTAGTGAATATAACAAATGTACAATGCATTGTGCGAAAACTGTCAACTTTGCATTATAAGCAGAAAATTAAACCAGTTTGCCCTAGAGATACATTTTAAGAATAGCCCAAAATAGCATGCGTAATAGAAAATTAAAAAAAACTTTCTGATGCATAAAAGTACTGACTAGTGCTGAATGAATCAATTACTGTAAAATATTATTCTCTGATTCAAGTAATGGAGCGAATTTACAATATAGAGAAAGTCTCCAATTTTTATAATTTTCGGTTTACTAACTAATTTTGACCGAAAGGAGTGCTAATGGAACCTAACCTAACAGGCCTAACCTAACCTAGTAGGCATACCTCGTCCCCGTGATGGTTCGTGGGGCTATGTCATGTTAATCATTTTCTCTCCCGCCTAAATTATCACTTTCAACGACCAATGCTCTGAACAGTGTGGCAACGCTGTAGACGGCGCAAGGAATTTCGAACGTCATTTGTTCTGACATGGAAGATGGTGCCCGTGTTTCTTTATGGATAATTATCGCGGTAATTAACAACGTTATTTTACAACTTCTACAAATAAATATACAATTTTAACATGCGACCCCCGTCTCGTAACTCGAAATACCCCTCTAGGAGTGCATAAGAAGTAAGTATAAGAAGTATGAAGTGAATTAGAGACTTTCTTTATATTGTACATTCTAGCCCAAGTAATTGAACTGTAAACATTATCTTTTGTGTGTAAAATATAATTGTTAGTTGCACTGATAAGTACAAATATTAACTTTATACGCCTTCATACAACTCTAAATAACATAACTTTGATATATAAATTAGTAACAATTTGTTAAAATTAAGTTAAACTGTAGAATTGTTTTCTTAAATAAATATAAAGTAGTAAAAATACTAAACAAATAATTCCTTCTTTTCCTATTTAAAGGATGCCAAACAGTGTAAACCAGTTGTTAGTGGCTAAATAACATAAAATTTGAAGGCAGTAACAATATTTTTTTAAAATACTGTTCTTTTACCTAACTTTGTGAATTAAATACTAGTACATTTTGTCAAATTATAAATAAAATATACCTATTTCTTTGGTATTTGTACTAAAGTGAAGAAAATGTTACTAAAACTTGGTTAGTACAGTAAATCTGAGAGTTTTAGCTTTATATGTCCGTAACTGGATATAATTGTAACTTGTTAATCTCGCCAAACACAATCTTTACCTCAATTTTGGAAGCTAGCTGAACTTTAGCGTTTCGAATTACGTATAGTGAAGGTCTCTATAGTGGAAAAATACACTCAGTCTGTAAAAATTTGGAAATGTTGTCTCCTTCTCTGTCGAACCAGACCAAGAGTGTTCTCAAGTGTTTCAATATATTTTTAACATAACTAGCTTTTCAAAAAATAATACTTTGTGCCCAGATAGCTTAGTTGGTATAGCGTTAGGCTTTTAACCTCTCTGTCCAGGATTCGAGTCCCTGTCTGGGCGGTTACCATTTTTTAATTTTGTCATCGGATCTTATGCAGCCTAAATATAAAATATGTTTACAATCTAAGAGATTATAATTTTTCTTAAAATTTTGCAAATAAGCTTTTAAGTTTCTCAAATATCAGCATCTTTACTAACAGTACAGCATAACCATTATTATTATATTAGAAATGTTCTGGTGGTAGAAACTACACCTACTGTAATATCTCTGTGGTATTAACTTACATGCAGCCCATAACTTTTGGGACTGTTTCTCCTCCGTTACATTTCCTCGCCATTTACCCTTAGCGTCGCGATTAGCCTCAGAAGCAAAAAAAAAAAAAAAGCGAAATCTTATATTTGTTATTTTTATATCTCTGAAACCACCTATACTATAGAACTACATTTAATGAATTTTGCAGTCTTCCTGTTTGATCTGTTAAATAAATCCAGTCAATAAAAATATACTTACATAGAAAAATCTGTTTTTCAGATACTTTAATCGGGTAATCTGCTTTTGCGTACTTCCTCAGAAATATACACAATCATAGTTCTTTATAAATTTAGCACCTGATATAGAATAAGTCGAAGTCTAGTTAGGGTTGGCCTGTAAGTGCTTCTGGTACAAGTAGTTAGTTGAAAAAGCAAATATTGGGTGTATAAAAGATAGCATTCTTGTGAAACAGTAAAAATCAACCTCATTTCCTCGTAATATTAGCTGTAAGTGCTTCTTACAGATTAACAAAGCTCTGGCGTGTGGTCCTAGGTCACCTATAATCCTTTGTAAGGTTCGTGTTGTCCTATAAATTGTCGATATACATACTAAGTCCCTAGTTACAGCCTAAGCTTTTAGTTTCATTCAGAGGATTTCAGTGTTCAGATAGTGATTGTACCCTCGTATAATAAACCAAATGGAAATAACCCAAGTGTTGATGCACCCAGAAAACCAGTAATACTTCAAAAATACCTTGAAAAAGGCTATAAGGCTAAATTATTCTTCTAGCATAGAAAAAATTTAACAAGTGGACCTATGGTCCATATAGTCAGTTGTCTTTGAACTTCGTCTTCTCCTGTGAATTGTCAATATATTGATAAATAGTTATATATTTTTTTTTAAAAAAAAAAAAGGAACCATGTTGGTAAGCGTCCAGTTATGGACCCATCGGTAAAGGAATTTCAGTCTTTATAGACACACAATAATTTTCGTTACACTAAAAAATTTGGCCTCGTATAAAGGCAAATAGTCGAAATGATAAACATTTCGTGTACTTTATCCAGTAAGCCTTAGCTATAAAGACAATAACAGCGTTACAGACATAACAATTAAGAAAGCTTTGATATTCTAGTGGCACATAATAAATATAAAATATCCTTTAAAATACTCTTGACAAATAGTTGTGGGTTATCTGAGATCAAAATTTTTAAGCCCTCTCTCCTGCATAAATAGGCTCTAGAATTCACTAAGCCTCAAAATAATATTGGGTACATAAAATAAAAAGCAGATGGAGAGTGATGCTGATCACATCATCTCCAAACAGCAAAAACAAAAGTATATGGATGGAGCCCTACCTGATATATTTAGGAAACTTTACCTAGTATGAAAGTAACAAAATACTCAGCAAACTCTAAAATAAACAAACTTTCCTTGTTATTTGAGTAATAATAAGCCTAAACTTGTAAAATAAAAGGGTAGAACTTGCCAAAACATACTTTTGCATTCAAAATATAATTGAAAACTGTTTCTTGAATAGACTAAAGGGTCTTACTTTGGTAAAATAAGAATAAAATTGAAAAATAAAGGGTAAAACTTGACGAAACACACTTCGTGTGTACAAAATTTAATTCAAAACACATTTAAATTGTATTACTTGAGTAAACATGGAGAATAATCCTGTAAACTTGGAAATCTCTCTCTCTCTCTCTCTCTTTTTTTTCTCTCTCTCTGTGTGTGTGTGTGTGTGTGTGTGTGTGTGTGTGTGTCCAAAATGTAATAAAAAACACGTTCAAATCGTGTTATTTGAGTAAATATTTGGCTAAACTTGTGAAATAAACAGATAAAAATTGAAAACTAACATTTTGTGTGTCGAAAATGTAAAAAAGTCTTTCCTGAATAGTACAAATAGTGTTATTTTGTAAAAAATTAACATAAAGTTGTAAAATAATAAGTTAAAAGTTGAAAAAATGTCTTTGTGAGTACAAAATTTAATAAAAAATGTTGCCTGAATAGTACAAATAGTGTTATTTTGGTAAAAAAAATAACATAAAGTTGTAAAATAATAAATAAAAAGTTGTAAAAATGTCTTTGCGAGTCCAAAATTTAATAAAAAATGTTGCCTGAATAGTATAAATAGTGTTATTTGAGTAATAATAAGCCTAATAAACAGATAGAAATTGAGAACACACACTTAGTGTGTCGAAAATGTAACTAAAACTCTTTCCTGAATAGTACAAATAGTGTTATTTTGGTAAAAAATTAACATAAACTTGTGAAATGAACAGCTAGAAGTTGAGAACACACACTTTGTGTGTCGAAAATGTAACTAAAAGTCTTTCCTAGTAGTACAAATAGTGTTATTTTGGTAAAAAATTAACATAAAATTGTAAAATAATAAGTTAAAAGTTGAAAAAATGTCTTTGTGAGTACAAAATTTAATAAAAAAGTTGCCTGAATAGTACAAATAGTGTTATTTGAGTAATAATAAGCCTAATAAACAGATAGAAATTGAGAACACACACTTAGTGTGTCGAAAATGTAACTAAAAGTCTTTCGTGAATAGTATAAATAGTGTTATTTTGGTAAAAATAAGCCTAAACTTGTGAAATAAACAGATAGAAGTTGAGAACACACACTTTGTGTGTCGAAAATGTAACTAAAAATCTTTCCTGAATAGTATAAATAGTGTTATTTTGGTAAAAATAACGATAAGCTGTGAAAATGTTTGACATAAAGTCAAAGTTTGGTAAAAAATAAACTCAATAATATGTTAAATAGCACACAGTATCATAAATTTACTACCTAAATCAATAATCAAAGGGGCCTAGGTTCGATACCCCGTGATAAAAGCAAATAGTGAAAACTGTAGGCCCAGTCCCTGATAGCACTCCCTTCTTCCTAGTACAGATAAAAAACCCTAACGCTTCGTTCTCCTTGTTCAAATTAAAATTCTCGCTCCAATCTAATTGGGTATCCAAAAATCCTTTTTTTCTTGTGTTCTGGGCAACCTTGGCCTTCTTTGACGGAAACCTGTTCTAGGATGCAAGCGACGCACAGTTTCAAAAATTTGACCCTTGCTGCGCATTCCAGACATCCTTTGTTGTCTGGTTCAATCCCTTCCCATGCCCTACAGTATTGCATAGCTTTCCCCTGTTCTTGCGTACTGGTTAACCTTGGAAAACCGGTTCTAAAAATCTACCGACGCGTTCTCTGATTGGTCAATCGGGTTCTTTGTTTGTTCTGACGTTGTGACGACATTTGACCTTGACCGCAACTTCTCCCATATTCCTTTCTCCTCTACCTGCGCGGAGTTCACAGTCTTCTGTCTGGCATCTCGTACCATCGTCTTTCATAACATAATGAAATTATTACATAGTACTAATTAATAACATTACATATCGCGGGTTCGAGTACCGGGACCGTCTTCTTTCGTACTATTAACACCTTTCATAGCGGTTCATAAACCATAGAAAACTTATTTTCAATATTATAAACATTAATATTAACATTTTATACATTACATACTTTGCAGTAATGAATATAAAAACATATGCATAGCGTTTAGTACCTCTAATTACCTTCTATATACATATTTTTCATAAAATAAATAATTATATATTCATAAAAAGTTATAAACATGCAAATCCATAAATGTAAAGTATTCTAAGTACATGCAAATTAGTTCAAAGTACGTGCAAATTAATTAACACTCGTGCAAATTAGTTCTAAGTACGTGCAAATTAATTGCGAATATTAAATAGCGATTGACTTTATCTCAGATACCATCTACTAACACCAAATCTACTGGACGCGCGCAGGTTCGAGTCTCCTGGGGGAAGCGTAACAACTTTTCTCCTGAGATTTCGGGCTGTGTATGGAACCGGTGGCCAGCCACCATCGTGAGGAAATTGGGGAGCTACGATGGGGGTTCGTCGTGCTGACCACACGTCACCCCGTAAGTGGTTGGATGATCTCTCACCTAGGAAGTTCTGAGTGAGGCTTAGGTAGGTCCTGGCCCTTACGGGCTGCTGTGCCACCCACGGGTTATTATTATTACTATTATTATTAATCTGACTACCATGCGAGAGACCCGGATTCGATCCCCGGCGGCGAGGACCCAGCGTCGTATAAAGTGGGTACCTAAAGGAAACTTTTGGAGGTAAAGGCGGCCAGGGGCGTGGTCCAGATCACATCACCCCACCATCGGCCGTGATGAAGAAAAGTGTGGGACCCTAACTCCACACCCGATATACGTCCTCATGGCGTAAGCGCAGGAGCACTTTACTTTTTTAGTGGCTGGCAATACTGTTTGTTCTCATTTTTTCATGTCACTGGAACGAGCTAAATTGACTGAATTTCTATGATCATTGATGCATTTCGGAGAATAATTCTTAGCCTACATAGAGCTATAGTACTTACAGTCAGTGTGCGAATTAAGCCTTTTTCTTTGCGGGGGGGGGGGGTGCCCACTCAGTGTCGTATTTGTGATTTCATTTCCTGCGGGGTGTTTTATGAGGGAGGTTTACAAATATGTACATGTTACCAGTAGTACTGCCTTCAGTACTAAGTACCTGCACAGAAAACTAAATGCATCATATCGGTTGATGCACCAGAATGCATCGATTGATGCATTAAAGTGTGTTTTATGGCTTCTTCAAAGAATCAGATTCACATTTGAATGCATTTGAGTTCATTTTTGTATGTCGTGAAAGAAACACCAAAGTGCATCATTTGATTCAAGTGAGGATTTATTTCAGTCGAGATGCACTTCAATACATCAGATGATGTTCCTTGATGCACCTTCCTGCATGTTTTTTTGATGATGCACTTAAACGTTTGGTCTGAGATACAGAGTTTACGTAGCTCAGACGAAATGTTTAAGTGCATCATCAAAAAAGATGAATTCTGGTGCATCAAAACGCATCAAGGTGCATCAAAACGCATCAGCTGATGCATTGAAGTGCATCTCGACTGAAATGAATCCTCACTTGAATCAAATGATGCACTTTGGTGTTTCTTTCACGACATGCAAAAATGCACACAAATGCATGAAATGTGAATCTGATTATTTGAAGAAGTCATAAAACACACTTTAGTGCATCAATCGATGCATTCTGGGGCATTAATCGATATGATGCATTTAGTTTTCTGTGTGTAGGACAATTAATCTTGTGATAACATTTACACGTAATTTTTAAACAGTATCCTTATATTCTATGAAATCCCACCGCGCCAGAAATGGTCCTTTCAGAGACAGAGAAAACGTGACCAAATTTCCAATGGGCGTTCAACTCAATGACGGAGTACGGTGAGAAATGGTATAATATGCGTACAGGGTGGCCCATCCTATACTTTCAATTCCATTTTCTTTAGCGGGGATAAAAACATCCCTGGCAGGAATTACAAAACTTTTCTTCTGCCGGGGATTTCTGGAGGGGAAATCCCCGGCACCCCTCTCCCCGCCCGTTAATTCGCACACTGCTTTCAGTTCTCCATGCGTTAGAATAGTCGCCATAACTCACTACAATAACTCTAAAAATTATACAAAATTACGGAGCACAGTAAAGCTACATCACCTGTCCATTTGCCAAGGTTGCCAGGTTCCCTATTATCCATAGAGAACGACATCGCCTCATCTCTAAATCATCGTTTCTCAACCTATGGGGCGTGACCCACTGCTGGTCCCGAAGGGAATTTGGTGGGTAACGAAGTCGGGCTCGAAAATTGATTTACTGTCTTAAAAACGTATTATATTTAGATTACTACGATATATCGTTTTAACAATTTAAATTAAACCTATGTTGTACAGTCAATGGCAAAAAATTATGGTACGCAAATTGTCCACCACTATTTTCATTACTTTTTATTCTACATCCTGTGTTGTTTTAAGGAATGAAACTATGTTGGTTCGAAGCAGGCATTGTTCTCTGCTTATTGACGTCATTATTTCAATTCATTGTCATCACATTGTGTAATACAGACCGAATGAAACTGATGATGGACAATTTGCTCACCATTATCTTTGTGATATGCCGTTGGGTGTACGTAGTCTAAACTCTGCATTTCTGTCATTCGCGTTCTACTATTGCTTTATCGGCATCTCTGAATTTGAGCATGTGTGTTTAGTTAGATGTTAGACTACAGTAAATTAGTATGTGTAATTTGATACTCGATGTTAGCAAAAGATATGATTATTAACTGGGTACACACCCCTACAAGTAATTCTTTCGGCGCCCATGCTAGTGGTTGCCATGAAGTGTAATATCCTTCAAAGTTGGTCCCGGACTGAAAAAGGTTGAAGGCACTGCTCTAGGCTTTAGAAGTCGTGAGCGAATTAAGCTCCAGGAAAAGCAGAGAAAGACATTTTTATGGTGAGTTAAATTATTAAATAAAATGTTAATAATTAATTAATTACTTAAATTTGGTAATACTTCTACTGATGTATGCCTGAAGTTGTTGTAAAGATTTAGACCGAAATTTTAAATTTAAAGAACGCATGGGGGCCTCACATTCTAATCTCGTCCAGGGCCCTTCGATTTGCTACTACGCCAATGCTCTTGCGCGCAATTCAGTTCCTCCCGATGAAGCTTGGCTGAAAAATAGGCTTGTCTCGTGTTGTGGTTTATGTTCTGTAATATTGTACGCGTGTTTGTGTGTATGAGTGTTTCTATTTGGTAGAGAAAATAACATGGATGGTTATTGCTTGCTCTTGAAGGAGATGACAACGAGTGTTTTTGTAAATTGTCATCACTTTAAAGTCAGTGGCAAGCCCCCCTCTTATCCTTGATACCTAAAATTACCTAGCATGCAGTCGAAAATCTATCTCCTTAAGATCCAACTTAGTCCTTTATGCGAATCGGGTTTGGCAACACTGGTAGGTAGTGTGCAGTCGCTAAGAGGATATGATAGTACGTATTTGCAACACCTCAGGAACCTCGTTGTCTGTTCATCGTTGTTGATTTTTTGTTGTTGTGTGCGACCTGTGGTAACTGTCGCGATGAAATGTATAAATTGGCAGTGTGAAGTATTACTTTAAGAAAACAAGACACATTAGAATACTAGACTGGCCTACACAGAATTTGAAGCTAGAGGAAGTGTTCAAAGAAGGCAGTGAATTTATTCGTAAATTTCGTGTTTAAGCTTGCGAAATGTGCTGTTACTTGAAGGACAGATGGTGGATTCCAGCTACAAGCATGCATGAAGCAGTTGACTGGTAAGTTTGAAGTTTTTAGTATATTAGTAGAGGTTCTAGTATCGTAGATATAAGAGCTTTTCCATGAGGTATTTACTTCGGTGCCACATTTCACACATCGATTCGTCGTGTTGGACAGGCAACGATTTCTACTCAACTTCTTACTAGGTACGTATTTTCTCGTACAATGCATGTAAATATTCGTCATTATACTTGATAAACTTACATGAAATTAACTTTCCCTCTTCTGTAGTTTTACTATATGTTAGACAATGATACCAGAGCGTATAGAAGAGGAAGTGTGTGCACTTCGGTTTCTTCCCGTAAGCCAAGTGAATAGAGCGGTGCCCCACCGAAACACTGGCAGCACCTTCGCTTGCGACGAGCGTCTTCTGCTTGCAGTGCGGCCGCGCATTATGTAGAGCGTTGTGTTTTGTTGTGCTATAATAACATTGTGTACTTTAATTAATGACAACGTTGTTACGTTATTCAGTTTAGTGTCGTTAGATTTGTGATTGATCCGTTGTAACTAGTTTGTGTTGTGTTCAACGCATTATTATTGTGTTTGAGACAGCAGCGAGCGAAAACTACAAGATGATTACGTGTTTCCTACCCGTCTGTAGATCTGGATATGACTCCAGCACAGGCAATATATAAAGGACCAGAAGCACATACAACTTTAATAAAATGGAATGCTGTCCTTAGAGATAATCGAAATTCCTTCGCTTCAGAAAATAAACGCTAGAGTCCTTAAGAGTGACTTTAGAAAGTACTTTAGAAGTGTCCGAATATTTGTGGAAGAACAATTACAAGTACGTTTTGACAGGAAAATTTAATCAAGATCCTCTAGAATGCCATTGTTGTATATTGCGGTCGTTCACTTGTGATGATCATCCCTCCACTGTGGATTTTCTGCACTTACATATGTGCAATCAATTTACGTACCAGCAAAACTTCCTTTATTTTCGGGCGGAAACTGTGAATACAGGACTGAATCTCCTCTGACGTCTTTTGTTAATGAAATGCGAACTCTGGCAAGATAGGGTGACCAGACATACTCTGTTTAAGAGTATTATACTCTTTTAGAGGTTCATATTCTCTATACTCTTTTGAATTTGCAAAAATCCCCAAATATACTCTTCTCCTTGCTATTTAATTTCATTCATTATTTTACGCGTAAAAATGTGTTAAAATCCACAGAAAGAAAAGAAACAATGAGGGTAAGTGGAGGTCAGTACAGGCTGGGTCAAATTTAAAAGTGATTGTGCCTCTTATAAAAATCTTGTTTACTCTGCCTGGTACAAATGTTGATTGTGAAAGACTCTTCAGTGTTATTAAAACTTATTGGCGAGAGGAAAAAAGTACACTCCTGGTGTCAACACTGGAACAAGTAATGAAAGTGAAATTCAGTGTGGACATGACCTGTGAAGAGTTTGGACTGGCAACAGAGGACGATTTAATCATAATTTAATTACATTAGACCCATAAGTAATTTGAATCTGTAAAGTGTAGTCCTATTTTATAGGGGCTATAATGGAAGCAATAACAAATAGCCACCCTTATTTTCGTTGTCTTTTTGTTTTGTGCATGCGCACCTTCAACCTATAGACTATACTCTTTTTGGTCAACAAATATCTGGTCACCCTAGGCAAGAGCAACCGAAAATAAAAATCTTTCGGTGAAGAAGCAACCTAAAAATAAAATAAGGGAAACAATTTCCATTGTTGAAAATGAAATTCAAATACCGGACTGGGAAAACAACATAGCGTACTTAAATGAACAAAGTGTTGGTAAAGAATACTTGGTGTATCATTTGGCAGGATACACAGTGCGGTATATTTCAAAAGTGACGCATTGTAAACTGTGTACAACTTTTCTGCACGGGGAACCAACTAACGTACCTGCCTCACTTATGCTAATCCAAGACCATAGGCGCAGACTCCATGGGGCTGAATTGTGCTAAATGAACTTAACTTTAAATTCACATTTGAAATGTTCTAGACCATCAACTTTGGGGGGCTGAGACCGCTAAACCATCAACTTTGGGAGGGGGGCTATGACCAGAGACAGCAAAACACATGACTTATTATTATATACTAAGTATGTAATTATGAGTATTGTTAAAATTGATATTTTCGAGGAATCCATGGGCTTTTATGAGATTCCGAACACTGAGGCAAAACTTAAAAAAGGGAGAGTGATTCATTCATTAATTTATTTCAGTATTTCAGTATTCCAATAATTTTGACAAGTCGGCGCCCCTGTCCAAGACTATGGTTCGGGTGACGGCTGTAAATACCTTACCTATGCATCGAAAAGTGTTTATGATTTGCTGTTACGAGTGGAAGATGTTGTTGGAGAGAAATTATCATATGCTAATAGTTTATGGGGTGATATATTTTTTGAGTGTTTGGACAATTTAAATATAATTGCTGTAAAAACTTCGCAATTAGGATGCTGTGAAGATCATGTGCTGCGTACGCTACCTAAACTCGTATTTCACTATCTGAAATGTCGATTTTTCTTCCGCACCAAGGAGATAAGAAAGGAATTAAGTGCCTCGAAGACAGCAAAATCACCTCCGAAATTCTTCAAACTATCCAGCTGCTGAGCTCTTCTCCAAACGTAAGTAACATGCATTTTTGTTTCTTATGTAGTTAGCTATGTAAGCAACGCGAGCATCTTCCGCGCAGTCTCAAACGCCACCACTGCCATCTAGGCGGTGGACCACGGCAACTCAGGGAGTGCACACACTATTCCTTCTATACGCTCTGATGATACTATTGAATCTACTAGCCTTCCAGGTAATTATCCGATATTGTCCGTACACCTATCACTCGTTTATTTCGTTAATTTTAGCAATGATACTTACCTATTCTGCATTGCGGAAGATTCTTTAAGGTGAAGTTATGCCTTTTTCCATAAAATAGTGTCAACTTTTCATATTACGAGTCATTATTTGCCTTCCTTGTTCCGCTTGGGTAACAGACAATATGGCGTACACTTGTCATGGATCCTCGCGCGTCGTGCTTGTGTTTTGTCGATTTGGAGTGGGTATGTAGTGTTTCAACCTCCTTAACCGAAAAATACCTACTTTCGTGTTCATTATGTCATCACAAACCATTGACGGATAGCCCCAAAAAACCATTGACGGATAGCCTCAAAAATTATTGACGATAGCTCCACGAACCATTGACGGATAGCCCCAAAAACCATTCACGATAACCCCAAAAACCATGTACGATTGCCCCACGAACCATTGACGGATAGCCCCAAAAACCATTCACGATAGCCCCACGGACCATTTCCGGCAAGGTTAGGTTAGGTTGGGTTAGGTTAGGTAAGCATAGTTAGAAAAAAAGAAAAAATCTTGTAAAAAAGGGCACGTTTGGAAACACTGGCGAGACCGCGTGACTTTCGACGCTCGCGCCATCTGCACGTACATAATGGAAACAACGGCATAATGTTGTCGCTTTACAGAAAATGCAAGTTCCTTACATAAAAAGTGATTATTTATTGTACTGCAGCATTTCATGGTGAAGTTTTCAGTTTCCGCGAAAGAAAATACCTCGAAGAACTTCGACAATGCTACAGAAACTGATTTCAGTAAGTAGTTTCTCCTGTAAATTTGAAGAAATCCGTTCGGGCGATATCGCATATTTACTACATTCTATTTGTATGCTGGTCATACATCGGTGCAAAATATTTTGCTTATTTGTGGTATCCGCATCTGGAAATAAATATCAGCCTTCGTAAAACGTGTACCACTTGATACATTTCACCCCTGCAACCGCTTAATGGGAAATGCATATTTTCACGGTATGCATGTGATTTTGTTACAATGATTTTTTTGCACTTGTGATGGATTTATTTGGTAAGATTGTACTTGAAGGTACTGGTAATTTTACGTTGTTAGGTTAGGAATGTTGGTTTGATGTTGATAGTAATTTTACGTTATTCTTAGAATTTTCATGTGTTTTTGTGCATGTAGAATGAAATTTGCTTTAAAAAAAGTGATGGAAGTGGATCGGGATGTGAGAAGTTGGACTTGACACTTCTGGGCTAAATATCTTGCTTATTTGTCGTTTCCGCATCTTGAAACAAATTTCAGACTTTGTAAAACATCCAAATTTGTAGATTAAAAAACGTGTCATATTTCGTTCGAAAGGTTATCGTATAAGGAATTCAACAACGTAAATCGCAAAGCGACGAAAAATTACCTGGAGGAGGAAATCGATAAAAACTGATGTTGTCCGAATATGCGTAATTGAACGTACTGAGGAAATTTTTCGATGATGAAGCACATATTTAGGGGTGAAATGAGTGCTAATGGAACCTAACCTAACAGGCCTAACCTAACCTCGTAGGCATACCTCGTTCCCTTGAATGTTTCGTGGGGCTACCTGTGCATGGTTTTTGGGGCTAACTTGAATGGTTTGTGGGGCTATCGTGAATGGTTCGTGGGGCTACCCGTGAATGGTTCGTGGGGCTACCCGTGAATGGCTAGTGGGTCTATCGTGAACAGAGAGATGCCGGCTGTCTGCAAGCACGGTTTTGAACGATGCACTAAATTATTACTGGGGATAAACGTATTTTACACTATCTACAAGTTTTTGGAACCTGTTCATCTTCACGCACCATACACACGCACAACGCACCGCGAACGCAAAGAAGCAATCACCACGCAGAACGCAAACGAGCAAAGCACACGCATTCACAACGTGGACACAAAGACGAACCTGCAGAGTTGTTAACTCCCAGTGGTTAACACCAAAAGGCAATAAGGACGTAAAGTAGATTCTAGCCAAGTATTCATATTATTTGGTGATTTCAAATTAACCTCTAATTTTCTATATCACGTAAGAATTTTTCACAATGTCGTTCGAAGATATGGGCAAGAAACATAATTTAGATACCATTGATCCTCTGTAACCCCGCTAAAAACTTAAAATGTTGCATGGTTTGTGAAGATTAGGTTATTTATGGACGTCTTCCGTTGCTTTTAGCTCGCGGAGATGTGTTATTGTGAAGTAAAGTACTACTACTGTTAGCTTAGCCTGAACCAGTCCACCTGGAAGGCTTCTCGCAATTGAATATAGCATCGAACAGGACAATCCAAAACAACATCAGACGGGAAGTTGCCTATTGCTTCATAAATACAAAGTATCAGTGACGAAAGTCAATAAATTTACAACATTAAAATGTATTACAAAATAAAGTAAATCAAATTCGAAGAGCTGAAAACTGTAGAAACCAAAATAGAGGTGAAACTAACGTTAGGAGTGTTAGATTTATCGGTCTTAATAATTTTACGTTGTTAGGTTAGGGATGTAAATAAAATTATATAACATATTTTCTAGAGAATATTTTTTAAAAATATGTTTTTTCTTGCATTAAATTATAGCAGGGAATGATGATGTTCAATGGTAGATATTCGATGAAAATGCAGTACACAAAGGCAGTTTACAATGCCGTTTACCCATATTCGTATTGTATTGTACATGACTGTTATTACATTTATATGTCTGCCATTTATGGATTTGGTTGATAGAGGGTAATGTTCATATTTCTCTTTTTAACATAATGTCAGCCTTGTGTATTTTGTGGCTGGCTGACCTATATCTATGTGCGCTTTCTAAGGGTGTTATTTATTTGCATTCTCGAAGCTATATTGCATAAATCTTTAAAAGGTTAATGCACAAACCTTCAATGCAGCAACAGTGTAATTGTGATCCCTTATCCATACATATTCCGTGAGCCGGTCGTCAAAGCATTTGTGGTCCAGGAGGGATTCTGTAAAACGAAATGAAAGAAAAATCAAGTACAGCAAATAACGTTGGAAAACCATAATCATTAACTATTAATGATCTGTTCTTGTCCATACTAATAGATATGTTATAAAACTAAATGCAACATGCCTTGAGGTATATGAGGAGGGAGAATATGGAGGTAGGTCCCCCAATCAAGGTATTTGTGGAGGTAATGGGATCATAATATAGCCACAGCTCTCTCGGATCACAATGCCGTTTTCATAAATTTATATCTAACATTAAAAATACGCAGTTGACAGTAAAAATATTTCCCAAAAACGAATATTCAGTGAACATAATATAAGATACTTTAGGTTATGTCTAGAGAGAAAACTGGACTGATGTCATTAGTACAAAATACCAAAATAAATACAATAATTTATTTTCAAGTACACTGAAATATTACTTTCATTGTGCTTTCCCAATAAAATCGTACAAAATTAATCTTAAAGATGGGCAATAGAAGGCATAAAAAAGTCATGTGAGACTAAAAGAATGTTATAAGAGGAAGCAACGAATTAATTTAACAAGCTGTCGCACCCGAAGGTCGCGGGTTCAGATCCTGTGGCAAACATATCTTATGAACTATAAGTAGACGGTTGTTTCCTAGTCACTAAAGAAGAATGTGCAACGATCACTTCGTAATCATATTATACAATTTCAATTAATTCACTGCTGCATAAATATCTTTAAAGAAAACGCGAAGGTGACAATATTACTTCTATGAGTTTACGTATTACAAATGAAACAATGTTATATGCAGTTCACTTTTGACTCGAATCGGTTTCGTCACATACACAGCTACTTCAATGTCAAATTTCCAAATATTATGCAATTTATACAGCGCTTAGCAAAAATGAATAACATAAAAAATAACGTTGATCAAAAGTAATTGTTACTATAGAAAATTTTATCTTTTAATAGTGAATTCTGTAACATATAGTGTAATTATAATTTTGATAAACATACAATCATATTGTAAGAATCGAAGTAACTGTCACGAATGAGAGAATAGTATATTTCCGTATCTTTCCTCTACATTTTTAACTGGCGCGTTACACGCCAAATCTTGACAAAAAACACCGAAAATGTATACGGCCTTAGTCTACTATGTGTCAAGATTCAGAGGAACGTAACTCTGAAATGCGGCTTTCAAATTTTTAAACATATCTCTCAAACTGGGTGAATGTTATGATATCGGAGATGTTCAAAGGACATACAATATTAATCGCATAATTCAACTGCGTCTTGGAACATATTTTTCATGTTTTATGAATTTTACATGAAGTCATGGAACACAGGTTGACAACTAATAATTAAAAGTCATAAAATTGATTTCTCATTCAGGAACAGGAAGATTTATTTCACAAGTTTTAAAGGGTAACTCCCCTGTTCTACAGTAGATCTTATTTTATTATTTTCTTTATAACTTACGAGGTCTTTCCATGTGACTTACTTTGTATTTTTCTTAGCTAACATTACTGCCATACCTAGGAAAGACACACTTATAATTTTTTCAATATACTATTCCCTCCCTTGCTCAAGACACTATAGAGCAGAAAGTTGAAATAAGTTGTAGAGTCCCTTTCCCATAAGTTTAAATATAATGTTTACAGTCTGTTCCCGGGAATCTCTGCAGCAAGCGAAAGAAAACAAGTGTCTGCGCAAGAGCTCAACCAATGAACGGGTGAGAGGAGAAGTGAGTGCATGGATGGGAAAATGCGGCTGCAGTTACCAGCAGTTTGCAGCAGCGCGCACTGCTTTTCTCCGCCCACTCGCTTCCTCTTCTCTACCATTATGCGCGGCCTTGCTCCACACATTCCTGAGACAGATTGCAACAAAATGTAAAAGTTGAAAAGTGAGTACTTCGAATCAAAACCAAGGACGTAAATCTGAGGGTTTGCAATAAACAAAGAGTGGTATAAAATTGTATGGATTTAGAAGGTATAGTGTCGAAAAGTACTTATTTAAAAAGACACGAAATATATATCTAATCCATTGCAACCAATAAATCAATCAACTTCGAATTATACTGAAGTACTCACAATTCATGTGTTGGTACTTCAAGTCCTCTCTCTATGAGGCTCCAACATGGTCATCCAATGAAATTACATGCATTACGTCATTCAAGATTACCAGAACAATTTACAACAGAAATCACTAGTCCAGTGCCTTACTTCTTATGTGTGGGCAGAGGATTGTACCGTAAACATTGACTGACTGTCTTCTACAGTCCGTTTGAGAGCTTTTATGGAGAATTGTTTGACGTTGTATATACCTACATTGCAATATATAATATTAGGGCGGGCACTTGCGCCCCTGAGATAATCAGGAAAAACTTCAGGTAATTCGAATGGAGAAATTTATGTGTAGAAGCATAGACTATGGGTACCGTGAAATACAGCAAAAGAAGTGTTTTTGTTTGATATCTAAGCATCGTGTAAATGTACAGAAAGACAAAGAACAGTTCATCAACAAAGTGATGAGAGGAAGGAAGTCAAATCCATTTTCTACTTAAATAGTGGACTCAAGTTTGAACTTGAAAACAATGCAAAGGTAGTTTCAATTGTATGATTTGTAAAATAATATTGATATAATAATAATATAAGTAATAATAATAATAGTTGTTTATTTTAAAGTACCGAGAACACTTAAAAATAAACCTTATACAGCACTATGTCACAAAGAGTAATATTAAAGGATTAACTCATAATGGTTTTTACAGAAAATCTCATCTTATAGCTAAAGATAATATTTTAAGGGAAGTCTTAGTTAAAATCATCGATCAATTTTTTTTATAAATTCACCAACCATTTTTCAAATTTACTGATATTAATTATTTTTCCTTGTTTTGTATATTGGAACGTTATATACTATTGCATTTATAAAGTATTCACATCATCCTATTAGATGACGATGATAATAATAATAATAATGGAGGGTAAAAAATGAGTTTTTATGGCTGAAGGGTAAGATAAATTCCACTCTTTCCCCAGTGTTCGAAGTGGAAATTCCTGGCTGGGGGATGCTGGGTACTTAAGTATTATACGGACTACCTCACTTCAGACTGTCTGTTAGTACACGTTGTTAGGTTGGTTCTATTAGCATAAATAATACATTTTCAGTGTATTTATGCTAATAGAACCAAACTTAACAGACCTAATCTAAAAACATAGGTACTAACAGACGGTCTGAAATGAGGTAGTCTGTATAATACTAAGGTACCGTATGGCTTTGCACAGTTTGGGGAAATTTGGGGGAATGCTTGTAAGTAGAAGTTGAATACGATAGTGGCTGTCGCTATTTAATATTCGCAATTCATTTGTATGTACTTAGAACTAATTTGCACGTACTTAGAATTCATTAGCAAGTACTTAGACTACTTTACATTTATGTATTTGCATGTTTATAACTTTTTATGAATATATAATTATTTATTTTATGAAAAATATGTATATAAAAGGTAATTAGAGGTACTAAATGCTATGCATATGGTTTTATATTCATTACTGCAAAGTATGTAATGTATAAAATGTTAATATTAATGTTTATAATATTGAAAATAAGTTTTCTATGGTTTATGAACCGCTATGAACGGTGGTAATGGGTGTAGGTACAGGACCAATTACGATTGGGGACGGTCCCGGTACTCGAAGCCGAGATATGTAATATTATTAATTAGTACTATGTAATAATGTATGTTATTATTGTATGAAACACAATGGTACGAGATGCTAGACAGAATACGGTCTCTGAATCTCGACTCGGCGGTGAAGGTAGACGAGAAAGGAATTTGGGGAAGTGCGGTGAAGGTAGACAGAGAGAATGAATTAATATTCAGCGCAGGTAGACGAGAAAGGAATTTGGGGAGTGTGCGTTCAAGGTCAAATGACGTCAGAACGTCAGAACAAAGAAGGAATCTGATTGACCAATCAGAGAACGCGTCGGTAGATTTTCAGAACCGGTTTTTTCAAGGTTAACCAGTACGCAAGAACAGGGGAAAGCTATGCAATACCGTAGGGCAGGGGAGGGATTCAACCAGACAACAAAGGATGTCTGGAAATGCGCAGCAAGGGTCAAATCTCTGAAGCTATGCGTCGCTTGTAGAACCGGTTTCCGCCGCCAATTAATATTCCGCTCAGGTTTGCCTTCAAGGCACAGGACGCTTTAGCGCAGGGTTTTTTTTATCTGTACTATGAAGAAGGGAGAGCTATTAGGGACGGGACCTACAGTTTTCACCATTTGCTTTTATCACGGGGTAACGAACCTAGGACCCTTTGATTATTGATTTAGGTAGTAAATGTATGTTACTGTGTGCTATTTAACTTAATTTTGAGTTTATTTTTTACCAAACTTTGACTTCATGTCAAACATTTTCACAGCTTATCCTTATTTTTACAAAAATAACACTATTTGTACTATTCAGGCAACATTTTTTATTAAATTTTGGACTCGCAAAGATATTTTTACAACTTTTTAACTTATTATTTTACAATTTTATGTTAATTTTTTACCAAAATAACACTATTTGTACTATTCAGGCAACACTTTTATTAAATTTTGGACTCAAAGACATTTTTTCAACTTTTAACTTATTATTTTACAACTTTAAGTTAATTTTTTACCAAAATAACACTATTTGTACTATTCAAGCAACATTTTTATTAAATTTTGGACTCACAAAGACATTTTTTCAACTTTTAACTTATTATTTTACAACTTTATGTTAATTTTTACCAAAATAACACTATTTGTACTATTCAGGCAACATCTTTTATTAAATTTTGTATTTACAAAGAGATTTTTTCAACTTTTAATTTATTATTTACAAGTTTATGCCTATTTTTTACTCAAATAACACAATTCTATCTGTTCAGGAAAGACTTTTAGTTACATTTTCGACACACAGAGTGTGTGATCTCAACTTATATCTGTTTATTTCACAAGTTTAGGCTTATTATTACCAAAATAATACAATTCAATCTGTTCAGGAAAGACTTTTAGTTACATTTTCGACACACAGAGTGTGTGATCTCAACTTATATCTCTTTATTTCACAAGTTTAGGCTTATTATTACCAAAATAATACAATTCAATCTGTTCAGGAAAGACTTTTAGTTATATTTTCGACACACAGAGTGTGTGATCTCAACTTATATCTGTTCATTTCACAAGTTTAGGCTTATTATTACCAAAATAATACAATTCAATCTGTTCAGGAAAGACTTTTAGTCGCATTTTCGACACACAAAGTGTGTGTTCTCAACTTCTATCTGTTTATTTCACAAGTTTATGTTAATTTTTTTACCAAAATAACACTATTTGTACTATTCAGGCAACATTTTTTATTAAATTTTGCACTCACAAAGACATTTTTCAACTTTTAACTTATTATTTTACAACTTTATATTAATTTTTTACCAAAATAACACTATTTGTACTATTCAAGCAACATTTTTTATTAAATTTTGCACTCACAAAAAACATTTTTCAATTTTTAACTTATTATTTTACAACTTTATGTTAATTTTTACCAAAATAACACTATTTGTACTATTCAGGCAACACTTTTTATTAAATTTTGGACTCACAAAGACATTTTTTTACAACTTTTTAACTTATTGTTTACAATTTATACCTATTATTAACCTAAATAACACTATTTATACTATTAAGGAAAGACTTTTAGTTATATTTTCGACACACAAAGTGTGTGTTCTCAACTTCTATCTGTTTATTTCACAAGTTTAGGCTTATTATTACCAAAATAATACAATTCAATCTGTTCAGGAAAGACTTTTAGTTACATTTTCGACACACAGAGTGTGTGATCTCAACTTATATCTGTTTATTTCACAAGTTTAGGCTTATTATTACCAAAATAATACAATTCAATCTGTTCAGGAAAGACTTTTAGTCGCATTTTCGACAAACAAAGTGTGTGTTCTCAACTTCTATCTGTTTATTTCACAAGTTTATGTTAATTTTTTTACCAAAATAACACTATTTGTACTATTCAGGCAACATTTTTTATTAAATTTTGAACTCACAAAGACATTTTTCAACTTTTAACTTATTATTTTACAACTTTATATTAATTTTTTACCAAAATAACACTATTTGTACTATTCAAGCAACATTTTTTATTAAATTTTGCACTCACAAAAAACATTTTTCAATTTTTAACTTATTATTTTACAACTTTATGTTAATTTTTACCAAAATAACACTATTTGTACTATTCAGGCAACACTTTTTATTAAATTTTGGACTCACAAAGACATTTTTTTACAACTTTTTAACTTATTATTTACAATTTATACCTATTTTTAACCTAAATAACACTATTTATACTATTAAGGAAAGACTTTTAGTTATATTTTCGACACACAAAGTGTGTGTTCTCAACTTCTATCTGTTTATTTCACAAGTTTAGGCTTATTATTACTCAAATAACACAATTCAATCTGTTCAGGAAAGACTTTTAGTTACATTTTCGACACACTAAGTGTGTGTTCTCAACTTCTATCTGTTTATTAGGCTTCTTATTACTCAAATAACATTATTTATACTATTCAGGCAACATTTTTTATTAAATTTTGGACTCAGAAAGATATTTTTACAACTTTTTAACTTATTATTTTACAAGTTTATACCTATTTTTAACCTAAATAACACTATTTACACTATTCAGGAAAGACTTTTAGTTACATTTTCGGCACACAAAGTGTGTGTTCTCAACTTTTATTTGTTTATTTCTCAAGTTTAGCCTAATATTTACTCAAATAGCACGATTTGATCGTGTCTTTTATTACATTTTGGACACACACACACACACACACACACACACACCCCACACACACACACACAGAGAGAGAGAGAGAGAGAGAGAGAGAGAGAGAGAGAGAGAGAGAGAGAGAGAGAGAGAGAGAGAGAGAGATTTCCAAGTTTACAGGATTATTCTCCAAGTTTACTCAAATAACACAATTTAAATGTGTTGTGAATTAGATTTTGTACACACGACGTGTGTTTTGTCAACTTTAACTCTTTCATTTTTAAGTTTATTTTACCAAAGTAAGACGGCTTAGTCTATTCAAGAAAGTTTTCAATTATATTTTGGATGCAAAAGTATATTTTGTCAAGTTCTACCCTTTTATTTTACAAGTTTAGGCTTATTTTTACTCAAATAACACAATTTCATCTATTTAGGCAACATTTTGTTTCTTATATTTTACTCACAAAGACATTTTTTTCAATTTTTAATGTATTATTTCACAAGTTTATGTAATTTTTTATTCTAATAACACAATTTTAACTATTCAGGCAACATTTTTTATTGCGATTTGGATTTACAAAGAGATTTTTTAAATTTTTGTATTAAATTTTCTATTTATTACGTTTTGTATTTCACATTCACTAATTTTTAAAGTTTTACTTTTTATTTTTATCTAAAAACTAAAGAAAAAAGTATTTTTAACTAAAAGTTATTTTATAGTTTTCGGTTTTCAGATTTCCACAATGCTATTTTTGGTTCTGTATTTCTATATTAGGATATTACAGTTCTAAGGTGTGTATAATATTTCAAAGTATTTTCAGGGTGTATTTGTTAATGCATTTGGATGATAACTATTAGGTTTTTGGACGAACTAATGTTAAGAATATTTCAACCAATCAGAAAACGCGTCGGTTTTATTTCAACCAATCAGAGAAGGCGTCAGTTTGCTTATGAGGTATAAAAACTGCGTAAAAGCAAGCAGAAGCTATTTTGAGAAGTATTTCTGAACCATTGCGTCAGAGAAGACATCAAGTTGAGATTATTGTCTGAGATTTGAAGACAAAGAACTCAAAAGAAGCTATAATTAAGGTAAGTGAATTGTTACATATATGTATGGTGCTTTTAAATAATGCGTAAATGCAAATATTGAAACGAAGAAAACGTCAATGCAAACCAAAAAGAATATGCGTAATGTGAACAAGTACTACAACTATTTTTCTATTTTTCAGGTGCTTCTAATTTTGTATGTGTGACTGAAAGGGACCATTAGTAAAAGATGGCGTCTTCAACCTCCACAAACAAGGCTAACCACACTGCGGTGAGTACCTCGCAAGAGATTTTACCACTGGAATGTATATTTCTCCACTAGTTTTTGAAATAATATATAAATCCAGAAAACAAAGAAACGAAAACAGTAAATACAGAAATGAATATGCGTAATATAAACAAGTACTACAACTATGTTTCTATTTTTCAGGTGTTCTTATTTGTGTACCTGTGAGTGGAAGGATCTATTACTGGAAATAACGCCAACAAAGTAACCAACAAGGACATGAGTCAAATAATTGCATCATGTCCATGTTTTTCCAATTATATCTATAAGGACTGTGTGTTGGAGACTTTGAAGAGGTATACACCTGGCAAGTATATTATATGCTGGGGATGTTATTCTAATCAAGGCAACCAATTAGCCCACGATTGTGTAGTTAACCATTTCTACGAGTGTGAGTGCGGATGCTGTAAAGATGAAGATTTACTCTCTGAACGTTATTTTATTTGCCAAGGAGAACGCTGTTTGAATAAATGCCAATGATGTTTTAAGTGGATGTGCGAGAGAATCCAGTATTATTTACAGGACTTGGATAACACAAAACATATTTTTGATTTTTATATTACTAACCATGAGGATGTTGCGGATGCTTTGACGGCACACGAGGTACAGACAGAATACAAAGCTTTTTATAGTGTATTATGTGAAATTTCAAACAATATCGTACTAGTGAAAACTCTTATAGATCCTATACGCTCAGCAGAGCTTACTTATGGTAGCACAGGATTTTTGTGAGAGTTGAATAGAGACTGACTAATAACACCGAAAATGGTGCAATACATTATTGATGTACAAGGATTTATTTATAACAGAAAATTTATATTGCGTGAGATTTGTGTGAGTTCTACAAATTTGGACACTGTGTATTATGCGCTTGTGAGTGTTCCCGATTATTTCAAAGAGAACAAAGAATCGCGCTGGGTTAAAGACAATCTCCATGCATTAATGTATGATATTCCTTGTGGATGTGAAATATACTATGTCCGGAGGGCAGTTAGGAACTTGAACTGTCAAGGTGGTACATTTTTCTGCAAAGGAAAATCCCAAATTATCAAAGATTTGCTTAATATTGATAACATTGTTGATTTACAAACTGTAAACTGTCCATCCCTTAAGAATTTGTATATGTTTCAAGGAGGATTGTGCAAGTATCATTCTGATACTTCTCCCCCAGCTGAACAAGGTTGCGCATTCAGAAATGTTCAAAGACTTGTATGTTGGTACAATAATAAAAATATTAATGTGTAATGTATTTAGTGCAAATAATAAAGATTTGTGAAAAAGAAATGTTTTCTATGTTGTTATTTAGTTTTAAAGCCTTTATTCAAGGTATTTTCAAGTATTACTGGTTTTTTGGCTGCATCAACACATGGGTTATTTCTATTTGGTTTATTATACGAGGCTACAATCACTATATGTCTATGAGGACTAAAATCCACTGATTGAACCTTAAAGCTTAGGTTTACTATGTATATTGATTAAACACAGGACAACACGAATCTTACAGAGGATTGTAGGAGGCATAGGCCCACACGCCAGAGCCTTATTAGCCTGCAAGAACAACTTGTATGTTGAATTGTGACTGTTTAGCAATAATATTTATAAAGTTTAAATCATTTTCATTAGATTACATATATATTTTGGATTCAAATAAAACACTCAAGTTAAGTTTTTTAAGTTTATTTTTATTTAATATACAAATATAGAATATATCAAATTTACATATATGAAAAGTACTCTACCAAAGAGCAAAAGTCACATAGGGATTACGATTTAGCCGATGCTGAAATTCTTCCATGAGGGATTTGTAGTAAGAAAGAAATTTTTGCCACTGTTTAAAGTTGAGGGTGACTCCACCAGAGATGCTGGTGATTTCCACTTTTATATTTTCTCCACTGCCCTCGAAGGTGAAGTAAGGTTCTCCTATAATGTCTATAGATCTGAATCTGTCTTTTTGTGTGGGGAATCTGTTTTTGTAAGTGTCGAAGATCACATCTGATTTGTAGACGCATGATGGGTACTCTTCTTTATTTAGGACAATGTATTTTTTTTTCATGTTTCAAAATCAATTCAGTGTCTGCGAAAGTACCTCGAATAATGATATCCATGTTGGCATCGATGATGAATCTGGTTTCTGGTTTTATGTTGTTCATTTGGTGTGTGCCTCTGATAGACTGCATTTTGGTTTGGTATCAATAAAAAGTTTTAAAAATATGCAACTAGTGCTACAAAAGGAACGGAAATTATCGACAATTTCTGGATTATAACTAAAATTCAGTTTGCCTTTTACATATCCAATATTTACATACCAACACTAACTAGACTTCGATTTATATAAATGTAGCAGGAACTATATTTCTGAGAATCAAACTATATTAGGATTATATGTTAAACTTATACAAAACCAGATTATTCTATGTAAGTATATTTATATTGACTGGATTATTTAACAGATCAAACAGAAAGAAGGCAAATTCCACTAAACGTAGGTGATTGCATGAAAATAACTAGGTCAAGGAGTGACCAACAGTGAGCTGAGGTTATATATAGAGGGTCGCTCTTCATAATTCTTACCTTCGCTGGATCGGCGAAGGAACGCACTTGTGGGCGGTAGAACCTGAATGGGCTCCACCAAGACATCGGAGACTCGAAGCAGATGTCTTGGTGGATGAACCCAAGTAGGGTCATAGGCGCTAGGGTCAATTTGGTTATTTCTTCTTGTATGAGGAACCAATTTGGCCAACTCCCCACATTAACTTACATTGCTTATAACTAATTAAATTTGAAGAAAAATTATAATCTCTTAGACTGTAAACATATTTTATATTTAGGCTGCACAAGATCCAATGATAAAATTAAAAAATGGTAACCACCCAGACAGGGACTCGAACCCTGGACAGATAGGTTAAAACCCATCTGAGCACAAGGTATTCTTTTTTTGAAAAGTTAGTTATGTTAAGAAATATCGTTTGAGAACTCTTTTGGTCTGGGATATAAGTGTAACTTGTTAAGTGTGCTAAACACAAAAACTTCAACATATTGTACTATGTAACTTCAATTTTGAAAGCTAACTGAACTCTAGCGTTTCGAATTACATATAGTAAAGACCTCTATAGTGGTGGTAAAATACATCCAGTCTGTAAAATTTTGGAAATGCTGTCTCCTTCTCTGTCGACCCAGACCAAAAGAGTTCTCAAACGATATTTCTTAACATAACTAACTTTTCAAAAAAAGAATACCTTGTGCTCAGATGGGTTTTAACCTATCTGTCCAGGGTTCGAGTCCCTGTCTGGGTGGTTACCATTTTTTAATTTTATCATTGGATCTTGTGCAGCCTAAATATAAAATATGTTTACAGTCTAAGAGATTATAATTTTTCTTCAAATTTAATTAGTTATAAGCAATGTAAGTTAATGTGGGGAGTTGGCCAAATTGGTTCCTCATACAAGAAGAAATAACCAAATTGACCCTAGCGCCTATGACCCTACTTGGGTTCATCCACCAAGACATCTGCTTCGAGTCTCCGATGTCTTGGTGGAGCCCATTCAGGTTCTACCGCCCACAAGTGCGTTCCTTCGCCGATCCAGCGAAGGTAAGAATTATGAAGAGCGACCCTCTATATATAACCTCAGCTCACTGTTGGTCACTCCTTGACCTAGTTATTTTCATGCAATCACCTACGTTTAGTGGAATTTGCCTTCTTTCTGTTTGATCTGTTAAATAATCCAGTCAATATAAATATACTTACATAGAATAATCTGGTTTTGTATAAGTTTAACATATAATCCTAATATAGTTTGATTCTCAGAAATATAGTTCCTGCTACATTTATATAAATCGAAGTCTAGTTAGTGTTGGTATGTAAATATTGGATATGTAAAAGGCAAACTGAATTTTAGTTATAATCCAGAAATTGTCGATAATTTCCGTTCCTTTTGTAGCACTAGTTGCATATTTTTAAAACTTTTTATTGATACCAAACCAAAATGCAGTCTATCAGAGGCACACACCAAATGAACAACATAAAACCAGAAACCAGATTCATCATCGATGCCAACATGGATATCATTATTCGAGGTACTTTCGCAGACACTGAATTGATTTTGAAACATGAAAAAAAAATACATTGTCCTAAATAAAGAAGAGTACCCATCATGCGTCTACAAATCAGATGTGATCTTCGACACTTACAAAAACAGATTCCCCACACAAAAAGACAGATTCAGATCTATAGACATTATAGGAGAACCTTACTTCACCTTCGAGGGCAGTGGAGAAAATATAAAAGTGGAAATCACCAGCATCTCTGGTGGAGTCACCCTCAACTTTAAACAGTGGCAAAAATTTCTTTCTTACTACAAATCCCTCATGGAAGAATTTCAGCATCGGCTAAATCGTAATCCCTATGTGACTTTTGCTCTTTGGTAGAGTACTTTTCATATATGTAAATTTGATATATTCTATATTTGTATATTAAATAAAAATAAACTTAAAAAACTTAACTTGAGTGTTTTATTTGAATCCAAAATATATATGTAATCTAATGAAAATGATTTAAACTTTATAAATATTATTGCTAAACAGTCACAATTCAACATACAAGTTGTTCTTGCAGGCTAATAAGGCTCTGGCGTGTGGGCCTATGCCTCCTACAATCCTCTGTAAGATTCGTGTTGTCCTGTGTTTAATCAATATACATAGTAAACCTAAGCTTTAAGGTTCAATCAGTGGATTTTAGTCCTCATAGACATATAGTGATTGTAGCCTCGTATAATAAACCAAATAGAAATAACCCATGTGTTGATGCAGCCAAAAAACCAGTAATACTTGAAAATACCTTGAATAAAGGCTTTAAAACTAAATAACAACATAGAAAACATTTCTTTTTCACAAATCTTTATTATTTGCACTAAATACATTACACATTAATATTTTTATTATTGTACCAACATACAAGTCTTTGAACATTTCTGAATGCGCAACCTTGTTCAGCTGGGGGAGAAGTATCAGAATGATACGTGCACAATCCTCCTTGAAACATATACAAATTCTTAAGGGATGGACAGTTTACAGTTTGTAAATCAACAATGTTATCAATATTAAGCAAATCTTTGATAATTTGGGATTTTCCTTTGCAGAAAAATGTACCACCTTGACAGTTCAAGTTCCTAACTGCCCTCCGGACATAGTATATTTCACATCCACAAGGAATATCATACATTAATGCATGGAGATTGTCTTTAACCCAGCGCGATTCTTTGTTCTCTTTGAAATAATCGGGAACACTCACAAGCGCATAATACACAGTGTCCAAATTTGTAGAACTCACACAAATCTCACGCAATATAAATTTTCTGTTATAAATAAATCCTTGTACATCAATAATGTATTGCACCATTTTCGGTGTTATTAGTCAGTCTCTATTCAACTCTCACAAAAATCCTGTGCTACCATAAGTAAGCTCTGCTGAGCGTATAGGATCTATAAGAGTTTTCACTAGTTCGATATTGTTTGAAATTTCACATAATACACTATAAAAAGCTTTGTATTCTGTCTGTACCTCGTGTGCCGTCAAAGCATCCGCAACATCCTCATGGTTAGTAATATAAAAATCAAAAATATGTTTTGTGTTATCCAAGTCCTGTAAATAATACTGGATTCTCTCGCACATCCACTTAAAACATCATTGGCATTTATTCAAACAGCGTTCTCCTTGGCAAATAAAATAACGTTCAGAGAGTAAATCTTCATCTTTACAGCATCCGCACTCACACTCGTAGAAATGGTTAACTACACAATCGTGGGCTAATTGGTTGCCTTGATTAGAATAACATCCCCAGCATATAATATACTTGCCAGGTGTATACCTCTTCAAAGTCTCCAACACACAGTCCTTATAGATATAATTGGAAAAACATGGACATGATGCAATTATTTGACTCATGTCCTTGTTGGTTACTTTGTTGGCGTTATTTCCAGTAATAGATCCTTCCACTCACAGGTACACAAATAAGAACACCTGAAAAATAGAAACATAGTTGTAGTACTTGTTTATATTACGCATATTCATTTCTGTATTTACTGTTTTCGTTTCTTTGTTTTCTGGATTTATATATTATTTCAAAAACTAGTGGAGAAATATACATTCCAGTGGTAAAATCTCTTGCGAGGTACTCACCGCAGTGTGGTTAGCCTTGTTTGTGGAGGTTGAAGACGCCATCTTTTACTAATGGTCCCTTTCAGTCACACATACAAAATTAGAAGCACCTGAAAAATAGAAAAATAGTTGTAGTACTTGTTCACATTACGCATATTCTTTTTGGTTTGCATTGACGTTTTCTTCGTTTCAATATTTGCATTTACGCATTATTTAAAAGCACCATACATATATGTAACAATTCACTTACCTTAATTATAGCTTCTTTTGAGTTCTTTGTCTTCAAATCTCAGACAATAATCTCAACTTGATGTCTTCTCTGACGCAATGGTTCAGAAATACTTCTCAAAATAGCTTCTGCTTGCTTTTACGCAGTTTTTATACCTCATAAGCAAACTGACGCCTTCTCTGATTGGTTGAAATAAAACCGACGCGTTTTCTGATTGGTTGAAATATTCTTAACATTAGTTCGTCCAAAAACCTAATAGTTATCATCCAAATGCATTAACAAATACACCCTGAAAATACTTTGAAATATTATACACACCTTAGAACTGTAATATCCTAATATAGAAATACAGAACCAAAAATAGCATTGTGGAAATCTGAAAACCGAAAACTATAAAATAACTTTTAGTTAAAAATACTTTTTTCTTTAGTTTTTAGATAAAAATAAAAAGTAAAACTTTAAAAATTAGTGAATGTGAAATACAAAACGTAATAAATAGAAAATTTAATACAAAAATTTAAAAAATCTCTTTGTAAATCCAAATCGCAATAAAAAATGTTGCCTGAATAGTTAAAATTGTGTTATTAGAATAAAAAATTACATAAACTTGTGAAATAATACATTAAAAATTGAAAAAAATGTCTTTGTGAGTAAAATATAAGAAACAAAATGTTGCCTAAATAGATGAAATTGTGTTATTTGAGTAAAAATAAGCCTAAACTTGTAAAATAAAAGGGTAGAACTTGACAAAATATACTTTTGCATCCAAAATATAATTGAAAACTTTCTTGAATAGACTAAGCCGTCTTACTTTGGTAAAATAAACTTAAAAATGAAAGAGTTAAAGTTGACAAAACACACGTCGTGTGTACAAAATCTAATTCACAACACATTTAAATTGTGTTATTTGAGTAAACTTGGAGAATAATCCTGTAAACTTGGAAATCTCTCTCTCTCTCTCTCTCTCTCTCTCTGTGTGTGTGTGTGTGGGGTGTGTGTGTGTGTGTGTGTGTGTGTGTCCAAAATGTAATAAAAGACACGATCAAATCGTGCTATTTGAGTAAATATTAGGCTAAACTTGAGAAATAAACAAATAAAAGTTGAGAACACACACTTTGTGTGCCGAAAATGTAACTAAAAGTCTTTCCTGAATAGTGTAAATAGTGTTATTTAGGTTAAAAATAGGTATAAACTTGTAAAATAATAAGTTAAAAAATTGTAAAAATATCTTTCTGAGTCCAAAATTTAATAAAAAATGTTGCCTGAATAGTATAAATAATGTTATTTGAGTAATAATAAGCCTAATAAACAGATAGAAGTTGAGAACACACACTTAGTGTGTCGAAAATGTAACTAAAAGTCTTTCCTGAACAGATTGAATTGTGTTATTTGAGTAATAATAAGCCTAAACTTGTGAAATAAACAGATAGAAGTTGAGAACACACACTTTGTGTGTCGAAAATATAACTAAAAGTCTTTCCTTAATAGTATAAATAGTGTTATTTAGGTTAAAAATAGGTATAAATTGTAAATAATAAGTTAAAAGTTGTAAAAAAATGTCTTTGTGAGTCCAAAATTTAATAAAAAGTGTTGCCTGAATAGTACAAATAGTGTTATTTTGGTAAAAATTAACATAAAGTTGTAAAATAATAAGTTAAAAATTGAAAAATGTTTTTTGTGAGTGCAAAATTTAATAAAAAATGTTGCTTGAATAGTACAAATAGTGTTATTTTGGTAAAAAATTAATATAAAGTTGTAAAATAATAAGTTAAAAGTTGAAAAATGTCTTTGTGAGTGCAAAATTTAATAAAAAATGTTGCCTGAATAGTACAAATAGTGTTATTTTGGTAAAAAAATTAACATAAACTTGTGAAATAAACAGATAGAAGTTGAGAACACACACTTTGTTTGTCGAAAATGCGACTAAAAGTCTTT
Source organism: Lepisma saccharinum (assembly GCF_977018435.1). NCBI lineage: Eukaryota > Metazoa > Arthropoda > Insecta > Zygentoma > Lepismatidae > Lepisma > Lepisma saccharinum. Next base: position 25,719,679 of record NC_139238.1, read on the forward strand.
CCTGAACAGATTGAATTGTATTATTTTGGTAATAATAAGCCTAAACTTGTGAAATAAACAGATATAAGTTGAGATCACACACTCTGTGTGTCGAAAATGTAACTAAAAGTCTTTCCTGAACAGATTGAATTGTATTATTTTGGTAATAATAAGCCTAAACTTGTGAAATAAACAGATAGAAGTTGAGAACACACACTTTGTGTGTCGAAAATATAACTAAAAGTCTTTCCTTAATAGTATAAATAGTGTTATTTAGGTTAAAAATAGGTATAAATTGTAAATAATAAGTTAAAAAGTTGTAAAAAAATGTCTTTGTGAGTCCAAAATTTAATAAAAAGTGTTGCCTGAATAGTACAAATAGAGTTATTTTGGTAAAAATTAACATAAAGTTGTAAAATAATAAGTTAAAAATTGAAAAATGTTTTTTGTGAGTTCAAAATTTAATAAAAAATGTTGCTTGAATAGTACAAATAGTGTTATTTTGGTAAAAAATTAATATAAAGTTGTAAAATAATAAGTTAAAAGTTGAAAAATGTCTTTGTGAGTGCAAAATTTAATAAAAAATGTTGCCTGAATAGTACAAATAGTGTTATTTTGGTAAAAAAAATTAACATAAACTTGTGAAATAAACAGATAGAAGTTGAGAACACACACTTTGTGTGTCGAAAATGCGACTAAAAGTCTTTCCTGAACAGATTGAATTGTATTATTTTGGTAATAATAAGCCTAAACTTGTGAAATAAACAGATATAAGTTGAGATCACACACTCTGTGTGTCGAAAATGTAACTAAAAGTCTTTCCTGAACAGATTGAATTGTATTATTTTGGTAATAATAAGCCTAAACTTGTGAAATAAACAGATATAAGTTGAGATCACACACTCTGTGTGTCGAAAATGTAATTAAAGTCTTTCCTGAACAGATTGAATTGTATTATTTTGGTAATAATAAGCCTAAACTTGTGAAATAAAGAGATATAAGTTGAAAATGTAACTAAAAGTCTTTCCTGAACAGATTGAATTGTATTATTTTGGTAATAATAAGCCTAAACTTGTGAAATAAACAGATATAAGTTGAGATCACACACTCTGTGTGTCGAAAATGTAACTAAAAGTCTTTCCTGAACAGATTGAATTGTATTATTTTGGTAATAATAAGCCTAAACTTGTGAAATAAACAGATATAAGTTGAGATCACACACTCTGTGTGTCGAAAATGTAACTAAAAGTCTTTTCTGAACAGATAGAATTGTGTTATTTGAGTAAAAAATAGGCATAAACTTGTAAATAATAAATTAAAAGTTGAAAAAATCTCTTTGTAAATACAAAATTTAATAAAAGATGTTGCCTGAATAGTACAAATAGTGTTATTTTGGTAAAAATTAACATAAAGTTGTAAAATAATAAGTTAAAAGTTGAAAAAATGTCTTTGTGAGTCCAAAATTTAATAAAAAATGTTGCCTGATTAGTACAAATAGTGTTATTTTGGTAAAAAATTGATATAAAGTTGTAAAATAATAAGTTAAACGTAGAAAAAAAAATGTCTTTGTGAGTCCAAAATTTAATAAAAAATGTTGCTTGAATAGTACAAATAGTGTTATTTTGGTAAAAAATTAACTTAAATTGTAAAATAATAAGTTAAAATTTGAAAAAATGTCTTTGAGTCCAAAATTTAATAAAAGTGTTGCCTGAATAGTACAAATAGTGTTATTTTGGTAAAAAATTAACATAAAATTGTAAAATAATAAGTTAAAAAGTTGTAAAAATATCTTTGCGAGTCCAAAATTTAATAAAAAGTGTTGCCTGAATAGTACAAATAGTGTTATTTTGGTAAAAATTAACATAAAGTTGTAAAATAATAAGTTAAAAATTGAAAAATGTTTTTTGTGAGTGCAAAATTTAATAAAAAATGTTGCTTGAATAGTACAAATAGTGTTATTTTGGTAAAAAATTAATATAAAGTTGTAAAATAATAAGTTAAAAGTTGAAAAATGTCTTTGTGAGTGCAAAATTTAATAAAAAATGTTGCCTGAATAGTACAAATAGTGTTATTTTGGTAAAAAAATTAACATAAACTTGTGAAATAAACAGATAGAAGTTGAGAACACACACTTTGTTTGTCGAAAATGCGACTAAAAGTCTTTCCTGAACAGATTGAATTGTATTATTTTGGTAATAATAAGCCTAAACTTGTGAAATAAACAGATATAAGTTGAGATCACACACTCTGTGTGTCGAAAATGTAACTAAAAGTCTTTCCTGAACAGATTGAATTGTATTATTTTGGTAATAATAAGCCTAAACTTGTGAAATAAACAGATAGAAGTTGAGAACACACACTTTGTGTGTCGAAAATATAACTAAAAGTCTTTCCTTAATAGTATAAATAGTGTTATTTAGGTTAAAAATAGGTATAAATTGTAAATAATAAGTTAAAAAGTTGTAAAAAAATGTCTTTGTGAGTCCAAAATTTAATAAAAAGTGTTGCCTGAATAGTACAAATAGTGTTATTTTGGTAAAAATTAACATAAAGTTGTAAAATAATAAGTTAAAAATTGAAAAATGTTTTTTGTGAGTGCAAAATTTAATAAAAAATGTTGCTTGAATAGTACAAATAGTGTTATTTTGGTAAAAAATTAATATAAAGTTGTAAAATAATAAGTTAAAAGTTGAAAAATGTCTTTGTGAGTGCAAAATTTAATAAAAAATGTTGCCTGAATAGTACAAATAGTGTTATTTTGGTAAAAAAAAATAACATAAACTTGTGAAATAAACAGATAGAAGTTGAGAACACACACTTTGTGTGTCGAAAATGCGACTAAAAGTCTTTCCTGAACAGATTGAATTGTATTATTTTGGTAATAATAAGCCTAAACTTGTGAAATAAACAGATATAAGTTGAGATCACACACTCTGTGTGTCGAAAATGTAACTAAAAGTCTTTCCTGAACAGATTGAATTGTATTATTTTGGTAATAATAAGCCTAAACTTGTGAAATAAACAGATATAAGTTGAGATCACACACTCTGTGTGTCGAAAATGTAACTAAAAGTCTTTCCTGAACAGATTGAATTGTATTATTTTGGTAATAATAAGCCTAAACTTGTGAAATAAAGAGATAAAAGTTGAGATCACACACTCTGTGTGTCGAAAATGTAACTAAAAGTCTTTCCTGAACAGATTGAATTGTATTTTTTTGGTAATAATAAGCCTAAACTTGTGAAATAAACAGATATAAGTTGAGATCACACACTCTGTGTGTCGAAAATGTAACTAAAAGTCTTTCCTGAACAGATAGAATTGTGTTATTTGAGTAAAAAATAGGCATAAACTTGTAAATAATAAATTAAAAGTTGAAAAAATCTCTTTGTAAATACAAAATTTAATAAAAGATGTTGCCTGAATAGTACAAATAGTGTTATTTTGGTAAAAATTAACATAAAGTTGTAAAATAATAAGTTAAAAGTTGAAAAAATGTCTTTGTGAGTCCAAAATTTAATAAAAAATGTTGCCTGATTAGTACAAATAGTGTTATTTTGGTAAAAAATTAATATAAAGTTGTAAAATAATAAGTTAAACGTAGAAAAAAAAATGTCTTTGTGAGTCCAAAATTTAATAAAAAATGTTGCTTGAATAGTACGAATAGTGTTATTTTGGTAAAAAATTAACTTAAAGTTGTAAAATAATAAGTTAAAAGTTGAAAAAATGTCTTTGAGTCCAAAATTTAATAAAAGTGTTGCCTGAATAGTACAAATAGTGTTATTTTGGTAAAAAATTAACATAAAATTGTAAAATAATAAGTTAAAAAGTTGTAAAAATATCTTTGCGAGTCCAAAATTTAATAAAAAATGTTGCCTGAATAGTACAAATAGTGTTATTTTTGTAAAAATAAGGATAAGCTGTGAAAATGTTTGACATAAAGTCAAAGTTTGGTAAAAAATAAACTCAAAATTAAGTTAAATAGCACACAGTAACATACATTTACTACCTAAATCAATAATCAAAGGGTCCTAGGTTCGTTACCCCGTGATAAAAGCAAATGGTGAAAACTGTAGGCCCCGTCCCTAATAGCTCTCCCTTCTTCATAGTACAGATAAAAAAACCCTGCGCTAAAGCGTCCTGTGCCTTGAAGGCAAACCTGAGCGGAATATTAATTGGCGGCGGAAACCGGTTCTACAAGCGACGCATAGCTTCAGAGATTTGACCCTTGCTGCGCATTTCCAGACATCCTTTGTTGTCTGGTTGAATCCCTCCCCTGCCCTACGGTATTGCATAGCTTTCCCCTGTTCTTGCGTACTGGTTAACCTTGAAAAAACCGGTTCTGAAAATCTACCGACGCGTTCTCTGATTGGTCAATCAGATTCCTCCTTTGTTCTGACGTTCTGACGTCATTTGACCTTGAACGCACACTCCCCAAATTCCTTTCTCGTCTACCTGCGCTGAATATTAATTCATTCTCTCTGTCTACCTTCACCGCACTTCCCCAAATTCCTTTCTCGTCTACCTTCTCCGCCGAGTCGAGATTCAGAGACCGTATTCTGTCTAGCATCTCGTACCATTGTGTTTCATACAATAATAACATACATTATTACATAGTACTAATTAATAATATTACATATCTCGGCTTCGAGTACCGGGACCGTCCCCAATCGTAATTGGTCCTGTACCTACACCCATTACCACCGTTCATAGCGGTTCATAAACCATAGAAAACTTATTTTCAATATTATAAACATTAATATTAACATTTTATACATTACATACTTTGCAGTAATGAATATAAAACCATATGCATAGCATTTAGTACCTCTAATTACCTTTTATATACATATTTTTCATAAAATAAATAATTATATATTCATAAAAAGTTATAAACATGCAAATACATAAATGTAAAGTAGTCTAAGTACTTGCTAATGAATTCTAAGTACGTGCAAATTAGTTCTAAGTACATACAAATGAATTGCGAATATTAAATAGCGACAGCCACTATCGTATTCAACTTCTACTCTTGTATCGATCAATATGTAGAAATTACGGTGGGTGGGGGATTCCAATGCACATTACCCACGTGGGGAATCCTTTATGAGAATTTTCTTAACTCGGAGAGAGATCCCCACGCCCTCAACTTTGAGCACTGCTGTCCCCTCTGAGAAAAATCCTTGTGAACATCCTTTGTACTACATGTTATCAAGTCTACGTAATGTAGTAGTCGTGTACTACTGGAGTATATTTGGCACACGTGAAAAAATTGAAAACGATACAAACACCGTTACATTTGATTAATTTATGAGTTTCCGGGTTTAGAATGAGCACGAATGCCTGGAAAACTTTAAACGTCTGGAAACATATGGAGTGGAACTGCGCAAATTGCAGCTTTTATTTGCTTTCGTCGACTACGGACGTCAAGTCTTTCCTCGTTCTCAAATTATGTCCTGTGGCATGCTTTGTCTCCGGTAAAATATTGCCCGTCGTTACGGTTTGAATACCGAAACAGCTTTAATCATGAATTTGCTCCTTTGTGGAATGTCCTTCCGTTGTCATTTGCCAACGAGGACAATCTTGATAGAAGCAAGGAAGATGAAAAATTGTAAAATTGCTGGTCGTTGTTTTAGGCAATAACTAAATGGATTTCAGAGGTCAAATGAATATCTAGGGTGTTTGGGAAAAGGGACATAAGTCACAAACTGCAATTTTATGTTGCTTTCTTTAAAGTCTCGCTGAAGCAATTAAACAAAATATCATAAGTATATTTTGAACATACGTAAAGATTCTAAACAGTGATGATCCAACATATATGTTATATCTGTAATTTCTGCTTTTAATATAATTACATAATTACACAAATACCATAACTCGAAATGTTGCCAGAACTTGACTTATCTTTTGTCTTGAGGTCCTGAAGAATAATTTTACTAAATGTGACATATCACAATGTTAAGTTAATTCGATTCTCAGTTCATTCGTTTCTCAATATCTATATTTGGCATATCACATATAAATATATGTAATTGCATAACTGGCATAAATAACTGTTGTAAAATTGCATTTTTTGACTTCAGTGTTTTCCCCCCAACAGCGTTGATATTTGAACTTAGCCATGAAAATTAGTCCTGGTCAGAAGTAAATTTTATAGTGTATGATATAACCCTTATCCTCCGTTACAGTGATGATAATTTTATTAACTTCGGCATGGCCACGGATAGAAAAGATAATATAGATTGCAGACCTCCGTGGCGAAGTGATTAGCATGGTGCGCTACGACGCCGGAGCTCCGGGTTCGAATCCCTGGACTGTGTCTTCATCAATTTCATCATATCATCGCTCATCGTCATCTTCGCGATTAGCCAAAAGTGGCAGAAAAGCGAAGTTATATAAACCAAAGCAATCAATCAAGTGAGCAGTGTGGGGTATACAGAATGGAATTCTCTTGAAACAAACTTAGCATAGCTTGGCTAAATACATTCTCTCCATGGGGGTCAAAGTAGATTTTCAATATTCTTCCAATTTCTTAACTCCATTTTTGGTCCTTTTATATACATACAAATATTCTGTTACTTTATTCCTCTGATTATCTTGTGTTTAGATCTTAAGATCTCCATTCTCAAGAAAGGAAGGAAGGTTCAAAGAAGAATTGGAACATCGAGAAAATAAATGAATATATGTAAAGTTGGAAATCATGCTAGCGGTCTTTTTCGGTTGATGCGATTCTCTTGATAAACCAGAATCGTGTCCTTCATTATGTTTGGAAACTGAAGATATTTGTTTCACGTGACTTCCATCATTTCATATTTTATGCTCGCTCCAGATTGCACTTGAATCACAACATGCTGTGCTTTGATGTATATTCAAGAGCCCAGAATAACGCATCACGGATTCTGAGTCGTTTGTGAATCCCTATTACCACAAGAATGCCTAAGTCTGATCCAGAAAAGACGCGTGTTTCCCTTTGATGGGCTTCGGTTATCAAGCAGACGTCGAAGTGCGACAAGCGTAGGCAGTTCTTTTTATGAATACCCAGGTTAAACAGCGCTATACACGGAGATTTGCAATTATGAAGAATTATTCAATGCCAGCTTACAAAGTTTCCAGCCGTAAGGGGGATTTATAATAAGTAAAATATTGAAGCACTAAGGTCCTTCAATTCATTTGAATTGTTGATTGTAAACAATTGACATTCTGGGCCCATTCTTAATGAATTATCATGAGTTTAAGCGAAAGTACTATCTAGGAGGATAGTGAAGAGGAAGTAGAAAGTGTCGAAATACTTTCGCTCTCTAATGGTAGGTATTCAAAATTCTTCTTGAACCTCCGCGATGGCGCAGTGGTAGCGTCGTCGCCTTGTCATCAAGGGGTCCCGGATTCGATAGCCGGTGGATGCTCATAGTGGTTCGGATACCACTTTAAACTGTAGGTTCAGACCCGATTAGCCTTACTGTGCATAAAGTGGACTTAAAACACCAACTCAATCAATCAATCTAAATTCTTGTTGGGAGTATTTCAGCGAGTCGATACTAATGCAATCCTATAAATTCTATAAACTTGAAGTTAGCTCACACTATTTGGGCTTTGTTCAAGAAGTACAGAAGAATAACTGATATCTTTACGGCAGAAACTAGCACTAAACTAGCTCTAACGATGGGCAAAGTTTGATAAGGTTCCTGTAATCTGGGAGAGCAAGCGAACGAAAACAAGTCCGTACGCAAATACGCGGCCTTGCTCCACAGATTACCGAGAGAGTATGTAGTCGCCTCGTTTTTAACCTTGCTCTAAACGTATAGCAGCGCTTAACCGTGGTTTACATTGGTCGAGTAGACGGGAGAGTAGCTGGTGCGAGTAGAGTAAAGCGAGCTACTCTCCCCTTGTAATCAACTGGGGAGAGCACTGGAGCCAGTACTCGCTCCAGTAGTCAGGACAGTCGAGTGGCTGTCCACGGAGGACAGCGACTGGACCGAGTTGCTTCCTTCCCCATTGTTTTTTTCACTCACGCGTAAACTCGAGAGACCACTCAATCAATGTAAACACTTTCTAAGGAGAGTTTAGCGTCTGTGTTGTGGTGTAGAGTGTTGTGAGCTTGCTTTTTTTTTTAATCAACCATGAATATATAGTACGTGCTCCAAGTCCGACAACATAAAGTTTGTAGAATTATACGTGAATATGAGTGTCCATGGAATTTGTGTCGATTTTACGGGAAAGGAAAGAAGACTACGGGCGTATGAGGCCATAAGTGCAGGATATGTGACTTTTGATGTATTTTCCGTAGGAGAGGTAAAATTGAAAGTAAAGAATTTACGTTTTACATATAACCAAGATCGATTGAAAATAGAAAATCAACGACGTCATTCTGTCAAAAGATCACTAAACAGCTGCACCCACTATCCCACTTTACTGGAGTCGAGTAGAAAGTGTGTAAACAGCTACTCGCAACAGGAGGGTCGAGTCGAGCAGACAGGTTAGTAACTCGTCCCAGTAACTCTCCCGCTCACTCGACCAATGCAAACCAGCCTTTATGAAAATGTTTACGGCAGAAACCAGTACTAAAGTAGCAGTAACGATTGATATAATTTGGTGAATATTCTGGACAAGTGACGGGATAATTTCACGGACCCTCGAACTAGTACTGGAAATGAACGGAGACAGATTTTACAACATATTTGCACTTACATTTGGACATAACTGAACTTTGTGTTAAATGAGTGCCGCGTTTGCTCACGCCAGAGGGTCCTTCTCCTATGGTGTAGGGGTAACGCCGTCGCCTTGTAATCAAGAGGTCCAAGGTACGGCACCCGCTGGAGGCACATAGTGGTTCGGATTAATCTGTAGGTCCTGTCCCAATTAGCCTTCCTGTGCACAAAGTGGACTTAAAAACTAAACAAAAAAGCTCACATTAGACCAAAAATTTGAAACAGTTATGACCTTTGCCACTTGTTCATGTCCACTTGTTTAGCCATTTCTTAATTCACGCACATTGGATTTGAAGATGGATTACATGAGTTTGAAAACCTCTGTGTTTTATAGTATTCCATCATAAAATTGTCGCATTGGCACTGTTCGAAACTTAAGCGCATTAAGGTCTAACCAAGTAAGCCACAGTATTTACTTGTTTAAATGTTTAATTTGTATGATTTTAGTTTGTTAATTCTGAGGTTATTGTTGTTGCAATACCTACATTATTATTTGTGAGTAACTTTAACAGAAGAATATCCTTGGCGTATGTATAATTCAATCTTCAGAAACAGGTAGGTATATTGGAAGTAACCTGGTACGGCCTTCCTATATTTTCATAATCTTATTTTCTTAAAATAATAATGATTAAATAATTTAAATGTAGAAGTTACATAAGAGTTCAAATTTTAAATTCCTTATAAATTATAATTTTTTAATGTTTTAGTTTTCAAAGAGTTACAGTTTTCTTTGAAAGACGGTGTACGTCTGCTTCGTTGTTTCATCCATGTAAGCAAATAATATTGACTAAACGTGTTTATACATTAAAATGTCGCGCCATAACGTCCTTGACACACTAAAGGAAGCAGCTACTTTATGAAAAGTTGATGCACTGTAAACACGCAATATGCGCTACTCAGTGTATAAAGCGGAAAAAAATGTGTACATCTGAAGACTCGTATTCAATATTCAGAATACAAGGAAGTAGTTTTAATCAATGAACAAGTTTAGAGTTACTTTTATTGTGCGCAATTCCAGCGTTCCTCAGATAATTTTAGTTATTGAGAGAAACATTTACATTGTTTCCGATATAATGCCTACATACTATTTAATTTAAGCACAGATAGTAAATGTACAAAGGTTTATTTGGGAAAGTGTTGAATCAAACTTGATCAACAATTGTTTCTTTAATTTGTTGGTAGTTATTCACTTGATCTGAATTTGCGTTCGTTTATTACTCGCTTGTATCAGATATCTCCACAACTACCATAACTCGAAATGTTGCCAGAACTTGACTTATCTTTTGTCTTGAGGTCCTGAAGAATAACTTTACTAAATGTGACATATCACAATGTTAAGTTAATTCGATTCTCAGTTCATTCGTTTCTCAATATCTATATTTGGCATATCACAGATAAATACATGTAATTGCATAACTGGGAGATTTTCTTTTGAAAACTTCAAAAATATTTTTATAACGAAAGGGGAGATGCGATTGAATTGATACAGGCAAAAATAGCACAGCTTTATTTCTCAAGCTGCATGTGTATTCAGAATGTAAATTCCAAATTTTAATATATTTATTCTGTAGATTTTTCTATTAGCCTTTAGATCTCATTGGGGGAACATTTTCACAAAAGTTCGCGAGAATTTCCCCTCTTGCTCCTTCCCCCTTTCAAAAATCTCACATTCTCTGAAATTCGCTTATAACTTCCGAATGAATAGGTGATTCGTAGCAATTTTTTTAAGATGAATTTCCAATAGTTCGGTTCAGATAGCACAACAGTATACAGGCGCGTCTTTACATAGTACGTAATACGCTAGTTACTTCCGAAATAAAAAAAAACGTAAATTTTTATAACATGTTTTGAATTCCAGGCTCAACAGTAATGTTTATTGAATGATGCAACTGAAATTATAGACTATTTGAAAACTTGAAGTAGTTTTGCAAACTTGCAAGTACAGACATAACACAAATATGCAGAGAAACACAGCTCGAGTGCTACTTTCTGTTTATGTGGTCAGATCCCAGCAGTGCTATTTGTGATATTCCCTCCCACCCAGCTACAATCAATTTTTTTTTGCGAGAGTTCGTACAGAGACGATAAAATTTGTAATTTAATTTTTGACGTATCAACAACGTGTATAGTTGAAATTTGCACACTGCTGTCTTCCTGACAAAGACTAGCGAATTATTTGTTACGTTCGATTCTCGATATAGGAATGACTTGGAAATATAAGTTAGATACAAGTGTTTAGCCAGGCTTATCAATGGTCTGTGGTAGGGTGGTGAAGTGATTAGCTTAGCGCTCTACAAAGCTATTTTCTATTTCATTCTAATTGTTCTTTTATTTTGTTATCGTTCATACTCACTGGCCTGATCAACCAGAGAGAGGTAGAAAATAGATATAAACTAACCGAAACATGACCAGGTTTCATTATAAATCATAATTATTATTATATCTATCACATACTTCTATGAAATTTCTTGAACACCATTTTTCTTTACATAAGAAGCTGGAGTGTACTTAACTTCATACAATATATTCTGATATCGACATCGATACACAATTTTATAAATGAAAGATTGGACATACATGTAGTACATTAGTACCAAAGTAGTTGCGATAAGTTTCCAGTGCAGTATTTCGACTATAGCATATTTTCAGTAATCTTCGATTGATAAGGAACAGGATTTTCGCATGTAGGTATATCTGAACTCCTCCAGTTTTAGAATTCAAATACAATGGTCTAAAAATACAATACTTTCAGTAGGAAAATATTTTCTCTGCTGTAAATTTTTCTGCAAATATAGCTTTGCCTTAACTTTTGAATGGAGCCTGTGTAGGAAATATTTGATATTGATTTAATTTGTGTTATTCAACGTAGCTTTTCTGCCACTTTTGGATAATCGCAGTGATGTGGTTGAGTGGTGATAATGAAGGGACACTCATGGCAAGACCGGGACTTCAACCCGAGAACTTCAGTGGCGAGTCGAAAATCCACCGCTCGGTCACCGGCCGGCCCGAACACATTCAGTCGAGCCGCCCATCGTGGCGGAGTGGTTAGCACAGCGTGCTAAGACGCCAGGGAGTGCCAAGTTCGAAATCCTGTCTGGGCGTGGGCGTTCCTTGGGAGTATCCCTTCATTGATTTCATCCTATCAATACTCATCCTCATCTTCGCGATTAGCCAAAATTGTTTGTTCAAAAATTAATTTGAACAAAAGATATAAAGCAGTATTTTTCAACCCCCGAGCCGAGGTTGGAATCAATTATATAGCGGGTTCTCCTGAAATATGTCGTTTTAGTTTGAGCATCAATGTGCATAAACAAACATTCTGTAGTGAAAATATTATAATTAATTGGGAAACTTTGGTGTTTAAATTCCCAATGAAAATCCGTCATAATATTAATATTATGATGTTACCCTGAGGAAACTACAAGATTTTATTAGATCCACTGATTGACAACTAATTTGAAACTAATTTTATATTTTTCAACAAGCCTAGTCATAATGGAACTAGTACTCTTTATGAATATGCCATATTTTATTTATTAATATTTTATTTAAAGGGTATATATTAATTAATGTAAAAAGTTGAAAGAAATTAGAATTGGAGTTTACGAGTGATATGATCGGGGCATCATTAAAAAGAAGAAGGAATTTACGGGACCGTTTCACGAACGTTGAGAACCGCTAACATAAGACGTCGTATAGTTTCGAACTTCAAAAGGGAAAGGAGAAATTGTATTTGCAGATATTTATTATTTTAAGCACTTTCCCAGAGGGGTGTGACCGCATTCTGGGCGAACCGGGCAGCCTTTGTTTTAGTAACCATAGCGTGAACGTATAAAAGCCTTGGAGTCCTCTTATTTAAGACGTTTTCTACAACCGGTGGAGGCACATTGCCACAGTGGTTCGGATCTCACTTTAAACTGTAGGTACAGTCCCGATTAGCCTATATTACATAAAGTGGCTTTAATGAAAAATCCAATTCAATTCAAATCTTTTAGTGTTTATCTTTGTTGTCTAAAACGGAGATCCGCATTAATAAGTTCAGTCTAAATACACCAAGTTTTCCTTCGTACCAAAAAATGTAAATGAGATACGTTTAAAAATATAACATTCTCCATTTTGGTGTCATGGTGACCTGTTGTCTTGGACGTGCGGCAAAGAATTATGAAGGAACATATGATTATCACTTGACCTGAGAACCGTCTTGTCGACCCTCCCACAAAAAGAAGAAAGTTTATGTTGGCTTATCACATTTGTTTGCTTATTGTTTATTTAGGGCTTTGAACCGATACTCATGACTAGGGCGCGGAAGTTGAGGAAAAATCATTTTTTTCCTTAGTGTCCGAAGACGAGGCCCAACATAATATATGTTCATTTTGGGTCATTGTAGGCCAGAAAAAGGTGGGTTTTATTTGTCCTTCTTTGGCTTTTTCGGCGTTTTTGGCTTATTCGTCCTTTCTTAGCATTTTCTTTAGGTCTTAACGGCTTTTTTCTTGCAACTTCATCTTCTTTCGACTACGTTTTTACTGCCCATTCTGAATTCGAATCATCATCAGTTCATCCCGTCTTAAACATCCTTTCTGTAGTAAAGAAATCAAAAAAAGAGAGAAATAAATATTTGGACCGATCCATGAAACGAGAGAAAAACCTTTTTGGACGACTGAAGCAGGTACGGTACAAGATCATTTAACCGTAACTTGTCTGGAAGGTCGCGCTGTAAGTGGCAACTTTCTCTTGTTTTGAAGCTTTCAGCACGGTGTATACGACCAGACAGCACACGCCTGCAAATATCTCAAGGTGCCGCGCAGAGGGAGGGGGGTGGGGAGGTTAAAACTGAAGTTATTAATTAATTTGGATCACATTTATACGTCATTTTTTACGTTTTTAGGTACTTTTTTATATTTATAGGTCTTTTTTTTTGGCAATTTATAGGTCTTCAACTTCCAAGCCCTACTCGTAACGATACCGATACTCACATATACCGATGCTTGAAAATTGTTATAATTAAAAGTTGTTCAAGATATTGATTAATTATAGTGAAGTTTTCGTTCCCTAAATTTCGATGTTATTTTTGACTGCAATTATTTTTCGCGATTTAGGGCAAAATTCTATTAATTTAAAATTAATTTAAAATCGGTGTTACTTTTACATTCGTTTTTGCTGTTACTTCTATGCTTAAGAGTTTCACATTGTTATAGTTCTTGAAAATTGAGAAAAAGTTTAGTTTTAATAACAGAAAATAAATTTATGACATACCTTTGTAATGAACCAAATTTCTTCCATTTGGAAAACTATTTCAACTCATCAGCCACTAAATATGAAATGTTTATTGAATGATATCACCCAAACATTTGAACACAGTCATATACATTACATTTCCCTGACAATGCCAAAAAATTCCTCTGCGACCTCAAAATACGGTTTTGTGTACACACACACATACACGCCTCGTTAACCCCTCCCCTGCAAAACAGCAGGTGCTTCTCCCATAAAATGTTCCCGTTCCTACGAAACTTCCCTTCTGGGAAGATCCCCCAGCGAATTCCATTTCAGGACGAGGTACAAGACTGTCAGTCATGTCTGCGCCAAACTGCAATAAATGAAAAGTGACAATCTATTCTGAATGGAACTTTCACCAGTTAAACTAGCAATGACAGATCTAATAGCTCTCTACGTAATTACTTTTGAACAGAATGAATGATATTCCCAGTTTATATTGCATATTTCGCGGCATTTTACTCGTTAAAGTGGAAAATTCGTTATTATTCTGAAAAATTGCATAATTCCCGTTATTTCGCAAATCTGAAGCACCGAAAACTTGCCTCCTTACCTTACCCAAATACATTTTAAACACTTTATTTTGTTTTCCTCTACTTTACGATGTTATCGTTAAAACGTAAACTTCACGTCCCTAATTATAGTGTATAAGTATTGTTATAAGCATTAATTTATCATGAGTTTTGCTTGGAAACGTTCAAGAACTACGTCAGAATATTAAAATACTTCTTATGTAATCCCAATACCGGGTGTCCCAGAAGTATTTCCCTGATTACAAACTTTATTCATATCCGCTATATGCAATGTAGAGACGTGAAAGTGGTGCCAAAATGTTGGGAAAATAACCAAGTTTATTTGTTGCAGGTTTCAGTAATGTTGCTGTAGTGTAGCAGTGTCAGTGCCACGGAATCCGGAAATAATACTCTTGACATCGGGTAGCATCTTTCCATACAATGTTTCTTGGACTTGACAGGATTTGGGAACGAAGATAAATTCAATTTTTTAAATACCAACTTATTGATGGCAGATATTCTAGACGAAAGAATTCTGTACATTTGAAAGTTCCTCTGCACTGTTATTGGTGACCGGCTCTCGTGATAACAGAGGACATGCTGAGCTTTTTCCTGATTTGTGAACATTTCCGGTTTTCTGGTCACTGACACTGCTACACTACAGCCACGTTACTCAAACCTGCAACAAAAAAACTTTGGTTAGTTTTCCAACATTTTGGCACCACTTCCACATCTCTACCTTGCATATAGCGAATATGAATAAAGTTTGTAATCAGGGACACCCTGTGTACCACAAAGAAGAGTTTTCCCACACAATATTGTGAAAAATAAATGGAAACTTCGAATTTTGCATAATTTTCAGGATAATTTGACTCCACGAAAGTGTGGTACGGCTTATTTATGGACCTCTCAAAAGATCCCAAACACCGGGAGAGTATCGGTAAATAAAATCCAACCTATAGTTTCCGAAGCTCATACATTGGTATCGGCTGAGTCCTGTTATTTTCCAATGCGGCTCATATGTGCTTTCGTAAAGCATCCATCTCTTCCACTTCCCTGAAACTGTTTTTGCAGGCTAACGAGGCTCTGGCGTCTGGAGCTGAAGCCTGAATAATCCTGTGTAGGATTTGTGTTTGTGAAGTGGCGATTAGCCAAAAGTGGCAGAAAGAGACCTGGAGTGATCTAATTCAATCAATCAATCGATCTTACCAGAAAAACATATGAACTTAAAAAATAAAATAAAAAATAGAATATTCTGGATATCCGCATAATTAGGATACTTGAATTATTAGGACTATCTGTTGGTGGGATTATCTGTTGCATGCGAAACGGATAATTTGAAATCCCGATATATCTGGATTTTGTGGCCTTTCTTAGTACAAATGTCTTCAGTTATTCGTAGAATTTAGAAGAAAATAAAAATATATCATAATCTTTGCAACTTATCAAGAACATATTATTTATTATAATTTTAAATTGAAATGTCTTTCGTCTTTCCATATGTTCGTCTTTTCCTTTCCACATATAGAGCCACACCGGTCTAGTCGATGTCGACCTTCGTGGCGGAATGGTTAGCAGGTGTTGATACGACGCCATTGGTCACCGGGTTCGAATCCTGGATAAGACATGGATGTTATGTGTTTGTCTGTCTTTTATAAAAATGAAGGAGTAAAAGTGTATAATATAGGAAAGGCGATAGGGCGTCTGACTGCCACACGGGAGTCCCAGGTGCGATCCTCGTTGCGGGTGGAAATTTTTCCAGCAATATCCCCGGTCCTGCGGCTCACCCAATCTCTAATAAGTTGATTCCTGGGGAAAACCCTTGGGGTGAAT
This sequence comes from Lepisma saccharinum, assembly GCF_977018435.1. NCBI lineage: Eukaryota > Metazoa > Arthropoda > Insecta > Zygentoma > Lepismatidae > Lepisma > Lepisma saccharinum. Next base: position 25,735,982 of record NC_139238.1, read on the forward strand.
GCGGCCAGATCGTGGTGCTGATCACATCACCTATCTCCACATCCATAAATATACCTTCATGGCAGGGTTTGGGGTCTGCTTTTAAGTTTACTTTATGGACAGATAGACTAATCGGGACTTAACTACAGCTTAAAATGAGATCGGAGCTACTACGTAACTCCAGCAGGTTACAAAGGTCCAGTCCCGATTAGCTTCTTTGCCCATAAGTGTGAGCAGTTTTACCTTTCTATTTATACTCGTCATAAAAACCCAATGCAATTGTGATTGATTGATTGATTGGTTTGCTTTGTTTCAGTTCGCCTTTTGTGCCACTTTGGCTAATTTGCGAAGATGGGGATGATTGATGATATGAGGAAATTGGTGAAGGGAAACTCACAAACATCCATGAACAGGCAGGGATTGAAACGTGAGACCCCTGGCTTCGTAGCGCGATGGGCTAACCACTCCGCCACGGGGGCCGCCGGCCAATGCAATTGTGGCTTTTATTGAAAATTATGTATACAATGTAACATTGATCGGTTGAACTTACGAAGGGAGAAAATAATTGCCTAAAGTAACATTTTTTTTAAACAACAACAGTTCAAGTGAAGCCTCCATTAATAAGAATGGATTTGAACAAACCTCCTCGTCTCAGTACTTCAGTTATAATTTCCTTTACAATTTATGGCGCAAATCCTGTGAATATGTCAGAAAAAATTGTGATCCAAGTATTTTCTAGTGCTGACCCGATACCCAAGGTGATGTTTCGGTTTCGGGAAGTATTGGTTTGGTTTTGCGTACTGATACCCGCCGATACTTTTCCGGAGTGCCATGAGTCACTTAGCGGAGTCTTAATTATCCTGGAAGTTATACAAAATTCGAAGTTTCCATTTAATTGATTCATTGATTTAAAATTTTTGGGTACGTCTGCAAGTATGGCCATTTATCACCCTTCATTGTATGCGAGAAGATCCCTTTAACTAAAAACCTTTAACCTCAAAATTAATTTACAATTTTGAGGTTAAAGGTTTTTAGTTAAAGGGATCTTCTCGCATACAATGAAGGGTGAAAAATGGACATGCATTGGACAAACACAACACATTAGAAAAAGTAAGGATAGTTTAAAAATTACCTCAGAAACGGGAAGAGGCCTGCTCTTCTTTAAAAGCTAAAAACATTGGCTTATAATGTAATAGATGAGCTCCGAATACACAGACTTTACGATCGAAGGACAGTCCGCGACCTGCTGCTGCTCTGGAAAATATTTAATGGGAAACTTCGCTCTTTTCTTTGCATCTCACACAAGACGCAACCTAATCATCAAACTTTTTTGTGAATAGAGCGCGAACAAACATTGTCAAAAAATCCCCTATCTGGAGAATGAATGTTCTCTGCAATACCTTAGAAAACCGTAACAAAAATATTGATTTATTCTGTATGTTTTATATGCAATTTAAAAACGCTGTAATGAAAACACTAAAATATCGCTCACTGAAGCATGTATGATAACCTGTATCTCTGTTCCATTATGTGACATGGACTGTAACTGGGCGTCAGCCTGTTGGGTTCGTTAATGTAAATAAATAAATAAATGGTTCTGAAGCACTGTCATCGTCTCCTAACGTAGATTACAAATCATTTGGAAGGTTAAAACCCTGCCTGAGGTAATTAAAATCAGGATATTCAAGAAGAATGTGCCGAGACCTAAAACAAGGTTGCAAGAATGGCACATACGATAAGTAGGTTTCCATTTATTTTGCACACATATTGTGTGGAAAAACTGTATTTTGTGATAACAACATGGATTTTCAAATTTGGAGTGGAATACCTTTGTTACAATTTTCAATCATGGGTATCGGTATCGGCGGGAATCAGTAAGAGTATCGGTATGGGTATCGGTTCGAAGTGGTATCAGCTCATCAGGTGCCCGATGGCGCAGTGGTAGCGTCGTTGTCTTGTATCCCGGGTTCGATACCCGGTGGAGGCACATAGTGGTTCGGATCCCACTTTAAACTGTACACGTCCAGTCCCAATTAGCCTTACTGTTCATAAAGTGGACTTCAAACACCAAATCAATTAATCAATGGTATCAGCTCAGCCCTCTTATTTTCTCTTTCTATGTTTCTTATATCCATTGCTTTCCATAATGTCTGCATTAATCACGATGATGATGAATTGTCAACAGCAACTGGTTTGGTGGAAAGTCCTGTGGGGACGTGTGCAAGGAAGCTTGAACATCACTCCGTGCGAAGAGAGTGGGTGTGAGAGATTGTCAGTTACTAACCTAGTGTGTCAGCGTCTTCTTCTGAATGTTCTCCCGGCTGCTTGAGGCAAATGAGAAGCAACATCTTAAGCAATTTCTGGTTTAGAGCCATTTTTCACGTTGCTATGTACTTATCACAACGAGTGTCCACTCTTTTCCCACCACGAGTCAAAAGAAAGCGTGAGGAAGAGACATCTCCCTGCTGTCGGCGCAGAGATCACCAACTACAGTGTCCAGAAGGTCTCAATCCCGCGTGGGTCGAAGTGACAGGTTACGTGTTCGCTTCCCTTCGACTTCGACGTGTACGTATCTGGCGCCTTGTGCTTATTCTACATGCCCTGCTGTCGTGCGTCACCGCTCAGGTCGCAGCCAATGGAGCGCCATGCAAAGAAACGCAATGCGGTACGATTGGTCGATAGGAAATTTGTGGCGGAGCAAAAGTTTCACAGAAGCGATAAATTTGCCCTCGACTCTTTTTTTTCTTCTTCTAACTTCGTATGATCAACCTTAAGGTCGTGCGATTGCGTAATATTATGCGTTCGGCCCGCGTGCAAGGGAAGCCAGGTTGTAGCTGGTGTCTGCGTTGTGATCGAGTTAGTCTCGGGTAAACTAATCGATGGTGTTTCTCTGATAGGAATCGCCGTTACAGAATTTCTCCCGAGCGCCAAACGCTGTCAATGGCTCGAAGTAGACAACCACTGACAACCATATTGAACTGTTACTGATAAAATCGCCCACCTTTTGTAACACTCTTGTTGCTTAATGTCTTCCCATGTCAACTGTTCCATTCTTGCTATCACAATTTATTTTTCTTTAGTGATAATGAAGCACACCATGAAGGCCGTCCGCAGAATTTTTTTCAGGGGGGGGCAGCAGCGTTCAGAGTGGTGGAAGGGGGGCTTCGGTGGGAGATGCTATCCTCCAGGTAAGAAAATTCTCATAAAATATCACCCACTCACTGAATTTTCTCGACGTTGATCCATGGGGCGAAGTTCCCCCTCCCCAAGCTAGGGGGGAGGCAGAGTAGGATTTGATATCTCGCCTTCAATCATAAAAACTCAAACTTTACTTTTTTATTATTATTATTATTACAAATTGTAATTGCAATTGAATTAAAAATACCTTGACGTGGTTGTTAAGTTCAGACTTGAGTCCACTATTGAAATTGAAACTGGATTTGCCTTGCTTCCTTTCTATAAACATCTATCACTTTGTTGAAAAACAGTTCATTGTCTTTTAGTACATTTTCATGATGCACAGAGACTATTTATTCTGATGTCTTTCATGGCACCCCTCATCCATGTTTTCACATTTCAATTTCACTATTCCAATTATGTGAAGTTTTTATGATATCTGAAGTGGAGGGAGGCAAGTGCCCCTTCTGGCCCTCCTCTGCGGACGCTCTTGCACACCATGGGCATAGCCTGAAATGTTTATAGTGGTGGACAGATCGTGGCATTGTACAATAATAATAATAATAATACATTAGAGTTTTATTATCAATATTTTTATTATTATTGTTATTAAGATAATAACTACTAAAACCGTATAGCGCTACAGCCCAATATTGGGCCCTGGCTTAAATACCGACTGCTGGCCTCCCTCCCACGCGGACCACCAGGGGGGCGTGGAGATCTGCAGCCAGACTAGGGGGACGGGTGGTCGGCCCGACCAACCCCCAGCCGTTGTAGAACTTCGCGACCGGAATACGCTCACTCACTCGGAGCTTCCCAGTTTCCTCACGATGATGGGTTGCCACCGGCCCTATACACAGGACGAAAATTCCCGGAGACTGAACCCGGGATCGAACCCGGTCGAGCAAGGTGCCTTAGACCGCACGGCCTCGGAGGAGGACAGATAATAACTACTACACGTATCAAAATCGGACACAGCTGTTCCTCTTTATTACTTACATTTAAATATGTTGAAATGCATAGTTATTTTATTATCTTTTACTCTCATTATTTAAGAAAATCTTTGAATGTTGGACAAAGTTTTAGTCACGAAGTTTTAAGTTTTGCAACCTCTTACATTAAAATCTTATTTTGAAATTTTGAAAACTTGTGGATCCATTTACAATTTCCATGTAAACATGAGCTTCTGATCTGCTTCATTCATTTTACAATTATTTTTCCCCTTAACGCAGTTTTGACTTTCATTATTCTGGTGGATTAATAATTTGCTCACTCAATGTTGTTTTTCGACTATAACTAAAATAATTTTCTTGGAGCGAACGAACGAAAACAAGTTTCTGCGCAAGTAGTGACTCGAGAGGGCTTGACCAATGAGCGCGCGAGAGGGAAAGCGAGTGTATGGAGGGCGAAATGCAGCTGCAGCTACCAGACGTTTGCAGCAGCGTGCACTGCTTTGCTCAGTCTACTCACTTTCTCGCTTTCTGTACCGGTATGCGCGGTTTGCTCCACAGGTTACCGAGACAGTGTAACTTGAAATGAAGGATATACTTAATACTTCTTAACCTACAAGCTCTATGGAAGTGAAAGTCAGATATAAGTATGTGTGTGTTCGATACCCTGTGAAGGTACATAGTGGTTCGGATCCAACTGTAGGTACAGTCCCAATCAGCCTTAGTGTGCATGAATTGGACTTAAAACACCAGTTCAATCAATCAATCAATAAGTACCGTGCGTCCGTTTCCTTGCGGGGCCGAGAGATCGGGAGAAGTGTAGCGGGCGGCGCTAGAGGAAATGATGCCGACATTTTCGACCAGTAAAGTCCTGCTTATTTTTATGGACATATCTTTAGCATGCAGATATTTATATTAATATTGTAAAACGAGTACTAACCTGTGTTGTAAGAGTTGTTCAATGTGATGTCCACCTACATTTCACACATTCCTAGCATCGTTTGATGAGATTTTGATTCACACGCAAGAGTTCTTCCGTAATTCTTCCAAGTTCTGCCGTTATATTGTCTTTTAGTTTGTCGATACTATGAAGGTTATTTCGGTAGACTCTATTTTTTAAGGTTCGCCACAATAAGAATCGTACACAGTCTGTTTTCATGTAAGTGTCATACATAAAAAAATCTTTGTTCTTACGTGAACTTTGCGGCTTGCATTTCAATCGCCTCACTTGCACACAACACACACACACTGCAATTACACAAAGAAGTAGCACGGCAAGTAACCAAAAACCAAACTCTTTCACAGGGTACGAAATTAACACTTTCTTGGTTCAAGGTCTGTTCCTCACTCCATTCGCAGCTCTGTCCAGGGCACCTGTAGTCGCGAAGGAAAGTACAACTCAAGCTCGGAGCTTTCAGATTGCAAACAATGCTCAGGAAAACCACTGACTTTTAACGGTTTAGTCTGCAACGTAATCTTGATACAGTGTTGCACATTCGAAACCTCCAAACGATTCCGAACGAAGAAAAACGCTTTCGAGAGTAAACTTAAGCGGGACGTTACTGGTCGAAAATGTCGGCATCTCCGCTAGCGCCGCCCGCCACAATTCTCCCGATCTCTCGGGCTCGGAAGGAAATGGACGCACTGTATTTGTGTGTTTGAAGCGTAAATAAAAGTTTATAACGAATATTTTTTTTATTCCAAGAAACATAGGTTAAGAAATCCTGCACAGAAGATTACTCATGAGCTTGGTTCCACATTACCCTAGAAATACGATTATTGGTGATTCCAGAACTAATGAGAAGAAGCCTCTTAAAAGCAGGAGGTGCACGTCATATTGAACCAATGAACAAGTTAGCACACTTCACATAATTGTAATGGAGTGATTCGGGAGTAATACTTGATAACATATGGATGGACTATTCGGCAATTGGGTCCAATTTTAACTCAATCTTGAACGAAGTTCGGGTTAACAAGTTCTATTCTCCAGATATTCAATTATTTCAGTATACGAGGAGGGTGATGGTTTCTTGTTGACAAAGTATAGTAATTTATACGGTATTTCATTCGCATTTATGTCATGTTTGTTTTTGTTTACTTGAACAAATGTGTCTGATGTTTTTAAAAATCATAGCGATTCTCAGTATCCCTATCTCATTATGGTTAACTATCTCATAAGTACCTTTAGCCAATCCCCGTGGCTTTCAAAGCGCGCTACGACGCCAAGGGACCAGTTTCGAATCCCGACCTGGACATGGGTATTTCTTGTGAGTGTCAATTCATCAGTTTCATCATATCATCACTCATCCTCATCTTCGCGATTAGCCCAGAGTTGCAGAAATAAACCAAATCAATCGGTTAACCCATCATCAGTACCTTCACCCCTGTCGCTCCACGTGTGCACACGCACGCACACACACACGCACGCAAACACCCCCCCACCCCACACACGAATGTTTTAATTTCAGGTGTTTTAATAGAATGACCTGGTTTACATGAAAATGTTGATTTGAAAGCCTACTTCTTGCTAAATCAAGATTTCCAGATAAATTAAGTGTAACAAACAAACTGTTATATCTATCGACATCACTTCGAAGCTACCAGACATGTTTTATGGGAAAAGAACCTTGTACTCGATATCATCTAATGACAGCAGAATATCATTGTCCGCCGCAATTTGGAACCTGAGATATTTCTTTGCACGCCAAGGTATTGTAGGTACGATAAAGGAAACCAATAAGTGAAGCTGTCACCGAAATAAAGGACTGAGGAAAAAAGGCGTTAATATCACTTCTGTCACAGTCGTGAATCGATCCCCAGTGTATTTTTGTCATCCTAGTTCCACGTGGTTTCTATTGATTTCAATTTTACGAATTCTAATTCTATCAGTACCAAAGCCAGCGTGGAAATATATGAGGGATATGTATTTTTTCCTTTCGCAATTTCTATAGATTTAAATCTAATATAGCTTTATGAAACTTTAAAACCTTACATATTTATTACTGTAAATGTGATAAACAGTGAATTTTCACCAAGTTATCATGTTATGAGGGGATTGTTGATCATATCTCCAGCTCTTACGCTTCTTTTATCAACAACCAACAAAATATTGTTCATAAGTAATGCTCAAGGGGGGCCACTCCGCGACTTGCACATTATTGGCTAGAGCTTGTGACGTCACCAAGAGGACACGAGCGGAAGAAAGCTATGCGTAGAATGTAGCAGATGGCCCATGAAACGCTGTGTTTTCATGTATCTTTTGATATTATCCACCAAATCTGCTAATTTAATTTGACAACAAGAGATCAAATACGCGATAGAAGAATACATACTGTATATTCCGAAACAATGCATAGTTTATTTTTCACACATTATTATGCGTGATATCTTGTCACTGTAGGCTGTAGTCCACTGCCAGCTTTTCTTTCCAGCTAATCTATTGCATTTATTTTAAATTTCTAATTCTAAGGAAAGTTCTTGTCCAGGCATATTCTGATATGACTTTTTACTGAATGTCCTGGAATTTTCTTTTAATAATTTTACGTTACTTTTTAGATTCTCCAGTTGATCGCCACGATGAGAAAAAATTTGTTTTTGTTATTTAGCGTCTTCTTCCACTTTTGACTAAACGCGACGAACAGGATGAGTGATGATTAGTTTAAATTGATGAAGGGACACTCGCAGCAGGCACGTATTCAAGGAGGGGCTTAGGGGGCTCGAGCCATCCGAAGGTTTTCGGTTTACACTAGATAAAATGAGGTTTTTGGTTTCTTGTGGTGTAAAATAAAATAATGTGACGATAATTTAAGGAGAGAAATAATTATCGAGTCAAGCACGTATCCAAGGTGGGAATCAGGGGGCTCTAGCACCCCCTTAAGGAAATTACGCTACATAAAATTAGGTTCATGGCTTCTTGAATAATGTGATGATAATTTGAGAGAAATAATTATCGAGGCAAGACACAAATTGTTCTATAACCCTGTTATTGTTAATAGCCCGTATCCAAGGTGGGATCAGGGAGCTGGTGCCCCCTTAATTTTTTTCGGTTTACACTACATAAAATTAGGTTTTTGTTTTCTTGAATAGTGTGCCGATAATATAAGGAGAGAAATACTTACCAAGGCAAGACGGAGAATGTTCTATAAACCTGTTGTTGATAATATTGCAATAAAACGTTTCTTGCGCTTTCGATGTTGTCGCAGCACTATGTAAAGATTTGTCAGCATTTGGAAGTTGCAAACGTAGCGCCACACGTAGGGCAATTCATTGCATTTTTTTAATCTCTGGAAACCGCGACAGGAAACGTTCTTGAATAAGAGAAGGAGTCGAACTACTGGCAATATTAACGAATCGTTTTATCTGTCGCTTTTCCTAATTAAATCTCATACCATATCCAACACACACACAAAATGTGTTTTACTAATAATAAAGTGCGCACTTAGAAAGTAAGTCTTGTGAAGCAACACAAATAAATATGGCCTCCCCCGATGGCGCAGTGGTAGCGCCGTCGCCGTGTAATCAAGGGGTCCCGGGTTTGCTACCCGGTGTAGGCACATAGTAGTTCGAATCCCACTATAAACTGTAGGTCTAGTCCCAATTAGCTTCACTGTGCACAAAGTAGACTTAAAACACCAAATCAAACAAACAATAAAATAAGAAAATACATATGCAAGATGCTAACACTAAATTATGTACGTGTTCAAACTTTATTCAATACACAAAACATACGGTATTATTTAAATACATTATATTACAGAAAATAATTATATTGCGAGCGAAGCGAGAAAGAAAATTTTTAGATCCAATTCTTGCAATTTAAAACAATATTGATTTAATAGGGAGCAAATAATATCACATTGCGCCAAGGCATTTTCTCTTTCACAATTTCTTTTAATGTAGATCATTTGGCGCCCATGGCCGACTCCCACCACCCCCTAGCTATGGCTCTGAACTTGACGAGACTGAGAAAATTTGCAAGCGAAGCGAGCAAGAAAATTTTACGAAATGTATTTTTATTTGTATAAAATTTGAAATAGAAAGGGGTAATTGCTCCTCTGTGCCCCCTGCAGGTGCCCTTGGCCATCAATGTTTGCCCCTCCTAGAATTGACTTCCGTCGAAGATTGGGGGCAATGCGCCCTGCCCCCTGTGGTTGCACCACTGAGTAAGTTCGAAATTTGGAGGAACAAATTGAATCAATCCTGCTGCAGCAACTTTTTGGGAAGCGATGATCGCTTTATTCCAGGCGATTTTCTTCTATTATTATTGCACGTGGCAAGAGCACAAACAGGGTGATATGTTCTCATTCTACCGGCATTCAAGAAAAGGTATGTATAAGTAAATAATCGATCCACTTATCTCAAGCTTCCATATGGACCGTGTTAAAAATGTAAACATAAACATTGGTGAGGTCTTGCCCGGTCCTCTCGGAACTTCCGGTTTAGGCCAGTCCCCGTTGTTGGCAGTGCAGATTCACCGGCATGCGAAGTAAGAAATGAGCACTTGTTTTCATCAGTTGTGCGACGATAGTCAAGAAAGGTATTTGTTAAAGTTCTACTATGAAGGAGTGGACGTCTAGAATCCGTCGGATGATCAACTGCAGAGCAGATTATTAAAATAAGACGTGTCTTTGTGGCCGCCAGTTGCATAGCACACTGCGTACATACAAGTATCTCATGTACATGCACAACGAACGTTTAGATATATTCAATTATTTTGTAAATGGAAAAGTGAGGGAAAGATAATTCTATAAAACTAGTGATATTATTACATTATAAAGTATGCCTAAGTGAATCTTTGCCAACAAATCTGCAGAAGTAATGATACATAACAAATGCTAATATATGTGCATTCAACGTCGCCTTTCCGCCTGAGAAATTTAGGGAAAACCTATGATATGACATGCCACTTTCACTTGCACGAATTTACTTCAAGCAACAAGGGAGTTTTCAGATTGAAGCGACAAGCGATATCGGGGTTTCGCACAGAAGCATTCGATCGAAAGCAAACCATTCACCAGTCACGCTTGCGCAAATAACTGGCCGAGGCAACACATGCACGGTATTGATAAAGCGGCCCAGTCCGAGCGACAAGCGACACCTGCAATTTGTCGTTCTGAAGGTATTGTTTATTTTTTAATATTGATTTCCAAGAGATACGTGTCGCTGCAGTCTGAAAGCTTCCTTACGTGTCGCTTGGACTGAACTGTTGTTTTCTCAGTACCATATATCGAGCGTGTCGCCTCGCTCTGTTGTACTCCTATGCAAGATGAATTGTTTCCTTTAGAGTAAAGGGGCTGTTGCTTGTCGCTTCGGTGTGTAATCTCCGTGCCACTTAAAATAAAGTAAATCCTCAGTAATCAATGACATTTTTCGAACCGAAGCGACGCGACAAGCTCCACGTGTCGCTCAGATTCCCAATGGCGTGTATTGTGCCGCCTGAGACTTGATTTCCCATGAGCGGTAAATGCTTATTTATAGACTAAATGGGCCTGTGTCGCTTGTCACTTCGGTACGAACCACTGCTGTTGCGTGTCGCTTCGGTTTGAAACCTCACTAAGAGGCGTGCTTCTCACCACAACACAATACGCAGATAAACGATCAACATGTTTGTAACAAAATGCAAGTCGTAAAAATCCTTTCCGGGTACCAGTCCTTTCTCATTCTGCTTGTATCAACAGGTTTCGTCTCTCTACGTCCTTCAGAAACCTACGAAGTGATACGTGACTCAATAAATTTGTTCCCGATCGAACTTTGCAACCCTATGCTACACAGCTGACACCCTATTTCCTTGTAAAAGAATCTCCACTTTGCCCTTTCATATTAACGTCCATAGCACCGTAAGCGTAACCGGATGTTCGAGGGGGACCAGACGAGTGCGCATGCTCCGCAGTAGCTCCGCAGTAGCTCCGCCTTTAACACCGTCCATACGCTAACGAAACAAGTTACATTCTGTCCTCTTAATGACGTCATAGCGCGCACAGGATCAAGGGGAAAAATCTCGGAATCTCGGGAAAGATCTACCTAATAAAGGTACCTTGAGTAATGCTATTGTGAAACTGAGCTCTGTTTAATATCGATACTGTTTTTTGTTTTTAACACTAGACTACTACTGTTTTACTATGGATCCTTTCCCGTTTAAAATGGCCCCTGGTGTACTGGAAATTTCAGTATATAAATAAATAAATAAGTAACGCTGGATTTGATTCCTCAGTTTGTGTGACGTGACCACGGAATCTGACAATCATATCGTGGGTTTCACAACGAAAAGGAATGTAGAATGTATCTGTTACACCACTTTTGTTGGTAATTCAGTTGCATATTGTTTACAATGCGTGTATAAAAATATGTTTTATTACGTAGATGTATTATAACAAAATCATATACATTAGCAAGTGGGTCGGGACATTTTTCAGAGTATGAAAATAACCATATAAAAAAATGTTGAATGTTATTGTTATGTAAATCCTAGCACAGTGAAGACACCTTCCATATTAAGGTTTCCCATGGATTTATGTGGTGTTAACGACAGAACGCTTTAGGCAGCGTTTATTGAACACATTCCGATAGACAGGGCAGATAAGCCATGCTTGTTAACAAATATTTCTATCAGATGTTGTTTGGCCTTGAAGCTTCGCAAGGTTCAACACTCTATCAAGGTGATTGATGTGTGATGTTAATCAAACGTTTGTACTTACGTACGTAAGGCAACTTCACGAGACACTAGTAAAGTTTCTATCAGTGTCTATTGTTCCCAGTGTTTTTTTTTATATTGGTATTGATTGTACTCCTTTGTTTTATTTGCAATACCAACTCTTTTACTTGCCGAACTCAGAACATGAGAACGTTGCTCCATTTTTCAGACTAATATAATATTTACAGCACCATGAAAAGTAGGATAACAACAGTGCTCGATACGTGAAATATCGGCAGAAATCCTTACAGGCGTTTGAAGAAGTTGATTTATTCACAAAGATTTGATTAAAATTCTATGCTTTTCGGGAAAAGAACAAGTCAAAAAATGCAATTTTACAGAAAACATTTTTGTTTGCTTTTTTAATGGCAAACATTGCAGACATGATAGGCACATGGTGGATCATCACTATTTAGAATCTTTACACATGTCCAATATAAAATTACAATTATAATATTTTCATTAATTGATTCAGTGTGCCTTACATGAAAAGAACAGAAAATTGCAGCTTATGTGCCATTTCCAGAACACCCTAGAATTATTGCTTCATCTATCAATAGACAAAAAGTTTAATTTTGATCTGTACAAGAACTTCATTAATTTGATTGTGAGGCGTGGCCCTTTGCCTAATCCCAAATAACCTTTTAGTTAAGTTCACGGATTACATAAATAAAAATGTAGATACATCATAATTTCGAATATATATACATATTAACACACTTGTACAATCACAATAATAGATAATATTCACAGTCATTTCTTAGATGTTCAAATTTTATCAACACGTTTTTGACAAATGAAATATGTATCAGTGTTGCAAACACCTTAATTTTTTTTACAATAAGTTCATAATAATTGTGAATGTCAATATTGGACAGTCACATTGTTGTATCTTATTCTGCAGTTACTTTGTATTAACCTATGTCTTTCCTTGATTTAGCAGATTTCATATTGATCATGCATAATAAAATATCCTGATCCTCGCGATTAGCGAAAGGCGGCAGAAAAGCGAAGTAAAGTAAACCAAATCAGCCAATCAATCAACAACAATGAGTAACAGGCGTAATCACGAGGTGCAATGGGGCAGTGGCCGCCCTAACATGTTCACTTAAAAATTTAATGTAAAGGGATGTTATCGACGTTAATAAACAATATAATACCCTGAAAGCATTTTCAAGCAGCTGAAAATTCGAAGCAGCTAGTTAAAGGGAGGGAAACATTATTTCTTATGTAACTGGATATATTAGTGATCCACTGAAGGTGTTTAAAACAGGGTTGTTAAAGGTCCAGGAACACATAAATTTTAATGGGTTCTATTGGGTTCCGCTCCAGGACAGGAAACTTTTTTCTCGCACAATTTAAATTCGGTCCGAGTTGCGTATTGTTACATTGAAAAAAGGATCCTGAACCGTATTTAAATTGATGCGGGAAAAGGTTCCTGGACCTAATTGAAATTCATTCTGGAAAAAAGGTTCCTGGACCGAATTGAAATTCAATCTGGAAAAAATGTTCCTGAACCGAATTGAAATTCATCCGGAAAAAAGGATCCTGGACCGTATTTAAATTGCAGAGGGGCAACGTGACTGCAGAGTTTTGTTTGTGTAGTGAAAGTTTTAGATGAAAAATGCCATGAATTTTGTTTGTATTCATCTTTCCTGAATTTCAGTTTATTACTCTACATAAACAATATACATTGGAATTTGGAGGATTCAGTACAGTTCACCTTTTCATTACAAGGCAAAAAATAATAATTACAAAATTTTATAATTTACAATCTAAGTATTCACTTAAACTATAGTATTCCTGATTTAAGAATATTTTTTTCAATTTGTTTTTGACCTTGTCATGCTAATAGATATTTTAATTGCCATCTGTTCGGTTTCTTCTTGAACTAGCGTTAGTCTGATGAAGTACGGTTTCAAACTATGTTTATTTCTGATGCTATCGTGTCATTCCCTCAGGAATGGGGATCTTATTGGGTCGATGTAGCTCAATAGTCATTCATCCTTGTTTATGGAGCAACTCGGTGCTCAAGGTGAGGTAACAAGAGGTACTAAACTATACACACTTGGAAATGTCAATCACAATCACTTGGATTCTACACTTTTAAGTCTCGATCAAACATGGTTGAAATAGGATAATGCCTGTCTATCACTGACGATGAAGATCCTTGCAGAAAGCTCTTAGAGTAAGCCTGTACAAGTTCGCTCAACCTCTCCTGTTGCTTTCAGCTCCAAGACCAAGGACAGAAGACCCCTCACCACCCGTTGCTCTCTAACTGATTCCTTCTTCCGTCTCCCTGGTCATTGTCCTGCAAAACCTGCTGATCAGCACCTTAACTGCCAATATTCCAGGAAGGTTTGTTACTTACTGACATGACATTCTTTGAATGCCTGATGATTGATTTGAACGACTGGTGATTGAGTTTATGAATTCTGGCTTGATACAATGCTCTATATAGAGGAGATTGATACGCTATATCTGTGTGTGGATTTTCTGTTGAGCTTCGAGTCTAAATATTTTTCCTGCATATAATGTAAATGAAAGCATAGTTAATATTTGGTATTTCCATAAACAATGTTCTGTGCGATGCTTTAGTCTTTACACCTGCTAAAATCCTAATGACTTTTTTTTTGTTTCCTAAATGCTTCTAAACTTGCTGGGAGTTGCGCCTTACTTGAAGTAATGCGTTCTATTTCCACATCGGAAGTGTGACGTATATAATTACGCCTGAAATAATGCAGGTATAACATTTTTGTGCGGTCCGGACCTACCCTGGTTACATCCCTGTTTTGTATGCATCAAAACATAGTCTGTAAAACAGTCAGATGGAATGTATAGTTTTTCTTGTCACCACTGAAGTTTCATCAAGGCTTTTGCACCCCTCTCTAATCAGAAGGTCCGCGCACGCCTATGATAGGTAGAATTATTTGTTCGTCAACACCATCTATCTGGGACTATCCTAAACGTGTTCGCAAGAACGGCGTTCGATAACCACGCTCGAGCACATAATTGATTTTAAGTATTTAATACTCTTTCAAAACTTGATGCCATTCATGACTAATTGGAGGGGGATAAGTTGACCGGCTTAACGACAGTCCAGATGAACTGAAATAACCTAAAACAACAGTAGAAAGTGCTTTAAAACTCCGTTTATAGCAACAAAACACGTTTTTTATGGTATATTTAAAGGGCATAGGCCTAAAAACTATACAGTACAGTAAAACGTAAAGCAATACTGTACATACAATTCAGTACGTACGACGAATGCTTTTGATGACTTCTAGCCACATTCAAAACCTAGCATTCCGGTTTTTATTTTTCCTGACGGATTAAGTTAAGTCCGGCTTATTGGGGTCCGGATCAACGAGGTTTTACTGTACTCTATTTCAGGATATTCTCATTGTGAAGTCCATACATATGCTTCAAAGAAAGTATTTGGAGGTTTTAAGGTGTGTGATAAGAACGCTAATGCGTGATGGAATTTTTGAAAAGCATTTGCCCCTTAGGTATTTTTCAACACTTAATTTCTTTATGATAAATAAGAATAAAATTTTCAGCATTCACATTTTTATGGCAGAAATACATAAATATTTAATAATATTTTTCATGGAATACCATTGCTCGCGAAAACGCAATACTCTGTCCAATTTTCATTTGCCTGCGCCAGTGTTTCTCAACCGCGAAAGTTTCTGAATTTCAGTTTGCGCAGTAACTTTCATTAACAAATATTTTGTAGTGAAAATATTCTGATTAAATGGATATTTTTACAGTGTTCAATACGCAACAAGCCAATGAAAATCAGCACTTATCAGCATTGAAACTAAAATATTTAATTAGATCCAGTGACTGACAACTAGTTATGCTGTTAGGAAGGTAAAAGAAACTAAAGAAGGACTAAAATTAAATGGTATGACTCAGTTGTTAGCATATGCAGATGATGTAGACTTACTGGGGGATGATGTGAATACAATTAAGAATAATGCTGAAATATTTTTCAAAACTGCTAAAGAGATAGGTTTGGAAGTTAACAAAGAGAAAACTAAATATATGCTTACAGGCCGAAACCAAGTGTTAGGTAATAATCAAAATCTAATTATTGATAACAACTCGTTTGAACCAGTTTCCAAATTCAAATACTTAGGAGTAATATTAACAAATGAAAATGATATTAAAGAGGAAATAAAAAGTAGGCTTAATTCAGGAAATGCATGTTACTTCTCTCTTCATAAACTTTTGTCTTCTCGTTTAATATCTAAGCAACTAAAAGTTAAAATATACAAAACAGTAATTTTGCGTGTAGTATTATATGGATGTGAAACTTGGTCCCTTACATTGAAACAGGAACATAAATTGAGAGTATTTGAAAATAAGATCCTTAGGAAAATCTTTGGACCTAAAAGGGATGAGGGGACAGGTGAGTGGAGAAGGTTACATAATTTAGAACTACATAATTTGTATTCATGTCCAGATATTATTAGAATAATTAAATCAAAGAAGACTTAGGTGGGCAGGCCATGTGGCACGAATGGGAGAGGAAAGAGGAGTTTACAGGATTCTTGTTGGGAAACCTGATGGTAAGAGACCTGTAGGAAGGCCAAGACGAAGATGGAGGGACAACGTTGAGATGGACCTAAGGGAAATCGGTAGGGATGGAAAAGAGTATATAGAACTTGCTCAAGATAGGGAAAGATGGAAGGCCTGTGTTGCTGCAGCAATGAACCTTCGGGTTTAAGAAGGCTAGGGAGTTAGTTAGTTAGTTAGACTGACAACTAGTTGTTTACACCTCTTTTTATATTCGTCAATAAGCGTAGACATAATAGAACTACTGTAGTTCTCGTTATGATTATAGGCCTGATATTTTTTTTATATATAATTTTTTTTAATGGTAAAGTCACCAGCAATAAATATGGGGCACCTAGATCCTGCTCTGCAAGGTGTTGCCTAACTTTAAGGCGATGATAAAAGTTGCCATTGAAGATTTGCTATTAAAATCCACTTATCGCCGTAGAGTTAGGCAACACACATAACGCCTTGTAAGGATGCGAGTATTTCAGGGTCTAGGTATCCCATTTTTAATGCCGATAACTGTACATCAGTGATGTGCCGTACACTTTAAGTTGACGTCTACATGCGTTGTCTACACGTAATATACGCATATATTACATTGGGTTGTAGTTTAACATAGACTACGTAGACAATCTAAGCTACAGTAAAATTAATTTTCATGGCTTTCATGAAAGTAGAGTGACATTTTCAACTATATTTGCTCCTAATAAACTGACAAGAACCCTATTGATAACAAAAATTCTCTCTTATCTTTCTATCATAAACTGTGAAAAAAACTAAAGATGGCAAAGATGTCAAATACGCCAACAGATGGCAGTCGTGGGGCAAAAGTAGTCTTTTTTCCCCTAAAACAATAGAATATTTCCTATGTTACGTTTTTTCCTCGATGAGAAATTGTTCGCAATTGTAGAAAAGCGTATACAAGGTTTTTCTTTACACATCACCAACTGATGCGCAGTATAATTTTGTTTTTCTTCTGCAACGCCCTTTACTAAGTCATAACCTTTCGTCATGTAGTTTACATAGATTACATTATCTACGTGTATAAAGTAGTCTACGTGTAGAATGTAAAGTATCGTTGTTTACGCGTAGACGCATATCACTGCTGTACATATTAGCTAATGAATAAAGTTTTAAAATAGAAAGGAATTTATGAATAAAATTTCTGGGATAGGGACGTCGACTTTTTAACAAAAGAATTTACTTCGTCACGGACCTATAAAGTGTAGAGCATACGTACTAATTTTTTCTACTTGCCAATAAATTTTTAGAAATTATATTTTGGAATATTAAATTAAAATCAGCAAGTAAATTACTCATATTTTATTGATCTAATCTAAAAAACAAGCAATACATATAAACATATCTCCGCTGCAGTTTCAAATTACTTTCGGGAAGATCCTGCAGGAGCAGTACTGGGGCACGGCCACAAACCCCCAGCGCGGCATCCCGTCCTCCTCCCCCTTAATCCTGCGGTGGTAGAGCGTCAGCCACCCATACTGAAGAACACACGCTGAGTCGTAGAAAGGGGAGATTCCTGGAATAAATTAACTAACTATATATATATATATATATATATATATATATATATATATATATATATATATATATATATATATATATATATACACGGGGGTGGCGCACGAATAGTTGACACATTTGAAATTTAGATTGCAAATTTATTTTTAAATATTACATGTGCATATTATGACATAAGAATAGTCTGTCCGTCGAACGTTTTCTCACTGTATCACATGTTCATTATGGCCCCCGTTTTTCCGAACAACTTCTTCAAGGCAGGTGCGCATATTTCTTTCCACTCTACGGCACATGTCTTCGTGAATATCACCACACAACTGAAGTACCCGTCCTCGCATTTCCATAATATTTGCGGGCTTTAACGGGAAGAGTTTTTCCTTTAAAAAAAACCCACAGAAAAAAGTCAGAGGGATTTAAGTCTGGGCTTGAAGGCGGTTAGAAGAAACCTCCATTGTGCCGATCAGGATATCGATTGGAAATCGCTCTATCACCAAAAACTGTGTTCCAAAAAGTCCAACACAACATTAACGGTGTGTAGGTGGGGTGAGGTGAGGTGTGAGGGCTACGTATCATGGCAACTCGAACAGCCTTAATGTTTTCAAGGGTCCGAACTTTTTTCACGGTGGCTTCTTCCTCGAACGTACGGTGCAAACGAAGAATAATGTTTCTTGTTGGAGCCCATCTTGTTTTGAAATGATCTCGAATTTTCCGTTGCGTACTTGTAACGTTCTTCGTTACAGGACTGTTTTGGCGCGCTGCACTGACTGGCGATAAATGGACATGTTTACTAGACTGCGCCCAGCGATAGGCCGCCTACCGGTATTTTCAAGGACTACCGAATGCGCTTGTGTATTGTTCAGCTCCGACCACAGTTTATTTTTTTGAAATTTAGATTTCAAATGTGCCAACTGTTCGTGCGCCACCCTACACACACACACACACACACACACACACACACACACACACACACACACACACACACACACACACACACACACACACACACACACATATATATATATATATGCAAACGAAAATGCATATATCTAGAAAATAGGCAAAATAAACTTGTGTGCACAAACAACGAATACCCATATAGAACTTATATATATATATATATATATATCTTTCTGGTTGAAACAATAGCATTAGCTTTCAATGGGATTGTTACAACCCAGAAGTGTCCATGACTGTGGTGTGTGTACTTCTCATTGAAGTGTGTTATCAATAGCCCCGTCTGGTTCGCTGCAGTTTTTGACTCTCTCTGCATTCGCGTGTCTAGTTGGTTACACGGCGCAACACCAACTCATCTACTTCGTTCATTTGGTATCAAGTAGTGCATTTGGTGTCTGCACCGTTTGCACTACGTTCTGGACCGGTGTAATGTGTGGCGTATGGTCACGTGTTGCATGCTAACTAATCAAATGAACGTTTAAAGCAGCAGACAAGCATTTGTTGTGTCATCAGAACTTGAACACCGGTATTCGTTTACTTGCTTGAACGTCATTTCCGTGGTACGTGGTTGCCTGCGCTTCGAAGGTTTTGGCTTGTAACTTCTGACTGGCTCATATCCGGATCAGGGTTCCCCATCTCAGTTTGTTGCGTTTGTTCCCTTGTATCATCCCTCTAAGTCTGTAACATGGCCACAGAAACACCCTGTATATCAGTTTCTTGTTGCAATTTACTGATAGCAGGGAACTTTATTACGTATAAATATTTTGCCCATCTTTTAAAGATTTTGAGCAATTATATGCTCTAATAATCTAAACATGTACTAATAGTTAAAACAGGGAATTTTAGGCAATTTATATAATTCTACGTAGTAAGCCCTAGCTTGAAACGTACTTCTGTAATAAAATCCTACGAGTATTACAACAGGTTTAAGACTATACCCGGGCTTTTGTCATAGCAAATGATGATAATTTGACAATGTGATTTTATCACAATCAAAGCACAATATAGATGAATATTATGAAGAAAATTATGTTTTTTTATAAAGTAATTCTTGGGAGTTTTTCTACTTCTGTAGGTCATTGATCTCATGGTTATGTTAGAGAACCTTACAACACACAGAATCTCGTTCATATTTCAGGAATGCCACAGTGTCTAAGTTAAATACACTTTCATTTTGGCAATTCACACCAGTACTACTCTATGACAAATAGCTAAGGCACCTTCACTTGCAGCGTACCTCTCCGAAATTTCAAAACGGAATCACAGTGCGTTTGATAACTATAAGAATGGACTGATAAATGCAATATCACTCAGAATTTCTTCAGAATCCTTACACACTGTCCCGGGAATCTCTGGAGCAAGGAAAGCAAGTCCTCTGCGCAAGTAGTGACTCTAGAGCATCGTTTCTCAACCTATGGGACGTGACCCACTGCTGGGTCCCGAGGGAGTGTTTGGTGGGTCGCCTAGTCGGGCTCTAAAATTTATTTAATGTGCCTTAAAAACCTATTACAATTACAGTACTAAGATATATTGTTTTAACCATCTCAATTCAACCCGTGTTGTAAGTAGTCTAAATCCTAAATTTATGTTATTCGCGTTCTATCATTGTGATCATCACATTAGTTTGGCGAGACCGCAGACTAACGAGACAATAGCGGTCTTCTTATCGTGCTGGATTGGTCGCTTTCCCGCTCCCCCACTTCCTTGCCAGCATAGGATCGGCCGCCGTAAGAGCAGAAAATACCTTTAATGGGTTCTATTCGGTTCCGTAACAGGACCGGAACCATTTTTCTCTCGCACAATTTAAATTCGGTCCAATTTGCGTATTGTTTCATTGCTATACCGAACTTGGACCCTATTTAAACTGATCCGGAAAAAAGATTCCTGGACCGTATTCAAATTGATCCGGGAAAATGGTTCCTGGACCGATTTAAAATACTTTACAGATAAAATGGTTCTTTAGGATCCATAACCCATATACGCTTGCTGATTTTATATCCTGGACCGGAATTGAATTTATTTGAAATTCCTGAACCTTTAACAACCCTCATGCAGCCTTGCTCTACATATTTCCTGGAGAGAGTGTAAGCCCTTAGAAAAATCCATGATCTCTCTTCAGGTTGCTGAGAAACATACCTTGGCAAGGCGCTTTGTCTCCTACGCATTCATCCATGAATATGTACTGCTGGAACTCGGGGGAATGGACGATTTCCACCAAATTTCCAAACACATCCCGTGTAATGTTGACCTGCATCCACACCCTGGAACAAAAATTATTTTAAGAATATGAACAGTACTCGAACAAAATAAACGCACTGCCATGAAAGTAGGCGTCTGGGCAGAATCTGTTGCCACATATGGGAAAAGCAAAGCGAGAGCGGGACAAAAGACGCTGGTTCCCGCGCACTGTGTGGCAACGTCTACGGGGCTGCGTTGCCTAGTTCGAGCGTCAGACCGACCTCTCTCCGGGGCACTTTTGCGTCATCCCTGACCTTTCGAGCAAATACTGTCAGTTTGTACCACACGGATTACAAAGACCAACTCCACAACGGGATCTTTCATTCTCTTAAACCTCCGAAAACACAGGGTTGTGCTCCGACGTGGCAACAGCGCGAACTTTTGCCACCCGCCTAATTCCATGGTCGTGCGTTTAAGTTCAGTATCAAACTTATAAAACTGAGTTTTAAGCAGTAAGACATAATTATATATAGGGCACGGAAGTTGATGAAAAATCGTATTTCTTTTCTGGCCCTTGAAGACAATGCTAAACCTGATAATAGATGGTTTCCCATAGTTAGAACCAGAAAAAATGTTTTTATTTCGCATTATTTGGCCTTTAGGTAATTTTTCAGGATTTTCTGTCGTTTCTGTTGCATTTTTAATCATTATTGAGGTTTCTTCTTGCGCCTTCCCTGTTATTCCGTTCATTTGCTAGCGTAACTTACTTATTTAGATTTCTTATCGAGTACGCCATTAGTAGAAAATATGCTCAATGCAAACTTAAAATACTTTGAGGTTCACTTGGTGTGGTTTTAGTTACAACATAAAATTATAATCTGATGCACGCGACATAAAACTTTATTTTCAGATGCTGACCGACTACTACAAATAAAATGACTACATTAGAAATATTAGCTCTAAGTCCACATCACCCCATGTGCCTTCATGGCATGTGTGCACGTGCACAGGGGTACAGTGGAATCCGTGAGTATAACGGTACTGTGCAAATTGTCCATCACCATGCTGTGCACTCTATTTGACCCAAAAAGAGCTTCAAGAAGTAAAATAAAATTCAAAACAAGCTGTTGACAACTTCTGCACGAGCATATACAAAACTCCATCGCTTAAAAACACACAGGATGTAAGAGAAAAATTAGTGAAAATAGTCATGGACAATTTGCACAGTAATACTCATGGATCCCACTGTACCTTTACCTTTATATTAGCGCTTAATTTATTTTCCCCTTTGCTTCGGTAGTTTAAATCGCCAAACAACGAATTTTATCGAATTATTCAACAACTATGTTGTAATTTATGAAAAATCAAGCTTTCATTTTAAGAGCGAAAATTATTTTTAGGTCAATTTTGAAATTTCTACATGATTTTTAGATCATTTTCACATAATCTTTAGGTCATTCCATATGTAATTTAAAAAGAAAATTCAGGTCATAAACTTCCGAGCACTAATAATTTTATATATAGGCCTATATTCTGTCAAAAACGTTCCGGGAATTGTTAAATAAAACGCACAATTTTCATTTATTCATCAATATTTATTTTGTCGCCTTCAAAGTAGGCCCATTTGATGTAATTACACATATGCCAGCGTTTTTTCAAGTCTTCCAAATACTTTTTATAAGCGCTTTCCGGTATGGCCTTCAGCTCCTTCCACGAATTTTGCTTTATGGCTTCAATCGAGTCAAAACGGGTACCCCGGAGCGGCAATTTTAGTTTTTGGAACATAAAGAAGTCACACGGGCTCAGATCTGGTGAATACGGTGGTTGATCGATGGTTTTTATTGTGTTCTTGGCCTTAAATTTGGTCACAACTGTCGCTCTATGCGATGGCGCATTATCGTCGCGTAAAATCCACGAATTGTTCTTCCACAAATCTGGTCGTTTCTGACGGATTTTCTCACGCGAACGCTTCAATACGGCCAAATAGTATTCTTTATTGACCGTCTGTCCCTCTGGAACGAATTCATCATGCACCAAACCAAAAATATAGAAGAAAACAATGAGCATCACCTTGACTTTTGAGCGACTTTGACGTGGTTTTTCGGTTTCGGCTCGTCTTTTGTCCTCCATTCTGATGACTGTTGACTTGTTTGCATGTCAAACTCGTAGACCCATTTCTCGTCGCCAGATATGATGCGTTCCATGAATGTGGGATCAGAATTAGCGCGATCCAGCATGTCTAAAGAGACCTGCTCACGGTACTGCTTTTGAAGTAAATTCAGCTCTTTTGGAACAAGCCGTGCGGCGACGAGTCTCATGCCCAAATTATCCACCAAAATCCAACGAACAGACTCGTGAGAGATGTTAAGGTCACTAGCTATCTCTCTTAAGCTGGAATGGCGATTATCGAGCACAATTTCCTTAACTTTTCGATGTTTTCATCGGTTGAAGAGGTCGAAGGTTGTCCAGAACGAGGCATGTCTTCCACGATCTCTCGGCCCTCCTTGAACGCTTTGTACCACTCGTAACCCCGTGTTTTTGATAAAACTGATTCACCATGAGTCCTTTCTAACAATTTTAGCAAATCAGCACACGAAATTCCGTTCGCAACACAAAATTTAAGGCAAACTCTTTTTTGTTCAATAATTTCGTTCATTGTAAGAATCGTGATGCACTACTGAAGTGGACTGATTCAACCAGCTGCTGTAAACAAACTGGTTGACAGATCGCGCTCATGTTTGGCATAACAATTAAGTACAGTGCTACCAACTTACGGAAAAAAAATATTTTTAAAATATCATTAGCGCGGGGATTTTAAATTACAAATTCCCGGTACTTATTTTGTATACATACACACAGCATTTTTCATGCATGCTCGGCTATTTTCGACCTATCTATTTCACCATTGCGTGTGTGCTGCTTATGTTCATGTATCCTTTCTGTAGAAGATGCTCAGATTTTCCTATGTAAGTTCACCCGCATTCACATCGTGTAAAGAGTGTATGTACAACATACCAGTGTTAATTGATTAGGATATTACAAATCCAAACTATCTGCTCACACATTTTTGAACGTTAAAATTTACCTTGTTTTCTTTTATTATATTTATTGAGAAGAAGTTCAGTAGTTTGTAACGTCATAAAATTATGTTAACAAAAAGTAATCGATATTCCAGGTCTGCAGTATAATAATTTTGCACCCTTCAATGTAGGGAAAATATCCCCTTATATAAACTTCTTCTTTAAAGGTTTATAACAACGTGTGTAAGAAGCCCCTTGATATAGGTTAGAAGTGCTGGGTTGTAAAGGGACTTACACAGGACTCACACAGCACATTAAAAAGTAAGAGTAAACTAAAAACTTCCTCACAGACAGTGGAAGAGATCAGCTCTGCATAAAAGGCTAAAAACATTTGGTAAAACACTGTCGCCATCTCTCAACAGGGATTACAAACAGATGGGAAGTTGAAAAGCAAAATCGCCACATTCAAAAAGAATATGCTCAACACTTAAAACGCCATGACACATTGGAGGGTCCAGCCCTTGCAGCAAGTGACCATGGGTGAGAGACTGCTGTGTCCAATACGGAGTCGAGTTAGAAGAACTTCTTCTCTACGGGCAGGACAGGATGAGTAACGAAATCTGATTCAGCTTGCAATCTGAAGTTTTGTTCTTTTATATTTTAGCTACTGGTAGAAAAAGTTGCACTTGTTTTTCGAGGCAGCATTTACGACCTATTGTTCAAGGAAGCAATTCGTTTTACTGAATGTTGGGAAAGATTATAATACTACTTGTTGACTATGTGCAGCATAAAGAAAACATACAGGAGCATTATCGTGTTATGTAGGTCATGGCATATTTTAACAACATGATATACGTGTAGAATTGCGAAAACAGGCAGGGCAAACGTGTATTTAATGTATACATAATTTAGTATGTGCACATGGGTGTTCGTGTAAACAATATCAGGCGATGTGACTGGTATTTAGCTTGTAGAACTTCCACAGCTGTTGGAACAAGGAATAGAAACATGTCTGCTCACACAAGTTAAAGCACTCAATGTTTGCACACGTTTATTTACTAATGGAATCTATACTACCGCTTATGGATATATTTTGCTACTCGCATATTCCTGTTTCACCTTCGCCATTTTAGGCGAAAAGGGCATCTTGTTTCGTGTAATCTATGAAAGGGGAATGTCTTCAGCAAGGATGTATTTAGAAGGGGTCCGGACGTTAGGAACTTTACTTTTCGCCAACAGGATCTACAATCTTTTTTTGTTATGCAAATATAATCATTTCTCCATCTATTTGACATTAATTTCTTTGCCAGCACTTGTTGTTTTTACAAACTATGCTGATCTTAACTACAAGCAAGTTAGATAATGAATACGAGCTGTTATATCTCTATTCTAAATCGGCCTTTTTGCCTATTCGTGTAAGAATAACAATATTAATTACATATATCAATTAGTACTTATTTAATTTAATATAATTATTTTAATGTAAATATTATTATTATTATTATTGTCGTTATTATTACTGAGATACTTGGTTCGGACACCTCCCCCCCCCTCATTTCTAGGTACGCGCCTGATTTTCAGGGATCTCGAAAGCCAGAAAGGTCTAACGGCGTTCTAACAACACGTCACCGTAAAAACACCTTGCTAGGCCTTTGGCATCGAAGAGTTGTTGCGCAAAGAGTGTAGTTTTCTTAATAGGGGAGTATATACACACTTTGTTTTGTGATTATAGAATAATAACGTAATACCTTTTATTATTTTTTGTATCGTTATAATTATACAAAGTGCCGGCCCCCTTTGACGGAGTGGTTAGCACATCGCGCTACGACGTCAGGGGTCCCGGGTTCGAATCCTGGCCTCGGCATGGATATTTGTGAGTGTCCATTCAATTCATCAATTTCAGCATATCATCACTCATCCCCATCTTCGCAAATTAACCAAAAGTGGCACAAAAGGCGAAGTAAAATAAAGCAAATAAAAAATAATTATAGAAAGAAGAAATGTTGAAGGAAATTGAAATTCTTCTACATGACAAGACAAGATATGGTCAACCCTTTCAGTTAGAAAATGAATTATTATTATTATCTTAATACATATATATTTATACTTAGAAGCCGAGCTTTGTGTAGAGATTATTATTTAGTACAATTGTTACAGCATGTAGAGAGGTGTTAATACAATATTCTTAAGGTACAAGCTAGGAAGGGGTAAGAAAAAATGAACCCTTACTTGCCTTATTAGTCATGTCTGGCTGGCTGGCCACAAGAATTTGAAGTATTAAAACTTTCTACAATCTTTACCTTATTTCTGTCTGTGAATATATTGATCTAATTGTAGTACAAGGGAGAAAAGTCAACATGGCATATTGATTATTATTATTATTATTATTGCGAAAAATACAGTAACCAATGCCAAAGCTGTATTCCACTCAAGAAGATACATTACCTGCATTCACTGTCGTACGCAGTGAGAGATTATGGGGCTACAGCTCCTCCCGAAATTTTGAGAAAGACAAGATTTTCAAATGAAAGCAGTAAAGGAACTCTTGTCATGTAACTGAAACCACCACCTTGAAATGACCGCCGAATACCATGTGTGAACTTCTTCTAAACCGACTGTTAATAATTATGGAATATTTTATTGTTCTATTCCCTCCCCCAGAACGTATCTATGTAATAACCACCTTTACAATCCCCCCCCGAAAATATCCTCTGTACACCAGTGCCTGTAATACCTCGCAACGTGACTTTTAACCGCAGCGTTCGGACGGACCTCTATCGGAAATCTTGATTCCAGTGTTGGGATCGACTGACATCTATCGGAAAACAGGCGAACTACTGCCACACAACGCATGTGAGGAGAAAAAAAATCTTCACGATCTACGACCACTCTTTACGTCAATTTCGTTTGCTTTGAACTGTTGTTTTAAGTTCACTTTATGCACAGAAAGGCTAATTGGGACTGGACCTACAGTTTAAAGTGGGATCCGAACCACTACGTCTCTCCACTGGGGTATCGACCCCGGAATCCCTTGATTACAAGGCGACAACGTTACCACTACGCCATCGGGGAGGCTCAATTTCGTTTGCGAATAATACGTAGCCGTAGGGATGCGTAGACTAATTTCTTTGGGAGTGCCTTAAGGGGAGTTCCGATTGCCTATCTGGAACAATGCTAGCCTGATTGTCGTATCACTTCATCTTCCCTTTTCACAGAAACTATGAAGATGAAAGTTTAAAATTACAGTCTGTGTGTTCGTTAACACCTTAGCCTAGATTTTCCTCTCATGGTGACGACAAAGTAATGAAAATAAATAATTGAAAAGTAAATATTCTCACAGAATAACCAACTTACAATACAATGCTATATCTTCACAGCTTAATCCCTCTCATTAAATTAATCTGCATGTTTATTTTTTTGCGTTCCCTTATGCGCAATAGTACTTAATAAAATATATGCTCCGTTCGTTTCTCGGCATCGTAGAGTGTCGATGAAGCAAGCGCACAACAGATTCCGGAATTAATTTTAAAAAAGGATTGACAAAGAAGGTGTTCAAACATGCACACACATTTTTGATACATCTTTATTAAGACATCCACTAACGCAAGCTGGCAAGGAGGCTAGGAACCGGTTTTTACGGAGGTCTTGAAAGTAGACACGAGACTGTGAGGTGATAGGGTGCTTGTAAGGCATTGCATTTTTCCTAGTATATTGAACCGCAAAGTGTGTTATGGCTTAGCAAATGTTTTCTACTGGGTAGTATGCAGGTCCGTACGCAATTTTTTTTTGAGGGGGGTAAACCCATAGGCGAATTTTCATAAATTTTCTCTCATATTATACAATATATATATATATATATATATATATATATATATATATATATATATATGTGTGTGTGTGGGGGGGGGGGCGGGGTGTATGAGAGAGGGTGGTTAGAGAAGTTTGCTCATTTTGTTACGAAATGTTGAAGAACAGCATTTTCTAACCTATATGTACACAACCACGTGAGACATATTTGGAGTTGAAAAGAAAAATTGTATGATACGGGTAGACTACATGTACTTATGCATAATGTAAAGAATTCAAATAGCCTACGGAAAGCAACATGTGTGTGTGGGGTTGATAGATGAGGGTTCACACCCATTTTGCAAAGTCCCTGACATTTCCAGGTATTTTACGTAACTGTGTAATGATTTGACATGCTAAAAAATAAGTTACACTTCAACTTTGTAAGTTAATCAAATGAATCATGCTTGTTGAGAATTTTTGAAAATAAATGAAAGAACATTTTTATAAGCAATTCTACCCGAAAAGGAAGATTGTTGGGAAGATAAAACGAAACGTGTTTCCGGTTACAAATTCTGCGAAGCAAAAGTCATTTAATTCCCCTGACTTTTCCAGGTTTTGAAAGCTTTTTTTTAAAAAAAAGAATTTGTTTTCAATAACGTCGGTTCTAGCCTTGTTTTCCTAACTCCTCCAGTTTTCCAGGACTTTGGAGTCAGTGCAAACCCTGTAAATAAATTATCTGAAGGAAACGGCTAAGTGACGTCACAGCAGTGTGTCTGCTGGCATAATATTGTTTCTATGGTGTATTTTCGCTTTTAGAATCTTATTCGACAGTAAAAATAAATGCCAGTGGCAAGCAAGAAGCTTAAATGGGGTTGCATACATGTGGGATAGAAAATGCCACTTTCAACGACTCGTAGTATCAAATTTTTTGGCCTTGATGTCCTCTGCACACTGTGAAAGTTGTCTGTTGTACGGTCACACCACTGTGTAATTATGTTCAATACAATTACAAGTAGAAAAGAAGAAAAGTTGCAGCAAATGAAATTCCGATTGACAGAATTTCGTAAATAATGATATAGCCTACTTAATTTCTTGAGTGTTTTGGACAAATAACAATTAAAAGCACTTCAGGCAATTTTTTGCCCCAAAAATCTGGCAACGATTCTGCTGTGAAGTGGATTCTCCTACTTACATAATATTAATTCACCCTAAGCCATGGAGTGGCAGAATGGACATCAGTTGAAGAAAAACCCTGATGTTGGAGAAAAAAAAACAAAGTTTTTTATCCTTCTGCTCAGTGGTGGCGAAAAGGGATCAGAGACTTTGCGGTGCGGGTGGAGAGCTAACTGCCCCTTGTATGGTTGGTTTTGTAATGCAATCATTGAGGAACCTTTCTTCCATAATTTAAAGAGTATAGAAAATTCCCCTCTACTCTAATTATGTGAAACATTAGTGACACTGTAATAGAAGAAACCATTCAACAATCAAGGGGTTCCTATTTGTCGAGTGTCAAATAACTGTTTTTGACTCATGAAAAGTTCAGACAATTCTAATAGTGTACCCAGTATTCTACAGAAAGTCCTACATATCCAGTACAATGTCTGCAGTGGCGCAAGAGTCTTTCTTCCTTTATAGCAAGTAGTGTCCGAGCCGAGACGAAAAAGTCGGGACATGGATTAAAAGGAATGGACTGTCCCGACTAAATCGGAACGTCTGATAGCCTTGCATCAATGGTTATAGAACTAAAATAAGCCCAATATTGCAGACTGCAGACTTCTAGAGCCTGCCTCTGTCCAGAAACAACCTATTCATTTGCGCAAGGACAAAATCGAAATTCATGCAAAATTTGATAAACAGTCCACGTATTTTTTGTAGGTTTTTATACGTTCAAATTAAAATTTGTCATGGTCGAGGGCGCATACCCCCCCCCCCCCCCCTTGGGTATGGGCCTGGTAGTGTGTATTTATTTATGATTCATATGTGTTAACTCAATCGGCACGTGAAGTTCAAAGGCGATTTGAAATGATTCCCGGGTCTTGTAAAAGGTCCATGCGATTTTTATCTCTGGGGTAGATTAAAAAATGCTGTGTACAATTCAAACCCACACACCCTGGAAGAACTGAAACTTACATCCACAAATAAATTACCAACACTAATCAACGGAAACTGCAGCTAGTTATGGGCAACTTCATCAAGAGGTGTCCAAAAATGTGTGGATAACGAAGGCGACCAGTTTCAGCACCTTCTTTCATAAATTGGTAACTAAATAAATTACTCTTTAAGCTAGTTGCGGAAATTTTGTGCGCTTGATTCACAAACAGTCTACAGTGCAACACACCGCCGTGAGCGCCTCACTTGCCGATGGCGCAAAAACCGACGCGGCAGTCTACACTTCAAAGCATCGTTCTGTATAATGAGACGTTTTTCCCTGATCACTTACTTGCGACTTCTGCAAACGTCCTCCGAGAAAGTGTGTCGACGCACTTTCCCATACGAAGGATCCTTCTTCAGCGCCATCTGTGGGATTCCCTCTGCCGGTATCTCAGAGGATATGTCCATTCGCGGCTGCAATGGGAAACAAAATACAGACAAATAACATAAATATTAGATGGATATTAGAATGTTAACCAAAGTAACAAATCACAGAAGACATATAATTAGCCCCGTCCAAAGTCCGCCCGGCCAAAGAATGGACTTGAAGAAACCCAGACTTTCCGCCTCCAGTTCAAGGGGGTAAAAGCGGTGTTGCTACTGGTTGCTACACGCCTGATTTTTGTCCACAACACATCTTCCTATCAACAAGCTTCCTTCGCTCGAATTTCAGGGAGATGCAGGGAAACGGAGACCCATTCGCTTGCTGCGCTGCGGCAACCATTAGACCGTGCTTGGCCTTGTTGAGAGTGCCACCTGCTTCGAAAACGGCTCGAAACGAGAAATTTGGCAACGCCTCATCACGACAAGTAGACAAAGCCGATTGGTTCAGCGGTTCATTTGACGCTCCTTGGCTTCGACAGAAAAGATAAAAATAGAATTTCCAAGTCCAATCTTTGGCCGGAACAACTGTAGTTCGCTGCACTTTTGGACACGTAGCTGTAGTGCAGGTATATCCCGGTGTCATGCTGGTGCAAGGAAATGTTCAACCAAATAGACAAATACTGGTGTTCAAGTTCAGAAGATTCAACAAATGCCTGTCTGCTTCAACCTTTCGTCTCCGTCATACACCAAGGTAACTGCTTCTAGGAGGCCAACGAGGCTCTGGCGCCTGTGTTGTCCGTCTGTGCTAAGTGCCCCTTTACAGTCTCAGCTTTTAACTTAAAGTTTTATCCTCGGAAACAGTAAATATTTAGTTCTCGTTAAGTAATGAATGAATAACTTAGTTTTAGAAATTGAGTGCGGAAGTCTTTAACAGACATATTTTATTTTCTTCTTAGAAGCCTGCCCTCAATTTTGTTTTAGTTAAGTAGCTTATTCCCTTATTGTGTGACGGGAAAATAGCCTCTGTGCTGGTATGCCAATATCAAAATCAATCAAAAGTGATATTATTATAAATGATATAACAATATACAGTAAAAACTGCATATCCCGGAACCTCTATAAGAAGGAAACCTGTAAATACAGAAAAAAAAGACCCCAGGACGGACCGATTTTATAACTGAAAATGACCTGCTTGAGGCGGAAACCACCTTAACGCGGGAACGGAACACCATTTAAAGACCAAAGAGATGTTTTTATTCTCAGTAAGACGGAAATTTCTTCCTTTATTTTTTTCGCTCGCAAGAAAACAATGCAATACTGTAAGTGGAACACGCCTCTGTTGCCACTCGCTTATCGGTAACATTGTCGATATGAAAGAATGCGCTACAATACTCATAGCTGTTACGATTCCGTTTCTTTCTTTCATCTCTTACCCTCTTTCTCCACCATTCTTTGTCTATTTCTCCTCTGAACTTTCGACATCTTTCTATTTTCCTTATCTCTCTTTGTTTGTTTCTTTTTTCTTCACTTTTATCTCAATCTTTCTCTTTCCCTCTATGCACATCGCGCTACGACGCCAGGGGTCCCGGGGTCGAAAAGGTACATAAGTACGTACTGTACGTTCTTACAATACTGTAAAAAGTGTACCAACATGTTGTGTAGTTACATAATTGTAATCTCTGCTATGCTTATTGCGACTGTATCGCATTTGTATTCATGTACGCACATGCATTAACACTCTACATTATAAGTAATGCGAAATGGAAATCTGTCTTTCCATTATTTCCTGCAGCGCTCTATACTGTATTTAAAGTCAACCCTGTATAAGAAGGAAAACTGTTAAGACTGAAAATTTTGCTCGGAACCATCATGTTCCG
Source organism: Lepisma saccharinum (assembly GCF_977018435.1). Lineage (NCBI taxonomy): Eukaryota > Metazoa > Arthropoda > Insecta > Zygentoma > Lepismatidae > Lepisma > Lepisma saccharinum. Next base: position 25,768,179 of record NC_139238.1, read on the forward strand.
GGATAGACAGGTTTTACTGTATTTACATTCGGGCGTGTGGTTTCAATACTACATAATCCTTTACCAATAATTCAATTTACCTGGAACTGAGCGTTCTCAACATTAACTATCGGTTGACTTTCCGTCCAGATAGTTCCGTCTTCCTCGTCTTTTGGAATATTCATGTGTATAGCGAATTGACCTGAAAATATACAAAGGATTAATCCGTTATTCTCCGGGGAAGTTCCCTATTAACTTATCCCAACGACAATCTTTCATCATGTAATCATTTTATCATTGCCAATCTTTTGATAGTGGAAGTGTTACCTTTGCTTTCATAAATTAATAGTAACAACGTCAATCAGTATGATTACTGAAAGTAACATTATGATGATGCACTGTAAAAAGAAGACAATAAGGATATCAACACGCGCCTGAACACACAGTAAACTATTTTCAAACCGATGAAAATTCAGACGGATGCCTCTGTGGCAAACTGATTTTTCTGACTACTTAGGTAAGAAATTTCTATGCGGTACAGTAGAATGCATAAGTATCATCAAGGAAATTTTCCATTACAATGTTCATTCTCTTTGTTTTACCCAATGAGAGCTTCAAGAATTGAAACAAACGACAAAGAAGCTGCTGACAATGTCAGAACCAGGATACATAAACCCAGTACTTAAAAGCATGTAGGATGCAAGAGAAAAATTAATGAAAACAGCCATGAACAATTTTCCAAGTAATACTTGTGTATCAACAATTGTCTACTGAGAATGGAAATGTTCTATGCCAGCTTTTCATGTTTTCAGGAGAGACCTTTCACATGATATATTTATTAATTACAGCAAAAATTAGTTATTGAAACTTTAGATAGAATAATTGCACGCAACACTAACTTTGATTTGAGAGTGCAAATTTCTATCTACCAGACAGAATACTGCATTTTAGAAATGAAATTAGGTGATAGTTCTGTAATGGAGATGAAACAATTTCATTATAAATTTGACATACGGTGGCAAAGGGAAAAAGTAAATTCAATTCATCAGCTGCTTTGATAGCACAATTATTTAAAAAAATGTATGTTACAACAAAAGTAAAAACCGAAGTCCACTACTACTTCTAAGCATTTCCCACAAGTGAGTGAGGTTAGAATGCAATTGATTTATCTCATCCTCAGATGACGCTTGTGGTTGGTTGAGGGAAACTGTAAGGTTTCATTGACTGTTGGAGTTTGCACTCTTGTGGCTGGTTCAAAATTTTGTAGATGAAACTTTCATCTACAAACACTCTCAATATATCAATATTGGTTTTATGTAGGCATCAGACGATAGCAGAAATGAAACTATTGCATCCTAAATTTCTCTATTTCTTTACAATTTGGAGATAGAAGATTTACATTCTCAATGGACGAATATCGTGAAACATGGGCGCCGAAACTGATCGACAGTGTCTCCGAATGCGCAATTCATTTCTCTCTGTCTTTTGAAACTCGTAAATTCTAAAACTAGTGCATAACTCTTCCTCATTTTGTTCAAATTAATTGTGTATCATTCATTGGATTTACTTAGGAATAAGTGGTATTTTTAGAGATCAGGGGTAGCAAGTTTCGTGGTATTTGATGTCTGTGTTTTCGAATATCGTTACATAATCTTACACATGCTTATAAGACTCATTTCTACATACACACACACACACACACACACACCAAATCTATTTTTTCTTACACACAACTATTTCTCACTTTTAGTTATTCAAATTGGTATTGTTCTCTCAATCTACGTTGCGCTGGTTTTTGTTTCTTAATTTAATTCTACTTTATGCACAGATAGGTTAATCGGGACTCGACCTACAGTTTAAAGTGGGATCCAAACTAGTGTGCAGTGTGCCTCTACCTGCGATCAAATCCGTTATCTCTTGATTACAAGAAAACGTTATAGCGGTGCCTTCAGGAGGACCTGCCAGTCTGAGTGGTTTGAGTAGGGTGCTATGAAGCCACAGGTCGTAAGTTTGATCCCTGGACAAGGGAATAAGGTTTCATCCATCAAATATATGAGTAATACATTCACAATTCGTCCTCGTCGTTGTGATTCATCTTCGTTAATATTCTAAATACTAAACAAACAAAATCTTTGTAAGTTCCTAGACATTTCATGTCAAATCATGTGACATCTGTTGCCACTCCCTCCGATTTTGGTAACATTTGCAGAATTTCATGCCTCAGCTACAGCGCCTAGAATAACGTAGTGTGGAAAACGGCATGGTTCTGCGCTCTCTGGCTGGTTCCACTCGAAAATAATCCGCTAGAGGCGCTGGTGTTGATCCCGGTGCTTGGTGTTCGACTGCTTATAATGGAAGTAAATGGAGTTTTCGCTGCAACGTCTGATTCTTTTACATGAAGCATTTCTATGAATGTGATAATTGCTATGATATTTGGTACAGTGGTTGCGAAGATATTAACGAACATTCTAGACAGTCGACCACGTCCTGTTATCGTCATACTTTCGTTAATAATACGGGAGAAAAAATACGCGTGGAATGCTCTTGGTAACTAAATTTTTGTGTATGAATTAGGTTCATTATTATTATCATCATCATCATTTCTTTTAAAGATATACACACTGAAGCATTTGTATTTTTGATATTTACTGTCTCTTTTCTTCCGCTTTAAACTAATCGCGGCGATGATGATAATGATGATTGCATGAAACGACAAGGGGAACCCCACAAAACTTTCTTAGTGCCATCGACATGAGTGTAAGGCAACTTTCAAACCAATGGGACAAGTGACACGGGATGTTCACACTGTCACACTAGTGACACACACTTCCAGACTGTAAAATAGCATTCATTGCACATGAGGGTCAGTAGTGTAATTGATGATACAACCAGCGCGAGAAAGTATGAACCCCCCTCATGCAGATTTGGCTACACTTAAAACAAGCTCAACATGCCCATATGAGCTTTTTGCTCAAGTGTGGAACCCTGTCTAATCCAAGATTTTTGTAAAAATGCCCTCGGGAATTTCCTGAGAAAGTATGACCCCCCTCAGATTGATTTGCTTACACTTATAAAAGGCACTTCTGTGAGATTGTTGTCCATAAACCTGTCAAAAATATGCCCCTCTTGATATTTTTTTTGGCCACACCTAAAACTACGCCAAACGTATTAACACAGACACACCCACCCACCCACACCCACACACACTGACCTTGACCTTGACCATTTTTTCGATTATTTTTTCGATTATTTTTTCGATTATTTTTTCGATTATCTTTTTTCGATTATTTTTCGATTATTTTTTCGATTATTTTGATCTTGACCACACCCACCCACATACACACCCACACCCACCCACATACACACCCACCCACATACACACCACACCCACCCACATACACACCCACACCCACCCACACCCACCCACATACACACCCACACCCACCCACACCCACCCACATACACACCCACACACACCCACACCCACCCACACATATTTACTTCCGGTCCACTTGTGGCCTATTTCTGGTTTATTTATATTGCATCATGTTTTGCAACAAATTATTACCCAATATTATGCATTAGACGTGTTGTTTTCTGATTGGTTGGTTATGACATAAAGTGATGATGTGTTATATTCTGATTGGCTTATTGTTTCAGATGCTTTCAATGCGGTCTGTGCTTAGGGTATATAAAGAGATTTTGCATTGCATATCAGCCAGTATTGTGAGAGTTGTTGAAGAGTAAGGGTGTGTTGTTGCAGTGCTGCTCATATTTTTTAAACACAAAAATATTGCAGATTTGTATAAATTGAATTACAAATCTATTTGATTTAATATATAGAATTTTTAACAACCTGTCATAGGTTTATTAAGTATAGAGTTTTGATTTGAACCCCAGGAAATTTTATATAAATACCAAAGCCAAAAATATTCACACACATACACACACACACAAAATATACAAAGCACACTGCTGAACCCAACTGATATTTTTTATTAAGCATAGAATTTTGATTTGAATCCCAAGAAATTGTATATAATAAACAACAACAAAAATGCCAAATCAAAAATATTATAATCAATGCAAAAAGAATATATCCAGCCCCAATTGGGCTAAGCATCAAAGGAATTGTAATCCAGACAAATGCAGAACTCCCACAAAAATTTGCCCTAAATGCCATAGAAAATATAATCTGGAATATTTCACATATAAACATAAAGGTACTTGCTCTGCACAGTCATCAACATTGCCCCCACAACCATCTACATCTGGTCTGAAAAGGAAGCATGAAACACCTGTTAATGCTGGACCAGCAAAGCAGCCACGCTATGAACCCATCCATAGCAGTTTTAACGGCCAATTAAGGGATCACCGTTTTGTATCAGAGCCAAGATGTGACATTAAGAATTTTTTGAACAGTATAAATCCAGATGTGCAGGCAATTCTAAATGCACAAAATGGCTCTTATAAGCTGTCTCTCAAATTGTTTACACAATATAAGAAGCCAAATGGCACAAAATTTACACAGCCCCACATAACAGAAACTGTACCGGTATATTCAAATGCAAATTCAGACAAAATAATAAGCAGTTTAATAGATCAATTGAATATTAAACACTCTGAATTTGCAGCAAAAGAGTCTGGATGGAGCCTATGCGGATCTTCACACAAGTTATATGTTAATATTTCTGAATTCAACCCATTACAAGGTTCCACTTATGTGCCATTACCTGCCAATATCAAAAACAAAACAGCCGTGGTTAATATAAAAAATAATGACCAGAAATGCCTTTTGTGGTGTATTTTAGCTGCTTTGTATCCAGTTTCAAAGGATCCTCAGCGAATAACTTATTATAAACAACATGAAAATGATTTTGATGAGGCAATGGAGGGTTTAGAATATCCAATGCCTGTTCAGAATATTGATAAATTTGAAAAAAAGGCCAGGCACATCAATGGCAAACAATTATCTATTAATGTATTTACTTGTTCTACTGGCCGTGACAATTGCTTGATAGATCCTCTCAGAATCAGTACACTTGATGATGAATCTGCTCTTCCGATTGATCTGCTCTTAATTAAAGGGGATGGCACAAATCATTACACTCTGATACATAATCTTGAAGCTTTAGTCAGAACACAACTAGACAAAACTCATAGAATATTCAAGTTGTGCAGAAGATGTTTGTCTGTATTTGATGGTCAAAAAATGGTGAAAGGGGTTCGGGAAGAGAATGCAGAAATTGCTAAAAACAAGTTAATTGAGCATCTGAAATACTGTGGCAACCATAAACCTGTTCATATGGTGATGCCAATGCCAAGTGAAAATGCAAAATTCAAAAAGTTTGAAGCCCTGTTGGAACACCCAGCATATATAGTCTGTGATTTTGAATGAAATCTCAAACCCCTTGCATTCTGCAGCCCAGACCCTGAGGAATCTTCAATTACATCATATCAATTACATGAACCTTCCAGCTTTTATTATGTGGTTGTACAGGGTGGTGTGGTTAGTAAAGAATATTTATACATGGGAGCAGATGCCATCAAAGAATTTGTACATAGAATAGAAAATGAGTGCCATGACATAGCATCTAATGTCCTATTAAAATCAAAACCCATGTTGCCTTTAACAGAGAAACAGATTGAAGATTTCAACAATGCAGAAAAATACCCGGTATGTGATTCTGAATTTTCAGATGCAAATATCAAGGTGAAACACCATTCTCATACAGATGGTAAATTCTTAATGGCCCTGTGTAATAGCTGCAATATTAAGATCCAGAGACCAAAATTTGTCCCTATATTTTGCCATGGAGCATCCAATTATGATTTTCATCATTTGATCAGGTACGAGGGGTTTGACAAGCAGAATTTAAATATTTTAGCTGAAAATAATGAAAAATATATAGCTATTAGCAAAATAATTAAAGTTAATGGTGTTTCTATTCACTTAAGATTTCTTGATTCATACAGAATTTTATCGGCTAGCCTGGCTACACTGGCCACTCAATTATCTGATGATCAATTCAAAATCACATGTGCTTTGTTTCCAAATCAGGACCTGAAATTAATTAGGCGGAAGGGTGTATATCCATATGATTATGTTACAGATTTTTCTAAATTTGATGAGTGTTCTCTGCCACCACAACAAGAGTTTTACAGCAAAATCAGAGCATCTGGAATCACTGATGATGATTATCACCATGCCCAGTTGATGTGGAACAATTTAAAATGCAAGACATTTGGTGATTATCACAGGGCATATTTAAAACTTGATGTGACCCTCTTAGCTGATATACTGCAGGCATTCAGAAAATCTTCCATGCAAAATTATAAGCTGGATCCAATGTATTTTTACAGTGCTCCGGGCCTAGCATGGTCTGCAATGTTTTTAAACACTAAAATGCAATTGGATCTGATCCAGGATCAAGATATGTATCTGTTTATGGAACAATGTATAAGAGGAGGCATGGTGCAATGTTCTCAGAGATATGCCAGAGCAAATAACAAATATATTCCTGATTATGATCCAGCACTGCCATCAAATTATATACTGTATGTAGATGCCAATAGCCTCTATGGTTATGCTATGATGGATAAACTGCCATATGCAGGGCTTGAATGGGTTGAAGATTTCAATATTGAAGATCTTAAGGATTTTGATGACAGTAACTATGGCCTGTTCTTAGAGGTTGATCTGACAATTCCAGATAATTTACACAACATATTTTCTGATCTGCCCCCAATTCCCGAGGTTAAGTGTTCACCTGGCTCTAAACAGAAGAAATTGATGATGACTCTAGAGTCGACACAGGATTATGTCATATATTACAAAAACCTCCAGTTCCTGATGAATCATGGTGTTCAAGTGACCAAAGTTGGAAAAGTTTTGAGGTTCAGGCACTCAAGATGGTTGAAGCCATATATTGATACAAACACAGAGCTTCGAACATCTGCAATGAGCCAATTTGATAAGACCCTGTTTAAATTGATGGTCAATTCAGTGTATGGCAAAACAATTGAAAATGTCAGAAAACATATTGATGTTAAAATAATTACTGACCCCAGCCGGAGCAAAAAATTGATTGCAAAGCCCAACTTCAATTACAGAAGAATTTATGATGAAAATATGGCACTTTTCAACATGAAAAAAACAAATATTAAATTTGATAAGCCTATTTATGTAGGGGCTGTGATATTGGAATTGGCTAAATTACACATGTTAAAATTGTATTATAATGTGTTGAAACCTTTTTATGGTGATTGTGTAAAATTGATGTACATGGATACAGATAGTTTTGTTCTTGATATTCAAACAGAAGATGTTTATCAAGATATGGCACAGCCTGAATTGTTTAAATATTTTGATACCAGTGAACATTCAAAAATTCACCCCCACAACAAAAAGGTGCCTGGCAAGTTAAAAGATGAGACACTTGGTGATGTTATTGTGGCATTTGCTGGGTTAAGAGCCAAGATGTACAGTTTTGAAACATGTAGTGGTGCTGTTGCCAAAAAGGCCAAGGGCATTGGCAGAGTAACTGTGGACAAAGAGCTTGAATTTGAGGATTACAAAAATTGCCTCAAATCATGTAGCACAACCAGAACATCAGAAAATAGAATTCAGAGTGTGGATCACTTATTGACTAGCAATATTGTAAGAAAAGTGGCTCTGGACCCACATGATGATAAGAGATGCATTTTATCATGTGGCATACATACTCTACCATGGGGTCATTGTGATTTGAAAAGTGGCAATCAATGCCCAATTACAGAGCATGATTTGAAATAAATAAACATGCCTATGAACTTATTTGGGTTCAAAAAACAGGCTATTATGGAGCTGCCAACACCACAACCCTCTTCTGATATAATATCTAAACTAAGTGCTTTGTTAATTATTCATCTGAACAGCATACTTACAGATGTTGATGATGAAACAAGTAAAATATTGTACATATTTAACAATAATTTAAATCATTACCAATTACCTGTAGGTGGTCAATTGCAATTTATTACAACCCCTGAGGGTAATGTCAAGATTTCAGTAGGGAGAAATATTTATAGAATTAAGCACTCAAACATGATTTCTGGCACTGTATATACTGTTTCTGCTGGTGACTGCTTATATATTGAGGTCCCGGGATCATATGACAAGCTTATACCTTTTTTTATAGAATTAAGAATCAGATATTCAATAATAAATAACCACTAAAACAAAATGCCTAATGATATATTTGGCCATACAAGGCATGAAGATCACAGTGATGAGATTCTGATGCTTGATGTCAGAGTCAAGAAATTAAGAAGTGATATACAAGCTTTACAAACCACACTCAATGCCAGTCTTCAATTAGAAATTACAAATTTACAATCACAATGCATGGACCCTCTTCTTAAAATTCATTCTGAACTCAAATTATTGCTTCAGAAATATACTGATCTGGCAACATTGGACAATTTTCAAAGTTTAGAAGAAGCTGTAGCAGCTCTTCAAGCCAAATTTAAGACCCAGGCCACCAACTCTGAGCAATTGAAACAGCAATTGGAAGAGCAGATAAATAATGTCCAGACACAGCTCCAAACAATTGTCAAAAGCATAAAATCACAAGAAGATTTTGATCTAGTGATTTCCACTCTAAAAGAACAGATTCAATCACTCCAAATACCTAATCTGGACCCTCTGAACAATGCCATAGCCGAGGTTAAAGAAAAAATTGAGACACTTGAAAATTTTATGAACAACTTGCCATCTTCTGATGCTTTGAGTGCAATAACTCGGAGTGTTGCCAACATTAAGCTGCAACTTGAAACATATGAAGATTTTGGAAAAATTCAAAGTACCATAACCCATCTTGAGGGTACAATAGCAGCAGTGCAAAGTGATTTGACAAATGTACAAGAATCCCGCCTGCCTGGTATTGTAGACACGCTTGTCAGTGTCCAGGAACAGATCACAAAGCTTGAAAATCTCAACACTGAATCTGAACTATCTCATTTTCATCACTTGATCGATGATATCCAAACAAAACTTGAAATTTTACAACAATCAACACCCACTCAGGCAGATATAGCCCTGCTCCAAAATGCTATGCAAAATGTGGCTGATGCATCTGAATTAAATAATGTGAAATTGGCACTTGAATCTTTGCAAAATACTGTATCAAATCTGCCTACATCACAGGAACTTAAAAATATTAAGAGAGCTGTGAATCGCATATTGAAATCAGAAGATATCAAGAATATCCAGACAGAGATCAAACAACTTACTCAGACAGTGGCCACTCTACCAACCAATCAACATATTAATGAACTGCATGCCCTGTTTGAGGATATCAGAAGACAGGTCCATGATCTTACTGCTCAAAATTCAAAATTGGCAGTTATTGAAAATTTGCAACAATTTGTAGCTAATATCAAGCAACAGCTAGGGACCATGGAATCCAATCAAGCAAATGCTCTGTCTGTTTTTGCCACCCAGCTTCAAGAGATTGTGCAACAATACAAGAAACTTATTGTGGACATAAAAATCAAGCCAGGCCATGATGATGTTGTTAGGACCATCAATGAGCACCTTGAATCTGTAACAAGCAGATTGCTTACAGCAGAAAAAGAAATAACCGGCATAATTGAGAATCCAAAACATACAGTAATTCTTGAATTGTACAGCATCCCCAACAAAGAATATGATTCACCATTTACACCAGGTGGCAAAATATATATGCTGTCCCCTGCACAATTTTATTACCAGTTTTTTGTTGGGGGCACACTGAGACCAATCAAGATCAAATATTGGCTTCAACCACAGGCACACCACTACCCCACCTTATCAATAACAAATGCTGACAACAAACCAAAAATCACCAGTGTAGAGTTAGAGGATTTTACAGATCCCAATACATTAGAAACATCTTATGCTGAAGATGATGGCTCTCTGGAATTTCATATACAAATAGGAGACAAACTGTATTTAGAAAATCCTGCAGTATCAGCTGCGGAATACCCCATACTTGCAATATTCTTGTTTTCATATTATGTCTAGACAAATTATTGTTGATGAATTACACAGACAAGCCAGACATAATTATAAGAGACTGCCAGTAGTCACAAAAGGCATAGATGATTTATGGCAAGGGGACTTGATTGAGATGGCAAGTGGACAGTTGAAAAACTTAGACAAAATCAACAAGGGCTACAAGTATCTACTTACTGTCATAGATAGATTTTCAAAATTTACCTGGGCTGTGCCACTCAAATCCAAGACTGGAAAATGTGTTACAGAAGCCTTCAGGACAATCATCAATCAGAGTGGAAGATCACCGCGCTATTTGCAAACAGATAATGGCAAAGAATTTTATAATTCTGTGTTCCAACAATTTACTAAAAGCCAGTCAATACAACATTATTCGAGTTACAGTGATCTCAAGGCCTCAATTGTAGAGAGATTCAACAAAACCCTAAAAAATCTTATGTATAAACAATTTACACTTCAAGGTAATTATAAATGGCTTAATATTCTTCCAGAACTTCTACATAAATATAACAACTCGGTCCATTCCACAATCAACATGAAACCCTCTGAAGTAACTTCATCTGATGAGCAAAAATTGATCAGGACTGTTTATTATCCTAGATACCAGCCAACAACAAGAAAGGCCAAATACAGGGTGGGTGATCAAGTAAGAATCAGCAAATATAAGCACTTATTCAAAAGAGGCTTTACAAGAAACTGGAGCACTGAATTATTTACACTGGTTCAAGTTAAACCTGGGACCCTTAACACATATATAATAAAATATCACCGAGGAGAAATTCTCAAAGGCAGATTCTATGAAGAAGAACTCAGCAAAACTAAACAGCCTGACACATATCTCATAGAAAAAATCATCCGCAGAAAAGGCAACAAGTTATTTGTCAAATGGCTAGGACTTCCAGAACACAGCTGGATCGATGCAGACAAAGTGATAATATGAGCACCTGGGATGTTATAAAAAGGCTGCCAGAATCTGAACAGCAGATTAAGAGAAATGGCAAGTTGCTGCCTGAAAATATTAGATGTCTTATTGTTGGGCCATCGGCTTGTGGTAAAACTACACTAATGATTGATAATTTTTTATTGGCACCCAACTGGTTAGACTGGAAAAACAGGCACTTGTATGTTTTCTCTAAGAGCTTGGAACAATTAAAATATCAGCAGCTGATGAAGCTATATGATGGATTGGATATTGCCACTTTTGAATCAGATGTTAAGCCACTTCATGAATGTCTCGATAATTCTGTTGTTGTGTTTGATGACATTATACTGGATAATCAAAACAAGGTTAGAAATTTCTTTACACAGGGCCGACACAAAAACATTGATTGCTTCTACCTGGCACAGACTTTTTCTAAAATACAGAAGCAGCTGATCCGAGACAACAGCAATTTTATATGTGTGTTTCATCAAGATCATACCAACCTCAAACACATACATGATGAATATGTAGGTGGGGACTTGAGCTACAATAATTTTTCCAAGTTTTGCAGTAGGTGCTGGAACCAGGACTGTTATGGGTTTGTCACAATTGATATGACAAGAAAACCCAATAGTGGCAAATACAGAAATAAAATCAACAATTTTCTAGACATTGAAACATATATAAATAACCATGAAAAGGCCAATCATTGATGATCTTAAATTAAGAGATTATCTTGTAAAAAGATTTAAGGGATGGAAATCACAGAACCGACTAATTTATGAACAACACAAACAAACAGAACAGCCTATTATTGATGCTATTAGTGAATTAGGTAAAAATATCAAAACTGTTACAGAGCAAAATCAAAATTTGATCACAGAGCTTGTACCTGTAGCTGCAAGAAACATATTAGATTATCCAATCACCCCACTTTCCAGTATTCATACACCTAGTCCTGTTGCTCCTCGAAGAATTGAAGCTACTCTGGATCCTATTGAATTGGGTCTTCTTGCTCAAAAATATTTAAACACACCTAAAGACAACAAAGATGAGGTCTTTGGCTTATATGCTGACACAGAGCGTGATGGTAGCATCATACATAGAATTGGCAATTTCAGAGTAACATTTATGGGAGATGATCTCATTGTATATTCAGAATCTCATCTTGGAGAAAGAGGTGGTTTTGTTAAATATCCCGGCACACCTGGATTGTGGGAACTGATGACTAGGAAAAGGCCTGGCAGCTATACAGATCAAGATTATGAGCACTACAAAGAAATATTAATAAAATCAGATGCTCTATACCAGAACAATCATCCCACACAAAAAAGAGTCAAGTCTAGCAGTGGAGCAAAATACAACAACTTAATCAAGCCCATATGGTCACAGATCAAGACTGGCAGTGGAATCAAACAATACAACACCCTGCCTAAAGAATTTGTCTGGGTTGATGATGTCAGGAAATTTGAGATAGGTTATTGGTGATAGCTGGGGAGGAAAATGCTGGCAACCACAATTTTTACAATGAAAAGGTTGGAATTATGGACATGATAAGCACAAAATTGTCTAATTTTATAGTGAATGACACTAAGGGGATTGGATATCTTATAAAAATTATTAATACTCTACCACCTAAATTTTGGAATATTTCTGAGGGCCGGGGGTTGGTTAATGACATTATAAACAAGCTGCCATTTGAACTACACATTCCAGGCTATCAGTATTGTGGTCCCGGTACAAAATTGGACCATAGATTAAACAGGGGTGATCCTGGTGTTAATCCCCTAGATGCTGCTTCTAGAGACCATGACATAGCATACAACACACATTCTGATCTTGACAAGAGACATGTTGCAGACAAGAAATTAGAAGAGGCTGCATTTGGTAGATTTGTAAGCAAAGATGCTTCTTTGAGTGAGAAAATAGCAGCATTGGGAACCACCATAGCTATGAACACCAAACAAAAACTGGGGTGGGGGTTGTGAATATGTATATAATAAACCTACAATGAAGGCCAAGGGTGTTATGTATCAAATACCTTATGCAGGTCTTAAATCTCTTAAAACTATTGATAATCTTTTAACCAAAAAGCAGCGCAAGAAAAAAAGCTCTTGTCTTGCCAAGGGCCATGGTATGAAATTGTTGCTTAGTACCCCCCAATTAAAAAAATTACAACAATCTAGAAAAAAATCAGATGTAGGGGGTTTCATATTTACTATCCCTGCTATCTTAGCAGCACTTGGGGCTGTTGGGAGCTTGGCTGGGGGATCAGCTGCCATAGCAAAAACAGTAATAGATGCCAAGAAGAATAAGGCAGAATTAGATGAATTGAAGCGCCATAACCTGGCCATGGAGAAACAAGGCAAAGGTGTTAAGAGAGCCATGAATAAGTTTAAAAAAAACAAGAGCCGCTTACAAACCAAGATATTGAAGCTTTAATCAAGCCACTGGGCATCAAAAATTTTAGAGGTGTGTACATGTCTGATTCTTTGCCAGAGCAACCACTCAACAAAGAGTGTGGCATTGTTAATTTGGATAAGTACAAAAATCAGGGCACTCACTGGATCTGTTATCTTAAATATTTAAAAGATGAGGCATTTGTGTTTGATTCATTTGGAGGTGTTCCAGCTGAAAATTTAGTAAAATATTTAAAATCAGCTAATCTTTATTACAATAATGCCCGTGTTCAAAATTTCAAAGATGTTAATTGTGGACATTTGTGTTTATCTGTTCTTAGATATATGTCTCAAATAAATAAACCATCAATTGAAAATTTTCAAAAGGCCTTGTGGTATTTAAAACATCATGGGGATATTCCATCTCAGCAGTCAAAATTCAATATTGAAACTCAAATTACATGATGATATAGTGTATCCCAAAACAATAGCTCTCAGAGCATTTTATGGCATGTACTTGATCCCTAATATTACACACCACAACAACAAAATTGCAGTAGGGGATCAAAAAATTGTCATCACTCCAGGGCAATATAATCTGTCCACTCTAAATGCTCAATTACCCAGAGGTATAGTATTAACTCAAAATTCTGTCACTCACAGAGTAGAGATTGTATCTGCTACAGAAACAGTGGATCTGGGTACTATAGGAGAGCTGTTAGGATTTGAGAACAACACAAAACTTGAACCAGCCATCAAACACACTGCTATTAATATACCTAAATTCTTAGCCATAGAGACTCTGAATATTCACTGTAATGTGGCTGAGGGTATGATCACCAAATCAAATGGCATAGGCACTCACAAACAAACTGGCATCATTGCAACATTTAAACCTAATTCTGAATTTATGGAGCCCATCATCTACACTCCATCCCCAACATTATATTTTCCTGTGTGCCATAATAGAATAGATAACATTGAATTGATGGTCACTAATGAAAAAGAAGAATTAGTTGATTTTGCTGGAGCCACAACAACTGCTATCATAGAAATTAATATTTAAATAAAAATACATACAAAAAAAAATGGAAAATATTGAGAGTTATGAGCTACAATCATTCCCCCCAAACAGGAGGACATTTGCAAATTTAAATCAACCCAACACAGAGATTGAGGTTGATCTTGATGTAGGGGATGGCTTTATACACCCCCACAGAGCAGATCTATACATCAAATTTGATGTTGTAAAGCTCGATGGAACAGATTATCCGGCAAATTCAAATATAAGATTGGTAGATAATTTTGTGCCACATCTGTTCTCTGAAATTGAGATCAGAAAGCATGGTGTTGTTATAAACAGAGTGGATTATCCCGGCATTACCTCCACAGCTTTGGCCACACTAAAATTATCCAAAACCGAGGCTTCTTACTACAAAATAGGTGGATTTGAGGCTGGTGATAAAATTATATCTAAGAGCCACACAGTGCTGTTTCCAATGCGCCTGTTGCCAGGATTCTTCTCAGATTACAAAGATATTATGTGGAAGGGTGGTTTAAGAATCACATTTAGAAGAGCTGCCAATGATAATAATGCTTTGATGAGGTACAGCACATTAAACTCTACAGGGGAAGCTTTGCCCAATACCCTACCTGATGAAGGCAAATGCATTATTCAGACTATGGAGCTAAGAATCCCAGTTGTTGAATATGAAGCCAGTTATGCTCTTAAATACAAAGCAGATATAATAAAAAATCCACAGATTCCTTTACAATTTTATACATATCAATGTGTACAGAAGCCTGCTGCTGGTACTTATTATGAGTTTGATGCTACAAATTCATTCTCCAGTATACAATATGACATGCCGGATTTTGTGGTGGTACTGTTTCAAACTGGAAGACACAATAATCAGGAAAAAAATTCAAGTAGATTTGATAACTGCAACATCAAGAACATATATCTTAAAAATGGCAGAAATGAGGTATTTCCTAGAGAAAATTATAATTTAGACATTTCCAAGGATGATTTCCTTAAATTATATGAAGCATTTACAGCATACAAAAGGGTCACTAGTGGCAATACTGACATGTATTACACACCAGATGAATTCAAAGCACAAAGACCCATGTTTGTAATCAACACTTCAAAAAGAAAACAAGTTGTGGTTAATGATAGGACAAATATTAAAATTATCTGTGAATTCCACGATACACTCCCCGATGACACCATATGTAGTGTTATTCTCATAGGGGAAAAATCATATGTTTATGATGTAAGAAATGAGAGAGTCACAGAGCAATTCTAGAAGAATTACATTATGTTAATACTAGATATACAAGTTGAGCCTGGTGCCCAATTGAACTTAAACCGGAAGTAAATATGTGTGTGTGTGTGTGTGTGTGTGTGTGTGTGTGGGTGTGGGTGTGGGTGTGTGTGTGTTAATACGTTTGGCGTAGTTTTAGGTGTGGCCAAAAAAAATATCAAGAGGGGCATATTTTTGACAGGTTTATGGACAACAATGTCACAGAAATGCCTTTTATAAGTGTAAGCAAATCAATCTGAGGGGGGTCATACTTTCTCAGGAAATTCCCGAGTGCATTTTTACAAAAATCTTGGATTAGGCAGGGTTCCACACTTGAGCAAAAAGCTCATATGGGCATGTTGAGCTTGTTTTAAGTGTAGCCAAATCTGCATGAGGGGGGTTCATACTTTCTCGCGCTGGTTGTATCATCAATTACACTACTAGGGTCCAAACAGCAAACGACACCTTCATACGGCGTATTCGCGTGCTACTTGTTACTTCGGTCGGAAAGCTCCTTAAAGGAAGGGTGCTGAGACCGAAGCGACGCGCTACAGGTGGAGTTCCCAACTAAGTGACAAGCGACAGTCTATTAGCAAGAGTTGCTTGCGAACAACAGATAGGCGACACGATAAAGCGCACATTGCAACAACAGATCTAGGCGACACGATAAGCCACACGTGTCGCTTTGTCGCTTCTGCGTCGCTCAAACTGGGCCATTATCTCAATAGCTTGCAACATGTTGCCGTGGTTTGTTGTTCACGCATACGCGATGCAATGAGTGTCTTGCTTTAGTGAGATTGCGCACCAAAGCGACAAGCGGAACGCGACACTTATCGCTTGAGGATTTCACCAACCGAACGCTGGCCTGTGCTTCCCGTCATGCCGCTACGATGTGAAATGTTGCTCTTGATTGGCTCCTTTCCAAGCAACATGTGTCACTTCGGTATGAAAGTTGCCTTGGACCGAATGACCCGTGTCGCTTTGGTGTAAAATCTCCTTGAGGAAACGGTGCAGTCAGAGCTTTTGTCCCTACGGTTCGAAAGGCTGCATTGATTTCCGACTACTCGCTTTCAAGCGACATTTGTGGTTTGTCGCCTCGGTATGAAATATCTCTCAGGATACTATTTATATTTTAATAATAACAAAGAAAAATAAACTCTAATACACAGTCCTAGACCTGACGTCCGGAATCACATTGCGATGTTTCTTCATGTGTTACGCATGGTATTTATTTATTAATTTTATTTTACTTTTCTTTCCAAATTAATGCCATTTCGTGACTGCAAATCACTCCACAAATATAACTGTTTCCATCAATTCACGTACCGCCTTTCAAGACAAACAAATCTACATAATATATTCCAAAAACTAACAAAGCCGCATTACTTTCATAAGAAAATTAGCACCGACATTGATCGCACTGCCATCTATGTTTCTCATCCGTCTGGGGAACCAGTTTCTTTGGTCGTATTCCACACTACGTTATTCAAGGCGCTGTACCTCAGCACACACGTAGTTTCTTTCGAAAAGAGAAGTATCCGTTTTGGAGCTTTGACATTGATTTTTTATCATAAAGTATTACATGTTTCATCGATGTTTCTCAATCTTATGCAGTTCTAAGAAAAATATTCATTTTGTAGCTCTTTGATCCTCGCATATTTTGCCAGGCTCAAAAATAAAAAAAATAAAATAAAAAAAAGAACATTTTTTGAACATTTTTCTGTTTGAACATATTGTTCTTCAAAAAGTTCCCCACCATCACTTTGGTGAATGTATTTTTTTTAGGGGGGAATTAATTCTAGAAATTCAAAAACAGGTACTGTAATTCTGTCTACTGAACGTCAGTATTGGTATAATATTTAAAAGGCTTTCATAGTCACGATACTAGAGTGCGCGTCAAATCTCCTGCATATGGCGGTAGCCAATAGCAGCGCACTGCAGTGGTGCCATGTCGAAATCTCACACGGAAAAGAGACAGCGTGGTTGAGCGAAACGCCTTGTCAAGGAGAGCACGGCAACACCGCATGTCTGTGATTCGCTGGTGCTGTTCAGCCGTTCAGGGCCATATGCAGGAGATTTGGCGCGCACTCTAGTGCAAATATCTAGACAACAGCGAAAGCAAACTACA
Source organism: Lepisma saccharinum (assembly GCF_977018435.1). Classification (NCBI taxonomy): domain Eukaryota; kingdom Metazoa; phylum Arthropoda; class Insecta; order Zygentoma; family Lepismatidae; genus Lepisma; species Lepisma saccharinum. The sequence continues at coordinate 25,785,949 of NC_139238.1, forward strand.
CGAAGAATCACGTGAATGTTGTAGAAATAATTCTAAGCAGATGCGATTTTCTGTTTTAGATTTTGGAATATCATAACGGTTTTTAGAAAGGAGAGGCAGCCGGCATCAGACAAAGATCCAACGAAACCTTAACGTTGCAACATCTTCGAAACCATTTAAGTTACAAATGCGAAATATGATTAACTAAAGCGCTTACAAAATTCAAACTTGTGTTCTTGATTAGCCCTTCGATCTCTGAAGACAGTAATTATACGAGCATGTAATTTGGTAAGGGTGTATTAATCAGTCCTTTCAGAGATATACATTTTGATTTTCAGTGCGTACCATGCTAACATCCTGCACAAGACTAGAATTGTTTACTTACGCAGATGCTGCTTCAACAGAAATTCCTGCTGGTCTGTCAATTTAACGTTTGGCGCCATGCTTTGCTCCCTTTCTCCGCCAACTGAGAAGGAAAATTGGAATATTTGCAATTGTAATGAAACTCGTCATATTATGATAAACATATATCATATATTTAATTGAAGAAATAAGTACACATTCAAATAAGGACAAATTTCGTGGACTTAAGTCATCAGGCAAATATACGACACTCATTGTTATGTGATATCCTGGTAAGCAAATGAGTCAAATCTCTTGGAACAATATTCAGAAAATACTTAAATTTAATCGATATATATGTATATACATAAAATCTCTTGTACGAGATGTGACAATTTAATTCTCGGAATGGCCATGTAAAAACAAAATTTGCTTACCTGTGCACTAGGGTCCGCTGTAGCCTTCGAAACACCATTCTCCTCTTGAAGCTATGCACACCATGAGACGATGGTGCCCCTGACGGAAACAGCCTTGAATCCTTTATCCGGCATACCTCGCAATCACGTTCTGACATTTCGTTGGATCTCCGAAATGTGCACAATTCTTTGTCCCTTCCTGGCATTTTTCTAAATTTTGGAAAGAGTCAGATGAATAAGGTGGATTATCCATTTTTGTAATGGATTTCTTAGCCAGGAACTCTTCACGCATTATGCGCAGGGGCATTGTCATGATGAAGAATCTACTCGTCAAGCCAAAAGTTCGGATCTTTCTCTCTCGACAGATCCCCGTAACCTTGTCATCACTTCCCAATAACACTATTGATTCACCGTTTGTCCTTCTGCAATGAATTTATGGTGAACTATCCTCTTGTGATCGAAGAACATATAAACATGGTTTTGAACTGCGAGCGAGAGATGGATGCTTTTCTCGACTGAGGTGAATTATGTTTTCCATTGCATGCTCTGGTCTATTGTTTCCGAGTCGTATTGAAAACACCAAATTGCATCACCGGGAATGAGCCAATCAAGCATCTCCGCATTGTGTAGATCAGAAGAGTTGTAAAGCCCACGTTGTTTTTGGCCATCTCTTGAAGATTCGAGGCATCAGTGTTGCGAATTCCTCCCTCTCCGTCAACATATACCACATGAACTACCTCCTCTGCTGCTCAGCAAAAAGCAATTCATTTAGTCTGTGGCTCATGTAAACGTAATTTGAAACATGTCCAAAAGTCCTTGAGTAAGTACATGACTCAACACTCCAGAGACACGCTGCGGCCATTTCGGGAATTAAATTGTCACACCTCGTATTCGTGCCATGAAAGCACATAGATGTTTCGGAGGTTAGGAAGTAGGGCTGAACACATTCTCGATCTCGGCCATAGTTAAAGTGATGTGATCAATAATACACTTCGATTGTCATTACCTCACAGGATCGGCGCCAGAATCTCACTCCGAAAATCGATCCTGAGTCTTGCGTGACAGTCGGGCGCTTTAAAATAACACCCACATCTAAATTTATCCACACACACATCTCAAGACTTCCTTTCCCCTTGCCCTTCTTCTTCTTTCTTTTTTTTCAATTTCGACGTAATTGCATGTTATTTGAATTGAATTGTTGTTTAAAGTCCACTTTACGCACAGAAACGCTAATCGGGACTGGGCCTACAGTTTAAAGTGGTATCCGAACCCCTGTGCCACGTGCTTCCACCGGGAATCGAACCCGGGATCCCTTGATTACAAGGCGACGACGTTACCACAACGCCATCGGGGAGACCCCAATTGCATGCTCTAGGCATCGTTTTGTCCTTAATTGCAAAAGTACACGATCTACGGAAAAATCTGTTACCAGAATCATCCTAGGTGGTTGTGAGAGCTGTAAGCGAACAAAGTTGTTCACCAAGTCAAATGTAATTCTCTCAAGAAAACTTCCATAAACTCGTAATTAAAAATAATAAACAATATACGCACTCCGGCACGAGGTCCGTTTGGGTGAGAGTTGCTCTGCTCATGTAACATGGCATGTAGTCGATTTCCTGCTATATTTTCTACATGGTGTCTTTTTTCTTTGTTGCTGATCAGTGGTGGTTGATATTGAATTGTTTGCTTGCAATCACTGGCTTTAGTTTCTATCTGTACAAACGTGTCGGAGACTGATTTTTCCTCCGTCCTCAGGGTAGTGTATTTGTTTGTCAGTAGCTCCCAATCGAAGGATGTTTCGGGGAGGCGTCGATATGCATGCTTATAACCAGAGAACGGATTTATATGTAGTAAAAATGTGCTCAATATGTAAATACATATTTAGCTATTTTCACCAAAATATGGAGTTAAGTATGGGCTTAAAATTGTAAAAATTTACTTTTTTAATAATAGACACTACGCGAGCTACATAAAATACAGTACGCTTACATTGACATTAATTGTAAAACAACACAAAATTTGTTTTCATTTTCTGTTTCGATGAGTAACAAAAATTTGTTGTAAATGTTCGAACGTGAATTTCCTTTATTCACTAAAACTGCACTCAATATTGCAAGTAGTAATGGGAGTGTATTTGAAATTGATAGTGTCTGCTGAACTTAACCTTGACAAATAAACTTTTGTGACAGTGCCGGATCTACAAATCTTGCCCTCCCCGCAAAGTATTACCAAAGTCCCCCTCTATCTACCTACTTTTACACACAAACACATACCCCTATCCCCCCCCACACACATATACAGGGTGTTTCCGGGCTGATGATACAAACTTTCAGGGATGGTGGAGAAAGGTACATGTATCAATTTGAGATAAGGAACCCTGGTCCTGAAACGACTTAGTCGAAAGTTATAAGCGAAAATCGGTGTATGAAGATGTAATACTTTTATTACCTGCATAAGTTTCACAAGCTGCTACATTCACAACAGTTGTTCAAAGTGGTTTCCCACGGCTTCGCTGCAGGCATGACATCGAGGAGATCCTCTGCAGTCTTGCTTCCTGTGACATTGTTCGAACGACCCCGCGGATGTTCCAACGGGTACGCCAGAACTTTGTGCGACGATGTCATGCCTACAAGGAAGCCAGGGGACACCACTTTGAACAACTGTTGTGAATGTAGCAGCTTATGAAACTTGTGCAGGTAATAAAAGTATTACATCTTCATACACCGATTTTCGCTTATAACTTTCGACTAAGTCGTTTCCAGACCAGGGTTCCTTATCTCAAATTGATACGTGTGCCCTTCTCCATCATCCATGAAAGTTTTGTATCATCAGCCCGGAAACACCCTGTATATAAATACACATATATTGTATGTGTGTGCAATTCTTGATCTTATGTTGACATAGTCACATATAAGGGCCTAGAGGGTGATTCAAAAGTTCCTTAATACCCCTTATAAAAAGTAAAGGAATAAGGCTGCGTATAATTAATCATGATAGAAATAGGTTAGACTTACAGGGAACCACATTGGTGTGTTCCAAGCGGCGTCCGCCATATTGAATTCAACTCAAAACTTGTAAATGAGAAGGTGGTGATGTGATATATATGGAACCTGAAAAATGATACATATGTTACAATCATGCGGTCGTAACTTTTTCTTGATCAAAGATAGGTTGAAAAAACCTTCATTACTGCATTTCTCGTGAAAATCTAGCCTGATTTGATTCTAGTTTGAATGCCACGCTGGGTGGGTGATCTAAGGTAGGAATTTTTCCGGCTTTGTCCCCGCATAAAGCGGCTCTAGGGCTCATCCAGCCTCAAATCAAATGGTACCCAGGGGGTAAAGGCGGCCGCAGTGTGCTGCTCATCACATCACCTCCAAGATGGACGACATCGAAAATATGTGGGGCCACATACCCTAAATGTGCCTTCATGACACGGTGCTATATGCACAGGAAACTTTAACTTTACTTTTACCTGTATACATTGTATTCGTTTCTGTACCACTACGTTTATTTTTTTTACATACGCATATACAAACCCTCTACTATGTCAATGGCTGAGGGCCCTCTTGAAGGCATACTTGTCTCCGGGCCCCTCCGCACTGCGGGGTTTTGCGACTTGTAGATCCGGCACTGCTTTGTGACAACCAGAAGCCGATGCTTCAGCTCTCATTTTTTATTGTTGACAACAATTGTAAATAAACAGGAATTTCAAGAGTTTTACAATAGTAACAGCAAATAGTTAATTGGGAGGTGTAAAATTAATTGTAATTAACACCATTTAAGGGTATAAAAAACGTCGTAAACTTTCGTTTGTTCAATGCCGCTTCGCAAGAAATCCACCCAACTCTTTCGGTCACACGGGGACATCTTACTTCTTGCGCGAATATAGAGAATATGTTGAGAAATATTCTGAAGTATGGAAATAATATGTAAAAATAACTAAAATATGTAAAAATATGAGCCAAAACCTAATATATGTACAAATATGGAAAATAAAAACTTAATTTTTCCAGTCTACATACCATGATGCGCAAAGATAATACAAAATATAACTGATTTCAGCGTCATACATAAATATGTACGGAGTATAATAAAAGAAAAATTCATAAAATTATAGCAAATAGTTGGAATGACGGATAGTTGGCAACACTGTGAAGAGTAACTGAAAAGTTTTAAATGTAACGTGCTGTGGCAGATCGCGCAAGCGCAGAAGCTGTAGGCTCATTCAGCTGCCGCGAAGGCATCATTCGCCATGTGGACGCCACAACAGAAGGTGTTTTGTGTTTTGGCACTTGCAGAATTTAAATCTGCAAAACGTGGACATGCTACAGCAATACGCTGTGCTTCAACTTTCAGAAATAATAAATTTCCAGCAAGACGGAACCCATTCCACTTTGCCAAAGAAGTTCGCCGTTTCTTAGATGAGCACTTCAATGCACAATGGATTGGTAGAGGATCGCTGTTCATAACGTGGCCACCAAGGTCACCGGACCTTACTGTGCTCGACTTTTTCTTGTGGGGTTTTGTGAAGGACCAGGTGTATGCTACAAAGGTTCTAGATTTACGAGGCTTACAGGAAATAATTCGTGCTGCAATCAATAATGAGACGCCACAAATGCTAGAAAACGTATGGGCTGAGGTGCAATACCGATTAGACATTACCCGCGCAGCCAATGGTGCGCATGTTGAGGTGTACTAGACTTGTAAAAAAAACTTTTTGAGTTTATGTATGTATGTAAAGAGTTTTGGGCGTAAATAATAATTTAAAGAAATATGGTATTTTCTTTTATTATACTCCTAAGCGGAACACCCAGTATTTACATATAAATCTGTACCCTGCTTATAACGCAAAGTATAATATAAGCAGAGTGCCTGGGAGGATTATCGGGGAACAGTGCAGCAGATGCCGGGTCCGTGAGTTGAATGTAGCGGCACTGACAGACATTTAAAGTAATATTTTTAAGTTGATTATTCTAGACGTCAACCCCGAAAAACTCTGACATGGTGAAGCCTGGGCGAGGCTAAAATCACCCTTCCTGGCAGTCTCTTGCCACGGGCTATTATTTTATTGTATTATTTTATATTCATATAGAGGATATTTAATTCCGTAAATTTCATATCTAGATTTTTCACATGGTGTTGATCTTGGTTTGTATACCGTGCTCATCACCTAAAATAATAATAATTATTATTATTATATGGTACTTACTAATTCATATTGGTCTAGCTGTTTACCATAAAAACGTCGCTGTTAGTACTATATGTAACTTTCTCCGTGTCTTCTGTAATTGTTTCTGTATTATCATTCCTACTGTATTTTTCTTCTCCCTCACTTCCTTATTCACAAGGGTTGGTTTTAGGAGAAGTCCAAGAGCCCAAAACACGCGTACCTTAATAAAGATTATTATTATCATTTGTCATAAAGTAAGCTCAAAAGTCAAATGTCCCCCTATTCTTGGGGTAGTACAGTCACGGACACTTCTGGGTTGTACGGATCCTACTGGTAGACAATGTGATTGTTACAACCCAGAAGTGTCCGTGACTGTACATTACTGCTCTACTTCGATATTGTCAACAACTTGCACGCCAATAAGAGGAAACTTATCGATTCATAGAACATACTTAAAATTCAGAACATAGGAATAAGTTACCTGTGAGTTGTCCTCCAGAGAAGAAGCAAACTGTAAATAAACACATCGTGTTCAGCTGAACAGCATACATCATTCTCAGGAAAGTGTTCAGGATTAAGCCACGAATACGTCTGTCTTCGTTGTGAGCTGTTATTGAATTACATGTTTCTTTTATATCTGAGTCCAGGTGGTTCTTATAAAATGGAAAAGAAGATTGATAACATTTCTCTTTTGTCTTAGCACAGAAACAAACAAAACATAGGAGACAGAAAATTGAATGCCAAACTTATTGGCGAAATCTTCTCTAGTAGCTGGGCGGAAAGACGCGTAGTGGTCTCAAAGAAAATCATAATTATCTGCTTTCTGCAATTTTACGGCTTCTGTCTTTTCACTCCTACTTGAATCCAAGAAGTTTCATTTCTCCAATGAAGTCTTACGCTTTCTTTGACTGCATCCTTCTGAGCAAAAGATATGTACAGGGTGAATCAAAAGTCCCTTAACATATCAAATAAAATTATGAGTTATGTTGGTTACTATTCGTGACGATAGTAACAGGTTAGTCTGAAAGACCACGTCACCAGACCCGGCCCTAGAGAAGGGCAAAACGGGCACTTACCCTAGGTGCTGCTCTTCAGGGGGAGGGACCCTTGCACCAGTTAAAACATTGTTTATGAACGGTTTATTACGAGTTGGTTGATGGTTCCAATTAAGCAACTAATCTGATTTTTCGTGATATCATAGATTGTTTTTACATGTATAAAAATATCCAAAGTTACTGAAATCATATTTCAATCAACAATATTCACTATTCGCTTAATTGTAGAATGAAATCATGGAGTGGAAACATTATTTAATATAAAACAATGTAAATTTACTGTAGCATCAAAATACAACGAAATGTAAATAAAAACAGAATCATGATAGATATTGTTATTAGATATGATTAATATTGTCACTTTGATACATGAAATAATAATTCGATATTGAACACACCCAGACGCAAGGGGTCCCGGGTTCGAATCCTGACCTGGGCATGGATGTTTGTGAGTGTCCATTCATCAATTTCGTCACTCATCCTCATCTTCGCAAATTAGCCAAAAGTGGCACAAGAAGCGAAGTAAAGTAAAGCAAATCAATCAATCAATCAATGAACACACCCAGTTTTGTAATGACGCTTGTCTAATGTTTTGAAGTCCTTGAAGTAGCGTTATTAATGCTGGAAGGTTGGGCATCGAGATCTGTTGTAGGACGTCGAGTAGGTTGTGTGGTGGAGGCGCCAGAGTGGCGATGGGAGACCGAAGGTCTTCCTGTCGAGGCAGCGGAGTGCTGAACGGCTTCTGGTAGTGAGGTGTAGGCCTTCCATTGGTCCGTCCGGTGGGTTCTGGTCGGCTGAGCACTGGTGCTGGCGTTGAGTCGGTTGAAGTGGGCTGCTTGTTGCGTCGAATGGGCCTGGGCTTGGCTCGTCTTTGAGGGTCCGATGGGGCGCCTCTGACCTTCTACGCCGCCAGAAACAGGGAAGAACCCCTGCAACTGGTAAAGTAGCTTTTCAGGCAGTAAGTAAGCAAATGTTGGTGGAATGGATTGGTCCTTGTTTGGGCAATCGGTGATCTCCGGAGCCTTTTACGCATCTGGGTCGGGCTTAGTAGTGTCTCTGGCCGTGCCCAATGCGTTTTCACGCATGGCATTGCAGAATCTGTTGTGATCGGTATTTTTCAACCACGATCTTGTAAAGGTCCTTGCATCTGGAGTCGATAAATCCGATGATTGTCGGAGTTCTTCGGCAGCGTGACCAGTACCAAATGTAGATTTCGGTCGGTCGGAATAGGAGAAGGGGTTTTCATGTAGTTGTCGTTCTTTTGGGGTCGAGTTCTGGTGGTGAGGCGGCCGACGGAATATACCTGCAACTTCTGCTGTTCCGTCAGGAGGTCGTAAATATAGTCGGTTGCCAAATCCTTTGGCAATTGTCAGATTATGACATTGACCGGCTGTCGAGGAACAATAGGCATGTTCGATACGCTGACGAGTCAAGCAATTCCTGATGGTGGTGAATCCTCTGTCGTCTAAGGTGTGGATTCTGCAACTTCTTTTGTTATAGGTAAAGGTGATCATCCCCGGGAGAAGAGCTTGTAGTTGGTCCGCTAATTCGAAACCAGTCTGATGAAATGCAGTTGTCCACAGCACGCTGCCATCTATGTGGAAGGCGATATGCGACCCTCATGGACATTGAAAATGCAGTTCAACGACAGATCACGCGCTTCAGGCATGGTGAAGAGGATGGTGCTGCCGATGGTATTCGACGTCTTCGACATTGATGGCAGCGTGCTGTGGACAACGCGGGAGATTATTTCGAAGGTTTGTCATAATCAGACAAGTTTTTGTAACATGTGCACATGTGTATGTCACAGGGTTGCTTGGGTTTTCTTTCATAATTCCTACCGACAAAATATCCATAATGAATACTCTTTCAGTTGTACATAACACATTTTTAATACATCCTTCGATTGTCGAATTATTACTGGGTTGCCATGACTTACTCCCCAACCCTCGTGTATATATATATATATATATATATATATATATATATATATATATATATATATATATATATATATATATATTTAGACCTGCTGTTGGGCTAAACCTTGTTCTGATCTAGCCAAATGGCGGCTTCGGTAAGTTTCCGCTCATTCTTTCGCTTTACGCGAACAGGATTGTCGCTTGACAATTTCGATTCTTTCAAGCCTACAGCAGGGAACACTACCGTCCCGGAGATCGGGAGGGAGTCGTCAATGCTATATTTTTCTGCGCCTTCTGTATATAATGAGCGCGGACCGCATAGAGAACTGTGGTTCTCCCGAATAGGTTTTGTTGAAGTTTGTGTTTTCTCTCGCGGGTTTTGCTACATTTTCTTGGGAGCTATTGGGGCTGCAATGATTATATTATACCATTTTATATCTCTCGCTGCTCTACATAATGAGACTATAGGATGTTATGTAGTTGCTCAAGAAGAGTGAAAATAATTAATTTATCTATCTAATTTTTTTAAAAAGGAGGATCAAAATGGGGTAAAAAAGGCGATAAATGTGCTAATATCACGAAAAGGTGAAACAAAGTGTGTACATTTTACTTGTTTTCATGTTCTAAAATACATATCTAAAACGATCGGAATGAAAACAGCTATATTTTTTAAAATATGCTTCACCTTAAAATCCGTTCCCTAGTAATCAGTGAACGTTCAATAGAAAATCTTGAACTGAAGAATTGTATTCTTTCATTTCAGGATCCCACCCATGCAGAGGAGTGCAATACGCAAATGATACAACGACTGATGAATCCAGTAACTAAATGGCCAGTGCCGTCTCGTGGCGTCAAATTTGGCCGGCGCTTACTTTTTTAAAGAATTTAAAATATAATGACAATTCACATGAATTACAAAAAATAGGTATTTTTTCTTCCAGACTACAAAACTGGACTTACTTTCTTGAAAGAATTAAAAATGTAATGACAAATTACATGAATTACAAAAAAACGGGTATTTATCTTCTTCTAAACTACAAAACTGGACTTATTTTTTTAAAGAATTTAAAATATAATGACAATTCACATGATTACAAAAGAAACACGTATTGTTGTGAAACATACCTTTCTACGAACGTTCACTCCTGTTCTTCTGCTCAGCAAATTTTGTTATTACTTTTTCGTTGAAGCCCTCTATGTTTGAAATGTATTCTTTCTCTATTGTAAGCAAGTGCCAAGGCATTTGGTCTGTCTTGTCCCATTGCATTTCTTAAGCAGGTTTTAATACGCTTCAATGTGCTGAAACATCTTTCAGATTCAGCTGTTGCCACTGGAGTTATTAAAACTATGTTTGTCATTTTTACTGTTTCTGAAAGGTACCCTCTAAATAATTTTAAATAAAAAATGAATGCAATCTACTGACAGAGTTTATGTTTTTCAACTCTTCACTACAATAAAGAACACGAAATTCCCTCTTTAGTTTTCCCTCTTCTATGAAGGGATTATAAATCTGGGAAGATGCCTCTGTTTAAAGATTATTCTCTTTCATTATGTCCTCGTAGAGCAAGTTCATGTCGACCACAGAATTTTAAGCAATCGATAATTCTATATAATATATGCCCATTTTTCCGGACAAATTCATTGTGTCTTGTAATTGACAGCCTATGTCCTTCATCAATTTGTGTTTGAACATCAACCCTGCCAAACTCACTCAAACATAGCGAATGAAAACCACCAAAACACTACGGAACAACACGCGAGATCGAACGCGACGCGAAGGGATTAGCCCCGAATCAGCACTCAAATCCATTGGCCTCTCCCCCCTCTCTCTCTCTGCTAGCACGTGACCTTCACTGTAGCGTAGGTGGGTGTAGGCCACGCCTTCCTTTGCGACGTGCCCCGGAAAACGATAATTGACATCAATGCCGCTACGAGCGCTGTCGTATCCATTGCAACAGACGATAAATTTACGTGGGTAAAAATCGCCTTTTAAAAGACTGTGTGATAGTTATGCGTTATGGTGATTGATAATTACGTCAATACGTCCGTTTTTCTTTAGGGGCTAAGCCCCGGAAGCCCCAAGGGACAAGACGCCGCTGTAAATGGCTACAGTCCAATCCACGGTAAGTAGTACAAGGTAAGTACCATAGCCTTTCACTTTTTAATGCAGTGTGTGTTCGTCTTACAGCTACCGTGCCAACGTCACTCTAAATCTTAACGCACCTAATCCGAAAACCGTAATTTTTGTACAGAAAGACCGATGTAGTCAGTGAGTATAAACTGCTTCACCTAGCAACAGATAGCCAGCAACGCGTTCCTTGCTTTCTAGGTACAAAACAGGACGATATATATACACAAAAATACTCCCCTCCAGACTATTAGAAAAGGAAAACAGAGAAGAGGAAGAGGAAGAGATTATCTACGAAGTGAAATGTAAAGAATGTCAGAGTGTGTACACAGGATAAACGAAAAAGAGGCTGAAAAACAGGTTGAAACAACATAGGGATGATGTACGACTTAAGAGAGAGAAATGCGTTATTTAAACACACGAGAGAAACAGGACATGACGCTAAGCCGATAGGAAGGGAGAAGAGAATTCTAGTGAGAAAATGGAAGGATGCCAAGAAAATAGAGAAGAAAGGTGAAGAAGACATAATGAACTGGAATGGGGGACTGAAGATAAACAAAGAATGGGAGAAGGTGTTAGAAAGAGTGGAAAGGACAAGAGAGAAAGAGGACAGAAGGAAGAAGAATGAAGGAAAAAGAGCGTGAGATAAAGAGTCCAACCACATCCACTTCCAGGTGAAAGTACAGTTGACAAGAGTAAGCCACCTGCTAGAATGTTCCAGAACAACTTTCTAATAGTCTGGAGGGGAGTAATTTTTGAGTATATATGTAGTCCTGTTTTGTACCTTATTACAGTTGTACTTGGTGCAGAGTCTGAAGAAGATCTTGCTAAAAGGTTGAAACGTTACGTTTAGTTTATGTTTTATAATAAAATAAATTTCTGCGTTGATCAGCATATTGAGTTTTTCATATCATGGAAACAAGGCTTAATGGTGTTATAGTATATTTCCAGAAATTCCCGGTGAGTATCCACCCTGAGTAATGGAACAGTTTCATTACAGCACAGACATAAATACAAAGTGATTGTCACTATGTTCCAAAAGTAAGCTTATTTTATACGAAGGATACAGGGATCCCAAAATATTCCTTGCTGCACATAAGTAGAACGCACATAGATAAAATGCATCTTTGACGGCGTGTTTCCTTAGATGTTCAAGAGAGCCAACGTTGTACCCACTTACAAATCTGAGAATAAAAATAGAGGTACATCATACAGACCAATCTCACTCATATCAGCACTCTCTATAATCTGTGAGAAAATTATTAAGGACAGATTATTCAGATTTACATCTCCGCATATCAGTATTGCCCAATACGGTTTTGTTCCAGCAAGCTCTCGCTTAAATAATCTTTCAGTTCTCCTTTCACATGCCACTAGGGCTATTTCCAAAAATTCCCACCTAGATGTTATATACTTGGACATTTCAAAAGCCTTTGGCAAAATAAACCATGCTCTTCTTATTCAGAAATTACGAACCAGATTTAATATACATGGCAAATTTATCTCCTTAATCCAGGATTACCTACACTTGCGAACTCAGCGTGTTACCCTTTAAGGCGTCTCTTCTGATTTTCTTCCTGTCTTGTCTGGGGTGCAAGAAGGGAGTGTCTTGGACCCTCTCTTGTTCATCCTATATATGGACATCTCTCTCAACGATTTTCCTTACTTCCTGTCATTATACTCATGTTTGCTGACGACTGTAAACTCTTCAAAGAATCTCAACCAAAGAAGATGCTCTTATCCTCCATAATGCTCTTTCAGAACGAGTTAAATTGTGTAATCAGTGGAATCTACAACTTAACCCACACAAATGTTCCTCCCTCACAGTCTCTTTAAAAAGGAAAAAAATGCACTCACATTATGTTCCTGAAAACAATTATATTACTACAGTTGCGACCCAAGGAGATCTCGGGTTATCGTAGATGAAGAGCTGAACTTTGAAGAACACATCACAGGTACAACTATAAGTGCAATGTGCCTCTTAGGCCTCCTTTACAGATTCACTGAAATTGATACCACATCTTCCCTTAGCCTATTTTTCAAATCATTCATTTCTCCGACTCTTGAATACTGCTCTTCAGTCTGGGCCATGGCTTCCAGTACTAATCTTTCGAACATGTATTCCCTCCTTAGCTTCTTTACCGCCATTGTTCATCATAGATTTTCTTCTCTACGGCATCTTCAGAAACCTGACACCCTGGCAACTTGGAACTCTGTTACTGCAGACCCGATGCGATCTTACCGACATGATTTTTTTTCTATAAAATCATCAATGGAAAATTAATATCCGAATTTCTGCTAACAGTATTCAATATCAGAGTGCCCTCTCGATCGACCCGAAACGCTCAACTGTTCCACAACTCTACCATTAAGCTTTTCATTATACAGGGCTGTCTGTTCCACAGGCTGCCCCAGTTCTGTAATAAACAACCCACAAACATTGACATATTCTCCCCGGAAAGTACTTTCCGGTTGTCACTAAGAATGAATTCTAGATCTTTGGTTTGTTTCCATGTTTCTGTCTTATCATGTTTTCATTAACCTATTACAGTTTGCAGAGTTATATGGCCATAACAAGTGCTGCATCTGAAACTTGGAATAAAATAAATAAATAAATAATGTTGAGAATCACAAATATTGTTTCCTTCCACGAACGGTGATTGGGTTCCAAAACTAGGGGAACAAGATGCTAAAACTGGATTGGTGGAGGGGGGCAGTTTACTTTCCCTTAGTAGATAAGGTTTAGCATAGTGCGGGAGCGAAAATGGCAAAAGGTGGGGCATATCCCTCAAGCCACCCTAATCCCCGCCACTGCTTCTGCCAAAGTTTCCAAGAACGTTACATTACTTTCCACTAGAACATATTTTGTTTGGGTAACTACGAAACTATAAATTATGTAGGATTTTATGCAGCTAAAATTGGAGTTTTCAGTCCAAACTTCCATGCTTTCTGCTGTTATACATCCTGAGATAGCTATGAGTAATCGGATCATCGATCTTTTATCCACATGTATATGTTCACATTGAAATATTTTGCCTTATTGAGTCAGTGTTTACCGGACTTCGTAGATCAATACTCTGTATCAATAATATCTGTCAATAGAAAAGTCACGTTTGTGAGTTCATTGCGTATGATTGTTCAAATGTTCAAACACCTTTCTTAGAAAGCTCTTTGCCGCATGGCGTTGGTTGAAATCCTAATATTAAATATTGAAAGCTCATTTGTGTGTTCAACGATTAGTAAACAAATGATATATTATTCTTTTGTAATTTGGTGCTGGGTCCATTGGACGAGATATTGTTTGTAGTATAGGTGGAGGGTAAATGTATGCATGTTCCGATTTGAAAATGAGAGGCGAACGAAATATAATAATAGTTATCAGAATGGTGAATGTGTACAGACATAGGGAATTTGATATGAACTTGATACGTGTCTCAATGAACAATGTGTGTGTGTGTGTGTGATTATGTACAGTACAGTTTCCCTAGTAACCGACCATAACAGTAAGTCAGGACTTGTCTAAGAATATTGCATCCACTGGTTAAACTACGAACCATTGTACATGGTGTAAGTATGATGTTATGATAATAACATAGTGTATTTCTGCTATTTTAGTTAACGAAACTTTGAACAGTGTTCTGAAGTAACTAGTTACAAGTAACAGTTACTTTTTTGAGAAATTGTAACTGTAACTAGTTACTTTTAAAAGTGAGTAACTGTAACTGAGTTACTTTTTTACGATAGAAGTAATGTTTTAACAGTTACTACTACAGTTACTTTGCGACACTTAAATTGCTATGTAACTGTCATAAATTATTGGCGATTTAGGACTCAAAGTGAGTCGGAATTTAGTTTCTGCTGTGATATAAAAACCCATCCTTTGATACATTAATTCTTGCAAACAATAGATGAAGAGGAAAAGAGAAAGTGCTTGTACTAAATTTGTCTCTTGGCGGTGTACAGTCGGTAGACTCCAGCCAAGTGAAAGGAACTTCAAGGTTTATCGTATGTTTCATCTTTTGTTTGGTTGAATTCCAAAGCGATAAACACACCTCGGAAGAGGGGTGGATTTCCCAGAAGCGGGAAGATAAGCCCCTAGGAGTATAATTCCTTCCTATTACTGACAGTTTGCCATAGTCAGTTGTGTGCTGTGAAGTGTCTCTTGTTTCTGTTTGCAAGTAGCATCCGATAGTTTATTTTTTTTTTTGCTATAATATTGGATAAAACTGAAACTGCAATATCCCAGTGTCTTTACGAAAGAATTCAACGATACTGGTAGTTTGAACGAAACTGAAGAAGACGAAAGCTAGCAAATGCGCATATGAATGGAAAACAATGTAATTGTTTCCACGTGATTTCATTTATCTCAGTTCCTGATAATTTAAAAATGGAAGTAAAAATATTTAAGGTTAGAATTCGCTTTATGATTGATTATTCAGCATTTCTGGACATTTTGAAAAAAGTAATATATTTGGTAAGTGCTATTCGTTTAAGATTTAAATGAGAACCCATTTTCTTGAAATAACAGATACGACAGATATCACCATTATTATTGATACAACAGTGAATTACGACACTCAAGTGGTAAACGACAGAATCAGGAAGACCCTAACGATCATTCTCGCTTGTTTATGTCATGGTCTCAGAGAGAACTGAAGGGGCAAGTTTAAAATGTTCTTTTAACCTTCATTGATAACGCACAATTATAGGCTACTACATTATATTTTTTAAATAATTTTCTGGTTCATAAACACTTGAAATTGTACAACGAATTTATTTCTCTCTGACACGCCCTTTATGCCAAACAGACCTTCCTTCTTAGAATATATTCTACGTGAATGATTTCTGTCTCTCTCTCTCTCTCTCTCTCTCTCTCTATACAGTTTCTAGAATCTAGAATCCCCCCAATCCAATGGACATTCCTTAAGAACAACAATGATAATTAATACAAATGTTTAAGTTGCAGTAGCTCAGGTCAACCTCCGTGGCGGAGTGGTTAGCACAATGCACTATATATCAGGGGTCCCGGAATCTAGTTCGTTTCAGACATGGATGTTTGTGTTTGTTCCAATGAGAATATAGAAAACAGAAAATTGACATACGTGAAAATTGAAAAAATGTGAATAACGGGGTATATCACCGCATAGGGGTATTCCTTAAAAAAAAGAAAAGTCGTTTGGGTGCCTGACAACCATTCGAGAGACCCCGGGTTCGATCCTCTGTAGGGGAGAACCGAGATTATTTCCACCTATTGAAGCGGCTCCAGCGTCGTATAAAGTGGATATCTGGAGGAAACTCTGGAGGGTAAAGGATGCCAGGGACGTGGTGCTGATCACATCACCCCCACCTTCGTCCATGATCAAGAAAGTGTGGGGCTCTTAACTCCACACCCCCTATAGGCCTTCATGACGTAGCGCAAAGCACAGGAGAGCACTTTATTTTGTAATAAATATAACCAGTAACATAAGTAAAATACATGTTAGTCTTCACAAAAATATTTTATTAGAATTAATGATCGGTTTGTGTAATTTGGTTGCAAGAACATTTTCAGCAGAAAGTAACTTTAAAAGTAACTTACAGTTACTCTTGAAGTACAGGTAACTAACTGTAACTGAGTTACTTCTTAAAATGAGTAACTGTAGTTGTAAATAGTTACTTTTTTAGAAGTAACGTTCCGAACACTGACTTTGAGTGCATAGTACAATGAGGTCTGGGAACGATCGCTATTTTAGATTTTAAATACAGTTTAAGCTTGGAAAATATATCGGCAGAGCATACCTTGCAACCAAACACTGCACCGTAGTGTAACCTTCTCGCCATGTAAAGGTCTTCATCAAGAATTTTAAATCTAGCGGGACACAATCAATGAGTATGTCTGTATTTTCCTCACCACAAAGCAGACAGAGAACTTTATGAACCATTATGAAGTGGTCCATGAATATAGAGCCTTCCTTCTTGAACCTCAGTAAATGCTGGTTGAATCTGATATGGGCATTGTACGGTGCTTTTTAGTTTCTGAGGGCAAACACTTATTATTAAAATTCATAAATAAATTTTATGCAAGATTTATAAGACGAGATAAATCTACACCAATGCAAATCATCTCATTGAGTCATTCTGACATTAAAATCTTTTACAAAACGCGGTTCGTGAAGTATTCTTGTTAATTCACTTGTACACCGTGATGCAACAAGTGGTAATTAAATGTAATTATTGTTTCCAAAGAAAGCACATGCATTTTTTTCCACAGAGAAAATTGCAAGCACAGAGGAACTTCGTAAAAAATAATACAACTTAATACTTATCATACAAATATCACGAAACACACTCGTTTGTCTGAAAGCTTTGGAATTGTAATTATGCATTTTGTGCTTCACACATATTGACATTTTGAAATAAGTTTATCTATTATACATTTGAAACCACAAGCTGTTTCTCATATAATTTATTTAAGGTTTATGACTATGTAATGATCATTATGACAAATGTAATATTGCTCAAGACTTCAGAGGATATAGCATTTTAGTAACAGCATGTCTGTTCAGGTCTGGCCCTGAAAAAGCAATTGAATTTGAGGTGTTAGATCCTTTGAAACGAGAAAAGAATGACAAGTTACTATAAAGAAGAACAACTGATATCTTTAAAATATAAAACAATTCATTAAATAACTTTATTTCTTTCTCCGGTGATAGTAGAACCTGAAATATTTAAGAAAATACACACTTTCAAAACTGACAACTGATAATGGGTTAGAATACCTGTTAAATGAGGTGTTAATTTTCTTTGAAATTTTTAAGTTTGCCACCGTACACCATTCTAATGAATATCGTATGTATTCAAAATATTACCCTCGACTCGTACGATACGTTTTCTTGAGGAGACTTTAATGATTCGTGTAATCTGATCCATGTAGATAATATTACCCTTTTCCAAAGTTATAGACGCAGCAGATACATAGTACAAGGTGGTTATAATTAAAGTGACGGTGTTCAGAGTGTTACAGCACGGGCTGTAATGAGAGTAGCAGTCTGAAACTTCGTAGATATGCTAATGAAGCAATGCGCTCGCGAATTATGCAAAAAAAAAAAAAAAAAAAAAAAATAGTTCCAATTCTCGCCACCAGGGTAAAAAATGGCGCTGTAAGCAGTCAAAACGTGGTATAGTTACAGGAAATAGGCAGGAAAGATCAAACACACGAGAACAATGATTCTGGCATGTTTATTAGGAACTATGGTTACAAGAACTGTTCAATATGGCCTCCCAATTCAGCAACATGCTGCATTCGTAACACGGCATGATCGACAGTTGCTCGCAGCATGTCTGGTGAAATCTGAGCGACATGTCGTTGTATGCTAGCTTTCAGATCAGGCAGAGACCGGACATGTCCCTGATAGACACGATCTTTTAAATATCCCCACAGCCAGAAGTCACATGGATTAAGGTCGGGGGATCTGGAAGGCCAATCATCTGGAAACTGCCTAGAGATGATGCGGTCATTAGTGAAGGTTTCTCGCAGCAAATCTTTCACGTGGCGAGCGACATGTGGTGTTGCCCCATCTTGCATGAAAATGGTGGTGTGTTCACAGTTCCGTTCTTGCAAAGCTGGAATCACGTGTTGCACAAGGAGGTCCCTATAACGTGCAGATGTCACTGTACACCTAACAGGCCCTCGAGGTGTCATCTCCTCAAAGAAAAACGGACCAAGAATGAAGGAGCTAGTGAACCCACACCAAGCAGTCACGTAAACTGAGTGCAATGGTTGTTCCTGCACAACATGTGGACGAGTGGAACCCCATATGCGACAGTTCTGAGTATTCACTGTACCGACCAGAGTAAAATGCGCCTCGTCAGTCCACAGAATATTCCCCGGCCACATGTCATCCACTTCCATGCGTGCCAAAAACCGATGGGCAAACTCACGGCGTTGTGGAATATCTTGGGGTTTCAATTGGTGCACAATTTGAATCTTGTAGGGATACCAGTGTAAAATGCACCGCAATACCTTGCGAACTGTTGACCAGGGGAGTGACAATTCACGTGCCACAGCTCTAGCACTGGTTGCAGAAGTTGAGGCATGTGCTGCACGGTCAGCTACAGCTACAGCAACTTCGTCCACAACTTCCACGGGGATGGGCCGCCTTCCTCTCCCTGGTGCAACACCCAATTCACCTGTTTCCTCGAATTTCTTCATCATCTTCTTCAGCCCATTAATTGACATGGGCCCTCTTCTCAGCCCTTTCTGTTGGCGATATTTCCGCAGTGCAGCGTTACTATTGCTCCCATTCTGGTAAAACAACTTCACTAGCAGTGCACGGTCTTTCTTCGCAATAGCCATTGCTTTTTACACGGGAAAAATCAAACTTTTAATGTTCGGCGAACATCCACATCACTAAAGGAAAAAAAAAGCAACAAGCGTCACCAACAACAACCAGGGAGCTCACACAATGGTTAGGCAATGTCAACGACTTTGACGTCAGAGTTACGGAAAATTTCACGTTTTGACTGCTTACAGCGCCATTTTTTACCCTGGTGGCGAGAATTGGAACTATTTCTTTTTTTGAATAATTCGCGAGCGCATTGCTTCATTATCATATCTACGAAGTTTCAGACTGCTACTCTCATTACAGCCCGTGCTGTACCACTCTGAACACCGTCACTTTAATTATAACCACCTGGTATATTGTATCTATAGTGGCAACTTAAGAAACACGTTAGGGCCATTGCATGTGAAATCAACCAATGAAGATGCACTTTCCAACCTCAAATATTTTGATTCATTTGAGATATTGCATACTGGAAGGGCCATATGCAAAGGGAAAATATGCAATGGTGCAGATCCATGCCTTTTGTATTTCGGAAATTACTGGGGCGCAAAATGTGAGATTTTGACAATTTTTCCAACATCTTGTTTAATTTAAATTGCAATACTTCGGCAATCGGGAACTTATAGAAGTGGTTCGGATGGCGTTAGAAAGACCTTGAAGGGCTCTATCACACGAGATATATAAATAGTATGCCTATGTCAGGGTAAAAAACAATTGAAGGTATTACAAAGAAAACGTTGGTAGCCATTTTCTCAAAAACAGATCTTTTAATTTTCAAGATAATGCATGTCATACGTACACTATTACTGAATAACTGTTCAACGTTTTACAATGATTCGTGTGAAAGGCCTTTCAAAACGCCTTCCCAATCATTTCTATAGGTGTCTTGAATCTGAAATATTGCAATTTAAAGTTAAAACGATGTTGGAAAACATGGTCAAAATCGCACAGTTCGGAAATACAAAAGATACAGATCTGCGACTATGCATACTTTCCTATTTCAGGTGACCCTTTCAGTATGCCAAGTTTCAAATGAGTCAAAAAATATAAGGTTGAGGACCTTGTTGATTTCACATGGAATGACCCATTATCCTACATTCAACATTTGGCTAATGACGAAGATGGGGACGGGTGATGACAGGCCCGTATCCAGGGGAGCGGCAATGCCCCCCTTAGAACTATGAAATATTTAAATGTGAACCTATAAAAAGGTGTTAACTCACAATTAGACATGTTCTTTACTATAATAATAGTTGGTAATACGCAACATTTAATTTAAAATATATTATTTTCTAAACATAGAATTATCATGAGTGCTGGTATGGTATAAGAAAATTAAATAAAATTTGATAACATTGTTAAATTTGCGGAACATAGAACTATTTGAATACTTCGGAGAACTGAATGTAAACAATAAGCGCCAACCTCCGTGGCGGAGTGGTTAGCACATCGCGCTACGACGCTAGGGGTCCCGGGTTCGAACCCCGGCCTGGGCGCGGATGTTTGTGAGTGTCCATTCATCAATTTCATCACGTCATTACTCATCTTCATCCTCGCAAATTAGCCAAAAGTTCAAAATAAAGATAAAACACGAATTCAAGATAAATATGGAATCTTATTGATCATTATTAACAGAAAGTAAAAATTAAATAAAGTCTAATACTTAAGAAATATATTTTAAATATTTTGTAATATCTCTCGGTAATCTCTTTGTATATATGTATGTATGTAAGGCCAAGATAGTGGATAGTGAAATGAAATTAGCAAAAGGTGATCAATATTTCATTGAAGCCACAATAAACCTCCGGTTTAGGAATGCCAGGGTATAACTAAGATTTTACTTATAAATTAAAAATTTGATTCATTCATTCATTCATTCATTGTTTTCTGCCTAATTGGCAGGTTTTTCACTTCAATATCCAGCTTCGTAATTGCATACGACCCAGTTAATTTAATATCATCCATAAGCTGATATATCTTTCTTCCACGGACTTTTCCACCTTCAACCATTCCCTCCAAGGCATCTCTTAGCAGGCAGTTCCTTCTTAGACAGTGTCCTAACCAGTTTCTTTTCCTCTTCTTGATGGTCTATAGTATATATCTTTTTTCACCAACTCTTTTCAGTACGGCTTCGTTCCTTACCTTGTCCGTCCATTTTACACGCTCCATTTTTCGCCATGTCCACATTTCAAAAGCTTCGAGTCGTTTCTCTTCAATATTGTTAATTTGCGGAAAATAGAACTATTTGATGTAAGGATATTATGATAATAACATATTTGTGCTATTTAAGTGAACGAAAGTTTGAGTGCATAATACACTGAGATCTGGAAACGATCGAGATTTTAGATTTTAAAAACAGTTTCACCTTGGAAAATATATCAGCAGAGCATAAACTTGCAAGCAAAGCCTGCCCCGTACTGTAACCATCTCCCCTTGTAAAATTCTTCATTAAGAATTTTAAATCTAGTGGGACACAATCATTAAGTATTTTATATATTTTCCTCACCACAAAGCAGGGAGAGGTGAACCACAAATGTACACACTTCCTTATTCAACCAAAAAAGTGCTGGAGGAATGCGATATGCACATTTCTGTCCTGAATTTCATTTCACTTCAAACACATTATTAAAATGCAAAAATAAATTTTATTCAAGATTTATAAGACGAGATTAATCGTCACCAATGCAAATCATCTCGTTAATTCAAGGGCTCCCGCAAGTGGAAAGGGGCAGATTACGTTTACTCATTCGAAGCTCCCCAATTTCCTCACGATGGTGGGTTCCCACCGGCCCTATACACGCCGAAAATTTCCGGAGACTGAAGCCGGGATCGAACCCATGTCGTCCCGCAGCCGCCGTCCAAAGCAAGGTACCTTAGAACGCATGGCCACGGAGGAGGACTTCAAATATCTAGGAAACATAATTGAGAGAAGTTGAAGAATATATGAGGAGGTAAACAGAAAAGGACAAATGCGTTCGATGATTAATATGGAACAGGGATGTACGTATGAAATGCAAGAAGGTAATATATAACATTTACTATGTGCCAATAAGTATGAACAGAGACTTGGACAATGACAGAGAGAGAGAAAAAAGAAAGATGCAGGCAGTGAAGGATAGAATAAGGAATGAGGAGATCCGACAGACAGTGGGTGTGGTGAAGCTTCAGGACAAGATAGATCAGGCACAGATGAGATGGTTCGGATACATAAAGAGGGTGGATGCAGAAATTCTGCCAGTAAGAGCCTACAATGCACAAGGAGTGGGAATACGGCCAAAAGGGAGACCAAGATGTCGGTGGAAAGAACAGATAGTGGAGAGTGTTAGGAGAAAAGGAAAAGATTGGAACACCGTGGAAAGAGAGGAGTGGTGGAAGACCAGGAAAAAATGGAGAGGCTTGACTTCTATGCAGACCCGGCCAGAGGCAGGAAACGGCGAAGGATGATGATGACTCAATAATGACTAAAATGCCACTTACCATGTTTTACTACAGAGACCTTCAGATAATATTGTTTTCTGTGATAAGCAGGGTGTAAGTTACAGCTATTGACTGACATGTCATAGAAAATAACAAGAGAACGTATACACCAGATACATTAGAATCACGTTTGCTACCGAAATTAAAGGTGTGCGGGACGGAAACGTTTTGCCGTAAAGGGATTGGAAAGAAACATTTTTACAAACCCGATATTCGAAACTGAAAAACGTTCACTAAAAAACACATCGGGAAATTTTCCGACGTGGTGAAAATTTCAAATTCTACACACTATTTCTCCATGAAATGATTGTTTCTGCACGTTTGGAATAAAAAGTGTCAATTTCAAGAAATTCCAGGCACTTATATCGAAGAAAATACAAAGAATTAACACTTTTATATTTGATCCTTTGGAATTTATCGACTGTTCGAGATACCGAAAATTCGAGAAATCATTTCCCGAAGTTGGATCTGCCCTTGACAATTCACATGCAATCATATTTTTTCCAATGCCCTTTTTCAACGTGGATCAGAGGTGCCATAAGGAGAGTATATAAGTGGCCCATGTTTGCGCATCCTGAAAAAGTACCAAAAAGACAAAGAACTGTTCAGTAACAAAGTGATAGATTGTTATGGAAAGGAAGCGAGGCGAATACAGTATTTATTTCGATAGTGGACTGAAGTCTGACCTTGTCAATAAAGCCAAAATACTTTCAGTTATTTTTTTAAATATAATGATAATAATAATAATGATGATGTTAATAATAATAACAATTATCATTTATTTGTTTAAGTGATGATCATGATTTGACAACCAGGTACAAGCACTACGTCAAAATGTGTGATAAGACATTACAACATTGAATATGTTATTATAAAATTACACAATGAATACTGCAATCTTATACATTATCATAAGGTCATATTGTAGCTCTCCACACGTTCAGCTATTAAACCTCTGGCCTTTTTAAGAGATGTTAAAATTGAGGTATTCCTCTTGGAATATCTCAATTTTTTCATCTCTTAAAAAGGCCAGAGGTTTAATATAAGATATATTATTAAAAAAGTATTCATTATCTATTTGCAAAGATAAAATCTTCTGTACAAGATTGTTCATGTTCATTTCTCGTCTTTCTTCTAAGGTAGAGATATTTAACTGTGTTAACCATTCAGAATAATGTTGTCCATAGTAATTCCTTTTAAACTTCATGCATAGTAACCTTATAAAAAAATTAACTTCTTCAACTTTTTGAAGGTAATTGGCTTTCAGAAACCATTAGCATATTCAAGAATAGGACGTACTATTGTTTTATACAGGTATATTCCGGTACTTTCTTTTTGAAAAACTTTCAACGAGAAAAATATATAACCATGCATCTTCTTTGTTCATTTGCTAATATTAGAAATGTGCTCATCAAATATGAGAGGGGAGTCTAATAATATTTAATATCTTTATGGCTATCGCACACTTGGATTTTATTTTGATAAATGTTATAGTTAGAAACTATATAATGAACTTCTTAATACATCTTAAAACTTTACACTTTTTAAAGTAAATTTCCATTTCATTAATATGTAATTCTATCAAGGTCAACCTGAAGTTGAACATCATTATTTGTTAAAAAAAATCTTAATTTTTTTTATATCATGTGCATATAGCGCATATTTGTAGTAGACTAAAAACATAAAGTAACATCATTGATAAAAACAGAAAATAGGATTAAACCAATAATAATAATAATAAATGCTCAAGTGTAAGTTTCTATGGCTATGAAACCTCACTCTGACCCTCTGAGGAAAAATCTTGGGGCCGTCTTTCCATTCATTCAATATGACATTGATATTAAAATCTTTCACAAAATGGAATTCGTGATATAATCTATGCACCATGGTGCAACAAAGGGTAATTAAATGTAATGATGTTTCCAAAGAAAGACATTTATTTATTTAATTACAATTAAGAATAATGCTAAAATATTTTTCAAAGCTTCTAAAGAGAGAGGTTTGGAAGTTAGCAAGGAGAAAACTAAATATATATGCTTACAGGCCGAAACCAAGTGTTAGGTAATAATTAAAATCTAACTATTGATAACAACTCGTTTGAACCAGTTTCCAAATTCAAATACTTAGGTGTAATATTAACAAATGAAAATTATATTCAAGAGGAAATAAAAAGTAGGCTTAATTCAGGAAATGCATGTTACTTTTCTCTTTATAAACTTTTGTCCTCTCGTTTAATATCTAAGAAACTAAAAGTTAAAATATACAAAACCGTAATTTTGCCTGTATTATTATATGGATGCGAAACTTGGTCCCTTACATTGAAAGAGGAACATAAATTGAGAGTATTTGAAAATAAGATCCTTACGAAAATATTTGGACCTAAAAGGGATGAGGAGACAAGTAAGTGGAGAAGGTTACATAATTTAGAACTACATAATTTGTATTCATGTCCAGATATTATTAGAATGATTAAATCAAGAAGACTTAGGTGAACAGGCCATGTGGCACGAATGGGAGAGGAAAGAAGAGTTTGTAGGATTCTTGTTGGAAAACCTGATGGTAAGAGACCAGTAGGAAGGCCAAGACGAAGATTTAAGGACAACGTTGAGATGGACCTAAAGGAAATCGGTAGGAATGAAAAAGAGTATATAGATCTTGCTCAGGATAGGAACAGATGGAAGGTCTATGTTGCTGCAGCCATGAACCTTCGGGTTTAAGAAGACTAAAGAGTTAGTTAGTTAGTAATGTTTACAGATTAGAAACATGTCTGTTCAAGCCTGCTGCTAAAACTCTAACTGAATTTAATACGCTACCGCCTTCAAAACTAGAAAACAATTACCAACTACTAAGAGGCATCTAATAATCACTACTCATATTTTAGAGAAAATATAGTACATTACATTAAATAGTTTTACTTCTTTCTCCAGTGATATTGTAACATAAAATATTTTTTAAAATTGCTTTGTTGCAAAACTCATTGCCAAGTCAGAACAGATGTTCTCAAGTGTTAATAGGTTAAGATACTACTGAATGAAATGACACTTGGTACATGTTTCCTTTCAAATTTGAAATTATAGAGGTTTTCACCGAATACCACTCTAATAGGGAATCGTATACATGTTTAAAATATCACCCTCGACCCATTTGATGAGACTTTGAAGAGACTGCAATCTGATCTCATTAGATGAGATTACCCTTTTACAGTGGTACATGTAGAGTCTTGGAAAAAATACTTTCCCAAAACAGCCTTAATACCAATAGTCTTATGGGGAAAGTATTTCTTTCAATGGCTGTACATTACATCCATATGTGCAACACAAGAAACACGTTATCCTACATTTTGTAAACTGTTGTAAATTAATTTTCTTCCGTTTCTGTGTTGTAATATTTGAACATATTTGGATTATATACTGATCATAATTCTACTTATCACCAAATTTCCTTACAAACTGGCGTGTTAAAAATTATCTGCAGTGCTAAATGACGATTGTTTATACCCTGATTTTCATTCTCTGCTGAGGCGATGTGTAAGAACTTAACTTCAAATGTGTAAAGATTGGAGAGGTTCAGCGAAGGGCTGCTCTTCTACCTAACCCTTGTCAATGTCAATACTACATATGTACGTAACGTCACATATGTGATAAACTGCGTATGGTAAGACATTATATACAGATACACCTGAAACAAATACACAAAAATTATATGAATATAAAATGTGTAACTGTAAATAAAAAATACAATGGTAATAATAATATTATGGTACTATTATGGTAATATTATAATACAATTCCATGTAGTGAGTGACTTTATACCTTAAGTATGTACGACTCTGCTATTGTTCCATTAACAGCAGATCTATTATTTTACCTCTGAAATTATCGGGGTTGTTTACGCATGCGATGTTCACGGGTAATGCTTTGGGAGCCGAAAAGGAGAAAGACGATTTGTAGGCCGTGGTTGAATGATGGGCTAAATCGAAATTTTTCCACTTACGAGTAACATATTCATGGATTTCCCTACGGGAATGCATTTTTTCGAACAGGTACTGGAGTTTTCCTTCTGCCAGTATACTACGGATGATACAGCGATAGTACAACTTCCTTCTGTTTGATATAGTAAGAATCTGATTATTATTTAAAAATGGAAGAAATTGATCATACCTTTTGATTTGAAAAATGTATCTGATGCGCCTATTCTGCACCATTTGAAATTTTTATTGAGTTTTGCAAGAGTTGAGGGCCGTAGACATTATCACAATAGTCGAGGAATGAGGCTTACATTCCACAGGAAGGATGTCACGGAAACTATTCAAATTCCTGAGTGTTCCATACGCTCTTTACATGTACTGTCAAATCCAATATTGCATCAAAAATCAGTCCAAGATTTTTAGCAGTGTTTTTCTTGACAATGGACAGATTGGTTTGTTTATTTTGTGCTCGATTTTAATTACATTAATTACATTAAACATTAAATTTTAACATTCAATTTTTTGCACCAATTTTGCATGAATATCTGGATTTTGTGATTACATAACATCTATTAGATATTCTGATGTAGTTCTTTATTATTCTGAGCAAATTTCTTGATAAATTAATGCATTTGATAAGAATAGTTGCACACCAATATTGATCAATATTTTCAATAACTTTTAATTATTGCAATTTACAAGTATCGGTATCGGTGGGAATCGGTAAGAGTATTGGCATTGATAGCGATATAAGTTCCAAGTGGTATCGCCTCAGCCCTAGTAAAGATACATAGAACAAGATGGAATAAATTTTCATTTACAATGCTTCAGAGCTATTTTTAAACGATGATTTGTAGAGCTTTTAAAAATATTTTTTAATTGACTTATGTACCGTACACACAATAAAATTGCTTTATTTTGGTAGCTACATATATTTAAATATATCTAACTCTTTTTTCAGAATTAAACATCTTTTCTCAAGAAGTAAACGACTTCATTGAAAGTAAGCACAGATCGTTCAATGAAAATCTACATTAACTTGTGGTTTGTGTCATTTCTTGTACGCAGTTATTGCCTGTGCATTCCACTTGGGTACCTGAATGGATCGTCTGAATTCTCTGAACTCTACTCAGCTGGTTTACATGCTGCCCATCTCTGCGCAAGCCAAATGAAAACTAACAAACACATTTTCATTGTGACAGATTCAGAAAGTACGTACAACATCTTTGACAATTTTGAAGTCAGAATGAAAGATGATCTATTACCCATGAGAATTAATGATGAACAGTTTGGAACGCTACATACTGTTAACAACGATAACTCTAAGGTGACTGGTAAGAGCTTGTGTTATCTTATTGCCACAGACAATTTTCAGTTCATTTCCAAAATTGTAGAATTGCGAAAGTTACTACATTGGAACACCAGAGGGAAGTTCATAATTATTGTAAGTGCAACTATAAAGCACACATACCTAACAAAAACGTTCGATATGTTGTGGAAAGAGAAGATACTTGACGTGGAATTACTGGTTAAAAGCCAAAATTGTACAGAAGAAAGGTCAACTGCATGTATGGCGGTGTTTTCGTACAATCCATTCACCGAACAGAATGCACTGAAGAAAGCGCAAGTGTCACTGGATATAATTTCAAGAACAAATATAGAACACTCTGCGTCATTAAAGCAAAGAACGAAAAACGCTAACGGATACCCACTGCGTATCAGTAATTATCCAGGACTATTTGAAAGTGATGGAAGTATAAATTTGACTAGCCAATTCAACATTCTTGCAATATTTTGTGAAAAAATTAATTTTGTTCCTGTAGCTGTGCAGAACAAGGCAACCCGAGGTCCGAGTATCCGATATGGTAATGGTACTTTTATTGGCCAGATGGGTGGGGTAGTAGAGTCGCTTACAGATATATCTTATGAAGTATCCATTCTCCAGCCATTGAGTGTTTTACATGTTGATTTTCTTCCAATATTTTTTTATGATTACTATGTGTTCTTGGTTCCTAAAGCAGAGCGCATTCCTCAGTGGTTGTGCATTTTTCTTCCTTTCAATCTTCACTTATGGATAGCTGTTTCTGCAACATTCATCTTTATCTTGCTTTCTGAATACTTAGTAGTTCATATTAGGTCCTACAGGAATGTCACTCTTAGCTTCAGCACAAACTTCATCTACATAACATCACTCTCATTACAAAACTCAACCTTGAAGGAGCCCACAGGTAGGACAAGAAGAACCATATATATACTCTCTGTTGCATTTTTCTTGATTATATGCACCTTATATCAGAGCTCCTTAACACGTTACATGTTAATTCCTGAATATTATGCAGACATGAACACCCTTGATGACATATTTAGTTCTGGTTTGCCTCTAGTGGGAAGGACTGTTTTCAGATATACTTTGAAGTTCTATGAAGACTCTAGCTTACGCACTATGTACTCTAATTTTAAAGACGTTAACAACAATGAGCAAATTGTATTGTTAGTTGCACGTAAGAAGAATGCAATAACTTTCACTAATTATCAATGGGCAAAATATTACATCTCTAAAAGGAGATCCAACGATGGTTTACCTCTTATGCACATTCCAAAAGAACAGTTTGGGTTCTTAATGGCTTCACTATTTGTTTCGAAAGATTCACCATTCTTTGATAATATGTATGCAATAGTTCGAAATTCGATTGAGTCAGGTTTAGTTGAAAAGTGGCTTAAAAGTAATGTAAGATCTAATTCTAGTTTGGAAGGAGATGTTATTAGCCTCTCTCTGCACCATGTGAAGGCAGTATTTAACATCTTCGGAATGGGATTGGGTGTAGCTACTTGTGCACTGATCAAGGAACGAATTTCTTTCACTTGCCAAGGGAAAATACACCCAAGATGAATTTGTTCTTTTGTAAGGCTATGAGGTATATCATAAGCTCACTTACTACTTCAACAATGTACTTCACCAGTTCCATTTTTCAAGATATTTTTTTTCTATCCGATAAACTAGGCAAAATATAATTTCAGAAGGGTTCATTTGAATCAAACTAACAAATGAAGTAGCGTGTCAATCCTGTACACACCTGAATGAAATTGTGGTATTTAAAAGACTGCATGGAACAATCTTTTGCACAAAAAATGTAGTAACTTCGCATCTAATCGAATGTGTGACTACATTCATGGATTAATAGTATTTTTTTAGAAGGGTGGGCCACTGTGACAGTTGAACGTACTGAAAAAATCTGAGAAATTGTTTTATAAGTTATTTTTTTAATATCTGAGGTGACCAAATGGTAGCCAACTTGTATTGTCCATTACATTAAGGCAAAAAATATGTTTTTATTACATACATTATACTGGGACAGCCTTAAGTTTTAATGAGACGTGTGTGAAAAGTATATATTTACCAAAGTAATTATGATGCATCAAAATTTGTTTTCCCGTGTGAAACAATCAGCAAAACTTCCCTTGAAAAATATTATTCGTTGTTTGCTACGTACCCAGAAATTTTAAAATGAACACAGCTCTGTTAATAATTTACTTTGTTGTGACGCACTATACATATAGCGAAAGGTAATAATTTTAGAGCTCTTGCCTGCAAATGAATGTACTCCATTTATAATAATTGAGGTGGAAGGTAGCATTTAATAAAAGTAATGTCATTCTATGATTATTCCCTGAACTGATTTTCGAGGTGACATATTCTTCCTGGAATAATTTTGGAAGGTGGCTGATGTACTTATATTAGAGTATATACTTACCAGGGTTTGTGTGAGTCTTTCAAACTATTTTTCGAAGATTTACTTAATACGCAATTAATAAGTGTAGAACAATACTTCTAACATTATTATGTGTAAAGGAGAGGACCTGTTCAAGCATCGGTAATTACATCCTTTCCTGGAGCTGAGTTGCAAATTGTACATTAGGAAAGGACAATCAAATAATGCCCTTCAAGGACTTTGAAGGAGTTTGAAATATTTCTAGATTTCCTTTGTTTCTAGTTTGAAAACTTGTTCTGAAATTCCTGCACAGTCGACGAGGCAGGTTGTTTGATCTTGTGGTGGGTTGTGACAACAAGAATACCTTTGTGATTCATTCATTCCTAATAACCAAACAGTGATAACTTCAAAGTGATTTCGCGAGTAATTAAGGATTAATAAAGAATTAATTGAAACATTAGAAATAATTCTAGTTGCATTTACTCTCTGTCCCATTCTGCTAGAGAACTACGAAAGGATGCTGGACATTTTTCTGTGAGAGTGATTTAACCACAATAGCTGTAGGAGGTCTATTTCAGAGTCAGAGTTGAGTAAAGTTAGACCTTAGCAGTACAAGATGTAATTATTGATACCACGTAGATGAAGAAGACTTTGTTTACACACCAAGGACAAGTACTCATACACATGGCTTGAAAATCAATACTGAAGAGTGTTTTGTGAAAACTATTTCTCAACAGGCTTGAACTGATCACGAATGGTATGCAAAGTGAGGTAGTTCTACTTGCATGCACCAAAAATTTGTAAATTATGATACATGTTAGTATAGCTTTGAATGAAGCACTTTATAATATATTTACAGAATGTGACACAATATAGAATTAAGGTTTGTCTAAAATGAAGAAATGTTCATGATCAAAAAAAAGCGAACATTGCTTTTGTAAAGTTAATATATAATTATCATAATTATTACTTATAAAGAATTTTTCATTTATTATTATTATTATTAATAATAATAATAATATAGAAGAATAAAAGTTTCAAAAAATCAATATGGTGTTCGATTTAATATTCTCCTCTATTCCCTGTGTAGAATTAAGAACAAAATTTCCAACGAAGACTATTATATTGACACATATCTGATATCATGATACAGTGATTCTTATCTTGATTTAGTGTGGCAAGAGGATTGATTGTTGACCCTATCAGATCAATGAATAAACGGATCGACAAGATTTTACCATATGCTTTTCCAATTTCATGTGTCTCTCTTATATGAAAATTACATATTTGTATCTTTGGTTGATTTTGAGAATGGAGGCGTAGGGATGTGACGACCCCATCGTCAACTGGCCTGTTCACTGCAGTTAGTCAACCGACAGAGTGAAATGGTCAACGTTTTGCTCTGATGGGATCGAGAGAGCTGTCCGCGATGGCTCTATGAGCGTGCCACAATTGGCAGAAGTGGGATATGGTTGGTGGACTACAATGTGATCCTCCCAGCTAGCTAGATCCGAGGGATCCGCTGATCATCGACACGTGCGGTCCTTCATTCATATTGGGTGTTAGGCGTAGAGCTGACAACTCTGCACTTAAAAAGACATGTTAAGAATCAGCAATATGAGGCCATGGATGTTCCCAAGGTAATATATTCCGGAGGTACAATAGTCTCCCATCGGATCTCCGGGCGGTGACTACTTTGGGAGATCCATGGATTAAGAATAAGATCTACATTAGGAATACGGTTATTAAATTAGGCACTTGGAATGTTCTGAGTCTTTACCGGCTTGGGGCATTTCAGTGTACAGTTAATGAGATAGTAAAGTATAAATTAGATATAGTAGCTGTCCAGGAAGTTAGGTGGCCAAGAGAAGGTAATAACTAAAAATTATACTTTTTCCTATAGTGGTACTAAAAATCATAATTTAGGAACAGGCTTCTTCGTAAATAATAGAATTATCTCGGCCCTTAAAATAGTAGAATTTATTAATGATATGATATCATGTGCAGTTTTACAAGGTAGGTGGTGCAAAATTATTTTAATGAACATTTTTTAATCTTTTAGCCTTTTCAAGCAACGTCAAGCAACCAAGAGTTTTCTAAAATATGTATTTCGACATTGTCCGTATCGTACGCAATAAACCCACAAGCGTGACCTGTCTATTGATATAAAGTATTGGTAGAGAAAATTAAGTAAACACTAACTCAATAAAATAAAATATTTCAATTTGAACACACAGATGTGGATAAATGATGAATAAAATATTTGATATCATGATTCGATTGTTGATATATATAAAACTCAAGATGTAGTACAGCAGAAAAGAATCAAAGATTGCACCGAAAACTCCAATTTAATGTTACGTAAAATCCGACATAATCTATAGTTTCAATTCAACCTAAGCAACATGTGTACAAGTTGAAAATAATGTAAGAATATCGAAAATATTGACAGAAGACAAACATTTTTTGGTCTCAAAATGAAGAGAAGTGACTATGACATGGATCTAAGTAATTGCCATCCGACCTGGCAACGAGTGTACAGTTAGTAAAATTAGACATTTCTTACGCAATTTATTCAAACTGGCTAAGAAGTCTTATTGATAGTTTACCTTTATTTGTATCAGTAGGAATTATACCACGTTTTTATTGATTCCAATCAATTCTAAATTTCATACGAATGTACAATTTCATTTTCGTCAAACTCAATAACATGTTAGCGTTAGTTATACTCGATAAAAAAATTAAAAAATGAATGTGGCATTCCAAAACCCGAAGGTCTCCGTGTCTTTCCTTGACAAGATCAATTCAATCTCGATCATTATTTGCTTTTGTCATTTCACTTACCACGTTCTTTGTGTGTGCTTAAGGTCTCTTACCTTCAGGTTATCCAACATAGATCCTGAAAACACTTTGTTCATCTCCAATTAGTGCATTGAATCCTTTCCGATTTAATTATTCTAATAATATTAATTGATTTGGTGTTTTTAATATTTTTATTAAAAATATAATAAATAACATTAATTTTAATTGTTACAGTTACTTACTTTTAAAAGCTACAGTTAGAATTCTTCAAAAAAGTAAGTGTTACTTGTAACTGAGACTTTAGTAATATTTATGAACAGTGACGCCAACCTCTGAGAAATATTGGATGGACTCAAATCGCGTAGTTCTATTAAAATTTCATACAATAATGTGTGTGATAATTATGTTGAAGATTTGCCCTAAAATGTATTTTTTGTCCTTGGCCAGCAAATGTTGGGTTGTACGTTTTAAAACCGTTTCAGGCCATTTCCGACAGGAATACATGAATTTTATACTGGCTGCTTTTGCCTATTTTAGTCACAAGTGCCTATTTAGCAGATATCTTGTTTTTTAATGCCTGATCTTGGAATATGAAAGAAATGACGGTTTATTGCATATTTTGTGTCTTTCCGTGATTTTTCGTATTTTGAGAGTTTTTAGTCTAATCGATCGTCATCCTGGTTGTAAGCCCTTTCCTCCCCTTCCTCCCTTTTGTAATAGCAATGTGACCACGGATAAATAATGCATGGCACTGAAAAGTATCATATTGGAGATGTAACAAATGTTTATGTATGAAATATTTTACACTCAGTCAGAAATTAAGATGTGAGAATTCTTAAGGTGTAAAATTAAAGAAACGTTTTGTTTGCCTATGGGCGGTGACTTTATTTATAAAATAAAATATAGTAACAGGTGAATTATTGGGTGTGCTCGAGCCCCACAGGTTCATGTAAGTTGGCGCTACTGCTCATTAATAATGTATGATCCCTCCAAAGGTAATGACTAATGACACTAGGGTTGGCCCGGTTGGGCCCAGCCCAGTTTTCCCCACTTGGTTTTTTTCATACAAACCCACCTGGAAAAAAACACGAAAAAAACTAGTCAAAAGTGTTTTTTTTTTTTTTTCAGAAAATGTTGCACATTATTGCATTAAATGCTTGTGAGGTTCTACGATTGTCAATTTGTTTTGGAAAAACGTGAAAGAAAAGGTTTAGCAGAGCTTGTAATATTAAAAATAATGAATTTAGTATAAGTCATTGTGTTTTTTTTCATGTTATGTTCCTCAAAACTTGCTACAAATGGGATTTTAACATAAATAAATAGAATATGTATCCAAGAAACAAAAAAGAAAAAGTGTCAGAAATTTTTAGATAAAACGTTTTCATTAATTGCAATAGTAAAAAGCTTATAATTTTGAAATGTGGTAGCACTTTGGTTATCAGTCACTTCCTTATGTGGGGGAAACCATAGTGGCACATCATAGTTTCAACAGTGATGATCAATTCATACAATACATTTTCGCATGATTAAGCATTACAAGGGAAAATTGAGTACATTTTATTGAAATGTTAATTGTGTCATAATTATATGGGAACACTCTTTAAATATTTTTTCTCGTTTCTCATCATAATGGGTTGCTTACCTATGCAAGATAAATGTTATTTGTCTGGTTAGGAGCATGGACGTCCGCAGGATTTTTCCAAGGGAGGGGCAAGGAAGGCATTTTTTTCCAGGGGGGCAAACAAGGCATATTTTCCCCAATAATAGTGTTGTTCCCTCAAAAAACATTTCTTAAATTTGAATTTACCATATTCATGTAATAATGAACACCTGAAATGAAATTATATGTGTGAAATATATAATTTTTGGTTGAGTATGGGCCCCCTTGCCTCCCCTTCCGGATGCCCATGTACCCATGTAAGTCATGCACCTTCATGATCTACCAGAATTACAGTTTTTCCTTTTCTTTTCTTCAGGGTGTAGGGTACTCAAGTAAATACAGTGTATGTATTTTGATCATTTTTGACATTTTCAAACCTTTGGATAGACTATAGTTTTGACCTTTGTGCATGAAACTTACAGGAGCATTTAGGGTGGATGGGCAGAGAGCGATAAGTCATCCATCTATTTAGTGGCTATGATAACTGTTGTAAATTTAGAATCATTTAGATAAAATTATTTCTGCAGCTAGAAAACTTGTGAGCAAAATAAGACAATGTGTTTCAAGATGGTGTATGAAAAACTGATTTTCCACATGTTGCAGGCTCCATGCTATGCTGTACATTTTCGGAAGAAAAGGAATTAATCTAAGTAATTTTAGAGATTTCATTGGTCCGCAATTTCGCAGTAAAATATTTGAAACAATATTTCAAAGCGTAGGTGAGGAGTGGTGGTAAAATCACAAACCTTGTACCCGTATTTATGATAAAGCTTTTGAATTGCAATTTTTATAGTTGCAAGATAACTTGAAGGATTGGTCTCGCATTGTATTTGAGAAACAATAGTCATCATGCTTAAAGATAGTAGACGACAGACTGGTTTAACATGTCTTTTGAGAGCTTTAAATTATGTTCATATTTGACTATGTTACATTTTGGTAGATTAAGAAACAAGTCTCAGCAATGTTACGGCATCACTTGAACTTTTAAGTTTTTAATAAAAACTCTGTAAGATAGTGTGTGTTTTAAGAAGGTTGGGGTTAGTCACCAATTTTGGGACCACGATAACTGCAGCAAATTTAGATGTTTTTAGCTGAAATTAATCTCAACTAGATACACCTCGTGAATGATTTTGTTTTGCATTTTCATTTGTTCAAAGCATTTCAAGATTGTAGATGAAAAATTGATTTTTCATATTCTGAGTTCATTCCAAATTCTAATTACACTTTCAAATGGCTAAACTACATTTTTGAGATTAAGAAAAGAAACTCTTCCAAGAATTTTAGGGCATCACTTAAACTATAGTTTGACAATAAATGTTTTGATATATAGTGCATATTTAGGGAGCGTTGGGGACCAAATTGGGGGGGTCGCTAATGTTTTGAGCAATGGAAAATGCAATTTTTAAAGCAGCCAGATATTTTGGAGCATGTATAAGGTATTCTATTTGGATGAAATTAGGTAGACAATTAAATATGGCAAACTTATAATTTGGCATGGTTAATATATGGAGGAGATATTTATGCTTGAAACATCTAGAAAAATAATGGGAAAACTTGTTTTGCTTCTTTATCCCTCTGTTAGACAGTAACCTGCCTTGACTGTACCTATTACTTGTTCCGTTACTGCCACAGGTGAATAAGATGCAAAAACATAATAAGCTAACAATACTGTTCTTTCGAAATAACACATCTTAGAATAACTACCATACAATTTCTTGATATTTTTCTGTACCATGGATATAAGGGAAACTCTTTCTTTTCTCATGAATAAAAGTTCGGACGTTCAGATTAAAAATATACAAAAATACTATTTATTTCTTGTTTAAATATGTACAAATGAATTGCAAATGCAACAACCCCCACATGATCCAAATTAGTTGAAATGACATATTTTTGGTATATATATATATATATATATATAAACATACATGTGTGTGTGTGTGTAGAATAGAGGTTCGTTCGTTGGCCTACACCATCAGAAGTATCTCTATTTAAATATGGTTACCCCGTGACCGCTAGCCGTCTAGACTAGCCACAGCCAGTACTAAATAAACGCAGTTTCTTTAATATAAAATTAAAACTTGGGTGCAAACGAGATTTGTACATTGGCCTAGACCATCAGTACTATCTCCATGACAATGGTTGAGTCGTGACCGCTAGCCCTCTTTTTTTTTTTTATTTGAAACTGTTACATATTATTGTGCATGTTATACATTTTAGGTCATTTTAAAGTGAACATTACATTTAGGAAATTTGCATATAACATATCTCTTTTACAACGAGGACTTGACTTACTTGACTTAATTCCTTCAGTTCCTATTGGAACATAGAGCATCCACGAAGTGTCTCCATCTCACTCTGTTGCATGCGATCTTCTTCATTTCTTTCCAACTTTTCCCCTGTTGTTTTCCTTCTTCTTCAACAGTACGTCTCCATGAACTTTTGGGTCTTCCCATTTTTCTAGCACCTTGAGGGTTCCAGTAAAGTTCTTGTTTTTCAGTTGTGTTGTCTGCTTTCCTTAGTGTGTGTCCTATCCAGTTCCATTTTCTTCTTTTAATTTGGTTTTTAATCTGGTCTTCTGATGCTCGTATCCAAAGTTCTTGATTTGTGATTACTTCTGGCCAATGCACATTTAATATTCTCCTGAGACATCTGTTAATAAAAACGTGTAATCTATTTGTGATTTCAGTTGTGACTTTCCAGGATTCTGCTCCATACAGCAATACTGATTTAACATTACTTCTAAAAATCTTTTACTTTGTTTCTGTAGTTATAATCCTACTTTTCCATATTGGGTAAAGTTGTACAAAGGCCCCATTTGCTTTCTTGATGCGTTGTTTTACATCATGTTCTGCTCCTCCATTTGTTGCAACTACACTTCCTAAGTAAGTAAAATTGTCTACATCCTCTAATATTTCATTTTCTAATTGAATATAATCTTGGATTCTTGCATTTATTCGCATTGTTTTAGTCTTTGAGTTATTTAATGTCAGTCCGAATTTTTTTGCTTCTACAACCAGATCTTCCAATTTAGTTTTTGCATCTCTATAAGATTCTGACAACAGACACACATCATCGGCAAAATCTAAATCTTCTAATCTATCCATAAGGCCCCATTGCATTCCTTTTTCCCTTTACGGTTTCCCTCATTACTGTATCTATTACAAGAAGAAAAATACAACGAGGGATCATTTGGTATTCCTGGTGCAGGTGATTGATAAATTGGGTGTGAAAATCTTGTTGCCTATATATGGATACAAAAAGGGCATATTGGCCTAAGAGCCATTGTACACTGTGGCGTTTTGTTCTTGGATAATATGCAAAGGAAGGATACAAAAGAATATCTACTGAAATGTTACGTTCTGATGTACGACAAATTGTACTCACAAGTTTTTTTTATATATAACCATGATTTTTGGATTATTTGACATTCACTAAGCTTATGCACTAAATTATCTTGTACATTACATGTAGCACATATTGGAGTATTTACTAATTTTATATCATAAAGTTTAACTCCAGTAATGAATATTTGGTGTACAATTATATACCACGCTGATCTGACTCTTAACGTAAGGTGGTGGGCCTGTATATTATTCCATACTTCCCGCCAATTGACTCTTGGATTCCGCTCTACAATTTTACACTGTTTTTGTGATAGTGAACACATTCTTCTATATATTTTTGACGTCTCTTGCGTTGGAAGGATAGGAGATTGTATTAAAGCGTAACTGATATCCACTATTGTATTCTTAAAATACCATAATCTGTCTGGAAGTCTTGTAACATCAATGGGGGCCTCCAATTGAATGTTGTCCAAGGCGTGTCTCAGAACTTTACTAGTGAGGCTGTTTGGGTGTTGAATCAGTGTCGTTACATCAGCTTTAATACGTAGAGCCTGACTTTTATATTCCACGTTTACAAGGTTCATTCCCCCTTCTTCATAGGGTAAACAAAGCGTTGCGTGATTTACACGCAAGATTTGACCGTTCCAGACAAACCAGTTCACAGCACTCTTGAGCTTAAAAATATCCAGTTGCCGCAACGGGAGGATTTTTGCTACATACCACACCTTGGAGAGAGCGTACACCTGTACAAACGTCACTCTTGACTGTATACTAAGTATTTGAAATTTATTCATTTGTAGAACTGCTGTAACACCATTTATCACTCTGTCATAGTTTAACTGGATCATTCGTTGAAGGGAGCGCGCGAAAATTATTCCAAGTATTTTTATCGATTGAACAACATGAAATTCTCCGCTCTGAGGGTAAGTTATATCCGGGTTTAAATGCATAAGAGTTGATTTTTTCTGATTTACTGTGAGCCCTGAAAGGGGACCAAATTCCTGTAATACTTTAGACGTTGCAGCAATATCAGACTGCGTATTTATTAATACATTGACATCATCAGCATAGGCCAAGACCTTTGTGTTTATAGATTGTATGGTGATGCCTTGTACTTGCTTTTCTAATGCAGAAAGGAGGGGTCTCAATGAGATACAGAAAGCTATCATCGATAATGGGTCACCTTGTCTTACTCCCTTGTGAATAGGAAGTTCTCTTGTCATAAATCCATTTATTTGTATTTTGGATGTTGCGTTACTATAAAGGCATTTAAATGCTGACAAAAAATGTCCACGTATACCGTACTTTTGAAACACATTAAATATGTAATCATGGTGTACCGAGTCAAATGCTCGTTCAAAATCTATTGCTAATATAGCATTATCATGGTTATTGCTATTGACTCTATAACAGGTAAGCACTTCACGAAGCGTTTGTAGGACATTTGTAATTTTCTTGTTCATAACAAAAACATATTGTGTATCTCCAACTAGTTTTTCTACATAGGGCATAAGTCTGCCTAGCATACAGCGAGAGAATATTTTATAATCAGTACATAAGAGGGTAATGGGTCTATATTGACCAACTTCAGTGGGTTTCACACATTTTGGTATTAAAACTATAATCCCAGTATTTGAGGATTTTCCCATTTTATACCTTCGGAACACTGCATTTATCCATTCAGTTAGTGTTTTTCCCATCAACGTCCAAAATGTTTGGTAGAGTTTGTTTGGTATCCCATCCAGACCAGGTGCAGAGAACGGCTTCCCCGACTTAACCGCACGGAATACTTCTTCGCTTGTGTAGTCGTTATTTAATTGCCCCCCCCCCCCCCGGCGGAGTTCCTGGTCTCCTACCGGGCGCCTCCTCAGGTGGCGGATAGAGGAAAGCTCACTAGATATAGTGGGTACTGGGCAATTAAAATACCCAGGGCGGACCAAAACCAGGACTACTTCCTTGTAGTTAGTAGAGGGATCTACAAAGGCTAGGGGAAGAAAACCCTGAAAACAAATTACCTGGCCCTTCAGGTTGGGGGTTGAGCGTAAGGCCGACACCCATACCTTGTAAAAGAACAATCCGTTGAGAAGCCAATAGACGAGCCTCGGAAGGATGGATTTATAAGAAGACGACCAGGACAGACCAGGAATATGAGAACGGTCAATAAAGAAAGGACAATTAGTATTGCAACATGGAATGTACGCACCTTAAAGAAACCAGGGGCACTGAGAGTAGTTAAAGAAATTGCTCAGAAATATGGCCGACACCCATACCTTGTAAAAGAACAATCCGTTGAGAAGCCAATAGACGAGCCTCGGAAGGATGGAATGTACGCACCTTAAAGAAACCAGGGGCACTGAGAGTAGTTAAAGAAATTGCTCAGAAATATGGCCGACACCCATACCTTGTAAAAGAACAATCCGTTGAGAAGCCAATAGACGAGCCTCGGAAGGATGGAATGTACGCACCTTAAAGAAACCAGGGGCACTGAGAGTAGTTAAAGAAATTGCTGAGAAATAAGGCCGACACCCATACCTTGTAAAAGAACAATCCGTTGAGAAGCCAATAGACGAGCCTCGGAAGGATGGATTTATAAGAAGACTATGACAGTTGTATCATTTGATTAATTTTGTACTCGAGTGTATTGAGGTAGGAACGTCGCTGTGACGTGGTAGACTACCTCAGAGCTCCTCATGCCTCGTGGCTCGAGCGAGGTGGAAAGGGGGCGGTGCTAGTAGTTGAAACGGCAGATCGCTTGACGTCGGACTGGGTAGCGAGCAGTGGCTTGACTTTTGTACGGGGTGTAATACCTGCAATTACGTGTTCGTATTGAATAAATAGTAAGTTAAGGAAACTGATTCTTATTACTTCCCGTCGTCATAAGTATGGCGCACGAACAGGAGGACTCGATCGTCTACGTCGTTAGAATCTGGTTGTAGCTGTTAGATGGAAGAATTCAACTTTTTCGTCTGTGATGTTGGAACGTAAGTACTGAACTTTTTCCATGTGGAAAAGAAGAGTGACGAATAACTTTACCGTGCTGTGATTGTAGCACCGAAATTATAAAATAGTTGTACTGAATACGGCGACTAAAATGT